>NC_044553.1:131576341-132311966 GCF_007565055.1 Rhinopithecus roxellana | reverse complement strand
ATGCAATCTCAGTTCACTGCAACCTCTGCCTCTCCGGTTCAAGCAATTCCCTTCCCTCAGCCTCCCACGTAGGTGGGACTACAGGCACCCACCACCACATACAGCTAAATTTTTTTTTTTTTTTTTAAAGTAGGGACAGGGTTTTACCATGTTGGCCAGGCTGGTCTTAAACTCCTGACCTCAAGTGATCCACCCGCCTCAGCCTCCCAAAGTGCTGGGATTATAGGTGTTAGCCACCGTGCCCGGCCTAGGGATTGTCAATTTTTAATAAATATGAGTATAATAAAAAAGTAAATACTACATGGAATCTGTTTTATATATCTATCAAGCAACTATATACATAATGGGTAAGATATGCCATGCACCACTCTCAACACTTTGCAATACTCATTTAATCTCTACAGCTACCCTAGTAGTTAGGTGCTATTTGCACCCAGGCAGCCTGACTTCAGAGCCTGTGCCCTTATCCATGATGCTGATACGACTCTTTAAAGTGGAAGAAGTCCTAAGGAAACCAAGGCTGAGAGAGAAGTAACTTACACAAGATCACCCCTGCCTTTCTCTCAAAATCCAAGCACTTATTATATCTTTGACCAGCAATGAGGCTATGAACACCGAACGTCAAGGCACAGTTCATTCTTTCAACACATTCTTATTTTAGCACCTATTATGTGCCAGGTAGTTCTGTTTATAACCAAAGAAACTGCAGGAAATTGAACAAATTTGGATCAATTCTTTGGCATGTCCCAAAAGTTATTTTTGTCAGATCTTATCATTATCCTCTCTATGTCTCAGAAAAATGAAGGTAGAAAAACAATGCCACTTTGATTACTTGAGTATTTTGGCTTCTCAGATTCTACATAACTGAATCTCCTTTTGTATTGGAGGTCACTTTCAAAAACACCAGGTATAGAGATCAAGACAGAAAGCAGAGGGCAAGAGAGAGATGAAAATATGTGAGCCCAATGCTGCTCCGAACTTGAGTTTAATTGAGATTCCAACTGCCACTCTCCCCTGCATTCTTTTGTCCCTGGCTATGACCAAGTTTACGGCTGTATCACCCCAAGTAATCCCCGTAATGGGCTGCAATCCTGGGGGAGCTGTTTTTGTTCATTAAGTGGCCAACCTCTGAGCCACATGGATTGCGGCCAGTTATGGCTTCTTGCCCTGGCAGATGGGCCACTTTTCTGTTTTAAACAAACAGAGATCTTTCAGGAGAGAGGAGATAGTAGGCAGGCGTTGGGGACACAACCAGAGACATAAAGGTGATGGGTGCTAGAAATGAGGGCCAGAGTGAGGGGGGCAGTGGGTGCCCCTTCCAGGTCATGCAGTTTTCTAGGGCAGAATTCACTCATGTGCTATGTGTTAGCTTTCTCTGCAATGGTAACTGTAGTTGTATAGGGCTTACAGTTTGTGAAGGGCTCAGTGTAGTTCCCGGAATGATGCCAGCGGTCTGCAGGGGTGGGAGGAGTGACAGGGCCATAGACAGGAGGCGGCAAATGAACAGAGTGGGGCAAATGGCTGAGAGGGGGCTTCCCCTGAGGGTCAGAATTTCTCAGTGCTTCAGACTCCAGCTCAAGTGACAGGGGCCAGGCTGTGCCCAGAGCAGTTCTCTCAAGTCAACTGACTCTTACCTCTTTGCCCACAGCGCCAGTGTCTGCTTCTCGAAGTTGGGGAAACATTGCAGCAGCTGCTTGTTGGGAGACCCTGTCCCCTCAACTGCACTGCACCACCCCCTCCTCGCCACCTGCCCCACCACCCCATGTCTGTCCTCTGGTTAGAGTTGTGTGAAGCGGAAGACAATTTGGGGCTTATTAGTGTCCCAGGGAGACATGTAACTTGTGTTGCTGGGACCCAAACAGCAAGAGTCTTAGCGGCAAACTCCAGCCGAGAAAAGACTGAGGAATTGTCTCACCTAATTACAGGGAATGGCCCTCTTTGTGTTTGTGATTCGGTACGGTTGTCCGATCGCTTTTGATCGCTTTTCTCTATTTGCTGGCTCAGGCCATGCTGGAATTGTGCTAATTAGAAGAGAAATGGACAGAGTGATCCTGTCAGCCCTGGTTACTGGTGGGGACAAAGCAGAATATTATTCTGAGGCAGTGTTTTGTGAGGGCCCTTCTTCCAGCTCTCATTAGGAGGAAGGGGCCCACAGGAGGGGAAGGTTCCAAATGCCTGGCCCAGCTAATGGAGCACTGGGGTGTTCCTGTGCTAATTAACAGGCTCTGCCAGCACTCACGCCAACCAGGAGCCTCACAGTTACACCTGGTATCGTCTGAAGCCTCCAGCTGCTCGAGAGGAAAAAGTACCAGGCAAAGGGTGGGAAGGCCAGTGGCCTCTTTAGGCATAGACAGGGACACACACCCCAAATGCCAAAAAGCCTACATAGATAGGAAAAGTCAGTTCCAGTCCATCAGAACTTACAACCGTGGAGACACCACCCTTTGCCACTCTCTGGGGTTGGGGGTTGCAAGACTCTGGTGAAACAAAGGCCACACAGGGATCAGGTATCCTTGTAGCTCTCACAAGATGAAGAAAACAGAAAATGGAGAACATAACCAAATGCTTGGAGATGGAGTTAGTGCAGAAGCTGAGAACTGGTAAGAGACTGTGTTATTTGGCTTCTGGGATCATCCACCTTGGCCCAACTGTCCGTTTCCTCACTTCCTGCTCTGCCTGTTCACCTTCCTGTGATGGCTTAATCCTGGAGGAAACAGGAGGAGTCAGGGCATCCCACTGGAAATGAAATTTCTCGGCTTCATTTCAAAGCTCCTGTGGAAGTCGAAACACCCTTCTGAAGCCACAGGGACAAGGGGATGACTTCCATCAGTTCTATTTTCACTGCCTTGATCTGGGAGAGTCCAGAAGAGCAGCTAGAGAACTAAAACCATGGAGCAGTTAGCAAGTGTCCATTTAAAAAATATGACAAAAATGGAAAGATAAAAATGATGGCATTTCAGTATCAACACAGTTAATACCCTGTGAACTTTAAGTGCTCTAACCTATGGAAGGCAGGCCAAGCAAATCAGCAGAGGCCTAGACTCTGCGAAACTGAAGACAGCAAGAAGTAATGAGTGCTGGTAAGAAAAAAAATGTTAATAAGAATTTGCAAACGTGTCTCCAAGCTCCAATACTATGCTTTTCAGAATGCTGCTGCTCACAGTTAACAGATGCTTTCCAGGATGGTATTTGGAATGGCAAAGGAAAAGGGAGAAAATATCTGTAGGCAAATAATAAACAACTATTTACTGTAAAAATAGTCTCTGAAGACTTAGAACATTCATAACACTGTCCCTGCTTAGTCAATCAGCCATGCTTTTTTCTAGATCACAGAAATCTACTGTTCATCCAGATGTCTTTTTTGGAAAATGATGGGCCTATGATGAGAAGCAATTTGCTGTCCTTAAAATGAAATGCTTTCTTTCAAAGGGCATATTCTGGTCTACAGCAGGTAAACTATCAATGGGTGATAGCAGTAGCAGTAATGAGTACTTCCTCTTTTCCAGTTCTTGAACATGGTTGAAAAGGAACCTACACTAAGGGATTTAGTAGATGACAGATAAATACTTGTTTTCAATCTATCATGTGTAACCAGAAGTCTGCAAGCAAATAGGTTTTGAACTCCCAGTTCAAAGAAGACATTGAAGAACTGGATGTGTAGGAGACAGCTATACCTTGAGGAGTTTTGAATTTAGTAGGAGAAATAAGCTATGTACTCAGAGCCAGGCGCAGTGGCTCACGCCTATAATCCCAGCACTTTGGGAAGCCAAGGCCAGAGGATCTCTTGAGGCCAGAAGTTTGAGACCAGCCTGGCCAACACGGCAAAACCCGTCTCTACTAAAAATACAAAAATCAGCCGGGTGTGGTGGCATGTGCCTGTAATCCCAGCTACTAGGGAGGCTAAGGCAGAGAATCGCTTGAACCCGGGAGGCAGAGGTTGCAGTGAGCCAAAATTGCACCACTGCACTCCAGCCTGGGCAACAGAGCGAGACTCTGTCTCAAAAAGAAAAAGTACTCAGACCACTTAAATATAAGGCAGTGTGGTAAGAGTCACAGGGATGATATGGGTAAATGCTATAGGAATGTAGGGGAAGGACCATTTCCAGCTGGATCATCAGGGGATTATAGGAAGCATAGGTTTGATAGATGCAAAAGGGATACAAGATCTTCTAGGAACTCAAAGGCAGGAGTAAAGGCACTCAAGTGAGAAACTGGGAACCGTTCAGAGTAACTGCAACATGGACTTCATATATAGGAGAGTAAGAAAACTAAACGGAAGGGTTGATTAGGATTACATGTAGAGAGTCTTAAAATGCCAGGTCAAGAGATTGAGAATTTATTAGTAGACATGGGAAGATATTAAAGGTTTCTAAATACTACTGTAGGGTGTTGGGCAGTGGTAGGATAGACTGGAAGGCAGGAGACCAAGTAGTTGACGGTAAAGCCCCAAACTATCCACTAAGTATATTAAGGAGGAAGACAGTGGATTATTTATCATTATAGTTGTACTTTCTGATGAGGTCTGTGCTTTAAATATCCAACTCGGCCCTCTGAGGAAAAACTCACCCTCCTGTAAAAGGGACATATTTATTATGAAGACACAGAAACCATCACATACAAAGTACAATCCTTTAACATCCTGAAATACATATACACACACACTGTACATCAATTTATATTATCAATATAAAAATACATCATTAACATTTCTAAGGATGACAAATACAAAACCAATAAATATAGCAATTCTAAAACATCTACTTACATTAAGTGCTGGTGAATAGGATGATGTAAAAGAAAGAGGCCAAAGCGACCAGAAAACCAACTACCTGGCTTCCAGTTACAGACTTGAGTTGGTTTGGGGGAGGTATCCCAATCAATTTCCCCAAACACTTAAAAGTGCTTGATGTCATCAACTCTCAAAAACAGAGCAAAGGAAGAATCTGACATTATGGCACTATTTTTTGACCACACACACATACACACACAAACTCTTCAACCGCGTTTAGTGAGATACAGAAATATCAATCGATAATAAGTTTAAATTAAAATCAAAGCCCCTACAACCTAACCTTCTATGTAGCATCTCAGTAGAATGTTTTACTTCTCATACTCATCTTTCATATCTTATGTTCAGTCTTTTTTCCTCTCAATAAGTAAAACTACATGGATGGCCAAACGAGAGAAAAATTCAGCGTTAATTCTAGCATGAGAACAAGGCACAAATGTTAGAAAATGGTTAATGGATCAGCTTTTAAACTGAAGAGTGCCATGCCCTAGCAAACACTCACGACTCAAAACTTGACCATAACTTTTCTTGTGTCCAAACACCATGAGACTATTGCCACAGGGATCTTCTTTTTTTTTTTGAGACAGAGTCTCACTCTGTTGCCCAGGCTGGAGTGCAGTGGCATGATTTTGGCTCACAGCAACCTCCACCTCCCAGATTCAAGCGATTCTCGTGCCTCAGGCCCCCAAGTAGCTGAGACTATAGGCATGCGCCATCACGCCCAGCTAATTTTTGTATTTTTAGTAGAGACAGGGTTTCACCATGTTGGCCAGGCTGGTCTGGAACACCTGACTTCAAGTGATCTGCCCACCCCAGCCTCCGAAAGTGCTGGGATTACAGGTATGAGTTGCCTGGCCAGGATATTCTTATTTATTTATTTTGAGATGGAGTTTCACTCTGTCACCCAGGCTGGAGTGCAGTGGCGTGATCTTGGCTCACTGCAACCTCCGCCTCCTCGGTTCAAGCAATTCTCCTGCCTCAGCCTCCCGAATAGCTGGGACTACAGGCCCGTGCCACCATGCCCAGCTAATTTTTGTATTTTTAGTAGAGATGGGGTTTCACCATGTTGGCCAGGATGGTCTCGATCTCTTGACCTCATGATCTGCTTGCCTCGGCCTCCCAAAGTGCTGGGATTACAGGCATGAGCCACCGCGCCCGGCCCTGGGATATTCTTTTGTACAAAGTTTAGGAAACTCCATGCACTTCTCAAAACATCAGATGCTGGGGGCTGGCTTATACGAGAAATATGGAGAACACATATAATAGATTTTACCCATGGGCTAGATTTTCAGATTTTTAACAGAGACAGATAAGTGGTGAAGAACTCCATGAAAGTTGTATTTAAGTCAGAAGATTCTCTTTCGTGTGTGTGTGTTTCTATTATATAGATGAACTATCTCATACGTGCTGTCAGAGGGGACGATCCCACCATACCATAGCACATTCTTTCAAGGTCAGTTAGGGCTTCTAGCTTTCAACCAAATGGGAACTCCTATAAACCATCCCGTTTCTCTTGTCTTTCAGGCTACACTGACTTTCTTGCTTGAATCTGTAACAGATTAATTAGAACTCTAAAGTCCTTTCTGTCACCTTCACATTGGTCTTTTTTTTTTTTTTTTTTTTTTTTGAGACGGAGTCTCGCTCTGTCACCCAGGCTGGAGTGCAGTGGCCGGATCTCAGCTCACTGCAAGCTCCACCTCCCAGGTTTATGCCATTCTCCTGCCTCAGCCTCCCGAGTAGCTGGGACTACAGGCGCCCGCCACCTCACCCGGCTAGTTTTTTGTATTTTTTAGTAGAGACGGGGTTTCACCATATTAGCCAGGATGGTCTCGATCTCCTGACCTCGTGATCCGCCCGTCTCGGCCTCCCAAAGTGCTAGGATTACAGGCTTGAGCCACCGCGCCCGGCCCACATTGGTCTTTAGATCTAGAACCCAAGGCAACCTTGGATGAGCCTTTCATTATACAAGCTAATTCCAGGAGGGACTCAGGGATCCCTCTGCCTGAAGTCAGAACTGGAAGGTGGGGCTGGGAAGTAAGGAATGAAAAGCAAATGGGACTATCATAAGAGGTACAGAAGTTTTAAAAAACAGATGTACATTTCAAGAAGATTCTGGTTTCTCCAGCTGGGGATTCTGGGAACTTAGTATATACTGGAGAGTTCACAGGTCAGGCTGCATGGTCTGGTCCAGAATCTAGTTGGTCTCTGGTCTCCTTGAATCAAAAACACTTCCTAAGAGATCAAGAACAATTCAAAAGAACCCATCCAATCAACATGTCACAACTGACTGCCATGACTGAGTCAAATCAACCGTAAGATCCTGGGGCTCCTGAATCACTTCCAGAAATGAGAAAGCAGGACTTTGACCTTTAAGAATGATATGCCCTCAGCTGTTACCAATATCCGAGGCTAAGAAGGTTCAAGTCTGAAAGCTGATTGAGTAACTGCAATGATCCTTGGGTACAGCAGATTCTTCTCTTGCTGCTGAATGTCCTCAGACGCGCAGAGTGCCAGGAACAGGGGAGAGAGTAGTCCTGGAGGTACACCCTCTGGTCTCTCCCAAGCAAGCAGTGAGGTGTGCATTGTTAGAGGTGCACCGGGAAGGCAGCTTGGTTTCGAAACCCAGGACATCCTGTCCACAAGCAGCTGCTACTTCTTGGGCTTCTCTAGAATATTGAGGAATTTCCCCCGTGTCATCTCTCTGGCTGGAATCACAAAGCAAACAAATGATCAATGAAAACCTAAAATCTGAAAAAAGAATCATAGAAAGATTTAACTTAAAAATGCAGATTGATTTAAATTATATATCAAGTTGCTATCACAACAGATTTAATCATCACCAACTAACCTCCTAAAAGGGGGTAAAAACAAACCGCTATAGACAACTACAACTCTACAACTGCTATTCTGAAGTTGGCAACTGAGATACACACCAAATGACTGGGAAAGATTTTATCATTCATATTTAAACAAATCACCAGGGGATTCCCCCAAAACCTATCTCTGTCTCAAGAATCTAACCTAATACTCATGCTCACTATCTCAGGGGGTTTGCTCTGGGAGCCTAAAATCCAACCAAGATTAGTCTTCTCTGGGTTGCTGGTCTCTGGACATTTATAATCTCAAATCAAAATTAGAGATCATTTACCCTATCTCTCGGCAGTGGTAGTCCCTGGGTACTGTAATATAACAGGGTTTATATTCCCTCAGTGCAGCTCATCTGTGGATGGCGTCATAAAGTAGGGTTCATAGAGCTTTGGTCTTCTTTCCCTTGGCATTGTCAGTCCTTAGATATTTAATATAGCCAGCCAAGGTTTATGTGTCTTTCTCCGGCTTTCAGCACCATCAATCTTTGAATGCTGTAGTTACAAGTGGGTTTATACAGCTACTTTCCTACATAGAAGGTTCCAAAATGAAAGTAAAACATTTCTCAGTTACAAGGGCCACTCCAGAGGTCCCCTATTTTAGATCTCAGAAAGCATACGTAGTGTAACAGCCCCCTCCTCATCCTCATCCTGCAAGGCCATGTTTTCAGATTTCTTAAATGGATTTAACAGTGCAGAAAGTTTCTGATGGCTGATGGCTGGCTCTGGAAGCCAGGCCTTCTGGAACCATGCAGTAGGCACAGGGCAGGCTGTGTGGTCTCCCAAGAACACATCTCCATCATGACCAAAGAAGTAAGGTGGCTAGGGAGGCACCCTCAGGAATGAGAAGGACTTCACCTGGGCCTCCTTGTTTCCTTTCCCAAGTCCAGAGCAAACGGAGCTAGATGAATGGCCTCCCGCTCCCCTCTGCCCCAACTTAAATTTAACAGTTTTCTTGTTTTATCGTACAATGAAGAAATAAAACAACACAACCTCTGGGACCACAGGGAGGCTTTTGGTAACTTCAATCTACACATTCCCCATCTTTCACTTGTTCCTGTGCTCCAACAAAGGGAAAGGAAATTCCATTAACTAGGCATAGAAGCCCAGTGTTGGGTCTTGCCTCACGTGCCCACAATCCCAACCCAGACCAAATCAAACAGACCATTCCTTCCTTTGTGGATTTATAGCAAATCCTGTATAAGCAAAGTTCCTATAAGACTTGCATGCAATTACTTGCTTATATAGTTGTCTTCCTCTACTAAAATGTACTGAAGGCAGAGACTGTTTAGTGCTTTGGACTTCTCTCCCTCGGCAAAAGATCCAAACAATCAGATGCAAACTCCAGAGCACGTGCTCTCCTGTTCACTTGTCATCAGAGATGTTAACATTTCTGATTAATTCATATAGCCCTTATTTTATTCCTCATTTCTTTATCCTTGCTCTGCTGCAGTGCAAGATTCTTACCGACCTGCTACAGACTCAGCAGATTGGATAAATTATAATACACCAAAGAACTAGAACCAGAAATGCAAAAAATGTTAGTTTCCTTCCTTTCCATCAACAAGTATGACTAGTTAGTGGCCCTCAGTGCTCCATTCTCTACATGATGGGAGTCTTTTTAAATGTGCCTTGCTTATTTGACAAGAAAATCATTTCCCTTAATACAAACAATGCCAAGTTAATGGAGAGATTGGGGTCAAGGACTAACTACTCTAGAGAAAATCCAATCAAGTACTGTCTTGCCCATAGGAGGTAGCATGGGCTTCTTGCAGAGAACATAGGATTTGAACTCAGTTTAAGTTCCAGCTCTAGCACTTAGCAGCAGGGTGACACCCTGGGCTGGGCAGATCTCTGAGCCTCAGTCTCTTCATTTGTAACGGAGGGTATGTTAACACCCTACTTTTCTCTTGGATAATAGCAATGAACACGCTGGGTATAGTGCTAATCATTAACACAACATTTTCCAGAGGTGGGTAAGCTCTCTTGCATTCAGTATTTTCTGAGTGAGTGAATGAATGAATTAATGAATGAATGAACAAACTGCACAAAGGGAGGCTAGCAAACAAAAAACTCCATTCCTTGGAATCTTTTCCCTCAGTTTGAAGGAAAAGAAATTCCTTATACTTTTGGGCAGATTGGGTCTCACTTATTTCTACTAGATGGGTTATCTGCCTACTCTCAAATTTAAACATGCAACAAATGATCCTGCAACATGGCTAGAAGCAGGATCTCTGGAAACCAAACATGGGCAATACAAAACTCTTCTGGAGAGAACACAGCCTGGTTCCAAAAATCCTGGGCCTGGAGCACTGCACTGCTCTAACTAATGATTTCTGCCTGCTGACCGTCAGACCCACCAACTCCTTACTGTTTTTCCCCAAATGGGAAAATGACCAATATTTTTAAGACTTAGAATTTTAACAGATCCACACAATTTAAGAGGTCAAAAGGGTTTAAAAGGAAAAATAAATAGATATTCTATTTTCAAGAAGTCTCTCAGTGGCAAGCTCTCCTTGAATTTAACCAATCCTTTTTAACAACCCTTTTTCCACTCAATCATTCCTCCCCCTTCAACCTAATCCAAGTACACAGAGCTGCAGGAAACCACTGTAAAAGTAGAAGTAATTCAAAAGACATCATCTCCTACATGGGAGGAGAGAAAGTTTTCCTACTCGCCAGTCCCATATAGGAGATATACGAATGTATGACACAGCCGCTCCCTAAAAGAGGGCTGTGCCCTATAAATCAGATGCTAAGCACCAACCCCTTTTTGTGCACAGAGAAATTGCTGTGGGTCAGGGGCTGCTCCAGAGCACGTGCCCTCCTGTTCACTTGTCATCAGAGATGTTAACATTTCTGATTAATTCATATAGCCCTTATTTTATTCCTCATTTCTTTATCCTTGCTCTGCTGCAGTGCGAAGATTCTTACCGACCTGCTACAGTAATCACCGCCCGCTAACCGCACCCCCCCAAACCTAGTGAAATTGTTTAGTGATGCCAACTGCGCTTTTAATTTGCAAGACATCAGACACAGAGGTAATTTATACGAACATCTGTTCATTTTTGACTTCTGAAACAAACTCGCACATGCTGCTACAAAATCCCATTAGGAGTAGGGAGACAGCCTTCTGCTACTATTCTGTATTCTCGTCTACACACACACACACACACACACACACACACACACACACACACACACAATCTCTTCTAGTAGGGTCTTATAAATAAACGTATTTTACTCTTAGCTTTTTAAGCTCCCATCAGGAATTTCAAATCTCTTTGGGGAAAAATCTTCAGAGATGACTACTGCCTGCTTACAGAGAAGAGAAAGCCATTTCTATTCCCCACTGCCTAGTTCTCTCCCTTCTTCTTCACAATGGTTATAGCTTGGTATAATTCTAGAATGAATAGCCAGCATAAGACTACATATTCTTCAGCTTGGCACTTCCAGTTCCTCCATTTTCTCCTGTTTCTTTGTTCCCCATAATGTATTATATTATATAGAAAACAATTCTAGACACAATAAGATTGGGAGAGAGTGTTATCCAGAGTCAGTGAAATCTGTCAACTATTTTCTTTTTTTTGAAACAGAGTCTCACTCTTGTTGTCCAGGTTGGAGTGTAATGGCGCAATCTCAGCTCACTGCAACCTCTGCCTCCCCAGTTCAAGTGATTCTCCTGCCACAGCCTCTCAAGTAGCTGGGATTACAAGCATGCACCACCACGCTCAGCTAACTTTTTGTATTTTTGGTAGAGACAAGGTTTCACCATGTTGGCCAGGCTGGTCTCGGACTCCTGACCTCAGGTGATCCGCCCGCCTTGGAAGTGCTGGGATTATAGGCACAAGCCACCTCGCCCAGCCTGTCAACTATTTTTTGATTCTGGATTTATTCTCTAAGATTACAAGGTTTCACAGGAAAGCAACACCGCTTCCATTCTAATAACTATGCCAAGAGAGGCCCACTGGTCATCAGCCACTGTTGCATGCCGTGCAGGAGAGAAGCATGACCCCTATGTCAAGTCATGGTTTACAGGCCCTATTATGTTGGACATAGATCACAAATTGAGAAAGCCACAATTGAGACTGTCACCATAGGGTTATAACATGTGAAATGCTGCAGAGAGTGTGGAGAGGGGACTGGCTACTACACAGCGAGAGACAGCAAATGGATAGACTACAATGAACTTCCAGGTTTCCACTGTTTCTGTTACCCCCCACCCATTTCGTAGTTTCTCCAGGGCTATCCGGTTCATGGCAGCTGTAAATACCTGGGTATATTTGGAGAGGTCAGGACTGAAAGGAGGACTCCACTGTGCCTGCTCTGAAAGTGGTGTGTGGTTTAATATAATCTTCTTTAGACTCTCCAATTCCTCCACCCTACATTTAAGCCTTGCTTCTGGCTCACTTTCCACAATGACTATCCCCAAACTGCCTTCTCTGCAGTAAATTTTTCTGGTGGCTGGTTGAAAAAGATTCAGTGGTACAGATTGATTTCCCACTGGTGAGGGGATGAGGGATTACCAGAGGCACCCTGGTTAACGAGATTGGGTGCAGAATCTCTCTCGAGACCAGCCCTCTCTGCCAGGGCTCTGCACCTTTCGCCAATGACATATGGGTTTTATTACAGAAAGATTGTCCAGATTATAACCTTGAGGCAATTGCCCGATAAAATTCTGCTCAGCTTTTATGTAGGGAACAATGTAAAGTTTAAGTAACTTTTTAATGAAGTGGAAGAAACTCATAGCTCAGTTTTTCAATTCCAATGCAAACTACTTTAAATATTTCTATGCCTCAATATAATTAAAAATGTTTGTGAAGGGGGCACGAATTGCTTTCCAATGGTTTTCTCCCATTCAGAAGAGCAGTTAACAGGTTGCTTTTAGCAGATTCTAATATGAGTGGCCAGGAAACAAAGGAGACAACATAATATTGTGAAAAGAACAGGACTTCAGCTCTTACACTGACCCTGGGCCACACAGGCAAATTACCAAGTTATTTTTCTGAGCTCCTTTCCTCATCCATTCAAGGTAGGATTAATACAAAGTCACATAGGCATTCAATAAATGCTTGCTACTGTACAACTATTTCTTTCATTTCAAACACGAAGTTTATTTAAGCAATAGGATGCCTGATGGGAAAACTATCTAAGATTCATTTCTTTAAGAGTATCCCTACTTAAAGACATATTGCCCTACATGTAACAGCTATGTACAAGAGAGTTTAAAAACGGGTTGGTTTTAGAATGACAAGTGAAAAACACCAAAATTCTCCAATTTAACAAGGTATGGAAGGATTTTTTTTTTTTTTTTTTTTTTAATAAGAGACAAGATCTTGCTCTGTCACTCAGGCTGGAGTGCAATGGTGCAGCCATAGCTCACTGCAGCCTCAACCTCCTGGACTCAAGTGATCCTCCTGCCTCAGCCTCCTAAGTAGTTGTGACTATATGCGTGCACCACCTGGTTAAATTTTTTTTTATTTTTTGTAGAGACAGGATCTTGAACTACTAGCTTTAAGTATGGAAGGATTCTGTGTTATTGATTTTTATTAAATGATGAGAGCAAAGTAACTTAATGAAGTATAAAGATAAGAGCTGAATGAGCATGCCACTAATGGAGAAGGGGGGCATTGCCACAGAATCAGTATTTATCCCCATCTTATCTCCATCTGCTGTTGATCAAAATATATCATTGGCCATTTAGTTTAAAAAATAAAAAGGCAATATGCTTGTGCACAAATGCCAGTCACTTTATGCACAATAAAGGAATGAGAAAGGGGTACACAAAAGGATAGAAAAAATCCACACTGTTGTAGTCAGGATGGAGTTCAATGGAGTTGTAGTTTTCTGAGAATGTATTCCTGGTCTGTGGGAATAGATTTCTGGAGTAAAGAGCAGGTTCCCTTTGTAGTAGACACCTCTTGTCTGCTGCTGGAACATATCAATTGTATCCTTATTTCCAACTGTGCAGGTGTGTCTATCTCATTAATCGGCTGCCCATCAAATTGGAATCTGATCTGCCTCATTGATATACTGTTGTTCACAATGAGCTTTCATTAGTCTACAAAGTGGTATATGCCTCTTACTCTTAGACTGCACCACTGAACGATCCTACCCCTCCACCTTCAAATTAATATGACCACGGTTGGCAGGGCATGGTGGCTCATGCCTGTAATCCCAGCACTTTGGGAGGCTGAGGCAGGTGGATTACCTGAGGGGTGAGTTCGAGACCAGCCTGGCCAACATGGTGAAACCTCATCTCTACTAAAAATACAAAAATTAGTTGGGCATGGTGGTGTGCACCTCTAGTCCCAGTTACTCAGGAGGCTGAGGCAGGAGAATCGCTTGAACCCAGGAGGTGGAGGTTGCAGTGAGCCGAGATCATGTGACTGCACTCCAGCCTGGGCGGCAGAGTCAGACTCTGTCTCAAAAACCAAAAACCAAAACCAAAACAACCACTGTTCTCAGTCTTGCTTCCTTCCTTGGCCTTCTTGTCAGTCACGGTGAGCCCTGGAGTCTCCTTAGCTGCTGCTTTACAGGAGGTACCAGATCTATATCAAGTAAGCACATACATAGCACCAGGAGTGGCAAAAGGAGACCTATTTATTTCTAAAAAGATCTTCCAATGCAAGACAAATGGTAACACGAAAGACTTGCATCTGTGTAACGCATACTGTGGCGTATTAAGCCTGGCTGCAGTAATGCCAGGTACTAAGTGGAGGCAGCTACCTTCCTTAACTATACCAGTAGATACTTCTAGCCAAAAGGAACACATAAAATTCCAATTTAGTGGCCGGGCGCGGTGGCTCACGCTTGTAATCCCAGCACTTTGGGAGGCTGAGGCGGGCGGATCACAAGGTCAGGAGATCGTGACCATCCTGGCTAACACGGTGAAACCCGTCTCTACTAAAAATGCAAAAAAATTCGCCAGGTATGGTGGCGGGCGCCTGTAGGCTCAGCTACTTGGGAGGCTGAGGCAGGAGAATGGTGTGAACCCGGGAGGCAGAGCTTGCAGTGAGCCGAAATTGAGCCACTACACTCCAGCCTGGGTGACAGAGCAGGACTCCATCTGGAAAAAAAAAAAAAAAAAAAAAAAAAATTCCCAGTTTACTTTAAATCAATGTGCTAAAGGCTGTTAATTTAATTGGCCTCATAAAAGATGTTTTTATAGAAATGATGCCATTTGTTATAGTTTTGACTCTTCTTTAAAAATTACTTTTTTGGTCCCTGAAATCTTGAATGTATTCTATCTTGAATGTATTCTAACAGCTATGACAAAAGGGACCTACTGATCAGTTATCATTGTGTGCCGTGAAGAAAAGAAGCATAGAGGGGGTGATGAAGAACGAAGGCAGTCTCATGGAGCACACACTATGTATTAGATATTAGGAAGATTCAAATAAAGTCAAAGACATGCTTTCCCACAGAAAGAGACTATTCTCAAAGGCCATGCTGCCTTTAAGATGGGGCTAGCCATTGTTAACAAGCATTCTGGTGGATTGGCAGAGAACAAAAAGAGAGCAATGTGATTTATAATGCTGATTTCTGTTTCGCAGGAATGTGCAACGTTTCCCTGTGACTCTGGCACAGAGCTGGTGTACAGCAGAGCAGCAGTTCCAGGGCAGTCTGCCAGACTGAGACTCTTCACCACACTCCGGCTGTGTCAGATCTCCACAGGAAAAGTATCACTAAGTGATCAGTAAGTCAAGCACTAAGCACTTTTAATGCCTCTGATATGAGAGCAGCTGGTGCTGGAGTCACTGTCAAGAGCAGAAGGAGCTGTGAAAAGCACACAGTGCCACTGGATGAGGAGGGGTCTTTTGGAGTTTCATTCCATTAGGACACCTGGTGGCCCTCAGCAGGTGGTGGAACTGTAATAAGGTCCACCGCCTGTTCTCAGTCAACTCTTGTGGAGAAGTACACACAAGCAACAGTCTTTGGTGGAAATCTTACTTGTCTCTAAAATATATAAAAGTAGCATTTGAAGGTCAGCAGCCTTGAGGCTTTTGCCTTAAGTTCTTTAGGTGACCGGGCATGATGGCTCACGCCTATAAACCCAGCACCTTGGGAGGTCGAGGCTGCCGGATCAGTTGAGGTCAGGAGTTTCAGACTAGCCTGGGCAACACGGTGGAACCCCATCTCTAGTAAAAATACAAAAATTAGCCAGGCACGGTGGCACACGCTTGTAATCCCAGCTACTTGGGAGGCTGAAGGGGGAGGATTGCTTGAACCTGGGAGGCGGAGGTTGCAGTGAGCCGAGATCGCGCCACTGTACTCCAGCCTGGGTGACAGAGTAAGACTGTATCAAAAAAAAAAAAAAAAAAAAATTATTTAGGCATAATAAAACATTTCAAAAAGGAGGCTAAAATACTATATATCTGAGAAAAGAACGGTCTGGATCAAACTATCACAGACTATCAAAATTTTTGTCCTCAGTATTCTCAAAAAAATCTTTTTGGGAGCACACTTTCTAGATTATCTTTTTATTGGGTATCTTGGCTCTCTATCAGGACTCTTCCAAAAGGGTGCAGTGGCCAAGAACAATGTTTCCTCCAGTGACTTCTGAGAAAGAAAATTTTATTATTTATTTTACTTTTTAACTTTAATTTTTTGTAGATATGGGGTCTTGCTATGTTGAACTGGTCTTGAACTCTTGGCCTCAAGCAATCCTCTTGCCTCAGTCTCCCAAAGTGCTGGGAATATAGGCATGAGCCACCATGCCCGGCCTGAGAAAGATAATTTTATATCAAACTTTTTTCTTCAATTCATAGTAACACCCATTTGCAGAGTGCTTTATCCAAGAAGTAATATGAAAAAGAAAAGCCAGGACTCAACGTGCAGGTAAACAAATTTGGACAGTTCCAATATGGAAAATAATTTTAATGGCTTTTCATAACAGAAAAAAAGGACAGAAATATCCAGCCAACAGATTTATTTTCAGAATATAAAACATCAAGCAGGAACATAAAATATGGGAACTGTCAGCCATGATGCCTGATGATTGAAGGCAGAAGTAGAAGAATCTTAATTGTCAGGCATTTGAAAAATGTTGCATCCAAGTGAAAGACTGTTTCTCCATCAATTCTCCTTGCCCTGCCCTCTTTTAAGAGCAAAACAAGACTAGATTTCAAAAATGTATTCTTACCATCTTTCTTCCTACTAAAAACAAACCAAAACAACAGCAAAAAACCCCCAAAGATCTGTGTTCGAGAAATGAGAGCTAACAACTTCTTAGTTGTATTTTGTTTCCTTTTCAGAGGACCTGACAGATCTATTTCATAGTTCTACTTGGTTTCCTATTCAAGGGGAAAACTCAATTGAATGAAAGGCAGTGAGATCAAAGCAATTAATTAATACTCTGGGGGCTAGAACTTGTATTAAATACTCATAAATTTGTGCAGAACATTCATGCTTCAGGGCCTTTACACAGTAATACATCCTGGTGAAACACTTATTATGACCAAAGGCTAGTAGCTTCACAGTCTTAATACCCTCATCCATAAAGTAAGAACAGCAATAATAATCTATTATGTAAGGTTAAGACAGAAGAACAACAACTAGTCAAAGTGACTTGATCAGAACACAAAATATTTTGCCCCAAGTTAGACAGAGTAACTTATTCATAGGCTAGGTTCCACTCTCAGGAAAATCAGAACAGGATCACAGTATAGATAATTTCAAATGACTTGCATATTCAGACAACTTTCCTGCCCTGTCTATCTGACTTTAAGGGGCTGGCAGCTGGCAACAGCTAAAGTCTAGGGATGATGAAGGCCTAGTCTTCTTGACCCCCAGGGCAGGGAAAGGGTTACATCTTCACACTGAGAAGCCAATAAAAACCTCTCTTGATTATAATTTAGATAAGAACCACTGGATTGAATAATAATGTCTGAAACTCCCCTGGCTGTTTCACCTTGAGACGTCCATCACTGGGTTAAACATGATGCTAATTGCATTTGGATTGATTAATTTCTCTCACTCCTGTCTATTCCAATAACGCTTAACAAAATAATCATAGCACCCAGAGCCAAATCTTTTCCGTCAAAGGAATGAAGCCATCAGAACAGGCAGAGATCAAAGAAATGAAGATGACCCGTAATTACTGCTACGGTGATATCATTACCATATTATACAAAATGAGTGTGGGGGGAAAGGAGAGTGGAGGGAGGAGGGGCTGAGATTATTTATTTTTTTTAATGGAACCCTACAACCTAAGAATACAGATTTGACATCAAGTGGAACACACAGAAATATAGAACTTTTAAAAAAAATACAAATCTTCCTCATGAAATTATAAAATCCAACAAACACTGAGGCCCAAGATACATCAAGTGTCTTGGGTTGTGAGCAGGTATTATTCATGCCACTATTTTTTCATCACAATAACACTTTGTGTATGACTTGCATTGAGATTTAAGATGCTGTCTTCATATCACAAGCATTCCCATGGATATTGGAGAATTTTTCTTTAAGCCAAGGAATTTTATTTTAATATTGTTAGAGGTGGCCTTGTTTGTAAAATTAGAATCTGGGTTTTAACTGCAGCTAGTTCTAGTTTAAGGCATACACAAAAAATGGCTATGAATTTTTGTGTATGGTTCATTGGACAACATTAAGGATTTAATTTAAAATACTAGACAGGACAAATATTATATTTCCCTATAAACTATTTTGTTGTTTAATAGAAACTTTTAATACTTATGACAAAAAACCTATGATCATGAGGGATTTACATCTACCTTAGGTGTAAATCCATCATGTATGAGATGGTGATCTCAGATGAATTACATAGGCTCTCTGTGCCTCAGTTCCTTCCTCTGTTAAGTGGGGATCGGTATCTGCCTTACTGAGTTATTGTGAGACTTAGAGATAATACAGTTAAGTGCTCAATAAGTGCTGGCACAATAAAAAAATTTCCCCCTAAGATTAACTTTATGGCTATTTACAGAACCCTGTATAATGTTTTTGCTATTACATTTACGAAAGTTAATTCAACAGACACTTATAAAGTAACTTGCACACAGATGTTAACAAATATTTGTGAAATAAATAAATAGGACACTTAGAAGGCACATAATTTGAAAAGGCTAGAAATACCTGTAAGATATTTTTGCTGTGGTATTTTAAAAGTAGAACCATCTTTAAATAAAAAACAATAAAAATGGATACTGAAGTTGTTTTATTTAGCTTGGACAAAAAGGCATATTCCTCTATTTTCTTATATAACAAACATCCCCAAAATAAAACAAGCATATATATTTTGAATGTGTAGTAATCCAGTGATAAACAAGAGCAGTACTTTAAAAGAAAAAAAATATGTATTTCTGTCAGGTTAAAATGAGAATCAAAACCATTTACTCTGACAACTCATTATTTTTTGCTTTCTTTTTGGTTAATAGAGGCAATGCAATACACTGAAAAAGGATTTATCTTATCTGGCTTTGGAATTAAACATATTCAAACCCCAGCCCCCCTTTCCAAACTTTAAGACCACAAACAAGTAATTTATTTTTCTGAACACGGGTTTTCTCTGTAAAATGGGAATTATAAAATAAACTTTGCAGACTCTTATGAGATTAAATGAGATAATGTATGAAATTCTTTCTTCTTCTTTACTTTTTTTTCTTTTTTGAGATGGAGTCTCACCCCGTCACCTGGGCTGGAGTGCAGTGGTGCAATCTTGGCTCATTGCAACCTCTACCTCCCATTCAAGTGATTCTTGTGTCTCAGCCTTCTGAGTAGCTCAGACTAAAGGCATGCGTCATTATGCCCAGCTAATATATGTATTTTCAGTAGAGATGGGGTTTCATCATGTTGGCAAGTAATCCAACAGCCTTGGCCTCCCAAAGTACTGGGATTACAGGCATGAACAACCATGTCCTGCCAAAAATCTCCTGACCTTGTGATCTGCCTACCTCGGCCTCCCAAAGTGCTAGGATTATAGGCGTGAGCCACCGTACCTGGCCTTCAGGTGCTTTCTTGAATATCAACCCATTTACTTCCTTTATAGCACTTAACAAAATCTGAAATTAACTTTTTTTTTCCCCCGAGACAGGGTCTTGTTCTGTTGCCCAGCCTGGAGAGTAGTAGCACAATCTTGGCTCACTGCAGCCTTGAACTCCTGGGCTCAAGTGATCCTCCTGCTTCAGCCTCCCAAAGTGCTGGGATTACAGGTGTGAGCCACCATGCCTGGCCTTGAAATTAACTTTATTTACTTTCACTGCTCCATGAAGTTCTGCAGAACCTCTTGCTGTATCCCCAGCAATTAGAACAATACTAGGCATATGGTAGGTGATCAACAATGTATCTGTTGAAATAATATATTCATATATGAGGAAAGAGGAACTCTACTTCCTTTTCAGTTTTTTTTTTTTTTTGAGATGGAGTCTCGCCCTGTCACCCAGGCTGGAGTGCAGTGGCACCATCTTGGCTCACTGCAACCTCCACCTCCTGGGTTCAAGCCATTCTCCCGCCTCAGCCTTCCCAAGTAGCTGGGGATTACAGGTGTGAGCCACCATGCCTGGCTAATTTTTTGTGTTTTTTCGTAGAGATGGGGTTTTATCATGTTGGCCAGGATGGTCTCGAACTCCTGACCTCAAGTGATCCAGTCACCTCAGCTTCCCAGAGTGCTGTGATTACAGACGTGAGCCACTGTGCCCGGCCTCAGTTCTTAGTTAAACACCAAGCATCAAATATTTTTGTTTAAGTAAAATTACCCAGAAATTTCTTTAACGCAGAAATTCCACTTTAGAGGTATTCACATGCCTATTCAATTCAATACTATTTGTAATAACCGAAGATGAGAAACAACTCAAATGTCCATCAATAGGGAGGGGAATGATCGTGTCACTACACTCCAGCCTAAGCAATAGAGTGAGACCTTGTCTCAAAAATAAATAAATAAATAGAAAGAAACCTTAAGCTGCATCCAGGGGTCTTGTTGTTATATATAGTTAGTTATTTTGAAGTGACTTCTATTGTACGTTAAATAAATAATTATGTTAGTTATTAGGAACCAAGATTTTCAGCATTAAAAACAGAAATCATTATAAAATCAAATATATTACATAAAAACCCCCAAATATTTTAAATTTGAACTGGCTGCACTATTGGTAAGAATACAATTCCTGGCCGGGCACGGTGGCTCAAGCCTGTAATCCCAGCACTTTGGGAGGCCGAGACGGGCGGATCACAAGGTCAGGAGATCGAGACCATCCTGGCTAACACGGTGAAACCCCGTCTCTACTAAAAATACAAATAACTAGCCGGGTGAGGTGGTGGCGCCTGTAGTCCCAACTACTCGGGAGGCTGAGGCAGGAGAATGGCGTGAACCCGGGAGGCGGAGCTTGCAGTGAGCTGAGATCCGGCCACTGCACTCCAGCCTGGGTGACAGAGCGAGACTCCGTCTCAAAAAAAAAATAAAGAATACAATTCCTTTTTCTCTTCTCACAAAAACCATATTTACCTACCCTGTTCACAGAACAGGCCTAGAGACAATGACAGCCTCTTAACAATGAATACTATTAGTGCCTAGATTTCTACTAAAATTAGTGCCTAGATTTCTACTAAAAGCAATACTATTAGTGCCTAGATTCCTTGGAGAAATGGATAAGAGTCCAAGTCTGGATAAGTAAGTGAACCAGGGATATCCTGACCTTCCTGAAAGCAAGAAGGTTATCGAAGATTACTAGGGTCTTCCATGTTTCAGTCTAACAAAAAATAAGAAAAAAATTTGAAAAAAGAAGAAAAAAGAAATAAAAAAGAAAAAAATTTACTAGGGTCATGTCAAAAGACAGGAGCCAACTTGAAGGGGTGCCCACTAAAGATGGGACCATTTTGAAGAAAAAAAGAATAATGATTTTAGTAGATCTAAACACAACAAATACAAACATCTACGATATTTTTAAAAAAGTCCTGTCACTTCAACTCATTCTGAAAATTGATAAATTAAAAAAGGAAAAATTTAACATTTTTCCTGCCATTTCTCTTTGAACTGCATTTCAGGGAAGCCAAACAGTTGCCGATTTCATAGAATAATAATAACTGTTATTATCATTACTGTTATTTTGAAAATAATATGACTGATACCACCCAAAGCCACTGATCTTCACTCAAACTGGAACAGACAGATGTCATGTCAGTCTTGATATGAAGGAACAGGAAGCACACAGTACCATTATGAAGTATTCTTGCCAAAAAGGCTGAATCCAAACCCAATCCATTATCTAGCTCTATCAGCTTGCAGGAAATTTGGCAGGAAAGAAGAACATGTTAAATGATATCACTAGGATAAAATTATCCAAACTTAAAATGTGGGGACCAGGTGTGGTAGCTCATGCCTGTAATCCCACCACCTTGGGAAGCCGAGGTGGGTGGATCGCTTGAGCCCAGCCCAGGCAACATGGAGAAACCCCATCTCCACAAAAAATACAAAAATTAGCCAGGCATGGTGGCATGTGCCTGTAGTCCCAGCTACTTGGGAGGCTGAGGTGGGAGGATCACTTGAGCCCAGGATGTCAAGGCTACAGTGAGCCAAGATCACACCTGTGCACTCCAGCCTGGATGACAGAGTGAGAAAATGTGGGGAATCCTACCAGACAAACAACCCATCTTCTTCATTAATTAATGGGGGAAAAAACCCAGAGGAACTAGGGGATGCAGTTATGGAGAAATTAAAAGAGACTTAAGATTCATGTCAACTAAATGCAATGTACAGACCTTATTTGGATCCTGATTCAAACAAACCAATTGTAAAAAACAATTTTGAGCCGAATTGGACATGGACTATTAGATGTTATTAAATAATTATTATTGTATTCTGTTTGATGTGTTAATAATGGTAGTGTTTCAAAAAACGGGGATCTTCTAGTCAGAGACACGTACTAAAGTATTTATGAACAAAATAGTATGACATCTAGGATTTGCCTTAAAATATTCCAGCAAACAACATAAACAACAAAAAGTGTGATAAAGGGGGTACAGATAAAACAAGAATGGCAGAAAGTTCATCATTTTTGAAGCTGGGGATGGGTACATAGGGTTCATTGTAATATTCTCTCTAGTTAGCTTAAAAATTTTCCATAATAAAAAGAAAACCTTGCCAAATGCTTCCCTGGAAATACAGCTTTTGCTCATTATCACTACATATCATATCATCATTCATAAGCTAGAAGCAACATGAATGAGTACTCAGGGAAGAGTAGGCCAGGGAACAGAGATGGAGATGATTAATTCTGCTTAGGGCCTGGAAATGGACAGAAAAAGCTTTAGAAGGGGGTAACTTTTCGGCTGGGTGCGGTGGTTCATGCCTGTAATCCCAGCACTTTGGGAGGCCAAAGCAGGCGGATCATGAGGTCTGGAGATCGAGACCATCCTGGCTAACATGGTGAATCCCCATCTCTACTAAAAATACAAAAAAAATTAGCCGGACGTGGTGGCAGGCGCCTGTAGTCCCAGCTACTTGGGAGGCTGAGGCAGGAGAATAGCGTGAACCCGGGAGGTGAAGCTTGAAGTGAGCCGAGATTGCGCCACTGCACTCCAGCCTAGGTGACAAAGTGAGACTCGTTTTAAAAGAAAAAAAAGGGGGGGTAACTTTTCATGTCACGAATGTTTATTTCCATCGTTAAATTCTTTGGATGAGGAACAAATTACATACAACCAAGAATCAAACACAGATTACATATTTTTTAAAATCTACCAAATCAAACTCAGGTTAAGCCTAATAATAAGGAGCTACTACCTTCCAACCTTTCTCTCTCTTAAATATTTAAGAAATCATACTGATGAATCTAAGAACACAATTTTCACTTTGCCCATAAAATAGCTATGAGGGAAACTCCCCGGCTCAACATGTTGCTTCTACAAAATTTGCTGGCAAGTGGAGAGAAAGAGTTCTTGGTTACTTACTTACTGAATCTTCTCAAAAGAAGCTTTTGAGATAGGTAGCAAGACTAACTTTAAGGTCCAGGTCAGTTTGATAGCTAACAAGTCACAAAAAGGAATAGCTTAAGTTAAATTTCCACTAGTCTAAATTTCTACTATTAATGCTTTCCCCTCACACTATCAATAACTGTGTATCTAAATGATGACCTCGCTAATCCAATTTTACTGTGAACATTCTTTTACTTCTTTGGACAAATCAGCATCTACATTGCTTAGCTGATAATTTAACTGATAATTTGATTTTTTTTTTTTTTTCGAGACGGAGTCTCACTCTGTCACCCAGGCTGTAGTAGTGCAGTGGCCAGATCTCGGCTCACTGCAAGCTCCACCTCCCGGGTTTACGTCATTCTCCTGCCTCAGCCTCCCGGGTAGCTGGGACTACAGGCGCCCGCCACCTCGCCCGGCTAGTTTTTTGTATTTTTTTTTAGTAGAGACGGGGTTTCACCGTGTTAGCCAGGATGGTCTCGATCTCCTGACCTCGTGATCCGCCCATCTCGGCCTCCCAAAGTGCTGGGATTACAGGCTTGAGCCACCGCGCCCGGCCGATAATTTGATTTTTAATTGTTTGCATTGTGGTTTCAATAAATATGGTTCATTTTCTCAATCTGACTGAACAATAAATTCATCAATGTGAAAATACTTTTAAAGATAATTTCTCTAACGGACTTGGAAAAAATGCCTAATAGGTCAGGCGCAGTAGCTCACACCTGTAATCCCAGCACTTTGGGAGGCCTAAGCGGGCAGATCGCTTGAGCTCAGGAGTTTCAGACCAGCCTGGGCAACACAGCAAAACTCCCTCTCCATAAATAATACAAAAAATTAGCTGGGCATGGTGGCATGCACCTGTAGTCCCAGCAACTCAGAAGGCTGGGGTGGGAGGACTGCTTGAGCCTGGGAGACAGAAGTTGCAGTGAGCCCAGATGGCGCCACGGCACTCCAACCTGGGTGAGAGAGTGAGACCCCGTCTCAAAAAAAGAAATAAACAAATAAATAAAAAGCACAATATACAGTAGCCATCTAGTCAGTCTTAATTTTAAAAAACTTTTTCCTCTAAAATCATGTAGCAGTACAAAGGTACAACAACTTCTGTCTTCATTTGCTTATGAATTTGTTTTAAAACCACATCACAATCAGGTAAGAACTTAATGTGTCTACTTAGGAAGTCATATGGTAGTGGTTATTTTCCCTGTGATTAGAAATAACCACTAGTAAACTTTCTGTTTTTTCAGAATATTTGATATTGATGTTTCTGAATAATCTTATTTAAAAAATTCATGAACTACTAGTTTAAAATAATTAGAACACAAAAGTATCCTCACCAGAAAATTATATTGAGTATAATAGTCTGTATCACTGAAACTCTACAGCTTAACCTGCATATGGTTAACATATAGTAAATGTGTATTAAATGAAAGAATACTGTTTCAATAATACAGACCATAATTTAGGATCTTAAAATAAATTATACATAATGTGGCAAAACACAATAGAGGGGGGAAAATCTGGTTAATTAGATTCTATACAAGCATAAGCATTTACTAGAATTCTTTTTTTTTTTGACAGGGTCTCACTGTTGCCCAGGCTGGAGGGCACTGGTATGATCATGGCTCACTGCAGCCTCAACATCCTAGGCTCAAACAGTCCTCCCACCTTAGCCCCCTGAATAGCTGGCCACCATGCCTGGACTGGCTTTTTTCTTTCTAAAAATTTTTTTTGTAGATGAGGTCTTGCTATGTTGCCAGAGCTGGTCTTGAACTCTTGGCCTTAAGTGATCCTCTCACTTTGTCCTCCCAAAGTGCTGGGATTACAGGTGTGAGCCACTGCAACTGGCCCTCTACTCTTTTTTTTTTTTTTGAGACAGAGTCTTGATCCATCACCCAGGCTAGAGTGCAGTGGCATAATCATGGCTCACTGTAGCTTCCACCTCCTGGCTCAAGTGATCCTCCCACCTCTCAGTCTCCCGAGTAGCTGGGATTACAAGTGCGTACCATCATGCTCAGGTAATTTTTCTATTTTTTGTAGAGACAGGGTCTCACTATGTTGCTCAGGCTGGTCTTGAACTCCTTGGCTCAAGTGATTCTCCCACCTCAGCCTCCCAAAGTACTGATATTATAGGTATGAGCCACTGTGCCCAGTCAGGCCTATAATTCCTTTTTTTTTTTTTTGAGACGGACCTTCTCGCTTTGTCATCCAGACTGGAGTGCAGTGGCGGGATCTCGGCTCACTGCAAGCTCCACCTCCCGGGTTCCCGCCATTCTCCTGCCTCAGCCTCCCGAGTAGCTGGGACTACAGGCGCCTGCCACCACGCCCGGCTAGTTTTTTCATATTTTTAGTAGAGACCCGGTTTCACTGTGTTAGCCAGGATGGTCTTGATCTCTTGACCTCGTGATCTGCCCGCCTCGGTCTCCCAAAGTGCTGGCATTACAGGCGTGAGTCACTGCACCTGGCCTATAATTCTTTTTTTTTTTTTTTTTTGAGACGGAGTCTCGCTCTGTTGCCCAGGCTGGAGTGCAGTGGCGCGATCTCGGCTCACTGCAAGCTCCACCTCCCGGGTTCCCGCCATTCTCCTGCCTCAGCCTCCCGAGTAGCTGGGACTACAGGCGCCCGCCACCACGCCCGGCTAGTTTTTTGTATTTTTAGTAGAGACGGGGTTTCACCGTGTTAGCCAGGATGGTCTCGATCTCCTGACCTCGTGATCCGCCCGTCTCGGCCTCCCAAAGTGCTGGGATTACAGGCTTGAGCCACCGTGCCTGGCCTGGCCTATAATTCTTAATAATTAAATTTAAAATGTATTTTTTTCACTTCAATAATTTTAATTGCATTCAAACCAATGCCAAAGTGAAAGTGAAAAGAAGCATTTTATATGCTAGACCACTGGCCTCAAAATCAGAAGGTTAGAGTTCTAAACTAGTTTAATCAGTTAGTCGACATTTTACTGTGTGCCCATTATGTGCTCTTACAATTGCAAATAATGAGACACCAAAAGAGATCTCCCATTCTTTCTTAAAAAATTCCTCCTCCCTCCTTTGAGCACTTAAGTTTGCTCACCAAGAGTTCATCCTCTGTGTAGACACTATGCAGGTAGAGAGCTTTGCAAATATGGAGTACTTTCCCCCACAAGACCTTGAAGAGAGGGCCAGGTGCGGATATCAGGAACAGAACCTACTTCAGTAAACTGAATGTCTTTCAGGTAGGTTAGTTAGAATTTATAATGTTAGTGGTTCTCAGAGCATGGTACTTGGACCAACTACATAAGCATCACTTCAGAACTTGTTAGGCTCCATACCAAATCTACTGAATCAGAAACTCAAGAGCTTGAGCACAGGATCCATGGTTTAACCAGCCCTACAGGTGATTCTAACTCATGTTAAAAGTCAGAGAACCATTAGCCTATATTATCCAGGTTCTTTCATTTTGTTTCCAGTTCCCTGCAGCTCTAATTCATTACTAACAGGAGGCAGGCTTTTATTTTATCAAAATTATAATCATAAAGCATATTTCTCACAATTAAACCACAAGGGGGGTGTCTTTTAGAAAATATGACCAACAGAAGGAAAAATGAGAACATTTAGCCAAATAATTAGTTTTTTTTTTCTTTTTTTTTTGAGATGGAGTCTCACTTTGTCGCCCAGGCTAGAGTGCAGTGGCCTGATCTCGGCTCACTGCAACCTCCACCTCCCGGGTTCAAGCGATTCTCCTGCTGCAGCCTCCCGAGTAGCTGGGACTACAGGCACGTGCCACCACGCCTGGCTAATTTTGTATTTTTAGTAGAGATGGGGATTCACCATGTTGGTGAGGCTGGTCTCGAACTCCTGACCTCAAATGATCCACCTGCCTAGGCCTTCCAAAATGTTGGGATTACAGGCATGAGTCACCATGCCTGGCCCAAATAATTAGAATTTTTACCAAAACTATAGCCCTCTCTTTATTACTATCTATTGTACTCAGTGTTAAGGCTACAATACAGTCCTAAACCTTGAGAATCTTGGCAGAGGACAGCCTGGGCAATAAATTATTATCAAACAATGTTATGAATCCTATATGAGTATAGAACACATTTATAAGGATAGAATGGAGATAATTAATTCTGCAGAAGACTTGGTTTGGATAGACAGGAAAAGCTTTAGAAAGGCAGTGATGTGCTTGAATAAGCCTTTCTAAATCTATTACTGTATTTTTTTGTTTTTGAGACAGGGTCTCACTCTGCTGTCCAGGCTGGAGTGTAGTGGCGTGATCATAGCTCCTCAAAATCCTGGGCTCAAGTGGTCCTCTCACCTCAGCCTCCTGAGTATCTGGGCCTACAGGTGCATGCCATCATGCTCAGCTAATTTTTATTTATTTATTTTTTGTAGAGATGGGGTCTCGCTATGTTGGCCAGGCTCGTCCTGAACTGGCCTCAAGTGATCCTTCCACCATGGCCTCCCAAAGTGTTAGGATTACAGGCACAAGGCACTATGTCTAGCCTCTGTATTTTTTTTTGAAGGTAGAAGAACTACAAAAGTTAGGCTGGGTGTGGTGGCTCACACCTGTAATCCCAGCACATTGGGAGGCTGAGGCGGGTGGATCATTTGAGGCCAGGAATTTGCGACCAGCCTGGCCAACGTGGCGAAACTCCGTCTCTACTAAAAAATACAAAAATTAGAGAGGTGTGGTGGTACACGCTTGTAATCCCAGCTACTCGGGAGGCTAAGGCACAAGAATCACTTGAACCTGGGAGGCAGAGTTTGCAGTGAGCCAAAATCGCACCACTGCACTCCAGCCTGGGCAGCAAAGCAAGAGTCTACCTCCAAAAAAAAAAAAATATTTTAATAAAGACTACTTATTAATTAAGTCCCTACTAATCTAGCTTTGGTTTGATTAAGGGATCCTATTTCTAATAAATCCGGAAATCCAGAATTGAGTCAACAGCCAAAAGACAATATGAATAACACACTTAAAGATTCCTACCATTAATCACATTCTTTGAACCATTATTGCTCAAGTTCAGCTTGAGCTGCTGAGTACATTCACTTCATCTGTACAATCAATGATGTGTCTTTGAGGTTAATGTCAATATAAAAATTAATTTCTATATGCCAGAATCTGTTCAGCATTTTAAGTGTATAGATTCTTTCTCGCAAAGTTACACTCTAAGCAAAAATGAAACAAAAATCTATGACTGAGATTTAAAAACAACAACAGGCGGGATGCAGTGGCTCACACCTGTAATCCCAGTGCTTTGGGAGGCCGAGGCAGGTGAATCACTTGAGGTCAGGAGTTTGAGACCAGCCTGGCCAACATGATGGAACCCCGTCTCTACCAAAAATACAAAAAATTAGCCAGGCCTGATGGCGGGTGCCTGTAATTCCAGCTACTCAGGAGGCTGAGGCAGGAGAATTGCTTGAGCCCAGGTGGCGGAGGTTGGAATGAGCAGAGATCATGCCATTGCACTCGAGCCTGGGCGACAGAGCAAGACTCCGTCTCAATAAATAAATAAATAAACAAACAAAATAAAAACAACATAACAGAGGTATGACCAATTGTTGTCATTCAGCTTTTCATGCCTCAAGATAGCCAACCAACTGTAAATGAATTCACAATAAGTCATTCTTTTCCATCCTAGCTCAAGACATAAAATATCAAACTTTAGAGTCCCTTGAAATGAAATCCAATATTCAGACTGATGAAAACAAAAGGGGCTGTGTTTTTGCTTACTAAGTCACAGTTTCTAAATAACTCAAAAAGACAAAGGAGAGACTAATGAATGGTTGAGTGATCTATCAGTTTAGTAAAATGTATTTGGACTACTGGATGATATATGTTATACCCAAATTAAGTTAAAACTTTATCCAGGGTGTTCTGATGTATATCTTATGGCATAATATACAAACACCCCCTTACCATCAAAAGAAAGCAGAAAACGATGACACAAAACTTGTACATGAATGTTCACAGCAGCATTATTTATAACAGTCAAAAAGCGGAAATAGGTCGGGGGCAGTAGCTCACGCCTGTAATCCCAACACCTTGGAAGGCTGAGGTGGGTAGATCACCTGAGGTCAGCAGTTCGAGACCAGCCTGACCAACGTGGAGAAGGCCCATCTCTACTAAAGATACAAAATTAGCCGGGCATGGTGGCACATGCCTGTAATTCCAGTTACTTGAGAGGCTGATGAAGGAGAATTGCTTGAGCCCAGGAGGTGGAGGTTGCAGTGAGCCGAGATCGCACCATTGCACTCCAGCCTGGGCAACAAGAGGGAAAGTCAGTCTCAAAAAAATAATAAGAAAAAAAAAGTGGAAACAACCCAAATGTCCCACTGATGAATGAATAAACAAAATATATTTTATCCATGTAATGGAATATTATTTGGAATAAAATGAAATAAAACCCAGAGACAGAAAGTAGGTTAGTGGGGGAGAGGGGGGAGGGATTGCATTGGGGAGTTATACATGATATAAATGATGAATTGATGGGTGCTGACGAGTTGATGGGTGCAGCACACCAACTCGGCACAAATATACATATGTAACAAACCTGCACGTTATGCACATGTACCCTAGAACTTAAAGTAAAATAAAAAAAAAAAAAAAAAAAAAAAAGAAAGTAGGTTAGTGGTTACTCTGGTCTAGCAGGGCAGGTGGGGGGAGTGAGGAGGAATAAGGAATGACTCAAATGGATATGGAGTTTCTTTTGGGGGTGATAGAAATATTAAAACATTAGACTGTGCTGATAGCTGAAGTATTCTGTAAATACAGTCATGTGCTGCATAACATTTCAGCCAATAATGAACCACACACATGATGGTGGTCCCATATGATTATAATGGAACTTAAAAATTCCTATCTCCTAGGGATGTTGTAGCTGTTGTAATATCGTCATAGCGCAACGCATTACTCATGTATTTGTGGTAATGCTGGTGTAAACAAACCTATTGCGCTGATAGTCACATAAAAGTTTAGCACACACAATTATGTCTAGTACATAATACTTGATAATGATAGATGACATTACTGGTTTATGTATTTATTTATTTATTTATTTTTTTGAGATGGAGTCTCACTCTGTCGCCCAGGCTGGAGTGCAGTGGCCGGATCTCAGCTCACTGCAAGCTCCGCCTCCCGGGTTCACGCCATTCTCCTGCCTCAGCCTCCCAAGTAGCTGGGACTACAGGCGCCCACCACCTTGCCCGGCTAGTTTTTTGTATTTTTTAGTAGAGACGGGGTTTCACAGTGTTAGCCAGGATGGTCTCGATCTCCTGACCTCGTGATCCGCCCGTCTCGGCCTCCCAAAGTGCTGGGATTACAGGCTTGAGCCACAGCGCCCGGCCTATGTATTTATTATACTTTTTGTCATTATTTTAGAAAGTACTTCTACTTATTAAAAAAAAAAGTTAACTATGGCTGGGTGCGATGGCTCATGTCTGTAATCCTAACACTTTGGGAGGCCAAGGCAGGCGGATCATTTGAGGTCAGGAGTTTGAGACCAGCCTGGCCAATATGGTGAAACCCCGTCTCTACTAAAAATAGAAAACCTAGCCGGAAATTGCTTGAACCCAGGAGGTGGAGGTTTCAGTGAGCTGAGGTCACGCCACTGCACTCTAGTCTGGGCAACAGAGCGTGGCTCAATCTCAATAATTAAAAAAAAAGTTAACTATAAACCAGCCTCAGGCAGCTCCTATAGGAGGTATTCTAGAAGGCACTGTTATCATAGAAGATGACAGCTCCATGTGTGTTATTGCCTCTGAAGACCTTCCAGTGCGACAAGATGTGGAGACAGAAGACAGTAATACTGACGATCCTAACCCTGTGTAGTCCTAGGTTAATGCGTGTGTTTTGTGTCTTAGAGACTGGGCCTCACTATGTCACCCAGGCAGGAGTGCCGTGGCCTGATCATGGCTCACTCTAATCCTGAACTCCTCAACTCAAGTGATCCTACTGTCTCAGTCTCTCAAAGTGCTGGGATTACAGGCGTGAGCCACTGCACCTGGCCTAAACAATTTTAAAAACAGAAAAAGCTTATAGAAAAAAGATATAAATAAGGAGATTTTAGTGTAGCTGTATAATGGGTGTGTGTGTGTGTGTGTGTGTGTGTTAAGAGATGGGGTCTTGCTCTGCCACCCAGGCTGGAGTGCAGTGGTGTGATTATAGCTTACTGTGGCCTCACATTTCTGGGCTCAAGTGATCCTCCTACCTCAGCCTCCTGAATAGCTGGGACCTTAGGCACACAGTACCATGCTCAGCTAATTTCTATTTTTTTTGTAGAGACAGGGTCTTGCTATATTACCCAGGCTGGTCTTGAACTCCTGGCTTCAAGTGATCCTGGGGTCTTGCTACCTAGCCCAGACAGGAGTGTGGTGGCCTGATCATGGCTCACTGCAACCCTGAACTCCTCAGCTCAACTGATCCTCCCACCTTGGCCTCCCAACGTGCTGAGATTATAAACATGAGCCACCATGCCCCAGCCTGGTGTTTTAAGTTAAGTGCTATTACAAAAGAGTTGAAAAGTTAAAAAAAAAAAAAAAAATTAGAAGTTTATAAAGTAAAAAAGTTACAGTAAGCTAAGGTTAATTTATTATCAAAGAAACATATTTTAATACATTTAGTGTAGCCTAAGTGTACAGTGTTTATAAAGTTTACAGTAGTGTAATGTCCTAGACTTTCACATTCACTCACCACTCACTCACTGACTCACCCAGAGCAACTTCCAGTCCTATAAGTTCCACTTACGGTAAGTACCCTATACAGGTGTACATTATTATTATTTTCTTTGAGGCAAGGTTTTACTCTGTCACCCAGGTTAGAGTGCAGTGGTGTGATCATGGCTCACTGCAGCCTTGACCTCCCTTAACTGAGGGCTTAAGTGATCCTCCTGCCTCAGCCTCCTGAGTAGCTAGGTTATTGGCATGCACCACCACACCTGGCTAATTTTTAAATTTGTTTGCAGAGATGGGACCTCGACATGTTGCCCAGGCTAGGTGTACCATTTTTTTTTTTTTAAACGTATTATACTGTTTTAGTTTTTGTTTTTTTAAAAGAAGGGTCTCACTTTGTTGCCCAAGCTGGAGTGCAGCAGCCATTCACAGGCATGATCCCGCTAGTGATAAGAACACGAGTTCTGACTTTCAGTTTCCAACCTGGGCTGGTTCACCCTTCCTTAGGTGAACTGGTAGCCCCTTCTCCCATAAGGTCACCATATTGATGCTGAACTTAGTGCAGATACCTGATCGGCATAGTGCATTACAGGCCAGAACTCCTGGGCTCAACCAATCCTCCCACTCCATAGCCTCCTGAGTAGCTGGGACTACAGGTGCCCATCACCAAGCCCAGCTATACTGTATCTTTATTCTACCTTTTCTATGTTTAGATGCACTAATACTTACCATTGTGTTCCAACTGCCTCTAGTATTCAGTACAGTAACATACTGTACAGGTTTGTGGCCTACGAGTAATAGGTTATACCATATAGCCTACTTGTGTAGTAGGCTATACCATCTAGGTTTGTGTAAGAATACACTATGATGTTCACACAATGAAATCACCTAGTGTTGCATTTCTGAGAACATATCCCCAGAGTTAACATATGACTATATGACTGTATTAAAAACCCACTGACTTGTATACTTCAAGTGGGTGAATTTTATTGTATGTGGAAAGTATCTCAATAAAGCTCTTTTTGAAAGTGGGTGATGTCTAGAGCTGAGCAAAAATTAAATGCAGAGGTGTAAAAAGACCTCAGGTTCAAGTCAAACCTGATAGAAAGACTTCATTCACAAAGAGGAGATCTATGGCAACAGAACCTGGGTTTCTTCACTAAAGACAAAGGCACCTCTTACCTCTATCCTGAAGCCCAAAGGAAGCTTGCCCTGTCCTTCTGGCTTTGTTCTTGCAAGATAACTGGCAGAAAATCTAATTAATCAATGTTCTGGATAAAAAACTTGAGCATTGGGACATTACTGCCATATAATTAAAGAAAAAATACTTTTTTTTTTTTTTTGGAGACGGTCTCGCTCTGTCACCCAGGCTGGGGTGCAGTGGCTGGATCTCAGCTCACTGCAAGCTCCGCCTCCTAGGTTTACCCCATTCTCCTGCCTCAGCCTCCCGGGTAGCTGGGACTACAGGTGCCTGCCACCTCGCCCGGCTAGTTTTTTGTATTTTTTAGTAGAGACGGGGTTTCACCATGTTAGCCAGGATGGTCGGTCTCGATCTCCTGACCTCGTGATCCGCCCGTCTCGGCCTCCCAAAGTGCTGGGATTACAGGCTTGAGCCACCACGCCCGGCCAAAATACTTTATAAATTCAATTCTCTTTAAATTCAAATAACATCAGAATTTGCATTTATGCTGCACTGTTTTTAATAACAAAGATACTATATTTTGACTTAAAAGTATCATACTTAAGGTTATTTAGATACTATGAATAATTATTTGAAAAATATTCCTTTTGTTTAACCACTCATGCCAGGAAGTCAGGATACAGTTAGATTTAAAGTAAGCAGATTAGATGAATGCAAATGCATTAAATACAAAAACATTTAACAAAGCTGTATATTTAAACATATCAAAATCCATAAAATGAAAGATTAATATTGCTATAAAAACTAAGTAATCCAGGCCGGGCACGATGGCTCATGCCTGTAATCCCAGCACTTTGGGAGGCCAAGGTGGGCGGATCACCTGAAGTTGGGAGTTCAAGACAAGCCCGACCAACATGGAGAAACACTGTCTCTACTAAAAATACAAAATTAGCCGGGCGTGGTGGTACATGCCTGTAATTCCAGCTATTCAGGGGGCTGGGGCAGGAGAATTACTTGAACCTGGGAAGCAGAGGTTGCGGTGAGCTGAGATCGTGCCATTGCACTCCAACCTGGGCAACAAGAGCAAAACTGTCTCAAACAAAACAAAACAAAACAAAACAAAACAAAACAAAACAAAACACACTAAGTAATCCTTAGTACATGTAAATAATTGGCTAAATGTAATAACCAAATCAGCAATCCAAATTCAGATCATGAACAACTGAATGCTTTTTATACAAAAAGCATTTAATTATAGGTTCTATGTCAGTATTGTGTTACACTTGAAAGATACTGAGAAATAATATTGATAGTTTCTAATTGGTTCATTCAATATGTATTTATTTTATACAGGATTAGGAGTTCTAAACATTTTTGCATTCACAATTTGAAGAGATTAAAATATTCAGAAACTCACTAAACAAGTTAGCACACTTATTCTGATGGCGTAATTTCTCAAAGGGCCCATAAGAAACTCCATAATCATCACACTAGTTATGTGGCTGCCATTCAGTCCTGTGTGGCTATTTGAGTACAACATTTTCTGATCTAACTACATTCTTATTATATTAATGAGGCAAAGTGCTCACTGGTTCCAGTAAAGGCCATCTTTCTTCGGTGCTGGCTCAATGTTATGCTTACTTCTTACTGAAAACAAGTTGTACTTCTCCACACATCACATCACATCACTTGCTCAGTCCTAAGTTGCCCCTGACACCACTGTAATGCTAATCTGTTTATTATACGTTGATCAAAACTTAGAGCACACGCAGTGAAGAGTTTGTGCTATGGAACAGCTAAGAACCATAATCATTAACATTTCTTTGTGATCATATTCACTTAACATGTATTATTACTTAAAATTCTCACAACCCCCCATAAGTAGATATAATTTATTATTCTCATTTTATAAATGAAGGAACTGAGAGAGAGAAGTTATATAACTTGTTCAAGATCACACCGCCAGTAAACGGCAGAGGCAACATTGGATCCCGGTGGCCTTGTCTCTAGGTCCTGTGTTCTTAATGGCTTTGCTACAGTTATCTCCCCATGGTCCCTGATGTAAGAGTTCACACACTAGAGATACATATACCATTATAATGTAATATGACAGTGCTATTACAGAAGAATGTAGGAGCACAGAAAAGCTAGAGAAATGGACAAAGCCTTTCAATAGTGAAGAAACAGCATTCAATGTTTCAAACATTACAGACACAAATTCCCCAAGAAATATGACTTAAGTTTGCTTTAAGAATTAAAATGGGCCGAGCATGGTGGCTCATGCCTGTAATCCCAGCACTTTGGGAGGCTGAGGTAGGCGGATCATCTGAGGTCAGTTAGAGATCACCCTGGCCAATATGGCAAAATCCCGTATCTACTAAAAATACAAAAAATTAGCCAGGTGTGGTGGTGCATGCCTATAACCCCAGCTACTTGGGAGGCTGAGGCAGCAGAAGTGCTTGAACCTGGGAGGCAGAGGTTGCAGTGAGCAGAGACGGCGCCATTGCACTCCAGCCTGGGTGACAGAGCAAGACTCTGTCTCAAAACAAAAACAAAAACAAAAACAAAACAAAACAAAAAATTAAAATATTAAAATGAAGAGAGACATACAATAATAAATTCATTTTCTAATTTCTAGGTCTGTGTAAGTTCTGACTTTGCTCATATAACTGTTCATTACTTTTTAGACAACATTCTTTTACTAAGTTTCTAGTATAATGGCTTTTGTTTTCCTTCTAGTTCATAACATTTATTTAGGTTTTCTTTAATGTCTGTCAACAAAATTTACAATTTTTTTCCATAAAAATTTTATAAAATTTTTGGCAGATTAAAACTTAATGTACTTTATATTCTTACTACAATTGGGAAAATCATCTTTCTGAAACATTATTTTCTAATTGTTTCTGGTGTAAAAAATACAATAGACTTTTGTCTGGGATTTTTTTTTTTTTTTTTAAGACAGGCTCTCACTCTGTCACGTAGGTTGGAGTGTAGTGTCACAATTGTAGCTCACTGCAGCCTTGACCTTCAAAGCAATCCTCCCACCTCAGTCTCCCAAGTAGCTGGGTCTACAGGTGCATGCCACCATACTTGGTTAATTTGTTTACAGATGGGGTCTTGCTATGTTGACCAGGCTGGTCTCCTGGGCTCAAGTGATCCACCCACCTCAGCCTCTCAAAGTGTTAGGATTATAGGCGTGAGCCACTATGCCTGGCTAATACCTTTCATTTAATGGCAGAATTTTTCAGAAACATGTTAAAGATATAGAGTACACCAAGCTAATTTTTTTTTTTTTTGGTACAGATGGGTTCTCACTATGTTGCCCAGGCTTGTCTCAAACTCCTGAGCTCAAGCAATATACCAGCCACAGTCTCTCTAAGTGTGGGATTACAGGTGTGAACCACCATGCCCAGAATCATTTATGTCTTTAAATATTTTTTTCTCTGGCCTGTATCTAACTCCTTTCCTTCTGGAACTCTAGTTACATGTACATTAAACTGCCTGATATTGTCCCACTGAGGTTCTATTAATTTTGCTTTTAATATTTTTCTCTCAGTACTTAATTTTGGACAGTTTATATCTATCTCTATAGTTTCTATTGCTTATAGAAACTATAATATATCACACTATAGTCTAATATGAAACATCAAACTTAAAACCTCTAACTTTTCTATCTCTTCCTTTTTTAATGGAGAAAATGGAACATTTAAACTCCAAGGCAACTTCTACAAAGTTAAACAGGGTATTATAGAGTTCACCTCAATAAAAATTATTTCCTTTTTTTTTTGAGGTTGATAATTTGGCAAAATGTGGCACTATGAGTTCTGGCAGGTAATCGAATAATAGTTCATATTTACCTAAAAAACATACAAAAAGGGAAAAATGCCCATTAATAATTATGCTTAAGAACCTGTAGAAGATATACAAGTCCTAAAAGAGCAAAAAACATCAGTCTTTGTGGAATTTAGATAAAAACCACTTCTAGATCTGGCCTTTACCTACCTCTTTATTTATTTATTCACTGGATATTTATTAAGCATCTGTTACGCACTAGGCAATGTGGATACAATAATGAATGGGCCAGGTGAGGTCCTGACTCTCATGGAGCTCATATTTAATGAACAACTTTGTCTCTTGCTTTTCTTCCATATGCTCCTGCTACACAGGAATAACTAGCAGGTCTTCAAATGCACCATGTGACTTCACACTTCTGTTCCTGTGCATGTTATTCTAATTACATCACTCCTTCCCTCTTTAGTATTCCAGTACTGCTGATGTCCATCTGGCAGATTTTTATGTGCTCTTCAGGACCTAGCTTCAAGTGTCTCTTCTGTGAAGCTTTTCCTGAAACCCCCACTCAGGCAGAGCTGCTTATTCCTTCCATCGTGTCAGCCATGAACCTTGTACAAACTTCTTTTACACTGAAATATAGTTATCTGATTACATGCCTGTCCTTCACTGGATAAGTATCTCACAGAAGTTTTGTCTTTGAGATCCTAGAATCAAACAGTGTCTGAGGCATAATATAAGCTCTAATTTTGAAAAAACAGAAACACATGATTGGCAACATGAACACGTTTTAAAAGAGGGTACTATGATAGATCTCTTCAAATACATTGAACTATTTATGTGTAAGAGAAATTTGCTTTCTTTCTGTGTTGCAACTAACATCATAAATAACAACTGTGGCTACAAATTAAGAGAAGTAGAGAGATGGGAGAATTCTATTGGGATGATTCTAATTGTCTGGCAATGGAAATGAGATCTCTTCCACTGGAAATGTTGGAGAGAAAATGATGTTGGAAGAGGAACAGACTTATGATGCTGGAGAGAGAGGAAAAAACATGGAAATAAGGCTGAAGGTCCCTTACAAGTCAGCAGAAAACAGCAACCGGAACACAAGGAAAAGGAAGGTAACTCTTTTTTCTTTTGAGACAGAGTCTCGCTCTGTCGCCCGGGCTGGAGTGCAGTGGCTGGATCTCAGCTCACTGCAAGCTCTGCCTCCCGGGTTTACGCCATTCTCCTGCCTCAGCCTCCGAGTAGCTGGGACTACAGGCGCCCGCCACCTCGCCCAGCTAGTTTTTTGTATTTTTTAGTAGAGACGGGGTTTCATCGTGTTAGCCAGGATGGTCTCGATCTCCTGACCTCGTGATCCGCCCGTCTAGGCCTCCCAAAGTGCTGGGATTACAGGCTTGAGCCACCACGCCCGGCCAAAGGAAGGTAACTCTTAAGAGAAAGGATACTTCTTGGAATTGGGGAAAAGGGAGGAGAAAAGAGACACAAAGGATTTCGATATTAGAGGAGGTTTACTCAAGATAGTCTAGGTATTAGTGGTAAAAGGGAACTTCTCTTGAAACAATAGAAAAAGAAATGTGGACTGGGGATGTGTGAAAAGAAGACATTTTAGAAACAGTCACTAAGGTAAGGCTCAAGTCAATGAGACATCTCAGATATGAAAATTTGTTTCATTTTCAAGGCCCATAAAACAGACAGTTTCCAAATTTTAACATTCCTTTCTGTCCAGAAAGTCTTTTGTTATTTTGAGACAAGATTCACACTCTGTTGCCCAGGCTGGAGTGCAGTGGCGCGATTTCGGCACACTGCAACCTCCGCCTCCCAGGTACAGGTGATTCTCCTGACTCAGCCTCCCAAGTAGCTGGGCACGCACCACCATGCCCAGCTAATTTTTAGTAGAGATAGGTTTTTGCCATGATGGCCAGGTGTCTCAAACTCCTGACCTCAAGTGATCCGCCTGCCTCAGCCTCCTAAAGTGTTGGGATTACAGGTGTGAGCCACCACGCCTGGCCTATGCCCAGAAATTCTTAACATGTAACCCAATTCACTCAGGTTTTAGTTTAGAGTAAAAGTATGTTTCCTTTTACACTAAACGCTGTTTGAAAAGCTGGTTAATTTTTCTTTTTTTCTTTTTTTTGAGACAGAATGTTGCTCTGTCACCCAGGCTAGAGTGCAGTGGCACAACCTCTGCTCACTGCAAGCTCCGCCTCCTGGGTTCATGCCATTCTCCTGCCTCAGCCTCCCGAGTAGCTGGGACTACAAGCGCCCACCACCACGCCCGGCTAATTTTTTGTTGTTTTTTGTTTTTTTTTTTTTTTGAGACGGAGTCTCGCTCTGTCGCCCAGGCTGGAGTGCAGTGGCCGGATCTCAGCTCACTGCAAGCTCCGCCTCCTGGGTTTACGCCATTCTCTCGCCTCAGCCTCCCGAGTAGCTGGGACTACAGGCGCCCGCCATCTCGCCCGGCTAATTTTTTGTATTTTTTTAGTAGAGACGGGGTTTCACCGTGTTAGCCAGGATGGTCTCGATCTCCTGACCTCGTGATCCGCCCGTCTCGGCCTCCCAAAGTGCTGGGATTACAGGCTTGAGCCACCGCGCCCGGCCAATTTTTTGTATTTTTAATAGAGACGGGATTTCACTGTGTTAGCCAGGATAGTCTCGATCTCCTGAACTCGTGATCTACCTGCTTCGGCCTACCAAAGTGCTGGGATTACAGGCGTGAGCCACCACGCCTGGCAAAGCTGGTTAATTTTTCTATCAGAATACTTACTAATTCAAGGCAAGTACTAACAGCATTGCTATCTCCATTAATAAGTAATAACTGTTATAACAGACAGGTCTGTAAGATTAAAAATAAACAGAAATATTATAAACAATGGTGCAATTCAAAATGGACACTAGCTATTTATTTTGTGTATCTTCTGTGGAAAGCAAAAATAATAGAATCCTTAATTCTTATAGTTGAAAAGAATATCTGATCTAAACTCCCACCTAATAACTAGCAGTATCTCATAACATTCTAGAGTTAGTTGCAGAGCTCTGCCTGAGCATTCCCACTGATAGGAAATTCAGTACTTTTTGAGGGTCCATTTAATTTTTGGACATTTGGAAAGTTCTTCCAAGAGTGTGGCAAAACAAATAAACCCCAAAACAAAAATCCAACCTCTCTCTAACTTCTCCTCATTGTTCCTAATTCTGCCCTCTGAAATGTGACAAGGATCACTGCCCAACTGCCCATGGTGTAGTTAAGGTAGATAAAATGGAATATAATAACTGTAAGTAAAAGAAAGGAAGCCAGGCTCACTGGCTTACACCTGTGGTCCTAGCTACTCAGGAGGCTGAGGCAGCAGGACTGCTTGAGTTCAAGAGTTCAATTCCAGCCTGGGCATCATAGTGGGACCCCCCCATCTCTATAAAAAATATAAAAACTGAAAAAAGAAAAAATAGGTGAAGTATTAGGGACAATGCTTCACTTGTCAAACAGCATTTAGAGTAAAAGGAAACATACTTAATCTAAAACCTGAGTGAATTGGGTTACATGTTAAGAATTTCTGGGCACAGGCCAGGTGTGGTGGCTCATACCTGTAATCCCAAGACTTTGGGAGGCTGAAGCGGGTGGATCACTTGAGGTCAGGAGTTCAAGACCAGCCTGGCCAACATTAGCCAAGTATTGACTAAATCAATAGATACCCATCCCCTGAATGTTTTAAGAGCAATGAAATTAACCTCTTATATCTTCCTTGATGCTAGGATTCTGTTCAAACCCAGAGGGGTTATAAAAATTGTACAATTCTATTCAGTATTTCTTCAGATGAAATACACAATTAGATGAAGTAACATGTGATTCTATAGCCAAACAACAATCCATTAAAAAGACAAGTGACAGCTCAACCCCCTCTCCAGGAACATTTGTCACCTATGCCTTTATCCTTCATGGATTTGAGTTGAATGACATTTGCTGTAGGTTGATAATTAGTTTTTCTTTCTTTTTCTAAAAAAAAAAAAAAAAAAAAAAAAGCAGCAGAGGAGGCCAGTGTTGGCCTCTTCCCCAGGAGAGATACCAGCCTGAGTGGTTTGGGGATATATGTCTTGATGAGATTTGCACTATGACTCTTGAATGCATGCACCATCCCAGCAACACCTGCTCTCCTGACAGGCCACCTGGGACTGACAGGAAAAGAACCATCAATTCCACTGTCCCCAGAGAGATCACCCAGACCCACTGCTAAATGTACAATTCAATGTCATGTCAAAAAAGTAAAATTCCATCCACCAAACCTACCAATTACCAGAGGTCAATATTTAGAGGACCTTAATAATGAAAATTGGCATAGAATTTTATTTTTTCCCAAGTGAATTGCAATCCAGCTAGACATTCAGGAAAATACCACTTACATCAAGGGAGAAAGAGGGGAAAAAGTGAAATTCCTTAATCAGACTGTGTCATCAACATACTGCTAAAGCCTTGAATTTTGGGTTCTATTTCCCATCATGAGGAGGAAATATAGTTGCTTCCCACCCAGAAAATGAATTATACATTTTGGATTGTTTGGGTACACAGATTTCATAACACAAAACTGAAAATATGTGAGCAACAACGTTTTAATTTAAAGATCTTGGCCGGGTGTGGTGGCTCATGCCTGTAATCCCAGCACTTTGGGAGGCCGAGGAGGGCGGATCACCTGAGGTCAGGAGTTCGAGACCAGCCTGATCAACATGGAGAAACCCCGTCTCTAGTAAAAATACAAAATTCGCCAGGAATGGTGGTGCATGTCTGTAATCCCAGCTACTCAGGAAGCTGAGGCAGGAGAATTGCTTGAACCCAGGAGGTGGAGGTGGTGGTGAGCTGAGATCATGTCATTGCACTCTAGCCTGGGCAAGAAGAGCGAAACTCCATCTCAAAAAAAAAAAAAAAAAAGTGAAATAGGTAATTGGAGGGACAGAGACTAGATATAACATTTATGGAAACAAGGCTAAAGAATGTTTAATAAGAAAATAGGCCCAGCACAGTGGTTCACACCTGTAATCCCAACACTTTGGGAGGCCGAGGTGTGTGGATCACCTGAGGTCAGGAGTTCGACGTCACCCTGGCCAACATGGTGAAACCCCATCTCTATCAAAAAGACAAAAATTACTCAGCCATGGTGGTGTGTGCCTGTAATCCCAGCTACTTGGGAGGCTGAGGCAGGAGAATTGCTTGAAGCGCGGAGGTAGAGGTTGCAGGAAGCCAAGATTGTGCCGCTGTACTTCAGTCTGGATGACCGAGACTCTGTCTCAAAAAAAAAAAAAGAAAAGAAAAGAAAAGAAAAGAAAAGAAAACCTGTAATCCTCCATTAACTCCTTCCTGTGGCAATCACTTTCACTCTGTTTAGCTGATTATTTTATATTACCTTCATGTCTTAAATGACTAAACGATATGCCTGTATTCCTAGGAATGAAAAGGAAAGAAAAAAGTGCCTGCATTGGTACCTCTTGATTTTTCAATTTGAGGCATTTTCTATTGACTTCCCCCAATACAGGAAGTGACAACTTGACTCTTTTTTTCCCCCTTCCCACCTTAATTCCTCATAATACACATGGCAAGTGTCCTATCTCCTCAGGGTTATAAATGGTAACTTAAATTAACATTCAGTTTGTACAGTGTTATGATTATACAAATACTATTTACAGCTAAGGCATGTTATTAACTATGATTACTTTTCCTTACTTGCACATGTTTTTTTGTTTTCCCTGAGTTTTTCAGTTTGTTTGGTTTTCTCTGTACTTATCTCTAAATCAGCCACAGAATCTACTATGTCTGCCTGCTATCTAAACTTAACATATTGAAATGTATCATGTGGTTTTTCAATTTTACCTTCTTGAAGGCATATTCTGTTTTCTCCAAGTTGCCTTCCATTCATTGCCTTCGGTCTTTATTTTTCATTTTAGGGGCTTTTCTCAAACATTGGTAATTTCTTTTCCTATGTAAGAACAGGAGACTAAAAAGCTGCTTGAAAACTCAAGTAGGAGCTAGGCTTGTTGACTGTAAGCTTTGCTACAGTGTGATCAGGCTGTTTAGTTGTAGAACTTCCAGTGTCAGTGCCTTTATTCTTCTTGGGCTGATCAGATTCCCCAGAGAAGCCTCTTCTAATTTCCTGATTGGAGAGTGAAGGCCTGGGTGTGGCAGGAAGAGATGGCCTCAGCATATGATGTGTGCATAATTTGCTACATTTTCAGTGCAGGCCGGGCATCGTGGCTCACACCTGTAATCCCAGCACTTTGGGAGCCCAAGGCGAGTGGATCACTTGAAGTCAGGAGTTCAAGACCAGCCTGGACAACATCGTGAAACCCTGTCTCTACCAAAAAATATAAAAATTAGCTGGGCATGGTGCTGCCTGCCTGTACTCCCAGGTACTCAGGAGGCTGAGATGTGAGAATCCCTTGAACCCAGGAGACAGGCTGAAGTGAGCCGAGATCGTGTCACGCCACTCCGGTCTAGGTGACGGAGTGAGACCCTGTCTCAAAAGGAAAAAAACAAACAAACAAACAAAAAAACCATTTTCAGTACAGACCCCATCTTCCACTGGTCTAGTATCCACCAGTTGAGTAACCATTGTGTTTTAACCTTTAGAGAATAAAGCTCCAGTCTTTTGTGGGAGAGAATAAAGCAGGTGACACAGGTATGTGACTCCTACATACACTTTAATCCTCCTTATTTAAGCCATCTCCCCCTTCACCTGTACCACCAATCTTCAGCCTTTGGAGTTTTGTGAACTGCCTTGGTTCTTGGCTTTCCTCACTTGAGTACTGTTTTTCATAGGCTTGCTAAGTTCACATACTTTCCACCTTCCAAAATCTTGCTGCTGTTGTCATCTCTCCTGTTCTCTCCTTGAGGGCGCTTATCTTTTATAAAAAAATTGTTTTAGTAGGGTTTTGAAAGAAAAGCCAGAGTGTACATTAAAACCATCAGTAACCTGAAAGTACCCTCTCTCCACATGTATTTTTCACTTCAGATGTTTTTAGTTTTCCCATGATTATAACTGTTTTGTCATCCCCTCTACTCCTACCTTGGTTTTGTTTTTACATTTCTAATGTTAGCTATATTCTTTCTAGAGAGCAAAAGACAGCTGGTAGACTATTAACAGCTTCTGAAAAAGTAGCAACGGAGGCTGGGTGCAGTGGTTCACGCCTGTAACCCAAACACTTTGGGAGGCAGAGGTGGATGGATTGCTTGAGGTAAGAAGTTTGAGACCAGCCTGGGCAATATGGTGAAATCCCATCTCTACAAAAATACAAAAATTAGCCAGGCATGGTGGTGTGCACCTGTAGTTCCAGCTACCTGGGAGGCTGAGGTGAAAGGATGGCTTGAGCCCAGGAGGCTGAGGCTGCAGTGAGCTCAGATTGTACCACTGTTCTCCAGCCTGGAGACAGAGCCAGACCCCGTCTCAAAACCAACAAAAAAGAAGGTAGCAAGGGAGAAAAGAAAGGGTAAGTGCCTATCTGTTCTTTGACTGCTTTGATGACTACGTTTCCATTTTCTTATTCTGTGAATATAAAACGATTCCATCTATTCAACATGCACTTGTACAGTCCTATTCTGTAATATACAGAAGTAACATAAAACACAGTCCCTGAGTTCATTACAAGGGCCTTACAATTTAGTTGAGAAGACAAGCATGAATAACAACTGAAGAACAAATAAGGTTGTTAGGAAAGGTGCTAATGGAAGACAGGAAGAGGAGAGCTCAATGTAGTTAAAGAAAGAAAAGTTGGGGGAGAATAGTAACAATTCAAGAAAAATGAAACGATTAGATGAGAAAATTAGTCGTACACGAAATTAAGAAAATTTGGCTGGGCGCAGTGGCTCACACCTGTAATCTCAACACTTTTGGAGACTGAAGTGGGTGGATGCCTTGAGCCCAGGAGTTTGAGACCAGCCTGGCCAATGTGGCAAAATCCCATCTCTACTAAAAATACAAAAATTATCTGGGCATGGTGGTGCATGCCTGTAGTCCCAGCTACTTGGGAGGTTGAGGCAGGAGAATCGCTTGAACCCAGGAGGCAGAGGTTGCAGTGAGCTGAGATCATGCACTGCACTCCAGCCTGTTTGTTTGTCTCAAACAAACAAACAAATAAATAAATAAATAAAATTTTCCCTATTCAAATTACTCCTGACTGTTCTTGGCTGATATGATTACCCAAAAAGACCAAATACATGAAACATAATGTGATACTATATAAGGTCTATCCCCAAATCCTAATGTTAAGACAATCATGAATATAAGGTTACCCAAACCATAAGTTCTATGTACTGAAAAACATAATGAGTAAAGAACAAACTACGTCAAAGCAAGTTCTGTATTTTGTTGAGATAAAATTACAAGAGTAGTGGCTGACGAGAACGCAATAGATGAAATTACCTGATAATAAGAAAGCATTTAATATTGCTTCTCCTGGCAACTTCCTTGCAAAATTAATTAAAACTAGCTAGGATATATGAGTCTCATGAATTGAAAACTGGCCTCGAGACCACAAGGGGTGATTATAAACTGCCTTAAATCACACTGAGCAAAGTGTCTGGTAGAAATGCCCAGAGAGTATTAGATTGGTTATAATCCAGTATTTCCATTAGTGCTTGAGAAAGTAAAGAGTAAGTTAATTAGTGTTTGGTAGACTTTAACTAGAAGGGATTAACTGTAGAAGATTTAGAAAAATGGAAAAGATATACCTTTTTAAAAAGGCAAACCCTTTCCCTTTACTATGAATAATTAAAGAGTAATTTTCACCTAATGATCTTGAAATCTCCATATGCATATGGAACTACATAAAGTTGATAGTGAAAAATTAAAGGTTTTTTAATGTAGACTAACTAAGAACGGCAGCAACCTTGGGGACCTAATTCCTTTTCGTCTATAGAGATTATAAACTCCTGTAGAGAGAAGGGTATTTGGGTCCATAAATAATCCTTCACACAATGACATCATTCAGCAGCTTGAGCTAATGCTAGAATTGTCCATTCCTTCTGAGGGCTGTGAGGGAAGGCTCTGTTGCAGGCTTCTCTCCTTGGCTTGTAGATGGCATCTTCTCCCTGTGTCTCTTTACACTGTTTTCCCTCTATGCATGTCTGTCTCTATGTCCAAACTTTTCCTTTATATAAAGACTTCAGCCATATTGGGATTAGGGCCCACACAATGACCTCATTTTAACTTAATTAGCTCTGTAAAGAGGCTATCTCCAAATAAGGATGAGGACTCCAACATATTTTTTGGGGGGGGGACAAAATTTAACCCATAACAGAGATCTCTTAAAAAATCTGATAAAAGTCATAGAGACTCTCTGCTGAAAATTATACATGTACACACACAAACACAATTTCATAATTTTAAAACACATAAGGCCAGGTGCGGTGACTCACGCATGTAATCCCAGCACTTTGGGAGGCTGAGGCAGGCGGATCACTTGAGGTCAGGAGTTCGAGACCAGCCTTGCAAACATGGTGAAACCCCATCTCTACTAAAAATACAAAAATTAACTGGGCGTGGTGGCATATGCCTATAATACCAGCTACTCAGGGGGCTGAGATGGGAGAATTACTTGAACCCAGGAGGCGGAGGCTGCAGTGAGCTGAGATCATGCCACTGCATTCTAGCCTGGGCGACAGAGTGAGACACCATCTCACATACACACACAAAACCCACACATGAGGACTCTAGGTTAAGAACCATGGCTATAGAATCTGCCTGGACAAGACAATTTGAGCATTTATCCACATATGTACAGAAACTTAAATCAGTAATTGTGTAAGCAGTAACATTATACTGCAGATAATTCTAATGGTACTCTGTTACATATATACAAAGACAGGCAAGAGATATTTTGTTGAATGAAGGTTATGCTAAGATCACCAGAAAGCTTTAGGAAAGTGAATTACCAAGAGATCTTCTCTTAAAAGGATAAAGTAAATGACACTATTGTATTTAAAAATCGTAGGGGTAACTTGGGTAAGATAATTTTTTAACCTCAGAATTTCTGGCATTAAATCTTATAATTAAATAAAAAGATACACTCTATACTGAATATAATTAATACAAACAAGAAAACATATTTCACTTGCATTAATCTGCTAATGTTAAATTAGATTTAAAACACGTAGTTTATAATAGTTAAGACCCAACCACTAGGAAAACAGAGCTTTTAAATGTTTGCCTCCCATGGCCCCAGCAACCCTGTGTTAGAAAGAGCTCTGAGGCCCAGGAACACAGTTGGAAGCAAAGATTTGAGAGACCTGGGAGGAAAACTATAACCATCTGGATATAACATCAGTTTAACTTGCAACATAAGAAGTTGCAAGAAAATTCTGAAATTTTGTGTTATTGGGCTTTGAGTAACAGCATTCAAAATTATTAAGGGCCATTTGTGAACTATGGTGATAGAGTTAAATAAATTCGATTTCTGATCTCTAGAAATAAATAACTTAAGGCTGGGCGCAGTGGCTCACGCCTGTAATCCCAGCACTTTGGGAGGCCGAGGTGGGTGGATCACCTGACGTCAGGAGTTTGAGACCAGCCTGACCAACATGTAGAAACCCTGTCTCTACTAAAAATGCAAAATTAGCCGGGCGTGATGGTGCATGCCTGTAATCCCAGCTACTCAAGAGGCTGAGGCAGAAGGATCACTTGAACCCGGGAGGCGGAGGTTGCAGCGAGCCGAGAAAGCGCCATTGCACTGCAGCCTGGGCAACAAGAGCAAAACTGTGTCTCAAATAAATAAATGAATAAAATAAAAATTAAAAAAAAAGGATGAAATAACTTACGACAGCAGTGGCGGGGGGAGGGGGTTGGCCACGCACGATGGCTCACACCTGTAATCCCAGCACTTTTTTTTTTTTTTTTTTTGAGACGGAGTCTTGCTCTGTTGCCCGGGCTGGAGTGCAGTGGCCGGATCTCAGCTCACTGCAAGCTCCACTTCCCGGGTTTACGCCATTCTCCGGCCTCAGCCTCCCGAGTAGCTGGGACTACAGGCACCCGCCACCTCGCCCGGCTAGTTTTTTGTATTTTTTTAGTAGAGACGGGGTTTCACCGTGTTAGCCAGGATGGTCTCGATCTCCTGACCTCGTGATCCGCCTGCCTTGGCCTCCCAAAGTGCTGGGATTACAGGCTTGAGCCACCGCGTCCGGCCAATCCCAGCACTTTGGGAGGCTGAGGCGAGAGGATTACTTGAGGTCAGGAGTTTGAGACCAGCCTGGCCAACATAGTGAAACTCCATCTCTACTAAAAATACAAAAATTAGCCAGGCATGTGGCGCATGCCTGTAATCCTGGCTCTCAGGAGGCTTAGGTACAAGAATCAGTTAAACCTGGGAGGCGGAGGTTGCAGTGAGCTGAGATTGCGCTACTGTGCTCTAGCATGGGCAACAGAGGGAGACTGTCTCAAAAAAAAAAAAAGAGAGAGCAGTGATGATAGAAAGCACAGACACCTTAATTGTCTTAACAAGAAAGTTTCTCCTGCCATTGCCTGGCATGTGAATATTGAACAATATACCTGAGTTAATGGGGCGGCGCGGTGGCTCAGCCTAATCCAGCACTTTGGAGGCCAGACGGGCTCACGGGTCAGAGTTGACATCTGGCTAAACGTGAACCCGTCTTACTAAAAATTACCGTGCGAGGTGGGCGCTGTAGTCCACTACTCGGGAGGCAGGCAGAGAATGCGTACCGGGAGGCGGATCTGCAGTGAGTTGCCACTGAAGTGGGCGAAAGAATTGTGAACATTTGAAACACCATCTGGCAAAGGATGCACAAAGTCCTTAATCTGAGACCAAGAAGTTCCAGATTTGTTCTTCCAAAGGAAATCCCCAGAGCCTCAGGCGTAGATCCCATAGAATGATGACACTACAGAAAGCCTGGATCAATGTCAGGAAGGCACTTTTTGAAAGCCTGAGAATTTGAATTTTATCTTGTAGGACCCAAGCAGACACAGCACTCTGACAAGAAGGAGTATGCTGAGCACAGTGGCTCATCCCTATAATTCCGGCCTGGGCAGCACAGAGCAATTCCATCTCCACACACAAAAAAATAACAAAAAATGAGTCAGGTGTGGTGGTGAGTAGTCCCAGCTACTTGGGAGGCTAAGGTGGGAGGATCCCTTCAGCCCAGGAGGTCGAGGCTGAGGTGGGCCAAGTTTACACCACTGCACTCCAGCCTGAGTGACAGAGTGAGACCCTGTCTCTAAAATAAATAAATAAATTAAAAAAATATATATATATATATAGCAGGAATATGCCATGATACACTTTGTTTTCAAAGAAGTGTCTGTGGTTAGCCAAGATATAGAATCAACCTAAGCGTCTACCAACAGATGAATGGATAAAGAAAATGTGGAGGCCAGGCACGGTGGCTCACGCCTGCAATCCCAGCACTTTGGGAGGCCGAGGTGGGGGAATCACCTGAGGTCAGGAGTTCGAGACCAGCCTGGCTAACATGAAGAAACCCCATCTTTACTAAAAATACACAAATTAGCCGGGTGTGGTGGCACATGCCTGTAGTCCCAGCTACTTGGGAGGTTGAGGGAGGAGAATCGCTTGAACCTGGGAGGTGGAGGTTGCAGTCAGCCAAGATCGCAACACTGCACTCCAGCCTAGGTGACAAGAGCGAAATTTCATCTCAAAAAAAAAAAAAAAGAAAAAAGAAAATGTGGTATACATACATAATGAAATACTACTTAGTCATATAAAAAAATGAAATTTGGTCATTCCCGGCAACATGGATGGAACTAGAGGACATTATATTAAATGAAATAAGCCAGGCACAGAAAGATAAATACTACATTTTCTCACTCATATGTAAACGCTAAAAAAGTTGATCTCCTAAGTACAGAGTAGAATAGTGGTTACTGGAGGCTAGGAAGGGGAGGGGAGAGGTAAGGATGGGAGAGGTAAGGATAGGGAGAGATTGGTCAATGGATACAAAATTACAGCTAGATAGGGGGACTAAGGTCTAGTGTTCTATAGAACTGTAAGGTGACTATAATTAACAACAATTTATTGTATATTTTCAAATAGCCAGAGGAGCAGATTTTGAATGTTCCCAACACAAAGAAATAATAAATGTTTGAGGTGATGGATATACTAGTTACCTTGATTTGATCATTATACACTATATACATGTATCAAAATATCACCCTATAACTCACAAATATGTGCAATTATTATGTGTCAATTAAAAATAATGAAAGCAAACAAAAAACAAAACCATAAACAACAAAAACAAAGAAAAGAAGTATCTGTGGTAGCAGAGGATAGACTTTTCTCACCATTGACCATGCTACACACTTAACAGATGCTCAATTTATACTTGTTGATAGACTGACTATAGGAAAGGGTTATTAGAATTGTAGATTGACATGTAAACAAGGGTTACTCTAAAAAAAAAAATACTGGGCATTCACATCAACATAACAAAAGCATTTAAGGCTTGATGTTTGTTTTTTGTTATTGCTAAAAAAGGAGTATTATGATCTGTAACCAAATAATGCCAATTCTTTTTTCCTATATTAATATGACTTTACCTGGCTTAAAATAGGAGGACAAAGCAAATCAATAACCTTATCTACAGGAAATAAAGCCAAGTAAAACTGCATCTAAAACATCAATGTTTATTTCAATCTGTAAGCCCTTTTCTTGCTTGGCTGTACAGTCTCCAATCATCCCTGAAATACAAGTGATTGGGCTCTTCTGGACCCACCAGTTAAGGGGAGGGAACATTTATCTACCGTCAATTCATGGGACACTAATCTCCTTCCCACTCCTCTGATTACAAGCAAGCAGGATGCTAGAGGAAAGGCCTCAACAGAAGCTTTAAAAATAAATAAATAAACCCAGTCCCTTCTGCTCCAGGAATACATAAAAGATTGGCATTAATACAAGAGAAAGTGATCTGCCCAAACAAAAGCCAATCTGAAGGAGGAGCAAACCCCACAAGCTAGCCCAGCATTATTGCTAGGAAGACAGCACACTTGTTAAAAATGTATATTTTAATTTTCTGTATTGCAAAAGGCTCCAATTTGCCTGGGGATCTAGCTAAGCTGCCATTTTCTACTATGACCAAGTCTAATCTTTATTTAATGGATTTAGCATCTATCTTTACTTGAGTGGTCTCCAAGGAAAATGGGAGGGGAGAATGAAGGGGCAGAGAAGAGACGATCAGATCCCCCACCCCCTTTCATCCATCCAGCGCTCATGTTTGTGTTCAAAATTCAATTACCTCCTTATTGATACTTCACAGAGATATTTAAGCTGCAAACATGAAGCCCTGATTTCCCAAGGGGCCATGCCCCTCTCTATTTCACTGCTCTGCTTCCCCCAGGGTGAATTCCTGAGGCGTCCATATTAATAGGTAATCAGTCACAATTCATTTATTAAACAGCTAGCAAGGTTTATCAGCCTGCCCTGATTAGCCCGAAGAAACCACTGAATTCCTAATTTATTTATGGAAATGTAAGTGTCTTTTTGAATTTCATTCAGGAGCTGCAGGAGTGTTTTGATTTTAGCACACTGAAATCTAACAGGCAGCAGCACAAGCAAAAAGCAAGCTTTCCAGGAAGAAGAAGAGGGGCTGCTTGGCACTAGAAGGCAAAGAGCCAGGGACACACACTGCAGAGATTCTTTTGGCCACAGGATTTGGGTCCACATAATCCTTGGATTAGTACTTATTTGATTGCTTTCTGTTTACATAAAAGAGTTTGAAATGTTGTCACTAGGCAGCCATCACTATTCACTGTAACAAAAATCAATCTCAGGGATGCTGCTTTTTGATTGGCAGAAAAGTGGCCCTTAATGGAGTAGAATTGAGGACCTCAGTGAGTTAAAAGACAATAATTCTTAGCACAGTTAAAACCAACACCAGGCTGGAATACAAACCAAAGCCAATAAAATAATACTTTTCAAGCATTCATCTTACACTAGTAACTAAACCAGATCCTGTTTTAATCTTATATCTTCTAGGCTGCAGAGACAAAACAGCTTTGTGGATAATTTCCACAACTCTAATCAATTAGCAATTCACCCAAAGTTGCCCACTACTAATTAAAAGGCCAATACAGATTAAATAAAGCTCTTAGGAGTAACATTAAAACCCATCCCAACTGCCCCAATAGGTGCAATTAGAAAAGAAACTGTTTCAGGGATATGAGCAGATCATATAATCTAAACTCTTACTTCTAGCCAGAATTAGGACTGGCTGCTTCAGAAAAATGATAAAATATAAAAAATGTGGCCAGTGTTTCAGATCCAACAAAGAATGATGTCAGTGCTTATCTTTGGTTAACCACAGTCAATATTTTCAAATCCTAATCTGCCTTCCTTATAGAGCTCATTATGATTAAGAGCAACCTCCACATATAGCCTAGTTTACATAGTGAAAAGCAAACCATAATTATGAGAAATACATCAGACAAATCCCAGCTGAGGGATATTCTACAATATGCTTGACTGTACTCTTTAAAACTGTCACAGCTATCAATAAACAAGGAAAGTCTGAGAAACTGTCACGCCAACATGAGCCTAAGGAGACATGACAACTAAATGTAATATAGTATCCTAGATGGGACCTGGAACAGAAAAAAAAACATTAAGGAAAAGCTAAGGAAATCTGAATAAAGTATGGACTTTATTGGTTCATTAACTATAGTAAATGTACCACACTAATGACAACAGGGGAAATTCCATGTGGGTTATATGGGAACTCTCCTTCTTAATTTTCCTGTAAATTTAAAAATATTCTAAAATTTATAATTTACTGAAAAACAACTAGTGACAATTTATAAACTAAATCAGAAGCTGGCCAAAACATAAATAATTTTTATGTTTTTACAAGATAAGATATAGCTTTAAAAAATCATTTTCTGCCAGGCATGGTGGCTCATGCCTGTAATCCCAGCACTTTGGGAGGTAGAGGCAGGTGGATCACCTGAAGTCAGGAGTTCGAAACCAGCCTGGTCAACATGGTGAAACCCCATCTCTACTAAAAATACAAAAATTAGCCGGGCATGGTGGTGGACATCTATAATCCCAGCTACTCGGGAGGTTGAAGCAGGAGAATCGCTTGAACCTGGAGGGTGGAGGTTGCAGTGAGCCAAGATTGCACCACTGTACTCCAGCCTGGGCGACGCAGCAAAACTCTATCTCAAAAAAAAAAAAAAAAAAAAATCATTTTCCATTAAAAACAATATTTTTGGAATATTAAAAGATAACATGTTTATAAATGAAAATGTTCATATATACTTATTTATTTTTAACCTAATATGAATAGCAAAAATATATTTAGTTATTAGCATATTTAGTTACCAGTTTTAAATGTATTCTCAAGAAGATAACCCCATACAAAATATCAATGACTATTACAATGAATGGGAAACCCCCATAAAGCATACACACACAAGAAAAAAACAAACAAACTAGTTCTAACATTAGAATATGGTTGGGAGGGGTATCTGCAAATAAAATTATAATATATTCTCAAACCAGACATTAACATTCTTTAGGTTCTTTACTGTGTTCCTCTCCTTGTCTGAATCTTCAAGAAGCGATTTGCATGTGCTCTGGTAAAGATAAAAGGTAGGCTCAGGTCAGGAGCACAACTCCTCCCCCTCCCAAATTAGTTATTGCATGCACTAGGATTCTGTTAACTACAAAGGGAAATACAATAATAAATTTTTCCACTAAGGCTCAGTGTCTTTCATTTAAGTATCTAATACATAAAAATACTATCTATGGTCCTGGCTTTTTTTTGAGACACAGTCTTGCTCTGTTGCCCCAGCTGGAGGGCAGTGGTGCGATCTCAGCTCACTGCAACCTCTGCTTCCCGGGTTCAAGCGATTCTCCTGCCACAGCCTCCTGAGTAGCTGGGATTACAGGCATGTGCCACCACGCCCAGCTAATTTTTGTATTTTTAGTAGAGATGGGGTTTCATCATGTTGACCAGGCTGGTCTCAAACTCCTGACCTTGTGATCTGCCCGCTTCGGCCTTGCAAAGTGCTGGGATTACAGGCGTGAGCCACCGCGCCCAGGTGGCCCTGGCTACTAAAATACTAGATATAGAAAAGTCAAAACTCAAGTGCATAATGGCAGGCATAGCATAATAAACTAAAAGCAACGGCTATGGAGTCAGCTGGCTTGGATTGATTCACAGCTCTTGAGCTTAGTCCGGACCTTTGCTAACTGTAAAATGGAGACAATGTTCCAACTTACAGGGCTGTTGTGAGGCTTTAGAGACTATGTACCTAAAGCACTTAGTGAAGTACCTATTAGTAGGAACTCATAATGATGGTTGTTGAAGTAATGATTATCAATGTTTCTTAGCAGGCACCTGATGACTATAGGCAGAACAGGAGGAAACAAAAGTTAATTGAACAGTATAAAAACAATGTAGAGCCCAACTGCAGAGTCCATCACCATTAACACAGCACTCTTTGCTCACTGCAGCCTCCGCTTCCCGGGTTCAAGTGGTTCTCGTGCCTCAGCCTCCCAAGTAGCTGGGATTACAGACACGTGCCACCATGCCAGGCTTATTTTTGTATTTTTAATAGAGATGGGGTTTCACCATGTTGGACAGGCTGGTCTTGAAGTTCTGACCTCAGCCTCAAGTGATCCGCCCACCTCAGCCTCCCAAAGTGATAGGATTACAGGCGTGAGCCACTGCACTCTGCCTGACACAGCACTCTTAAATAAGACAATGCACCCATTTGATGAACTTAACAACCTGTGGGGAAGGCACAGCAGTTATTTATCAACTATATTTTTCACAGATGAGAAAAAAAAACAAAACAAAAAATGGCAGGTTAAGTGATTTGCCCAAGGTCACTAGCTAATAAGGAGCAAAGTCAGGACTTGAATGTAGTTCTTGACTCCAACTGATTAGTTTGTTACTTGATCTCTTGTTCTGCATGATAGCCATGTTTCATCCTTTTAACTGGCTGATAACTCTTGACTTCTATGGCATGTTACTATAATCCATGTCAAATTCCTTACAAAACCCCTATATGGCAAAGAGTCTTAAAGCCCACCAAGCGCTACTATTACAAGAAAATCTCAACATTAAAAAAGAGAATCTATTCAAATAGCATTTGATTCATACTAAAATAACCGGCAAAACCAGACTGGTCAATCACTTTTTTCTTTTAATTTCTGCTCAACTGCATCCTAATCACCTCATTAATAAATTTCACTGACATCTTTGTACAAAGCAGTTAGTCATTATCTCAATCTTCCTAAATATAAGACAGGAAAAAAAGACACTGGCCAAATATTTTCCAAGTGTTCTATCCAATAATTCCCACTTAAAGCAATACTACATTAAACAAACTTCCTCTTACTCTGTATGCTGTTGTTATTATCGCTTCATTCACAATAGTAATAACACAAATGGACAAAAATAATAAAATGTTCTTTCTGGTCTAATTATCCCAGTATGTGACTTTTCTTCATTCCCACCGAAAAAAGCTGCTACCCCAGTATACCCACATTTTAACTAAAAACTTCAAAGGGAATACTGCCATCTACTGAATCACATTCATCACCACCCTTTCTCTATTCCGGTGACCTCAATTAATGACTCTCTGGGTATAAAAATTGTATTTTAAGGAGGCTTATGTTAAAAAACAAACCTTTAAGGCAGAAAAGGTTGTGTACATTCATAGCTGCCCATGACAAAAATACCTTAGAAAACAATTCCAGTTACTCGTATCCCATTACATAAGGCCTGCTCAAGAAATATTTTGAAATCTGAAGCTTGGAGCAGGGGGGCGGGAGGGTTGGTTTCCTTCATCTTCAACATCTTCTTTTCCTAACTGGCTGGAAAACTACTGATGCTCAATATCCTTTTTTCATGAGCTTCCCATATCAAACCAGAAAGGCTTTAAGTGCTATCATTTCAATTTAAGGTCAGACTGGCTATTTAGCCCTTAGAGTGTATTCATTTTCATTTTTATCTCAGTCACTATTTGTCTTTAAATATTTTTTTAGTTAATTTTAAAAAGTATAACATATGAACAGAAAAATGTACAAATCCTAAGTATACTGTGTAACAACCATGTATAGGTACATAGAGAATCATTACCAGCACTGCAGAAGCCTCCTCCTCAGGCCCCCTCCCAGCCATCATCATAACCCCAATGCAACCATTATTTGGATTTGTATCACCATGGATTAGCTCTGCTTGTTTCTGAACTTTATAGAAACGAAACTGTACAATATAAACTCTTTTGTATCTAGCTTCATGATTCAATGTTATATATATTCCTGAGATTCATTCATATTGTTGCATGTAGCAACAGCTGGTTCATTTTCATGGCTATACAGTATTCTATTATGTTCTTGTATAATAAATTTTTGCATTATTTATTCATTCTACTGCCAATTGATTTGAGATTGTTTCCAGTTTGGGTCAATTAAAAAATAGTGCTGCTCCAAACATTTTTGTATATATCTTTATCTTTCAGCACACAAATGTATGCATATGTATTTCTAGTGTACATAGCATAAAAATTACTGAGGCATAGGGTAGAGGTGTGATCAGTTTTAGTAGATACTGCCTAACAGTTTTCCAAAATGGTTGTACTGATAATCATCTGCCATTTAAAGCCTCCTATTTCTCAGCAGGGGGACAATCTTTTAACTATAAATTGTTCTTAGTTAAAAGAATTTGAGACACTTAGAAGCAGTACGAAGCACTTAGGGAAACAGAGATTAGAGAGCTGCTAAGATAGTAACACAAGACCTTTCCAGACTCTTGGTCCCCCTTGAGGACTATGACCTGGAGTCTACGGGTTGGTAGAAGCCTATTTTGCAAACAGAAGAGTCTGTATCCCACATCACTGTACCCTACAGCCAATTTACCAGTAGATTTCTTTCATCTAGGTTCTCCTAAAAACTCTCTAACCCTAATCAATAACTCAGACTCCCAGATAAAGATATTATATATTTTAACTATAAGCTGAATTATTTTAGTTAGAATTCAAAGGCATTTTTATATCATTCTTTCTTATCTGATTGCATGGAATGTGTTTTGAAGGAAAAGGGTTTATGAAAAACAAGAATATTGCTAGAATTGAATCGGAATTACTATAATGGCAACCCCTCCCCCAATAATTCTCCTATTTATAGTGACAAAGACCCTTGTCAATAATGTGAGAATACCACGCATAACCTCATTCATGTACCTATCAGGCCTGGTACAGTCTTATCTCATCATGATGTCTCAACTTAAAGGCAAAAAGGAGACAGCTGCCAGAATAGTTTAATACCTATGAATTTAGAGAATTGCTTTACGTCAGTCTAATCGTTTTGTAGAGTTATAAAAATATCTGCTACAAAAGTGATGCTACAAGTATGTGTCCTTATGTAGCTGAGGGTTATAAAACACTGCACAGCCCTGGGTCAAAGTCGGCCAAGCCAAAACTGATATACATCAGTGTTGCTGTGAATTTTTAAAACTGTGCTGCCTAATCATTCCAAAGAACTCTTATTCATTTAAATAAGAATTAGCTGCAATAGTAACCAACTTCAGTGCTTCAACAATAAGTTGTGCCCACTGAAAATTCAGAAATCATCACCGCACGTCACAGGAGTTAACATTTAACATGTAGAAGAAAAACCCCAAAATATTTAAAAAATTACGGGTTTTTGTGACTCTGATAGGTAGTAAATCCATTCACCATGGGAAATAGAAATAATCAAAATCATTGTCAAGGTGCAGGTCAAACTCATCCTAAGCCACAGACACTTGATAGTGGCTTTCTTATCTCTTTGTTGCTACTTATAGGCTTAGCAGGGTAAAGCTAGACAGGCTGTTGCATGGCCCAGTGGCCAAATTATGGTGTAAAGTTACTTCGCCTCCTTAACATACTGATCTATATGTGGAGGAATAGACAATCAAGCAATTTTTTTTCTGTACTAACAAACTGGGATACTAACAAGGGAAACGAATATGAGAAAAAAATAATTTTTGCAGGTTGATCAAATAGCAACTGCTATATAAAATACTACATTTTACATGGAATCTTACAGCAAGAAGGAAACCAATTTGCCACTGTTGATAAGTAGGATTTGTTGTTGTTGTTCCAGTTTATATTCCACTTTTTTTATAAGACTTTTTCCAAACACCTTTGGCCTATTGTGGGCTCTCATTTCTGTCAACTTCTATGCCCCTCGAGTAGCTCAGTACATGTGCTCTTGTACTGTGATCAAACTTTTTATACATTTGCCTTGTCTCTCTAGTCAGATTATAAGTGCCATGAGAGGAGCTTATGTATTTTTGACACCCAGTGTCTAGCACATTGGTTTACATAATAGATATTTACTTACTATGATAATATCAAAATCCTAAGAAATAGATGTGAACCTTTGGTGGGGTCTCAGATGTTAACATAAGTACTGGGGAGGATCAGGAGGTTATTTCCAATCTATTTTGCAAAAGAATAAAGGGAAGAGGAGAGTTAGAAGGGACTTATTCATGAATTGAGGCAAGTGGAATATAAAATCACTACATGTTAAAAAAAAAAAAAGGCCTTTGATTAGGGGCAGGCCTATAATAGACTTTGTCAAATCTTTCTGGGCTTCCTAGATAGGTTTTATTTTCTTTTTTCTTCTTTTCCCATATAACTTTTAAAAACTTGAGATATAATTCACATAGCATAAAAGTCACCTTCCCCCACTTTAAAACTGTGAAATATACATAACATGTTCCATCTCAACCATTTTTAAGTGTACAGTTCAGTGTGGCATTAAGTGTGTTTGCATCACTGTGCAACCAATCTCCAGAACTTTTTCAACTTGCAAAACTGAAACTCTCTAATTGTTAAACAATAACTCCCCCATTCCTCCCAGCCCCCATTCTACTTTCTGTCTCTGTGAATTTGAATACTCTAATTACCTCAGATAAGTGGAATTACGTAGTGTTTGTCTTTTTGTGACTGGCTTATTTCACTTAGCATAATGTCCACAAGGTTGTGTGTCAGATTTTTCCTTCCTTTTTAAAGGCTGAATAATATTCCATTGTATGTATGGACTACATTTTGTTTGTCCATTCACCTGTCAATGAACATTTGGATTGCTTCCATCTTTAGGCTATTGTGAATAATGCTATTATGAACACAGGTGCTGTGAGTTCAGGCATAAGTCACCACACCCGTCCTACCCAAGTACTTTCTTGATGGTATCTTTGAAGCAGAGAAGTGTTTAATTTTAATGGAGCTTGTTCTTTTGGTATCATATCTAAGAAACTACTGCCAAATTCAAGGTCATGATTTATGCCTATGTTCTATAGTTTCAGCTCTTACATTTAGGTCCATGATCCATTTTGAGTTAATTTTTTATATGATATGAGGTAGAGGGTCCAATTTTATTTTATTTTATTTTTATGTGGATATTTTGTTTGTTTGAGATGGAGTTTCACTCTTATTGCCCAGGTTGGAGCACAATGGTGCGATCTCGGCTCACTGCAACCTTCACCTCAGGGATCCAAGCGATTCTCCTGCCTCAGCCTGCCGAGTAGCTGGGATTACAGGTGTGCGTGCACCATGCCCAGCTAATTTTGTAGTTTTAGTAGAGATGAGGTTTCATCATGTTGGTTAGGCTGGTCTCAAACTCCTGACCTCAAGTGATCTACCCACCTCGGTGTCCCAAAGTGTTAGGTTTACAGGCATGAGCCACCATGCCCGGCCTCATGTGGATATTGTTTTCCAGCACCAGTTGTTGAAAGAGACTACATTTCCCCCATGGAATGATCTTGGTGTCCTTGTCAAAAACCAATTAACTGTAAATATGGGGGTTTATTTCTGGATTCTCAATTATATTCCATTGATTTATATGGCCATCCTTATGCCACTACGACACTGTCTTAATTACTGTAATTTTGTAGTAGGTTTTGAGACTGGGAAGTGTAAGTCCTTCAATTTTGTTCTTTTTCAAGATTGTTTAGCTATTCTGGGTCCCTTGCAATTATTTCCATGTGATTTTTAGGATTAACTTGTCAGTGTTGATTTTTCTGTACTTTATCCTTAAGAAGGAAACCAAGTTATTCTGAACAATCAATCTATAATTGTTACTAGTATCTGAATTCAAGTCTTTAATATCTGTGGGCTTCCTACTGTGAAGGCATGAAAGTCAATGTAACACAGGAGTTTATATGCAATTTTGCTTAGGAACAAATCTGAACAGCACACACTGAAGGATCAATTCACTTAGCTGGCCAGTGAGCCTAGTGGTCCACCCAGTACCTGCATCCCACCATGGCTATGATATTCCCGAGCAGCACTCTCACATGTGATAAAAATAACATTTTACGGAAACTGAAGAGAACTAAAAGGAATTTGGAAGGCATACTTTTCTTAGGACTGGCACAGATATATGACATGAATAGTTCCATAATGTATCCAGCCATGTGTGGGAACGTTTTAACAAGTACGCCAGCTTTTATCAAAAACGTTCATCAATACAGAGAAAAATACATACTTCTCTGAAAAGGCAGTGATGATGATTCAGGAAACATGGGATTTATGACCAAGATGTGATTTGGGAAAAAATAATGAAAGGGGAAAAGTAAGCACCTATGTATTATGTACCAAGTATGGTAAATGTTGGGAATTCAGTGGTGAAATCTGCAAATACCCAGATATCCTCATAGAGCTCTATGAGGGAGTTTAAAATCAGATTTGACTATTTCACGTTATAGAATCTGCAGTCTTTATGAAAAAATCAAGTTTTCCCTACTAATCTGAAAACCCCAAGACATAAAAAGAATGTCTTTCCAACTATTGGTAGTCCAGTTTAAAAAAAAAAAAAAAAAAAAAAAAAACACCCTCAGACACAGGGCAAGGTGTTTCAGACTGGTTTCAAAAACATTTCATGTTTTGTCTCTTAGAAGGGCCCAGAAACAAACAAACAAAAACACAAAAACACTTAGTGCCAGAAATGTCTAAGCTTGAATTTCAAGTTCTCCCCACTGTGGAAAATGTGGAAGGCTATCCTTAACAGCTATCGTTCACAATTCTAAATCCTTAAGTGATGTTCCTTCCTCTGAATACTTCTGACTTTTCGACCGGACTGTAAGACACAAGCTCAAGGCATTTGACTTTGCCACACTTTCATTGTATCAAAAAATGCCATGGACAAAGATAGCAAACTTATTAACAGGCAGCTTTAGAAGAGGTACATCCTTGATTATATAAGGATTCCACAGAGAATCTTTTACTGGAAATCAGGTGATCCACAAGAGTGGATGCTTACTGGCATACTGTAAGGAAGGAGGCAGTGTATAACTTTAAGACTATTTTCACAGGCAATGAAGAAGAATACACTGTTAATACTGGAGAGGCAAGAGGTTGGCAAAGGTTTGGAGGGCACACATAAAAGTGATGTGGGAGAACTGAAAACGCAAGAAGACTCACAGATGAGTTGGCAAAGAATGGCAAAGATGACACTGAAGAATTAGAAGAACTTTTTTGGGTTTTTGTAAATTTAGTCAACATTCTAACGGAGAAACAGCTAATTGACACCATAACTGCTTATGATCAATGGATAGAGCTTTAACTGCTAAAATTTGCACTGACTTCATACCATGGAATAAAAGCCAACCACAGTTACCACTCAGAGTTCTTTACAAAGAAGCGATCACTTCACAAAGATTCCCTCTCAGAATACTGTTTCACAGTGATCTCCCTTATCTCTTCTACCACGTGCCTTGTTCTCAAGGTTATTGTTGAAGTGTCACTTTTTCTGTGGCTCAGTACACACTTCATGATCTCAACCACAAAACTCATGATCATCTGACATGTTGAGTTTGAAGATTCAGATAAGTTCCAGTTAACATTTCTATTTGTAATTAAACATATTGCAGCGTAACACTTATTTTAGTGGGAGAATAGTTACTTCTAATTATAGAATAATTCATACCAAAGGCCCAAAGAGTAACAATTTTTTTCAACTGTACTTTTCCACATTTTAGAAGGAAAATGATACACTATGAGTTATCACAAACTTGGAAATTTGCAAAGTTACCTCATGAATGTCAAGGTCCTATCTTTTTTTTTTTTTTTTTTTTTTTGAGACGGAGTCTCGCTCTGTCGCCCGGACTGGGGTGCAGTGGCCGGATCTCAGCTCACTGCAAACTCCACCTCCCGGGTTTGCGCCATTCTCCCGCCTCAGCCTCCCGAGTAGCTGGGACTACAGGCGCCCGCCACCTCACCCGGCTAGTTTTTTTTGTATTTTTAGTAGAGACGGGGTTTCACTGTGTTAGCCAGGATGGTCTCGATCTCCTGAAGGTCCTATCTTGAAAGCAACAAGTTGACTCTCTAATTTACCACAGAAGTGCCAGGTGTTCATTTTATAGGTAGATTTCATAGATCTTATATTTAATCAGAATTTGTTAGAGTTACATTTCTTAACATCTTACAATCTCTCAAATGTTGAGAATACCAGAAAAAGAATCTTTTTTGCTGCATTCTTCCTAGGAGAGACTGAAATAATGTGATGGTTTAAAAATAATTTGAGGCTGGGCACAGTGGCTCACACCTGTAATCCCTGCTTTTCGGAAGGCCAAAGTGGCAGGATTGATTGAGCCCAGGAGTTCGAGACTAGCCTGGGCAACAAAGTAAGACCCCCTCCCCAGTGGCTACAATTAAAAAAAAAAAATTAGCTGGGTGTGGCTACCACACCAGCTACTTGAGAGGCTGAGGCAGGAGGATCCCTTGAGCCCAGGGTCAAAGCTGTAGCGAGCCATGTTTGTACCACTGCACACCAGCCTGGGTGACAGAGCGAGACCCCTGTCTTTAAAAAAAAAAAAAATTTTTTTTTAAGAATAAAACCTTGTCATGTGTGACAACATGGATGAACCCGGAGGGCATCATGTTAAGTGAAATAAGCCAGACACAGAAAGACAAATACTGCCATGAGCTCACTCATATGTGGAATCGTATAAGAAAAAAAAAAATTGAGATAATAGAAGCAGAGTGGTTACCAGAGATTGAGAAGAGGGGAGAAGAGGGCAGGGGAGGAGGATGACAAGAGGTTGGTCAATTGGCAAAAAATTATAATTATACAGGAGTTCTGGTGTTCTGTTGCACAGCAGGGTGACTAGAATTAACAGTAAGGTATCATATATTACGAAATAGCTGGAAGAGAGGCTTTTGAATGTTCTCACCACAAAGAAATAATAAATGCATGAGGTAATGATATGCTAACTACCCCGATTTGATCTTTATATAACATATATGCATTGAAATGTCAAACTGTACCCCATAAACATGTAAAATTATAATGCATCAATTAAAAATTTGAAAAAATTATCATTTGTATAGTTAAAAAAATCTTCACAGTAAATTCTTTGTTAAAAAGTGCATCTGCTTTTTTGGAGGGCTGTGTGGAGACAGAGGCTTCTCATTCTGTTGCCCAGTCTGGAGTGCAGTGGAGCAATCACAACTCACTGCAGGCTCTACTTCTTGGGCTCAAATGGATCCTCCCATTTCAGCTTCCCAAGTAGCTGGGACCACAGGGGCACACTGCCACACCTGGCTAATTTTATTGGTGCTTTTTAGCAGAGACAGGGTCTTTCTATGTTGTCCAGGCTGGTCTCGAACCCTGGGGTCAAGTGATCCTCCCACCTTGGCCTCTCAAAGTGCTGAGATGACAGGGCGTAAGCCACTATGCCCAGCCTCATTCTGTTTCTGTCAGAGTAAGAGAGTATAGAACATAGAAGATACAAAATAGTGTGCAAAATAAGAAAGACGTTCTGTTAAACTATAGGTATTATGCACAAAGCCTGTAGGAAATTGATAATTTATACTATGAAGTATTTTCCTATTTCAAATGCACACCCCACTTGTCCTATCTTCAGGGAACTGATTTGTGTATGCTCTGGACTCATTCCAGTCTATCTATAGTAAGAAACTGTATCTGAAATTTGTCTATTTGCTTATTAGGTTTAGTCTTCTGATGGCTTATGGAAAGTCCTAACTTAATTTGATCAGAAAGCCAAAATGTCACCAAGAGGAAGCACAGATCCAGGGCTGAGCAAAGGTTTTCTGTAAAGAACCAAACAGATTGAATGTGGCCCATTCAATCAAAGGTTAGGTTTGTAGGCCACATTCAGTCTGTTTCAGATTCTTCTGCTTTTGTTTTTGTTTTACTTTTACAGCCCCCAAAAATGTAAAAAACATTCTTAGAGAATACAAAGAAAGGTTGTAAGCCATAGTTTGCTGACCTTTGGTCTAGATCAGTGCTGTCCAGTGTGGTAGCCATTAGTGACATGTGGCTACTGAGCATTTGCTAGTGTCACTGAGGAATTAGATTTTAAATTTTATTTATTTTTAATTAATTTAACTTTAAACAAACACATGCAGTTAGTGGCTACTGCTTTGAACAGTTTAGGTCTACAAGATCGCCAATAGCCCAGAACAGTCCCAGAAATCTATGTATACCTGCATCCCAGGAATCTAATAAAGGCTTGGACAAGAAGTTAAGGATTGGCCATCAATTCAAATGACTAACATCAAGGACAGGAAAAACACTGTATAAAAAGTCTGAAACAAAACTAGTTTGCATTTTGCAATTTAGTAGTACATCTCTTCAATAATATTTGGTCAAACTTCAACTTTGAAGTGTTGAGAATGGGACTAAAGAGCTTTGAGTTAAAAAAAGGCTTGCAATGCTCCCATCTTTGGTGGATGTGGAATTTCTACCATTCAATTTGCATACAGATTCTCTTATCAAGACAGACGCAACTAAAATTAAGTTTCTGTTTGACTGAGAAGACAACTGATTTCTCCCATCGCTGACCTGAAATGCTCCTGGAAAACTGCTTTGCTTCATTCACCTCACTGCCACTCCCAGCAAGGCCCTTAAAGTTCATGAGGCACAAACTTGCTTTGTTAGCCAAGCTGTTACACAAGAAACCTAAGTCCTCATTTCCACGTGCTGACAAATCATTTCCCAAGTCCATTAATGCATTCAAAACTTGATTCCTGGAACTTCTGAAGTAGAAAATTAGGGGAGAAAACACTCATTCAACTTTAGAGGAAGCCGCCAGTCAGTGCCTTGGACAACACTCATCAAAGGCCATTTGTTTTCCCCACCTATCTGGGACAGAATACTTCTCATTTAACTAAGCAACAAATTAAAAGCACACAGTGGGGTGCATATCACTACACATATGTCCAGCTAATGATGCATGACAATACTCACACTACCTCGCCCCTAAAAGTTTTACCTCTAGCATATCTTATTTTAAAACAATACTGGACTAAAATGTAACATTCCTGAAGAAAGGAAAATCACTTCATGTAAAAGCAGAGTTTGAACTATGGAACGCAAGTCAGTGGACGCAACCTGTTTGTATGGTAAGGCTTCATTCATAAGGTCCAAGTCAAATTATCTACAAAGAGTCTTGAATTGGTACATTCATATGGTTAAATCCTATGAAGCATTTGGAAAACAATGAAGCAGATCTATGTGTACTGCTATGGAAAGATATCCAAGATATGTTGTGGGGTAAAAGATAAGCCACAAAACAGTATGTATATTATGACTGCATCTGTGTATGGTAATGTATATAGACTTTACTATGTACAGAAAATGTCTGGAAGCATCCATGGAGAAACTGTTGGTGGCAGTTACCGCTCATAAATTCAGCACATAATGATTTTACTTTTCACTTTATAGCCTTTCATGTTATTTTAAAATATTCTTAAAATCAAGAGCTTGTATTATTTGTATAAGTTTAACATATTCCTTTAAAAGCACAAAGAGATCTTTGCAGTGGTTTCCTCCAGAAACCACTTCTTTACTATTACAGTGTTGATAATTCAAATGAATAAGTTAAAACTATTCCTTTTGTAGTTAACATCATTGTAATGTTCCTAAGATAGCTTTTATTAATGAATTTCCATGGGGGACAGAAGAGAAAAACGCACACGACAGTATTACAAAACAGAAAAAAATAAGGCACTTGCTAGGACAAGGCAATTGGGCCTTGATAGGACAAGACAATCCACAAGTGCCAACCAGCCCCTGAGCCATAGAGATCTCAGGAGAGCCATCACATTTCAATTACCATCACTAACATTACTTATTATTTGGCCTGCTCCAGTCCCTAAGGAAGGCAGCTTGTGATGATAATACCCAGCCTCTTCTTGTAAAACAATTCATTAGGCAAAGCAGAACAGCTGGGGCAGCCACGTGCGGGTTCTTAAAGCACCGCCCCAATGGGACCTCTGGCCCAGATTTCCCTTTTCGTGAGGGACAGCCACCACCCCTCTGACAGCTGTAGAGTCCTCCGGGGACACTTCAGGTTTAATCAGTACTTCCTGCACTGGAGAGGGTCATTTGATTTCTAACATAAACTAATGGCAATCCTGCTTTCAGCAGGTTACACCAGACATCAGATAAGAGGCTTTAGGGCATTTTTATCTTGTTCTAATGCTCGAGAGTTAATGAGGCAGCAAAAGATATTGTCATAGAGCCCCGGTGTAGCTATATTATCCAATAAACGAGCTCTTTCCAAGACAGGTTTAATATGGATCGAGGAGGTAAAGAAGGCTAGCTTAATATTGATCCTATTGAGAGGATGAGAATCCAGTCACCATAAGTAGGGCAAAGTCATGCACATTCTGCAGTAGACAAAGTGCTACAAGAAGGTAAGGAGTTGCCTTTAAATACTAACAGTAAAATGCTGCTTTTTACATTTAAAGCAGCAAAACCCTACTAAATTTACTTGGTGTTTTCGGCTAAGCTATTTTTAAAAAGCTTTTAAGTGAATCTATTTTTGTGTTTTTGCTGAAAAGCGTTCTTAGGAGTAAATTTTAAATTAGTAATAAAGCTACAGTGGCTTTATATTAATTACACAATCTGTATATATCATAAAAGAGAGGATAGCTTTTTTACTAGCTATGAAGCACATTTTATTACATTAAACCGTAAAGACTGCCTTTAACTTCTAAATATCACCACAGTTTACCTCATATGGGTTTCAGAAATAATTCAATCATTCATTCAACAACACCAATAGCCTATTATAATCAATAGGCTGTGAAACACAGTGAAAATAAAAATAAACTCTTGGACTCACTAGTCTATGCTAGTTGCATAAAAGAAAATATTACTCTAGCTATATTTTTCTTGTATCTTAGAATCTGTTTTGGTAAACATACAGAAATCAGAAATCCAAGTGTTTCTCTTCTCCATACTAGAAGTATCTATAGCAGGTTCTACTCAGCAATTTTAAAAACTGACCATTTCTTGAGTGGCTTGTTCCCTAAGATGAAAAAGAGCTGAGATTTTCTAATATTTATTTACTTGGAGAAATAGACAAAGGGAGGGGAAAAAAAAGGTATGCAAGATCGCTTAACAGGACACGCTGGGCACGCAGTGACTCTCATTTATGGAGCACCAAACAAGCTTAATGTGGTAAAGAAAACAAGATCACTAAGTCCATACATGCACCTGTAAAATCATTAATTCTGAGCTTCTTTCTCAACATAACCGTCACCTCACATCCTTCTACTGACCCCACTGCTCTTGCATAGGTCTCTCGTCCCCTGCTATGGCAGAGAATATTGGCTGCCTGTTGAAGATCCATGTTCCCCTTCCTCTGTATTCACCAACTTTTTCGCTACCAAAATTGTAGCTCAGAATAAACGATTACATTATTTTTCAGCCAGGCCAGGTTATTTAGTTCTGCGGGACTTCCAGGAAGGCTGCTTAAAAAGAAAAGTGTCAGCTGTGTGGGATCCCTTTTTTTAAATTAAATTAAATTAAATTCCTATCCCACCTACTTCTGGCCCACAATTCAGGCACGATGGCTAGAGCTCTAGCGTGCATAAACTATATTTAGGATGGAAGGATGGAAGCTTTAGCCCTTGATGACACCTTTGGAACTGCCCTACATGCTAGGTGCATCTACCTCCAGCCTTCCTTTTTGTCGAAAAAAAATGCTACCTTGTGTAGGCCACAATTATTTTAGATTTCCTGTTATATATGCTTGTACTTTATCATAATTAACAGACTATATATTCACAACCTTTTCGCCTATATAACCCTGATAGTAGTTTAAGTTATCAAGTTATTAATTTCAAAGACGCTTTTTTTTTTTTTTTGAGGCAGGGTCTCACTCTGTCTCCCAGGCTGGAGTGCAGAGGATAGAGGGTGGGGTAAGGGTGGGATTACAGCTCACTGCAGCCTCACTCTTGGACTCAGTGATTTTCCCACCTCAGCCTCCCAGGTAGCTGAGACTACAGGCTTGAGCCGCCTCGCCAGCTAATTTTTAAATTTTTCTGTAGAGATGGGGACTCAGTATGCTGTCCAGGCTAGTCTTGAACCCCCGGCCTCAAGTGATCATGCCACCTTGGCCTTCAAAGATGTTTTAACACCACCTTAGCAAACAAAACTGAAGTTTTATAATGCATATCTCAGTTCCCCACTAAATTGTATTCTCCTAGTCACAAGGGCTTAAAATCTTGAAATCACTTTGACTCTTCATCTCTCTAGTCTGTTACAATTTATCAATTTTCCCCCCAAAATATCTCTTATCCATTCTCAAAAATTCCTTCCCATTCTGAAGTGTATTCTTTCCTCTTATATACAAATATTAGACATCAAATTCTACTTCAAGTTTCATCTCTTCCAAGAGGTATTTCCTGGATTATTTAGCTCACTTTTCCCTCTGTTTTCTGAATGTGCAGAACACATGCTCAGAAAGGGAGCATGGTGTGAAAAAGGTCAGATCAGGCAGAGCTGTAAGGCCAAGTTCAAGGTTTTTGACTTGATCTTGAGAACAATGAGAAGCCGTTGATAGATTTTAAGAAGAAGGGAATGAGGTCACATGTCAGTTTGTGTTTCAAAAATATGACTCTGTGGAATAGAGTAGTTACTAGAGAAAAGATCAATTCTACAGGTAATTCAATTGGAAGAAGGAGAGAATACCAGAAATAAAGAAGCTTGATAAAGCAGGCTTATTGTAGAGAGAGAACTCAAAACTCAATATTCTAGAAGAAAATGATAGTCATTTGAGTAAACATATGTTCACCATAGGAAAAAGCTGGTAAATATTTATTAAAAGAGCTGAGGCAGGGCGCGGTGGCTCATGCCTGTAATCTCAGCACTTTGGGAGGCCAAGGTGGGTGGATAACGAGGTCAAGAGTTCAAGACCAGCCTGACCAACATAGTGAAGCCCCCTCTCTACTAAAAACACAAAAATTAGTTGGGCATGGTGGTGTGTGCCTGTAGTCCCAGCTACCGGGAAGGCTGAGGCAGGAGAATCACTTGAACCCAGGAGGCGGAGGTTGTGGTAAGCTGAGATGATGCCACTGCACTCCAAGCCTGGGCAAGAGAGCGAGACTCCGTCTCAAAAAAAAAAAAAGAAGAGTGCTGCTGTGCAGAATTTAGTGTTCAATGTTCTCCTATCAAGAATGTAATGGCATTTACAATGCCAGAACTTGGACTGGATCTTGGTTTTAATAAAAACGCTACACAAGATTTTTAGGGACAATTGGGGAGGTCTGAATGTGAAAACATTAGATTGTTTTTATTATTAATTTTTGTTGGATGTGATAATATTATATAGAAAACTATCCTTATTCTTAGGAGATGTGTTCTTAAACATTTAGGGGTAAAGTGCCATGATGTCTGAAATTTACTTCTAAATGGCTGAGGAAGAAGAGAATATCACATGTAATATAGATTTAAAAATATATATTCATGTATAAAATATACACATACAGAGTGGGGTTTGCTGGGTGATTAAAATTTTTTCATAATGAACTGTTGGAAGAAAAGAAGACTTAATGACTTTTCTTCTTAATTTAGTGAAGAGGGGCTTCTTTCCTGACCTATTTGTGGCATTGATATTCATTTACTTGATAATTTGAAATAAGTGTTTTAAAATCTATAGTTTCAAGGAAGTCTGGGATTTTAAAAAGTAAAACACCACATAAGGATTTTAACCCAAGAATTATCCCTTCTACAAGTAAACAGATCAATACTCCAACCCTCCCTTTAGTTTCACGCCTGGCTACTACTGTATTCCATTCTCAGTCTGATTAAGGGGGCAGCTGCCGGTCCTCTTTCAACCTGGAGACATGTGATTGAATCATTCTCTAGCATCTATATTTATTAAACCTTTAATACAAAGTTATCAATCCCTCTTGCAGAGTCATTTCAAAAAATAGTAGGTACACAATTTATTATCCAAATAATATTTTATTGTATTTTTTTAAATGACATTTTCCTCCAACACTGTGAGACTGTTGGCTAATTAAACCCTTGTTTTTACTGAACTTGACAGCTGACAGCAGCAGAAATGGACGCAAACAACCATAAACTATTTTCCCTCCTACCAGAAGAAAAATGCTTCCCCTGTAAAGCTAGAATACTATACTTTCCCCACCTTTCAAACTATTTTCTGGGAGGAGAAATTGTTAGTAATAACAAACTTTTCAACCTGAGCAATTAGAAAGCTTATTTCCATAATCAGACCCAGCTAGACTTCTCACTCTTCTTTCAACAAATTGACTGGGTTAACAGGTGAAACTCCTTAACTTGGTCCAAACTTGTGCTTACAATCAGATTGTATAAAATTAATAAAAGAAAAAATAAAGGTCTGCATCAAAATGAATGCCAAGCACTTCCAACATGGGCATTCACTGAAGAAAAAAATTTAAGTTCCTAAAACAAGGAGTTACAGCATTAACACAATAACTCTAGGTGGTTTTATTAGGTTGTTTTTAGGTTATTGTATTTGTTTGCTACATTGGACATAGCAAGTGATACACTAGAAGTTTCCTCAAACCAGAATTAGGTAACAATGTAATTTCACAAGCTTACTCCATGAGGAATACTACTAGCATGGACTGAAAAAGAAAAGGAGAAAACTATCTCAATAGTTTAGATATCCAAATAGTTTTTTATTGTTGAGTGTGCTAAAAACCAATTAACAGTAAACTTTAAACACATAAACCTTATGGTATGTGAATGATATCTCAGTAAAGTGTTATTTAAAAAAATTGTTTTAAGGAGTTTAAAAAAAAAACTCCCTGTTCTAAAGGAGGACAAGAAATGACTGACAAAGAGGCCTGAATAGATTATCCCTCTTGCTCAAAGAAAGTAGTTTATCCCTTGTTAAGAAAGAATAAACTCTACTATGGCAAGAGGTGTGATAAGGAATTAAAACCATAGATAATTTCAAATTGTATTCTTGCCACAATTTTTACCACACTTTTCACCACAGCTTCTGGCAGGATGCCAAACAATTTTGTATCACATCACTTCCTTTAATCTTCCCACTCCCAGGATAGAAAAATGGCCATGGTCAGTTGCAGTCAAAACGGAATGTAAGCAGACAAGTTATGGAGAAGTCAACTTAACTGCTCATCATATTATTTGGACTTGTGGGCTGACTATAGGTTGATGCTTATCATACATCTTATCCCCTCACTGTTAAACTCTTCTATCACCTACTCTGCTTTTAAACTACCTCAAGGAGGCTGGGTGTGGTGGCTCCTGCCTGTAATCCCAGCACTTTGGAAGGCCGAGGCGGGCGGATCATGAGGTCAGGAGATCGAGAATATCCTGGCCAACACGGTGAAACCCCGTCTCTACTAAAATACAAAAAATTATCCAGGCATGGTGGTGCACGCCTGTAGTCCCAGCTACTCAGGAGGCTGAGCCAGGGGAATTGCTTGAACCCGGGAGGCGGAGATTGTAGTGAGCAGAGATCATGCCACTGCACTCCAGCCTGACGACAGAGCAAGACTCTGTCTCAAACAACAACAACAAAACCCTATCTCAAAGAAGGTTCAGGGTATGCAAGGATAGTTTTGGTTCTTGAGGGATTTGTTGAGTATGAAATGTACTAGAAGAAAACGATGTGTTTGCTTTTCCATCTACTTAAAAAGGACTTCTCTTAATTTCAGTTTCTTTCAAAATTACTACAAGGAAAGAAAACACTGAAGAGAGAGATCCTAAAGGGTCCTTTAAAGACAGGAATATTAAGAACTGCTCTTTGAGACTGCCTTTCTCATGGTAAATGGCTGTGGGCACACCACCTTAAGCAGATGGGAAAGAGCCAATAATAGTTGAGAATTAAGATGAGGCAGATGTAGTCTTCACCTTAACTCTAGCTGGCCCACTCTTAAGCAGAAATGTGTGCTCTAAAAGAGAAACCCTGTGTTTTAATTCTAAGAAAAGGAAAATGGGGGAGGGGGGCCGGAGGGAACCTAAGTTTAATTATGAACAGTGATAGGGAAGTCACCTTAAAGGTACATTATAAAATGAAGTTAGAAAGGATTTTTCACATCTACCATATCAATTCAAGTTGCATTTTCATTTAGGAAATGAACATTGTCTGTCCATGTTCTATCTTCAACACATAGTTATCCTAGGAGGTCATTTGACCTCAAACAAACAAGAGAGGCCAAGGTCCAGTACCAATTCCTGTGCCATCATTCCTACCTAATCTCCTAGCAAGTTAATGCAAATCAAAGCAAGCACTTCAGTGCTGCTGGTAGTGAAGCCTGTTCCTTTCCCAAGAGAGGCCTGTAAAACAGGACAGTCACTGACAGCAGTACAATTACTGACACAGATACAGACTTTATGGACATGTTTATCTCTGTTGTAAATCCACACTCTCTCTCCACTCCGATTCACGAGTCATAAAGAAATTGCAGATAATGAAAAAGTTGGGGAAATTTACAGCATGTCGGAAACCTCAGACAGCCAGAAGAAATTAAAGAGCTGACTAGGGATAAATCACACAGGTACAATTAAAACTTCCCGTATACCTCCTTCATTTCCAAACTGAGGCACAATCCAATGGAGCTGATGAAAAAGTTGAGGTCATGACTCTGCAGGCTGTAATCATTTCTTAACTACATGTTAAAAATTAGCCAATTCATGGGTCATGTGTAAATGCTGATTTCTTGTTGCTATCTTGATTTCCTCCACTCTCCACTAGAAGAACCCACAGAGCAATTCTGTCTGTAAACAGGCCAAATTGCAACAAGCAATAAATGGAAAGGTGATGTCCCCTCTCCCACTGCCATCTCTGTAGGTGCAGGACATCTTTTACCATTGCCACTGTGGATTGAGCATTAAAATGAGAAAGTGGAGCTACAATAGGTGAATGAAATTGGAGGTTTCTTGTTCCCTAATAAATAACCATTCTGAAGGTTTCATTTGATCTCTTTTCAACATTCCAAAGGAAATCTTAAAAGACTGTTATGTTTGATACTAGATTAAGAATTACTTCTGGAGATACTTAATTTTCAATAGTGGACTGAGTTAATGGCTCAGACTGTTATGTAACCATCTCTGCATGCACTGATTAATGTGTTAATTAATGTGCAGCTCTTGCTACAATAAAGCAAATCAGAAAAATACCAGAGATAAGAATTAATGTCTATTTCTTAAATAATAAGGTTTAACAGATCCCCACTACTGAAAACTCGAAAGAAGAAAGTGAGTTAATTTTTGGTACCTATATTCTAGGAGACTTAACAAAATAGTATGTGAAGGGAAAAAAGGAACATTTTATCACATGCTGCTCTCTTCCATCTTCCCCAGCTTATTTAGATGCGACTAGCAGGTTTTAAAAACACCAACCCAATCACTTAGAAGATTTCTCTGCAAAGCAGAAAGGCAGAACACAGATTTTACCAACTTCTACATAACTGGACCAAATCAAGAGTGTCATCAAAGCTATACACAAGTCAATACTAATCTTTGTGCATCTCCATAGGATGAAGCCTCAACCAAGTTAGCTCTGATAGATTTTGAAATTTTGAGCCCTGTCAAGAAATGGGGCTTTTTTACAGATATGGAGGATGCAATCGACATGGTTTCGATTTTGTTCCTATCTGACCCCTTGTTGATTTGAGGTCCATTTTACACTTCACAGAACCCAAATGTCATTTTCATTTTATATATTAAGATTTTATTCTCCTTGGAATAAAAATAGTTCTAAGGTAATGCTAAGAGTTTCAACCAAGACTATAGATTCTAAGGTAATGCTAAGAGTTTCAACCCAGACTATCACTACCATAAAAAAGTTAGGCCATGGCTAGGCACGGTGGCTCACGCCTATAATCCCAGCACTTTTGCCGAGGCCGAGGTGGGTGGATCACGAGGTCAAGAGATCAAGACTATCCTGTTTAACATGGTGAAAACCCGTCTCTACTAAAAATATAAAAATTAGCTGGACATGGTGGCGCGTGCCTATAGTCCCAGCTACCTGGGAGGCTGAGGCAGGAGAATTGCTTAAGCCCAGGAGGCAGAGGTTGCAGTGAGCTGAGATTGTGCCACTACACTCCAGTCTGGCAACAGAGCAAGACTCTGTCTCAAAAACAAAACAAAACCAAAAAAACACTTAGGTCACATATAGTGCATGGATCTCAATTCTATTCACCCAATAAGCATAAGATAGTATTTGATCTGCTTTTGTTTATAACAAAAACTTTTTTAAGCTTCCAAGTGTCTTAAGTGTCAGACTGGTGTCCAGTATCAACAGGAACTGTGAAATAAAAGTTTATTTACAAGCTCCAAGAAGCAAATCGTATTTTATCAAAAGAGCATTTGAGTGAAGCGAAGAAACATCCACTGTTACTATTATGAGGCAATGAAGCTCCTAGATTAAGAATCAGAAGACCTGGACTCCAGTCCCAGTTTTACAAATAACTGTGACTCTGGGCAAATAATTGAAGCTCTGAACCTCAAGTTACCTCATCTGTTTAAATGGGAATAATAAAGTATAGTGAGAATTAAATGAGAAAACACATGTAAGAAACATAACAGTCTCATAAATGTTAACATGCCTTTCCCTTTTCATGATCTCAAGATTCAGATGCCAGGTTCTGTCACTAATGAGCTTTGTGGCTGTCTTCAGGTAAGTCACCTAAGATATATTTAGGCCTCTGTTTCCACATCTGTAATATTACAGGGTGGTGACTCAATCTCTAAGATTCCTTCCAGCTTTAACGTGCTATGATGATTGATTCTATCACTAAATTACTAGTTGGTCCTGGGAAAGTCACATTTTTTAGATCTTAGTTTCCTCATCTTTAAATCCTGGAAACTGAACCAACAGAAAGACAAGGACTATAACAATATAACAGGAAATTCATAAAAGGAGGAAAAACAAGTGGCCAGTAAACATTACTTTATTAGCAACCAAAGAAATGTATATTAAAAATACTGAAACATAATTTTTCAGCTATAAAATGGCCATGTATTAAAAAGTTTAAGCCTAGGGCCAGGCGTGGTGGCTCACGCCTGTAATCCCAGCACTTTGGGAGGCCAAAGTGGATCACCTGAGGTCAGGAGTTCGAGACCAGCCTGGCCAACATGGTGAAATCCTCCCTACTAAAAATACAAAAAATTAGTCGTGGTGGCAGGCGCCTGCAATCCCAGCTACTCAGGAGGCTGAGGCAGGAGAATCGCTTGAACCAGGGAGGTGGAGGTTGCAGTGAGCTGAGATCATGCCACTGCACTCCAGGCTGGGCAACAAGAGTGGAACTCCATCTCAAAAAAAAAAAAAAAAAAAAAAAAAAAGTCACTTAAATAACAAAGTTTATTCTTGGATATCCTTCAATCTCACTTACAAACACCACAGCACTTAGGAATTCTAAGCTGACACCAGGGTTTACTCAAGATTGCTAACAGCCATGAAAAGCACAACTATAGAATTTGACAAAGTATACTGGACAATGGATGATGGGATTTGGGTTGGTTATTTGTTGCACGATAGCCTAGAAGGCAGATTGACAATAAGAATACTTAAGAATAAAAAATTTAATTTCTGGCCTGGATGATGTGGCTCACACCTATAATCCTAGTACTTTGGGAGGCCGAGGCAGGAGAAAAGCTTGAGCCCAGGAGTCTGAGACCAGCCAGGCAACAGAGATCCTGTCTCAATAAAATAATAAAAAATAATAATAAATACTAAAAAAATTTAATTCCTAAATTATATTTAAATTTTTGGTTGTCAGTTCTACAATTAAAAGCCTATTTAGGGCCGGGCATGGTGGCTCATGCCTGTAATCCTAGCACTTTGGGAGGCCGAGGTGGGTGGATCACTTGAGGTCAGGACTGTGAGATCAGCCTGACCAACATGGTAAAACCCCATCTCTGCTAAAATGAAACAAAACAAAAAAATGAGGCTGGGCGTGGTGGCTCACGTCTGTAATCCCAGCACTTTGGGAGGCTAAGGCGGGACGAGGTCAGGAGATCGAGACCATCCTGGCTAACACAGTGAAACCCTGTCTCTACTAAAAAATACAAAAAATTAGCCGGGCGTGGTGGTAGGCACCTGTAGTCCCAGCTACGCCACAGGCTGAGGCAGAATGGCATGAACCCGGGAGACAGAGCTTGCAGTGAGCCAAGATCGCACCACCGCACTCCAGCCTGGGTGACAGAGTGAGACTCTGTCTCAAAAAAAAAAAAAAAAAAATTAGCCAGGCATGGTGACACGTGCCTGTAATTCCGGCTATTTGGCAGGCTGAGGCACGAGAATCACTTGAACCTTGGTGGTGGAGGTCGCAGTGAGCTAAGACCACCGCACTCCAGCTTGGGTGACAGAGGGAGACTCCATCTCAAAAAAAAAAAAAAAAAAAAGGCCTATTTAGGATAGGAGTGGTGGCTCATGCCTGTAATCTCAGCACTTTGGGAGGCCGAGTTGGGTAGATCACCTGAGGTCAGGAGTTTGAGACCAGCTTGGCCAACATGATGAAACCCTGTCTCTACTAAAAATGTAAAAATTAGCCGGGAGTGGTGGTACACTCCCGCCTGTAATCCGAGCTACTTGGGAGGCTGAGGCAGGAGAATTGCTTGAACCCAGGAGGCAGAAGTTGCAGTAAGCCGAGCCACTGCACTCCAGCCTGGTGAAGGAGTGAGACTATGTCTCAAAAACAAAAACAAACAAAAAAACCCAAAAACCGCCTATTTAATAAATTCTTCATTCCCTAATATGTATTCCTGTAATTTATTTAGTCTTTTGAGACAGGGTGATATGGTTTGGCTCTTTGTCCCCACCCAAATCTCATCCTGTAGCTCCCATAATTCTCATGTGTTGTAGGAGGGACCTGGTGTGAGATTAACTGAATCATGGGGGCAGTTTCTCCCATACTGTTCTCCTGATAGCAAGTGGGTCTCACAAGATCTGAGGGTTTTAAAATGAGTTTCCCTGCACAAGCTCTCTTTTTGCCTGTTGCCATTCATGTAAGACGTGATGTTTTCCTCCTTGTCTTCTGCCATGATTGTGAGGTCTCCCCAGCCATGTGGAACTGTAAGTCCACTAAACCTCTTTTTCCTCCCAGTCTAGGGTAAGTCTTTATCAGCAGCATGAAAACAGACTATACATACGGTCTCGCTCTGTCCCCCAGGCTGGAGTAAAGTGGCATGGTCACAGCTCACTGCAGCCTTGAACTCCTAGGCTCAAGGAATCCTCTTGTCTCAGCCTCCCAGGTAGCTGGGACTACAGGTGTATGCCACCACACCTGGCTAATTATTTTTTGTACAGACGAGTTCTCACTACGTTGTTTGGGGTAATATCAAACTCCTGTACTCAAGTGATCCTCCCGTCTCAGCCTCCCAGAGTGTTGGGATTACAGGTGTGAGCCACTGTGCCTGGCTTCCTATAATTTAGAGATACAGAAAAGTAAAGGCTCGGATCCAACATATAAGCACCACTTCATCTTTCCACCAACTCACAAACCCGATCTTCATCTATCCTCTCTCATTTCCCTATTATACAAGAGTAGACAAAGTAGCTCTCTTCCAATCTAAAGCCAACATATCTGTATTCTAAGTGCTATGCCTTCAAACCCTCTCGGAAACCTTACTTATATTTGATTCACCTGCATCTTCTATCACGGCATTGATATTTAAATATATATTGTCTGTCATCCTAAAGCAACTAAACTCTGACTCCACTTCTCTCACTAGCTTTCACCCTTTGTCCCTCTTAAGAGTCACTCTGAAAGAATTATCTCCCTTTCCTATTTCCATTTCCTACCTTCCACTCATTTCCTCACTCCATTTCAAACTGCCTCTACCATCCCACTGAAACTACCTCACTCATTCATACATTTAATTGCCTAAACAATGTCTCCAGTTAACAACCAAAGCCAAACCCCATATCAAAAACCAAATGCATAATCTTTCCTTACAATCTGTTCCTCCTCCAGTGTTGTTGTTTTTGTTTTGTTTTGTTTTGTTTTGTTTTAGACAGTCTTGCTCTGTTGCCCAGGCTGGAGAGCAGTGGTACGATCTTGGCTCACTGAAACCTCAGTGTCCCAGGCTCAAGATTCTCATGCCTCAGCCTGAGTAGCTAGGATTACAGGCGTGCACCACCACAGCAGACTAATGTTCTGCACTTTTTAGTAGAGACGAGGTTTTACCATGTTGACCAGGATCTTGAACTCCTGGTCTCAAGTGATCTGCCTGTCTTGACCTCCCAAAGTGCTGGGATTACAGGCATGAGCCATTGCACCCGGCCACAGCATTGTTTTGTAAAAAGCTTTACTGAGATATAATTCACACATGATAATGCACATATTTGAAGTGTACAGTTTGATATGTTTTGACAAATGTATTCCACACTACAGAGGCAAGATCCTTTTGAGTCCTCCCTGGTGTCCTGTGAATGATGAAGTTTCTCCAGTCCAGTGGGAGTAGGCACTATTACTGGCCCAGTGGTGCCAGGCACTGTTCCTTCCAATCCTTTTGGATGGTTCTTTCTTCATCCTCAAGTAGCTCCCTCACATGAATGTGCTGATCAGTTCTCAGCTAAATACTCCAGGACGACCCTCTGTGGATCTCTCTTCTTTCTCTGTGCTGCCCTCTCCTCTCCGGTACTCTGCTGGCCTGTGAACTCTAGCTGCCTTGGCCCCTCCATACTCTCAGCTCCATTTCTTCAACTCAGGAAGCCCGCCAACCTCTCCCTGTACCACAGCCTGGAAACTCTTTCAAAGCAGTAAGCTTGGGGCAGTCACAAAGTTCACCTCTTTTATATCCTTTCTCTTTGGTGATTACTGTCCTTTGTTGCCTGATGTCCAGCATCCTGAAAATCATTATTTCATATCTTTTGTCATTTAAAAAAACTGTTTCAAGTAAGAAGGTGAATCTAGTCCCTGACATACCAAGTTAACCAAAAGCAGAGGTCCCTCTAATGTTCTTTGCATGCCACTGACTTACATGCTCAAGAGAAATCTAGGAGTCATCCCTGACACCTTTTTCCCCTTTCCCACAGCCAGTCCATCAAGACTTATTCTCTGTCCTGGCCAGGCATGGTTCATGCTTGCAATCCCAGCACTTTGGGAGGCCGAGATGGAAAGAGTGATTGAAGCCAGGAGTTCAAGATCTGCCTGGGCAACATAGCAAGACCCCATCTCTTAAAAAAAAATTAAGTTTAAAAAAAAGACTTATTCTGTGTCCTAAATCATTCTCAAATTAACTACTTCTCTCCATGTCCACTACCAGTACCCTGGTTCTAGGAAGCACAGTCTTAGCTATTGCAATGACTTCCTACTTTATTTCCCTAGTTCCTCGCTTGCCTTCCTGCAAACCATTTTCTACATGATCAGAAACTGAATATTGTTTGCTTAAAGCCTTTCAGTGGCTTCCCAGTGCTCTCAGTATAATATCCAAAATCCTTAGTAAACCTGAGAAATCTCACATGATCCAACCTTTGTCTATCTCACCAGTCACTGTCTGAATTCGTCATATTAGTCTTCTTTCAGTTCTTCAAAGGCACTGTGCACTTTCCCACTATCAGACTTTGCTGTTCCCTTCTGAAAGCTCGTCTCCCTTCTCTCTACCCAGTTAACTCCTACTCATTCTTCATACCGAAATACCTTCTTCTCAAGAGACCCATCCCTGCCCTCTTAAGCCTTGTCCCACATTGTACTTAGAACAATGTTTCAGCAAATAATCATCTGTATAAGGCCTTATCTACTAGAATGTTAGCTTCATGACAGCAGGAACCATGTCTGTCTTATTTACTGCTAAGTCCTTGCTGCCTAGCATAGTACCCTAAAGTTACACAATAAATATTAACTATATGAATTAGAAATACTAGGCCTTAAAATAGTAGAATTTTAATGCTGTAAGGACCTTAGAGGTCTTCTATTCCAACAACTTCATTTTTTCAGCTCAGGAAACTGATGACCAAAGTCACGATGCAAATTTCTGATAAAGGTTACACTATGCAATAATATTTTAAATTTATTGGTAGCTTGTAGCTTGCTAGGTGTCAAACACCATACTAGGTAGTTTCTGATTGAGGTGAAATTCACATTTTTAAAGTATACAATTCAGTGGCATTTAGTGCATTCACAATGTTAAAACCACAACTTATATCAAGTTCCAAAACATTTTCACCTCCCCCCAAAAAATCCCAAATCCATCAAGTAGTCACTCCCCATTCAACACTTTCTCTAGGCCCTGGGAACCACCAATCTGCTTTTGCATGTCTTCTGGATCTACCTACTCTACATGTTTCATGTAAATGAAATCACACATTATGTGGACTTTTGTGTCTAACTGCCTTCATATAGTATATTTTGAAGATTCATTTATATGTTGTAGCATCAGCACTTCATTCATTTGAATGGCCGAATAACATTCCATTGTGTGGCTATACTACATTTTGTTTATTCATTCATCTGTTGATGGACACTTGGGTTGTTTCCACCTTTTGGCTCGTGTGAATAGTACCGATGTGAACGTTTGTGTACAAGCATTTGTTTGAGTGCCTGTTTTCAGTTCTTCTGGGTATATACCTAGCAGTGGAATTGCTGGGTCATATGGTAATTCTACCTTTCAACCTTTTGAAGAAATACCAAGCAGTTTCCCACAGGGGGTACACCATTTTATATCGCCACCAGCAATGTATGAAGGTTCTAATTTCACCATATTCTTGCCGATACTTCTTATTTTCTGTTTTTCTTTTTTTTAATTATAGCCATCCTAGAGGGTATAAAGTGGTATCACATGGTTTTGATTTGGATTTCCCTAATGACTAAATCTTCGCATGTGCTTGTTAGCCATTCGTATTTTTTCTTTGGAGCAATGTCTATTCAAGTCCTTTGCTCATTTCTTAACTGGGCTGTTTTTTTGTTGTTGGGTTCTAAGAGTTATTTATTCTGGATACCAGACCCTTATCAGAAAAACTTAATATATTATTTGATATTTAATATATTATTAAAACTTAAAATATAATTTGAAAAACTTTTCTCCCATTCTGTTGGTTGTCTTTTTGCTTTATTGATAATGCCCTTGGACACACAAAAGTTTTTAATTTTAATGAAGTTCAACACATCTATGTCTCCTTTTGTTGTTTGTGCTTTTGGTGTCATAACTAAACCCATGGTCACTTCTTTATCAACAGTCTCTCACAGCTTTTTTTTTTTTTTTTTTTTTTTTTTTTTTTTGAGACAGGGTCTTGCTCTGTCACCCAGGCTGGAGTGCAGTGGTGCAATCTTGGCTCACTGCAACCTCCATCTCCCAGGCTCAAGTGATTCTCCCACCTCAGCCCCACCAAGTAGCTGGGATTATAGGTGCACATCAGCACGCCTGGCTAATTTTTGTATTTTTTGCAGAGATGGGATTTCATCATGTTGCCCAGGTTGGTCTCAAACTCCTGAACTCAAGCGATCCTCCCACCTCGGCCTTCCAAAGGGCTAGGGTTATGGGCATGAGCCACTTCACCTACCCAGGAGCCTCTTAGCTTTCACTGGTTCTTTGCTTTTCTATAAAATTTTAAAATGAGCTTTCAAGTTTCGAGACATTTTGGGGGACTGTAATTTGAATTATATTAAATCCATGAATGTTTTTGGGAGAAACTGAATCTTTAAGATACTGAGCTTTCTAATCTACTTATAGTATTTATTCATATTCACTCATTTGGTCTTTTACAAAGGCTCTCCATGAAGTATTATTATATAACTATAGACATCTTACATACATCATTCTGTAGATGTACTTCATCTTTATTACTGTCTGATATCTTAGATGGTATTTTTAATTTCTTTTTATCTGTTTGTCTTGTATATAGAATTTAGTTGGTTTATTTATTTTGTTTCCAGGAACTTAGCTCAATTCTTTTTGAGTCCAGTAACATATCTGAACATTACAGTTTGGAAATGAATAAAGTTCATGATCATCTTGTAAAAAAAATAAACAAATAAAAATTAATGGCAAAATCCAAGATCATGAAGATTCATACTAAGCATTTTATAATCAACATCCAATTTAATTCTCTCAACAACTATTAAGAGGGGCGTTATTATTACCTTGATTTCACAGAAAAGGAAAATGAAGCTCAGAGAGTGGTTATTTATCAAGTCAGTAAGTAGAATAGATCTACTTCCAATAACCAGGATCTCTGAAATCCCAAGCTAGTTTTCTTTATACTCACAACATGGCAATTTGCATCTCTGGGGAAGAAGGGGAGAACAGAAGCCATGGTCTTTTGGTAACTTAATATCAGAAGCGGCATTCCATCACTTTTACTATCATTAGGTCCAGCCCACCCTCAAGAGAAGATTAAACAAGGGCACACTGATAGCAGGGATCATTGGGGACCATCTTAGTGGGTGCCTACTATATTTAGTTCTATATTTAATGTTACACATCCTCCTGGCTTCTCTCATCTATGGCTTTAACTAAAACCTGTGGATCAAGGATCCAAATTCCCTGTGCTCTAGTATCTATTCAATTGTCTCCTAGGTATTTATTTCCACTTAGATGGCCTACAGATACACTTATAACTGAACTCCCTAATCTTTCTTCTCAAAGGTTTTCTTCTTCCTATATAAACCTAAGCTAGAAACCTAAGAATTGTTCTTAGTTCCTCATTCTTACTGCCCAGGACTTCCCAACCCCAATACATCCAATCAGTCACTAAAACTTTCCATTCTCCTACCAGGATTTATAGAACCCATTCTTTATTCTCCAATTCTATTTCTACTGTCTTACTTCAAGGGTTTACTATATTAGTCTAGCTTACTAAAGGAATCTAACTCATCTCCCTGTTGCTATTTTCATTCCTCACCAATCTACCTTCTACCATGTTGGCAAAGTGACCTAAGAACGTAAATATGATCAGATGTCTACTCTGCTTAAAATTTCTCAAATGCTGCTCAAAAGAATAACAACAGTTAATAGTTTTTAAGCACTTATTAAGATCCAGACAGTGAGCTAAGAGTTTTATAAATAAAGCTGTATCAAATCATCAAAATAATACTCTAAGGCAACAAATCTCAAAGTGTGGTCAGGGAACACCTGCAGATCCTGGGCTCTCCATACTTCTTTTGGGGGTCCACTAGGTCAAAACTGTTTTTTGTTTGTTTGTTTGTTTGTTTGTTTGTTTGTTTTTTAGAGACAGAGTCTCACTCTGTCACCCAGGCTGGAGTGCAGTAGCACATGATCTTGGCTCACTGCAACCTCTGTGTCCCAGGTTCAAGCAATTCTTCTGCCTCAGCCTCCCAAGTAGTTGGGATTCCAGGTGCCTGCCACCATACCCGGCTAATTTTTATATTTTTAGTAGAGACAGGGTTTCACCATGTTGGTCAGGCTGATCTCGAACTCCTGACCTCAAGTGAGCTGCCCATCTTGGCCTCCCAAAGTGCTGGGAATACAGGTGTGAGCCACTGCACCTGGACAGATCAAAACTATTTGTATAATACTAAGATGCTCTTTTCACTCACTCTCTCACAAGTGTAGAGTGAAGTTTTCTAGAACCTAAAATATTCTAACATATTTTAAATAAAATAGAAAAAAAGAATACTGCAATGAATAATCATATACTCTTCACCTGTTCACCAACTCCGCTTTATTTATTTATATTTTTAAATTTTGTTGTTTTATTCCTGAGCTATCTGAGAGCTAGCTGCAGACACCAGGATACTTCATCCCTAAATACTTCAGCATTATCTCCTAAGAACAAGGATATTCTCCTACATAGCTACAATATAATTAACAAACTCAAAAAATTTAACACAATACAATTATCTGACTTTTAATGCATAATAAGATGTCTCCAATTTGAACAGAAGTTTTAAATTTTACTGCAGTTTGGTTTATCTATATTCTCCTTTTTGGTTAATGACACTCCTGTTCTTTTAATTTGGGTTATAATAATGTCAAAGCTGTAGCATCTCAGAAATAAAATACTAAATTACTAGTGTGAATTCTTCCTCAACCTCTTTTCCTCATGGGAATATGAGAATATTATTATTGGCTACATGATAAACAAAAATTCCAGTGGAGAAAGTGAAGGTGTGTTTGAGACCAGCCTGTTCAATATGGTGAAACCCCATCTCTACTAAAAATGCAAAAATTAGCCACACATGGTGTGTGCGCCTGTAATCCCAGCTACTCAGGAGGCTGAGGCAGAAGAATCGCTTGAACCCGGGAGGCAGAGGTTGCAGTGAGTTGAGATCGCACCACTGCACTCCAGCCAGGGCGACAGAGTGAGACTCTGTCTCAAAAAAAAAAAAGAAAGAAAGAAAGTGAAGGTGTGTTTTCCTCTTTCCTTAACTCACTGGTTTCTTGATTTGATGTGTAAGTTTTCTGACAACCTTGTTGAGTGATACATTTTTAAATGTATTACCATCATTATTTGAAAATTTTTGGAAAACGACTTTCCTGGAAAAACCAAAGCATCTTTAACTATTTGCTGACTAACTTGGGCACTATGTGATAAAAGCATTTGCAATAATGACTTCACTATTCAGTTGATGCATTAAAATATCTTAGAATTGGAAAGGAACGAATAAGGAAAATTTTAGTGTCACATTAGTCATTAAAACTTGCATCACTTACTTATCAAATCAACAGATGAAATCTGTTTGTACATGCATTAAAATCATTATGGCTAGTGGTATAAAAAATATAGAATAAATCAATAATATAGAATGGAAAGAGCAGATCTAAGCAATGGACAATTGCTGAATAGAGAAAAGTTGTTTGGGTGGGGACAGGGAAACCTCTGGGAATTATATGGGAGCCACTGATTTCATTGGGTTATAATGATTTAGGTCAATGCTGTGTTGAAAGAATTTACAATTTGACTCTAAGGGGAAAATCTACCCTGTATAGTTTATTTTTAGAAACAGTTGTGCCTACTATACAGGTTTTTTTTTTTTTTTTTTTTTTTTTGGAAGAGTTTTAAGCTTTTTTTTTTTTTTTTTGAAACAGGGTCTCCCTATGTTACCTAAGCTGGACTCAAACTTCTGGGCTCAAGTGATCCTCCCACCTCAGCATCCAGAGTAGCTGAAACTACAGGTGCATACCACTACGCTTTGCTTGAAACTTTTTTTTTTCCCTTGAGATGGAGTCTCGCTTTGTTGCCCAGGTTGGAGTGCAGTCGCTCACTGCAGCCTCCACCTCCCGGGTTCAAGTGATTCTCCTGTCTCAGCCTCCCGAGTAGCTGGGACTACAGGCGCACACCACCACGCTCAGCTAATTTTTGGGGTTTTGTTTTTTTTTTTTTTTGAGAGGGAGTCTCACTCCGTTGCCCAGGCTAGAGTGCAATGGCACAATCTCAGCTCACTGAAACCTCTGCCTCCCAGGTTCAAGCGATTCTCCTGCCTCAGCCTCCTGAGCAGCTGGGATTACAGGCAACCACCACCATGCCCGGCTAATTTTTATATTTTTAGTAGAGACGGGGTTTCACAATGCTGGCCAGGCTGGTCTCGAACTCCTGATCTCAGGTGATCTGCCCACCTCGGCCTCCCAAAGTGCTGGGATTACGGGCATGAGCCACCATGCCTGGCCTAATTTTTCTATTTTTAGTAGAGATGGGGGTTTCACCATATTTGGCAGGCTAGTCTCGAACTCTTGACCTTAGGTGATCCACTGGCCTTGGCCTCCCAAAGTGCTGGGATTACAAGTGTGAGCCACCGCACCTGGCCAAAACTTTTTTAAGATTTCAAATTTCAACAAATAAAAAGTTGGTGGAAAAAACTCTCTGGTTCATTAAAACATACTATTAAGAAAATTAAAAGGGAAGCTACAAAGTGTAATAGTGGCAATTTATGGGACTGACAAAGGGTGGATATCCAGCGTATATAAACAAAACTTACAAATCATTTTTTTTAAAGACTGATAATCCTGGCCAGGCTCAAGGGCTCATGCCTGTAATCCCACCACTTTGGGAGGCCGAGGCAGGAGGATCACCTGAGGTCATGAGTTCGAAACCAGCCTGGCCAACATGGTGAAACCCTGTCCCTACTAAAAATACAAAAATTAAGCACACGTGGCAGCATGCATCTGTAATCCCAGCTACTCGGGAGGCTGAGGCAGGAGGATCGCTTGAACCCAGGAGGCAGAGGTTGCAGTGAGCTGAGATCGTGCCATTGCACTCCAGCCTGGGCCACAAGAGTGAAACTCCATCTAAAAAAAAAAAAAAAGATTGATAATCCAGTTTTTAAAGATGCACGGTGGGCAAGAGACACGAATAAGGACTTCACAAAAGATGTTATCCAAATGGCCAATAAACATATGAAAAGGTGCTCAACCTCATTAGTCATTAAGCAAACGCAAATTAAAACCACATTAAGATACCATTTACTAGAATGGCTAGAAGTTAAGACTGAGAATATACCTGTTGGTAGGGACTTGGAGCAACTGAAATTGCTGTTAGGCTTGTAAATTGATATAACCGCTTTGGAAAACTATTAATATTTGGAAGTACCTACTAAAGCTAAATATACATATACCCCTATGATCTAGCAATTCCACTTCCTACTTGTATATCCAATGAAAATGTATGTACTGGCCGGGCACGGTGGCTCATGCCTGTAATCCCAGCACTTTGGGAGGCCGAGGTGGGTGCATCACAAGGTCAGGAGATCAAGACCATCCTGACTAACACAGTGAAACCCCATCTCTACTAAAAATCCAAAAAAAAAATTAGCTGGGCGTGGTAGCGGGTGCCTGTAGTCCCAGCTACTCGGGAGGCTGAGGCAGGAGAATGGCGTAAGCCCGGGAGGCAAAGCTTGCAGTGAGCCGAGATGGCACCACTGCACTCCAGCCTGGGCAACAGAGCAAGACTGTGTCTCAAAAAAAACAAAATGCATGTACCAAAAAAAGACATATATCAAAAATACTAACAGTATTTATTTGTAATAACCAAAAGCTGGAAACAGTCCAAATGTCCATCATTAGTAGAATGAGGAAATAAATCATGGTAACTTCTTACAATGAAATACTACGTAGCAATGGTAGAAAACCCAAATGATATGGCTGATGTCATAATTTAAACGCTAATCAAAAGAAGGCAGACACAAAAGAGTATGTGATTTGTTATTCCATTTACATAAAGTTCAAAGATAAACAAAATTACTCTATGATAGTATAAGTCACAGTAATGCTTGTCTTTGAGAGGAAAGGGTAAGTAGGGACTAGAAGGGGTACAAAGGAAATTTTGTATTTATATACTAGAAAGGTGTTTTTTTTTTTTTTTTTTTTTTTTGAGATAGGGTCTCACTCCTGTCACTCAGGCTGGAGTACAATGATGCGATCTTGGTTCACTCCAGCCTTGACTTCCCAGGTTCAGGGGATCCTCCTACCTCAGCCTCCTAAGTAGCTAGGACTACAGGTGTGCACCAGCAGGCCCGGCTAATTTTTGTATTTTTTGTAGAGACCGGATTTTGTCATGTTGCCCAGGCTGGTCTAGAACTCCTGAGCTCAAGTTATCTGCCAGCCTCAGCCTCCCAAAGTGTTGGGATCACAGGCATGAGCCACAGCACCAGGCGCAATGTTCTGTAGCTCAGTCTGTTTTGACCAGTGTTAAAACAGGGGAGTGTTAATTTTATTAACAGGGGAGTGTTAATTTTATGAAAATTCATTGAGCTGCACATTATAATTTGTGTCCTTTTCTTTATATACATTATACGTCAATGTTAAAGCTTATTAAAGAACAAAAAATAATGGGACAGTAGAATATTTTTATATTCTGAATCAGAATTCTCATTTTAGCGCTTTCCTCTTTTTATTTATTTATTTTTTGAGACAGGGTCTCACTCTGTCATCCAGACTGGAATGCAGTGGCATGATCATAGCTCACTGCAGTCTCAAACTCCAGGGCTCAGGTGATCCTCCCACCTCAGCTTTCCCAGTAGTTGGAACTACAGGAATTCTCAGCTTGCCCAGCTCTCTCTTTTCTTTTCATTCCATATCCAAAACTTCAACCTATCAGATTCAACTCCCATTATCCAACCATTCAGTCTTAAATGTGTCCTCTTACAATAGAGTCAGTCAAATACAGCTACACCTGAGAAAACAAATCATTGCTTCTATTTTATTTTTCAATTTTTTTTTTTGGTTATACCAAACCAAAAAGTAAAAGCAAAGTACCAAGTTTTTAGTTTAGACTTAACAGTTAGATATATTTCTCTTATACATATGCCAAAGTCATTATTTCTCTAGATTTCCTGTGACAAAGTACTTTGTGATCATTTACAAATTCCCATGCACTATCACTACCCTTCCAGATCATATTATCAACACACACCAGTGGAAAGAACCAGAAAGAAATAAAGAAATGGGCACTACATTTGAAACACAAAAACACTCCTTATTTTGTTGAAATTTCTAGAACATCAATAACTTAAAAAACAAACAAACAAAATCAGAAAAATGCCAGTTGATTTCCCCATGGGCAGAAACAGTCATTCTCAAACCCAAAGGCTGGAAAGAAACTGCACTCCTATGAACATTTTTGTAATCACATAGTTCTCATCACCTCTTTATTATACCAAAACTACTTTCAAAGTCCCCCTGCCTCAAAAAAAAAAAAAAAAAAATCCAGGTCCATATCACCTCTCAGCCAAACAGCTGCAGTTCTATTTAAGACTGACAGACATTGCAAATGGTTCTTTGCTCCTACTGAGTAGTTAATACTAAGAGTTCACAGTTCTCCAACTATAGCAAAGACAGCCTGAAAACATAAAGTAACATCTTGGCCAACATTTGCTTAAGAAAATATGCCCTTTGGCCAACTAAATCATCTCTTGCCCATAACCCAACAGCCTACCATTTCTTTTGCTCCTAATTTCGATTTATGCAAAGGCATCCTAAGTATGGGAAATGAGGTATGAGAAACGATCACCTTGCTATTTATCACTTGTATAAACTGATCAATTGTTGTTAATGGATCTATTCATTTTTATTTAGAAACAGTCCACAGAAGAGCTCAAAAATTTAACTGCCTAGAAAATTCAGAGATGTAAGTACAATTTTGTTTCTAAAATGGCATACAACTTTTCCCTATTTTTTTAAGTAGTATTTTTCCTATTCAACAGCCTAGAATGTGTTTATTGTTAATTTGGAAAATTTAGAAATTTTTAAAAACCACTCAAGATAGCCATTAAAACATACTGATGTATTTCCTTCTAGCCATTTGTCTACATCCACGCTCTCAAAAGAAAAAAACAAAAAACTGCTGTAAAATTTTATATTCTGCATTTTGTCACTTGCTATTATCCTTATATATAATGAATACCTTTCTGGCATGAAATGCCCTTTAGTGCTTTTTTTTTTTTTTTAGAGACATAGTCCTACTCTGTCACCCAGGCTGGAGTGCAATGGCACAATCTTGGCAGCTCACTGTAGGCTCCACCTCCCGGGTTCAAGTGATTCTCCTGCTTCAGTCTCCAGAGTAGCTGGGGTTACAGGTGTCCACCACTACGAGTGACTGATTTTTGTATTTTTAGTAGAGACGGGGTTTCACCAGCTTGGCCAGGCTGGTCTCGAACTCCTGACCTCAAGTGATCTGCCTACCTTGGCCTCCCAAAGTGCTGGGATTACAGGCATAAGCCACCATGGCCAGTCCCTTTAATGTTTTTTAATGACTACATTGTATTCTCCTGTATGGGTAACACTATAATTGACCTGCTATTTCCCAAATGCTGAACTTTGTTTTACTATGTACTTTTTTTATTTTTTATTTTTTGAGACAGAGTCTCACTCTGTTGCCCAGGCTGGAGCACAGTGGCTTGATCTTGGCTCACTATGACCTCCATCTCCTGGGTTCAAGCGATTCTCATGCTTCAGCCTCCCCAGTAGCTGGGACCACAGGCATGTGCCACCACACCTGGTTAAGTTTTGTATTTTTAGTAGAGGCAGGGTTTCACCATGTTGGCCAGGCTGGTCTCGAACTCCTGGCCTCAGGTGATCACCCAACTCGGCCTTCCAAAGTGCTAGGATTACAGGCGTGAGCCACCGCACCTGGCCAGGTTTATTTTCAATGTTCCAGAAATTGCACATATTACCACACTAATTTCCCTTGTCTATAACAGACATCACTAATTGCCTTCTCCTCTGAATCTAGGCTCCCTCTCAAAATCCTTCTCAATTCAATGGTTCTAGGCAGGTCTTACTAAATAAAATGAAACTTATTTTATTTTTACAGGCAGCACTCCTGTAGCAATCTGATGCAATTGCCCTCTTCTCCCCTATCCGTATAGTTCTTTGTACTGTCACAGAGCTTTTCTCCTCTATATATATATATATATATTTTTTTTTTTTTTTTTTTTTGATAAGGAGTCTCACTCTGTCACCCAGGCTGGAGTGCAGTGGCCAGATCTCAGCTCACTGCAAACTCCGCCTCCCGGGTTTACGCCATTCTCCTGCCTCAGCCTCCCGAGTAGCTGGGACTACAGGCGCCCGCCACCTTGCCCGGCTAGTTTTTTGTATTTTTTTTAGTAGAGACGGGGTTTCACCGTGTTAGCCAGGATGGTCTCGATCTCCTGACCTCGTGATCCGCCCGCCTCGGCCTCCCAAAGTGCTGGGATTACAGGCTTGAGCCACCGCGCCTGGCCTCTCCTCTATATTTTTTTAAGACTCATTTACCTTAGCTGTCTTATCTTCCTTTCGTACTATATTTTAATCTACACGAGGGCAGTAATTATCTTCCTATCCCCTACATAGCCTTGCATGAAGTAGTCACCCAAACAGTTGCTAAACAGGACACTTCATTCTTTTGCTATTCAAAATGGTTAAATATTTGAAAGCTTTATTTTAAAACAATTAAATTCTTCTTGAAGGACTAATTATTCCAAGGTAGTTTCATCAACTTTAGCTAACATTCCTGTTTAATGTAATAGAGCATTCATTGCCTGATATCACATGAAAACCAACAGAGTCCAAGGATACAAGATAAGCCACTGGTAGGGGAAATTATTGAGATAAGATAACTTAACCCATTTTTAGGGTCTTATATGCAGATATAAAAGGTATTGAATCAATCACATTTTTAGAATTTTTTTGTACTAAGTGGGAGAATCGCTTGAACCAGAGGCAGAGGTTGCAGGGAGCTGAGATTGCACCGCTACACTCCAGCCTGGGTGAGAGTGAAACCTGTCTCAAAAAAAAAATTGAAAAAAAAAAAGGAAACATGTAAAAAAAAAGATGAAGAGATAAAAAGAAAAACAAAAAGCTAAAAATCAAAATCAACAAAGTATCAACAAAGTTAGGCAAGTAGTCTGGTAAAAATCACAAGAAGAGGCCAGGCGCCGTGGCTCATGCCTGTAATCCCAGCACTTTGGGAGGCCAAGGTGGGCAGATCACCTGAGGTCAGGAGTTCAAGACCAGCCTGACCAACATGGAGAAACCCCATCTCTACCACAAATACAAAATTAGCCTGGCATGATGGTGCATGCCTGTAATCCCAGCTACTCAGGAGGCTGAGGCAGGAGAATAGCTTGAACCCGGGAGGCGAAGGTTGCAGTGAGCCGAGATCAAGCCATTGCACTCCAGCCTGGGCAACAAGAGCGAAACTCTGTCTCAAAAAAAAAAGAAAAAAAGAAAAAGAAATCACAATAAGTTTTTATATAGATCAAAAATCCAGTTCGAGTCTGTTAGTGGTACAGAAAGACTCATGCTGCCATCTAGAGGTTAAAGGCTAGATGATTTTTTTCTCCTCAGTTAAGGGCTATTAATTTAATTATATGAGAGGTAGAACTTAATAGGCCTAATAAGGGAAGCCAGACAAATAATTTTGATGTTAGCCCACAAAAATATATAAATAAATAAATAATAAAAAGAAAAAAAATACCCAGGGGCAGGGCATGATGGTTCACACCTATAATCCCAGCGTTTTGGGAGGCTGAGGCAGGATGACTGCTTGAGCCCAGGAGGATGAAGCCAGCCTGGACAACACAGGGAGACCCCATCTCTACAAAATAAAAATTAAAAAAAAAATCAGTCAGGCATAGTGGCACTCTCCTGTGGTTCCAGCTACTCGAGAGGCTGGGCTGGGAGGACTGCTTGAACCTGGGAGGTCAAGGCTGCAGTGAGTTATGACTGCACCACTGCACTCTAGCCTGGGCAACCGAGACCCTGTCTCCAAAAAAACAAAAAGGTATAAGAATCACAGTTATACTCTCCCTTCCCTCCTTTATATATTAAAATTAAAAATCAAAAGAGCTGTTTAGAATTTTATCTAGATGGGAAACAACTTCTAAATGTAAATGATCACTTATTTGAAAATCACATGCCCAGAGAGTAGAGAAGTCTAGTATACCACAGGTTAGTGCTGTGGAAACTTCTGCTTCCTGATAGCAGAAGTTTTTCTTAGTTACTACCATCAAATAAAGTACCAAATAGTAAAGTTGTATAGACAACTTCATCAATGTAGATTAATGGGATAAAGTATTAAGTTTTAAATGGGGACATCTCCATCTTTTTTTTTTTTTTTTTTTTTTGAGATGGTGTCTCACTCTGACACCCAGGCTGGAGTACAGTGGTACAATCTCGGCTCACTACAAGCTCCACCTCCCAGGTTCATACCATTCTCCTGCCTCAGCCTCCTGAGTAGCTGGGACTACATACAGGCGCCTGCCACCACACCCAGCTAATATTTGATATTTTTTAGTAGAGACGGGGTTTCACTGTGTTAGCCAGGATGGTCTCGATCTCCTGACCTCGTGATCCGCCTGCCTTGGCCTCCCAAAGTGCTGGAATTACAGGCATGAGGCACCATGCCTGGCCTTTTTTTTTTTTTTTTTTTTTTGAGATGGAGTCTCACTCTGTCACCCAGGCTGGAGTGCAGTGGCATGATCTCAGCTCACTGCAACCTCCGCCTCCCAGGTTCAAGCGATTCTTCTGCCTCAGCCTCCCGAGTAACTGGGACCACAGGTGTGCGCCACCATGCCCAGCTAATTTTTGTATTTTTGCAGAGACAAGGTTTCACCATGTTGGCCAGGCTGGTCTCAAACTCCTGACCTCGGGTGATCTGCCCGCCTCAGCCTCCCAAAGTGCTAGGATTACAAGCGTGAGCCACCACGCCGGCCTCAATCTTTTTCTTTTAGAAATGGAGTCTTGGTTTTGTTGCCCAGGCTGGTTACAAACTCTTGACTTCAAGAAGTCATCCCTGGCCGGGCGCGGTGGCTCAAGCCTGTAATCCCAGCACTTTGGGAGGCCGAGACGGGCGGATCACGAGGTCAGGAGATCGAGACCATCCTGGCTAACACGGTGAAACCCCGTCTCTACTAAAAAAATACAAAAATCTAGCCGGGCGAGGTGGCGGGCGCCTGTAGTCCCAGCTACTCCGGAGGCTGAGGCAGGAGAATGGCGTAAACCCGGGAGGCGGAGCTTGCAGTGAGCTGAGATCCGGCCACTGCACTCCAGCCTGGGCGACAGAGCGAGACTCCGTCTCAAAAAATAAAAAATTAATAAAAAAAAAGAAGTCATCCCTCCTTGGCATCCCTCTCAATCTTTTTACAATGAAATGTTGCTTTTAAAAAACAACAGTGATTAAATTTAACCAAATAACAGTCCCATTAAACTGCTACATGAACATACAGAATTATGAGATTAATAATTATATGATTAATCAGTAGAAACAACTACTTATATCAAAGTAAGCTAAATTCCTCAAAGCTTTTTTAGAAGGTAATATTTACATTAAAGCACACCTACAAAAAACCCACAGCTAACACTATACCTAATCCTTTCTCCTAAAAATCAGGAAAAGTCAAGGATGTCCACTCCTGCCACGTTTATTCAACACTGTACTGGAATTTCTAGCCAGGGCAATTAGGCAAAAGAATTAATTTAAAGGCAATCAGAATGGAAATGAAGAAGCAAAATTGTCTTTATTTGCAAATGACAATTCTCTATATAGAAAATTACAAATAATCTACTAAAACATTATTAGAACTAAAGAAATAAGTTCAACGAAGTTGCAGGGTACAAGATCAATATACAAAAATTAAATCTATTTCTCAATAGTAGCAATGAGCAAACTGAAAATGAAATTAAGAAAACAATTCCATTTATAATAGCATCAAAAAGAATAAAGTACTTAGGAAAAAATTTAACAAATGAAGTATAATATTTATGCTTTGAAAACTGCAAAACATTGTTGATGTTGGAAAGTTCACACACCCCAATTTCGAAACTTACTACAAAGCTACAATAAGCAAGAAAGTGAATTACTGGCATAAGGAGAGATTAAATCAATGGAATAGAATTGAGAGTCTAGAAATAAACCTTCACATTTATGGCCAACTAATTGTTTTTATTTTGAGGCAGGGTCTCTCCCTGTAACCGAGGCTGGAGTGCAGAGGTGTGATCATGGTTCACTGAAGCCTCGACCTCCCAGGCTCTGCCTCCTGAGTAGGTGAGAATATGGGTGCACAGCACCACATATGGCTAATTTTTAATTTTTTTGTAGAGATGGAGTCTCACTTTGTTGCCCAGGCTTGTCTCAAACTTCTGGGCTCAAGCAATTCTCCCACCTTGGCCTCCCAAAGTGCTGGGATTACAGGTGTGAGCCACCATGCCCAGCTGCCAACAGATTTTTGACAAGGATGTCAAGACAATTCAACAGAAAAAGGATAGTCTTTTCAATGATGCTTCTAAATTATGCTAAGAAAACTGGATCTCCACATGCGAAAGAATGAATTTAGATCCCTATCTCACACCAAATATAAAAAGTAACTTAAAATGAATCGAAGACCTAAATCTAAAAGATAAAACTATAAAACTTTTAAAAGAAAACACAGGCATAAATTTTTGAGACCCTGCATTAGGCAATGGTTTCTCAGGTAGGACACTAAAACACAAGCAACAACAAAATAGATACATTGGATTTCATCAAAATTTAAAGCTTTGTGATTCAAAGGATACCATTAAGAAAGTAAAAAGACAACTTATAGAATGAGAGAAGACTTTTGCAAATCATCTATCTGATAAGTGACTTCTTTCTAGAATATATAATGAAGTCTTACAATTCAATAATAAAAACACAAACAATACAATTTACAAATAAGCAAAGGATCTGAATTGATAGTTCTCCAAAGAAGATATATAAGCACATGAAAACATGCTCAACACCATTATTACTAGACAAATGCAAATCCAAACCACAATGAGACACTACTTCACACCCTCTGAGGGACATGAAAATAATTAAAAGAAAAAAATACAAATAACAAGTGTTGGCAAGAATGTGAGAAAACTGGACCACTTATACGCTGCTTGTGGGAATGCAAAGTGGTTCAGCTAGTTTGGAAAACAGTCTGACAATTCCTCAATAGATCAGATATAGAGTTACCACATGACCCAGAAATGCCACCTCTAGCTATAAACCTAAGAAAATGAAAACATGTTTACCAAAAAAATTGTGTGTTTTGGTTGAACCTGAATGTTCACAGCAGCATTATTTATAGTAGCCAAGTACTGAAAACAACTCAAATGCCCATCACCAGGTAGATAAATACGATGTGGAGTATCTATACAATGGAATATTATTCAGTCATGAAAAGAAATAAAGCACTGATACATGCTATAACATAATTGAACACTGAAAACATCTTAACAGAAAGAATCCAGTCACAAGAAACCACATATTATATAATTTCATTTACATGAAATGTCCAGATGAGGCAAATCCAGAGAGACATGAAACCAATAGGTAACAGCCTAGGTCTGGGGAGTTTGGGAAGTAATAGGTACAAGGTTTTTCAGGTGATGAAAATGTTGTAAAATTGGTTGTGGTGGTGACTGCAAAATTCTGAATATACAAAAATTCGCTGAATTGCACACTATAAATGGGTGAATTATAGACTATGTGAATTACATCTCAATAAAGCCATTACAAAAAAAAAAAAAGAGAAAAAAACCAAATGCATCAGGGTCCCTAGTTTCAAATGATACGATCCTCTGCTTTCCCAGTTTTCACATTTTATTTAAACATATTTCAAAGATAGCTAGTAAGTAGGTCATGTGCATGACTACTAACTGGTTTGTGGTCTTCAGAGATGGGGAAAAAATCTATGGGCTGAAAAAGTAAAAATATGATTCTTATCTTAAAAAGTTATAATCAATCCAAGGACTGAGACATGTACCAAAAATCTCCAAGAATGGTAAAAGCACCTTACAAATCAAACAAACAAACTGCTCTAGGGGCAATGTGAGAGGCCACAGAGAATGTTCACTTTCTAAATCAAGGATGAAAAGGGAAGGCTGATAGAAGAAGGACAGCTTACTGAGAAAAAGGAATAGCATGAGTAGAACTAAGAAGATGGGGAATTATTCCAGAAAGAGTGAGGTTAAAACTGCTGAGAACTAGTATTCAATAGGATTCATGATAATGAATCTTAGGAACAAAGGAAGCAATGTAGTGTTGAAATTTAACAGGTCTAAATCAGGATCATACGCATGTAATAATAGTGATGGAGTAGGGTTCAAGTAGAAGATAAACCAAGCCATCATCAACAAGTTTCACACTGTATTTATTCTGTGCTGTTTACCATCCACTGTCATAAGAGAAGACATTTCAGACATTATAAGACCTTCAAATATTACATCTCATCACTAAAACAGCAACTACCCAGAAAAAGAGCAATTTCCAGAAGCTTCAGAGACAGTGAACGTGTTTTGGTAGGGGAGATGTAAGAAGGCTAGAGTAATCTGGTGAGAGCCAGAGTGCAAAGGATTTTGAATGCCACACAAGGGGCCAAAATTTTATCCTGTGGGTAACGATTTATGAGCAAAAGACAAAGAGAAGAAAATGTACTTCAAAAAATCAGGCTGGGGCCGGGCGTGGTGGCTCACACCTGTAATCCCAGCACTCTGGGAGGTCAGGCGGGCAAATCACTTGAGGACAGGAGTTCAAGACCAGCCTGGCCAACATAGCAAAATCCCATCTCTACTAAAAATATTTTTAAAAAGCTGGGCATGGTGGTACACACCTGTAATCTCAGCTACCTGGACGGCTGAAGCATAAGAATCACTTGAGCCTGGGAGGTGGAGGCTGCAGTGAGCCAAGACTGCACTACTGCATTCCAGCCTGGGAGACAAAGCAAGCCACTGCCTCAAAATAAATAAATAAATAAATAAATAAATAAATAAATAAATAAAAATAAACAAATCAGGCCAGGGTAGGCATGGTGGTTCATGTCTATAATTTCAGCACTTTGAGAGGCCAAGGAGGGAGGACTGGTTGAGTCCAGGAGTTCAAGACCAGTCTGGGCAACATAGTGAGACCTCGTCTCTACAAAATATCAAAAAAATTAGCCGGATATGGTGGCACTGCACCTGCAGTCCCAGCTACTTGGGAGGCTGAGGTGGGAGGATCCTTTGAGCCCAGGAGTTCGAGGCTACAGTGAGCCAGGATAATGCCATGGCACTCCAGCCCGGATGAGAGTGAGACCTTGTCTCAAAAAAATAAACATAAAAACAATGTGGCAGCAGTAACAAGATAGACTGGAATGGGGTAGTTGAGAGGCAGGGGGACCAGCTAGAAGGTGACTATAACATAGTTCCAGTAAAAGAGGGAGGACTCTGAGCTCAGATGGAAATAATAGAAATGGAATTCTTTATATGCTAAGGCAGAGTTTTACTTTTTAAAATATTTCTGTATATTTCAAGGGAATTTCATATAAATTAACTGCCCAAATCAAGCCAAGAGGCCTCAATCATCTGAGAGACTATAAATGCCTATAAGAAAAGTTACTGCATTCCAAAATTTGCACACCAAAAGGGTTATCTGAGGCATAATCATGTACCAATTCAAAGGGTAGCATTCATCTTCCAAAAGACACGATCTAGTTACTATCAGCCCTAGAAGGTTCATATAATTTCTATACTAACATTTAACAATGCTCTTGGGAAGTGACAAACAATCATGTTTTGAGGACAAATATTTTTTGCATTTTTTTTCTTTCCATCATCTTTATCAGTGCAGATATTTGCATAAAAACAGGATCACTGGTCCTTGGGGATTCATCAGTTCCTACTGCTTATTTTTCATCCATGTCATCCTCTCAATTAATGTAGGAAAGAGGATTTAGACATCAAAACACCAGATTAGGGTGTCAAGTAAAAGCCAACCCCTAGAGTAGATGAATAATCTGTAAGCACAAAAAAAATCTTGTTTTTATGCAAATACACTACACACAATAAAACAAAGAGAGACTGTATGTAAGAAGTTCAATACACATCAATGTAATTGTTTCTAATTCTAAATTTTAAAACTATTTCGTGTCAGCTAAATTCACGATGGTCAAGGAAAATGGCAATCAGTTGCAAAGCACTGCTACAGAAATTGAAACAACACCAAATTTTGAACTAGAAGATAATTCTGAAAAATCTCAGCTGTGCTCATGGGACTCATTTGGCAGAAACAAGCATTTCTCTTGTACAGTTTTGGTTTAGTGCTGAAGGTGGCTGAATTAAATGGCTTCAAACCCCCACCCCCAAAGCCTTAAGTTTTTAGAAATATAAACAGTTAGCAGTAATAATGGCTTTAACTGTGTGGATTTTAAAAAGTAACAAATGCCACACCAAGTTTTTGATTCCGTTGAAAGCCATTAAAATAAACTTTACTGATGCTTAGGGAACAAATTCATTATTCTGAAAACTAATAAAGAAAGAAAAAGAATCATTTATCCCATCACGCCAGTAGGAGCAGCTTTCAAAGTAACCAAATAGTCGATAAGATAAAGTCTTTTCAGAAAAATTCTAGTCAATAAGAGAAATGACAGAATATTACTAACTTGCAACCTATAATAAAATAGTAAATCTAGACTGTGATCAAAGCCTGCTACTCTAGGTATAAGACTGATAAAGAATATTACAATGAATACATCTGATTGTCATAGTTCCACCTGCATGTTATTTCCCCATCATTTGTTAAACCTAGTCATTTGTTCTGTAGATTTTTCAAATTCTGGGTTTTGTTGATTACATTCCTGTGGTAGAGCTTAACACGTTCACCTATCCCTTTTTATTTCCTGATAGTTAGATCTAGAAACAATCAACTATTAATCTTAATATCACAAAAGAAAGACCAGCACACATAATGTATCCAACACCAACTGTGAAATATTCTTGACAAAATAAAAAAAAAAAATCAAGCCTGTATCTGTGCAAGCTTATAGATCTAACAATCAGCAGATAAAAAAGGGATAGGTGGCCGGGCGCGGTGGCTCAAGCCTGTAATCCCAGCACTTTGGGAGGCCGAGACGGGCGGATCACGAGGTCAGGAGATCGAGACCATCCTGGCTAACACGGCGAAACCTCGTCTCTACTAAAAAATACAAAAAACTAGCCGGGCGAGGTGGCGGGCGCCTGTAGTCCCAGCTACTCGGGAGGCTGAAGCAGGAGAATGGCGTAAACCCGGGAGGCGGAGCTGGCAGTGAGCTGAGATCCGCCCACTGCACTCCAGCCCGGGCGACAGAGGGAGACTCCGTCTCAGAAAAAAAAAAAAAAAGGGGGATAGGTGAACATGTTAAGCTCCACCACAGGAATGCAATCAACAAAACCCAGATTTTGCAAATCTATAGAACAAATGACTAGGTTTAACAAACGACAAGGGGAAATAAAATGCAGGTGTAGGTATGATAGGCTAAAAAAGATTTCAGAGACATATGAAATACAGTATATGAACCTTATTTAGACCCAGACGCCAACAAATGAACTGTATAAAGACATTTATGAGTCAACTGGAGAAATCTAAACCCTGATTGGCTATTCGATGATATTTAACAAGTTTGTAAAAAAAATTTTAGGCATAATAATGAAACTACTGTTATATTTTTAAAAAGTAACAGTAGCCAGCCAGGCGCAGTGGCTCACTCCTGTAGTCCTGGCACTTTGGGAGACCATGGCAGGTGGATCACCAGGTCAGGAGATTGAGACCATCCTGGCCAACATGGTGAAACCCCGTCTCTACTAAAAAAAATTAGCCAGGCATGGTGGTGTGCGCCTGTAATCTCAGCTACTTGGGAGGCTGAGGCAGGAGAATCGCTTGAACCCAGGAGGCGGAGGTTGCAGTGAGCCAAGATCGCGCCACTGCACTCCAATCTCCAACCTGGCGACAGAGCGAGACTACGTCTCAAAAAAAAAAAAAAAAAAAAAAAAAAAAGCCAGGCACAGTGGTATGTGCCTGTAGTCTCAGCTACTCAGAAGGCTGAGGTGGGATGATTGCTGGAGCCCAGGAACTCAAGTCTAGCCTAGGCAACATAGAAAAACCCAGTCTCTTAAAAAACAAACAAAACAAAAAAAAAACAAAAAACAAAACAGCCAGGCACGGTGGCTCACGCCTATAATCCCAGCACTTTGGGAGGCGGAGTTGGGCCAATGACCTGAGGTCAGGAGTTCAAGACCAGCCTGACCAAAATGGAGAAACCCCATCTCTACTAAAAATACAAAATTAGCTGGGAGTGGTGGCACATGCCTGTAATCCTAGCTACTCGGGAGGCTGAGGCAGGAGAATTGCTTGAACCTGGGAGGCGGAGGTTGTGGTGAACCAAGATTGTGCCATTGCACTCCAGCCTGGGCAACAAGAGCAAAACTCCATCTCAAAAAAAAAAAAAAAAAAAAAAAAATTTTACATTTTGTGTCAGTGTTCCTGAAGAGAATGGAAAAAAAAAAAAAAAAACAAAAACAGACCAGGTGTGGTGGCTCACGCCTGTAATCCCAGCACTTTGGGAGGCCAAGGTGGGCATATTATTTGAGGTAAGGAGTTTGAGACCAGCCTGGCCACCATGGTGAAACCCCATCTCTACTAAAAATACAAAAATTGGCCAGGCATGGTGGTGCATCCCTGTAGTCCCAGCTCCTCAGGAGGCTAAGGGAGGAAAATCACTTGAACCCAGGAGATGGAGGTTGCCATGAGCCGAGATCGTGCCACTGAACTCCAGCCTGGGCCACAGAGCAAGACTGCCTCAAAACAAAACAAAACAAAACAAGACAGAAAAAGAAAGTGAGTCCTTGTCTTCTGGAAACACATACAAAGTTACTCAGCAATGGGGTAATATGATGCCTGGAATTTGCTTTAAAGTAGCTATAGGAAATTGTTATAAGTAAAACAAGATTGGCTATATGTTGATTATTGAAGTTGGGCCATGGGTCATTATTCCGTTCACTCCACTTTGGTATAAATAATAAAAAGCAGGAAAAAATACTTCATCACCTTTCTCAGTAGGAAAGCAGAAAAAGAGAAACTAATTAGAAGGACCATAATTTCAGCTATAACTATAGATAATACTACTGACAAATCTATTTGGTAATACAGCATCTTCTTGATATAACAAGCATAACATTTACTTCATTGAAAAACACTGACACAAAGAGATAAAGCCTTGATCATAACGATCATTACAGCATTTATTATCCAAAGCTAGAAACAAAATCAAGGGAACAAAATCAACTATGAAAGTCTCACATTCACGAACTTACTAATCACAGATTTGCCTTTTCATTATAGATCAAGGAGGTCCATGACATACATGGTAACTAGTAATTTTGCCAAAGTATAAACTTTAATCATAAGAAATAAATTACCAGTATATAGAGAAGAGTTAGGTATTAATGTGTGAACTTAGCAGACCAGCTAACAACTGTATCTTGAAGCAGTTTGTTGTTCTCTATTTCTTGATTCCATAACCAATTCAAAAATGTTTTCTTGGTAAAAGAGAGCCAACTGCTGATGACAGTAATAGAAATAAAGGAAGGATAAAGAGGCCTGAGGAAGTGACGACTATCAGTTGAAAATCAGAAATTTTAAATTAAATTTCTTCTTTTTGAGACAGTCTCACTCTGTCGCCCAGGCTGGAGTGCAGTGGCATGATCTTGGCTCACTGCAACCTCTGCCTCCCAGTTTCAAGTGATTCTCCATCCTCAGCCTCCTAAGTAGCTGGGATTACAGGCATGAGCCACTACGGCCAGCCTTAAATTTATTTGTAAAGTAAAATGCTGTTTGGGCATGGTGGTTCATGCCTATAATCCCAGCACTTTGGAAGGCTGAGGCAAGAGGATCACTTAAACCCAAGAGTTCAAGACCAGCCTGGGCAATATAGTGAGACTCTGTCTCTACAAAAAAATTTTTAAATTACCCAGGCACAATGGTACATGCTTGTAGTCCCAGCTACTTCAGAGGCTAAGGTAGGAGGATCACTTGAGCCCAGGAGTTGAAGACCAGCCTGTGCAACATAGTAAGACTCTTGTCTATTTAAAAATGAGATAATAACCTGAAGGGATTTCAATATAGTTTTACTGTATAAAGAAAAATATTTGTTACCTAGTAAATCCAGTAATTATTCCACCACACTCCACCATAAAAAGTCAATGAATTAGATTGACTTCTTACCTTCAGAACGCTTCTCTTTTCCCTAATATACTTTCTGAATTATAACTGGAGCTCATGGTGATAATACACAGCATGTAACCCTGAAAAAATGCGATTGGAGTACTCACACTCATCCAGCCCCAGCTGATAGGCTAGGTTCTGTAGGCCTCGTACCTTCTCCATCAAATTAGCCGTGGTGAGACTCCCCAGTTCTGAAACAGAATCATTTATTTCAACATCATTTCTTTCCACTCTTCTCTAGTAGCAACTTATTTGGGTTGGGAACTCTTGTTATACAAGTTTTCAAGCTTAATTACCACTGAATAAGTAGAAAATGGATCCGTAACTCCTTCCCCAATCTTACACACACACACACACACACAAATCAGGGAATTTTCCCACTATGGCAAAATTCCTCAGATAAGCTTACCCACTTAATAATAAACGAATTTGCATTAAAACAGAATTAGCCGGGCACAGTAGCACATGCCTGCAGTCCCAGCGACTTGGGAGGCTAAGGCAAGAGGATCGCTTGAGCCCAGGAGTTCAAGACCAGCCTGGGAAACATGATACCTCACCTGTATAAAAATAATACAAAAATTCAGCCAGGCACGGTGGCTCACACCTGTAATCCTAGCACTTTGGAAGGCCAAGGTGGGCAGATCACCTGAGGTCAGGGGTTTGAGACCAGCCTGGCCAAGCTGGTGAAACCCTGTCTCTACTAAAAATGTAAGGATTAACTGGGTGTGGTGGCAGGCATCTGTAGTCCCAGCTACTCAGAAGGCTGAAACAGGAGAATCACTTTAACCCAGGAGGCAAAGGCTGCAGACAGCTGAGACTGTACCACTGCACTCCAGCCTAGGCAACAAAGTGAGATTCCATCTCAAAATAAAATAAAATAAAATAAAATTAGCTGGGTATGGTGGTGTATGCCTGTAGTCCCAGCTACTGAGGAGGCTGGGGTGGGAGGATCACCAGGAGGTCAAGGCTGCAGTGAGCCATGATGGCACCACCGCACTACAGTCTGGGTGACAAAGGGAGACCCTTTCTCAAGTAAAACAAGAAAAAATAATAAAATAACAAGTTAAGTGTTTCATCTTCAGGAAACATTATTTATAACATTCGTTTGGAATACGTCATTAAAATGTAAAACCTTGTCTTTTGATATAGCATTAAGAAAGACTTGAAGACACATCTGATCTGACAAAATGGATATTGTCTCCACTGTTAATTGTAAGTCCACATTATTTCGACTTATAATAAAGTGGCAACAAAACTTACTACTCCCCATTTCCCTAAGTTTAGAAAACAAAGACTAAATAAAAATCTAAACTTTCCCTTCAAACCAAATTCCTATAAAAATCTTTAAGTTTACTAAGTAAAAAGACAGCATACTGTTGGAGGTTAGGAGCAAATGGGAGTTGCTTAGGTCAGATCTCTTTCACCATCACAGTTACACTTCTGTAGTGGTGGTTTCACTATTGGGTGTTTCTGTGCTTGAGATATTTTGCAGGCCTTGCATTTGATGGATCAGTTGGTACCACCCAGATCAATAAACTGGTTCATCTGATCTTGTGGCCCCCACCCAGGAACTGACTCAGCACAAGAAGACAGTTCTGACTCCCTGTGATTTCATCTCCGGCCCAATCAATCAGCACTAGCAACTCACTGTCCCCCCAGCCCACCAAATTATCCTTAAAAACTCTGATCCCCAAATTCTCGGGGAGACTGAGTAATAAAAAAACCTCCAGTCTCCTGCACACACACACACACACAAAGACAATATTTAAACATTTTCTTTCCTGAATTTTTATTTAAACAGCACCCAATTCCTTTTAGGTTTAAGACACAGGTCAGTTTGCATAGAATATAATGCTATGATCCCTCACTAAAAATTTAGAGTTCCCTTAAGAAACACATGCTGATGAGATATTATAAAAATGTCTGTTTGAAACATTAGAAGAATGAACCTGAGATGCCCTTGAGACTTAATTTTCCATGGCGGGAGGAGGGAATCTGCATTTAAGCATTTCATGAAGAACAATGAATTACTTCTAAAATCAAATAAAGGTGTTTTTTTAATCTCATTTATCATGCCACAGTCATTATCTACACCTAGCATAAGTAGACCTTCTTGATATGTTCAGCTGTTTAAAAACCTCAAGAATCCCAGGTTTTTACCTTAATTTCAGTCTATTACTTCACAATCATCATGAATCTTATCACCAGAAGGATGATAAAATAAATAAAGTAGGGCAAAAATCATGGAAAATTAATGTTTTTTAATTTAAATTTCCACTTTGTGATTGAGTTTCAAATCATTTATCAAACAACAATATTCACTACCTATAATATTCTTTATAGAAGAAAGTGATGGGATAAAAAAATAAAAAATAGGTCTTAACCCACTAAGAGGTTGTCATTTAATAGTACTGATAATATATGGCAGTAAATTCTAAATAAGGCACTTGTGTTATACTGGAAAGAGGCTAGACTTAAAAGAGCACAGTTTACGCTGGGCATGGTGGCTCACACCTGTAATCCCAGCACTCTGGGAGGCCGAGGTGGGTGGATCACTGGAGGTCAGGAGTTCGAGACCAGCCTGGCCAATATGTTGAAACCCCATCTCTACCAAAAATACAAAAATTAGCTGGGTGTGGTAGGGGGTGCCTGTAGTTCCAGCTACTCAGGAGGCTGAGGCAGGAGAATCGCTTGAACCCAGGAGGCGGAGGCTGCAGTGAGCCAAGATCGCACCACTGCACTCCAGCCTGGGCAACAAGAACGAGTCTCCGTCTGAAAAAAAAAAAAAAAATCAGAGTTAAAATTTTTTAACTTTTTTTTTTTTTTTGAGATAGAGTCTTGCTCTGTCAGCCAGGCTGGAGTGCAGTGGAACAATTGCTCACCACAACCTCTATCTTCTAGGTTCAAGTGATTCTCCTGCCTCAGCCTCCAGAGTAGCTGGGATTACAGGAGCTTGCCACCATGTCTGGTTGATTTTTGTATTTTTAGTAGAGACATGGTTTCGTTATGTTGGTCAGTCTGGTCTCAAACTTCTGACCTCAGGTGATCCGCCCACCTCGGCCTCCCAAAGTGTTGGGATTACAGGCGTGAGCCATGCCCAGCCAAATTTTAACTCATTCTATCTTCGTTAACTTATGAACTTTGAATATAATCATACCCAACTCACAGGACCTTTATAGGAATGAAATCAAAAAATTTATGTTAGAGCTATTCGTTAACTGTATTATACAAAATTAAGTTCACATTAGAAGAATTTAGCAGCAGCAGCAGAATTCACTAAGACTGAGTCTTGGGCCGGGCGTGGTGGCTCAAGCCTGTAATCCCAGCACTTTGGGAGGCCGAGACGGGCGGATCACGAAGTCAGGAGATCAAGACCATCCTGGCTAACACGGTGAAACCCCGTCTCTACTAAAAAATACAAAAAAAGTAGCTGGGCGAGGTGGCGGGCGCCTGTAGTCCCAGCTACTCGGGAGGCTGAGGCAGGAGAATGGCATAAACCCAGGAGGCGGAGCTTGCAGTGAGCTGAGATCCAGCCACTGCACTCCAGCCTGGGCGGCAGAGAGAGACTCGTCTCAAAAAAAAAAAAAAAAGACTGAGTCTTGAATTGGCAGGATTTCTACACATGGAAAAGGTAGAGAAGGGCATTACAGACATTAAAAACTACAAATAAGGAAGTTTAAATGAGAAGTCTGAAGCCAAAAATATTTGTAAGGAAATGGAAAAAAAATGGAGAGGTGGTTTATGGAAAAACATAAATATCCAGTTAAAAGTGTAACCAGCATCACTTACCTTTCAACATGTCGATGTCATCACGTTCTATCTCAGCCATCCATTTGGGCGGAGAACTAGTAATAGGCTGTCAAAAAATAACATATCCATTCAGACACATAAAAAGTGTGAAGAGACCCTATTATTCTTATAAGAAATGTAGCCTGGGCCGGGCGCGGTGGCTCAAGCCTGTAATCCCAGCACTTTGGGAGGCCGAGGTGGGTGGATCACGAGGTCAGGAGATCGAGACCCTCCTGGCTAACACGGTGAAACCCCGTCTCTACTAAAAATACAAAAAACTAGCCGGGCGCGGTGGCGGGCGCCTGTAGTCCCAGCTACTCGGAGGCTGAGGCGGGAGAATGGCGGGAACCCGGGAGGCGGAGCTTGCAGTGAGCCGAGATCGCGCCACTGCACTCCAACCTGGGTGACAGAGCGAGACTCCGTCTCAAAAAAAAAAAAAAAAAAAAAAAAAAAAGAAATGTAGCCTGGGCCGGATGCGGTGGCTGCCAAGGTGGGCCGATTACTTGAGGTCAGGAGTCAGGAGTTTGAGACCCACCTGGCCAACAGGCAGAAACCCCATCTCTACTAAAAATACAAAAAAAATTAGCCAGGTGTGGTGGCACACACCTGTAAACTCAGCTACTTGGGAGGCTGAGGCACGAGAACTGCTTGAACCTCTTGAATGTGGGAGGCAGAGGTTGCAGTGAACCAAGATCATGCCACTGTACTCCAGCCTGGGTAAGAGTATTACTCTGTCTCAAAAAAGAAAAAGAAAAAATGCAGCTTGTCACATAGCCTTCAGGTTGTTTGAAAATACTGGCAGATTATAAGTTAAAAAACCTGGATTTCTCCAGGTTTGGCTATGGCCTACAAATAGTCACTGTAAAAAACATGGCTCATCTTTAAAGTCAGTCTCAGAGAAATTATTGTGGAAGAATAGTTATGACCACTATTACTGGTTTATGCATAACAAGTTAGTATAGCAATGAAAGAAATTACTTGAAATTCAGTTCTGGCAAAAGACTCCAATTCAACTGTTTGAAACACTAATCAGTAAGTAACATTCTCTGGCATAGGGGAAGATTCAAAGAAGAATCAAGAATGAAAAAATCCTCATTCTAAGTGAGAGAAATCTAGAATGGTCATGACTTGGAATTTCACAATTTTATTGTAGGTTTTAGAAAACTTCAGAATTTTACAATTTTTCATTTATGAAAGTGAACTTAAACCTATGAAAGAAGGGACCAGCGCAGTGGCTCACGCCTGTAATCCTAGCACTTTGGGAGGCCGAGGCGTGCGGATCAAGAGGTCAGGAGATCGAGACCATCCTGGCTAGCACCGTGAAAGCCCGTCTCTACTGAAAATACAAAAAAAAAATTAGCCCAGTGTGGTGGTGGGCGCCTGTAGTCCCAGCTACTCCGGAGGCTGAGGCAGGAAAATGGCATGAACCTGGGAGGCGGAGCTTGCAGTGAGTCGAGATCGTGCTACTGCATTCCAGCCTGGGCAACAGAGCGAGACTCCGTCTTAAAAATAAATAAATAAATAAGGCCGGGCGCAGTGGCTCAAGCCTGTAATCCCAGCACTTTGGGAGGCCGAGATGGGTGGATCACGAGGTCAGGAGATCGAGACCATGCTGGCTAACACGGTGAAACCCCGTCTCTACTAAAAAATAAAAAACTAGCTGGGCGAGGTGGCGGGCGCCTGTAATCCCAGCTACTCGGGAGGCTGAGGCAGGAGAATGGCGTGAACCTGGGAGGCGGAGTTTGCAGTGAGCTGAGATCCGGCCACTGCACTCCAGCCCGGATGACAGAGCCAGACTCCGTCTCAAAAAAAAAAAAAAAAAAAAAAACATGAAAGAAAGTCCATTCTTAGAATAGCTCTGGGTCAGCAGTTTAACGCTAGTTGCACACGAGAATCACCTATATAATTTTTAAAAATATAAATGCCTTGGCCACACTCCAGACATAATGATTTAGAATATGAGGGGTAGGGAAGGGTCCAGCGGAAAAAGTAGAGCAAGGGACTCCTCATATGTGTTTTTCTTTTTTTTAATTATTATTTTTTTCTTGGTGCTCATTTGTTACAGTGCATTTTTCAAGAGCTCCATAGCTGTATGTTGATGATTCTGTCATGCACAAAAGGTAGAGTTGAGAAACATTATTTCAGCTTTGCACAAAAGGTAGAGTTGAGAAACATTATTTCAGCTTTGCATCCTTCTCTTTTTTTCCATTAAAATGTACTCAGTACCTATTATGTGACAAGCAAAACACTTCATACACATCAAGCCATTTACCTCCAAATCAGCTCTATAAAGTAGGTGTTATTTTTCCCATTTTTCACATTAAAAAAAATAATAACAGGTACAATAGCTCACACCTGTAATCCTAATGCTATGGGAGGCTGAAGCAGGAGGATCGCTTGAACCCAGGAGTTCAAGACCAGTCTGGGAAACACAGTGAGATCTCATCTCCACAAAAAATTTTAAAAGGCCAGGCGCGGTGGCTCACACCTGTAATCCCAGCACTTTGGGAGGCTGAGGTGGGTGGATCACTTGAGGTCAGGAGTTTGAGACCAGCCTGGCCAACATGGTGAACCCCATCTCTACTAAAAATACAAAAATTAGCCAGGCATGGTGGTGGGCACCTGTAATCCCAGCTACTTAGGAGGCTGAGGCAGGAGAATTGCTTGAACCTGGTAAGTGGAAGTTGCAGTGAGCCGAGATTGCACCACTGCACTCCAGCCTGGGCGAAAAGTGAGACTTTGTCATAAATAAAATAAAATAAAAAAGAGAGATCTGAGCTTCTACCCAGGAGCGAAACTTTGGATCAACCTCAGTAGGTAAGGGATATTACTTACACTTTTGAAGGAAGCTGCAAATTCAGCAACACCTGGTACTAAAAGAAAAACAAAACAATATTTATTCAATAAGTATGATTGCTCAGGCATAGAAGATCCAAATAATAAGAAAACAGCTTTGTCTGTTTTCTTATAGTTTAGAACAAGAGAAAGAATAAACCAATAACTATAATACTGTTTCAGTCCTCAAAGAAAGATGCCAGGGCTATGGGAAGACAAAAAATGGAAAGCTAAGTCAGACCCAGGGGGCATAAAAAGCTTCTCAAGGAAAATAATGACTCAACTGAACTTGGAAGGACCAGGAGTTAGCTGGTTGGGAGGGTGGTAAGATACAATCTCTTACCAGAAACTTTAAACTGCCTTTTTAGAGATGGTATTCTGTCAATCCGATTTTCTTTATTTTAAGTTTCTCACAGAAAGAATCACATTAAAAGGCAGAAAAATAAAAATCAGGGCTGGGCATTTTGGTAAGCCAAGGCAGGAGGCTCACTTGAAGACCAGCCTGGGCAACAAGGCAAGACTCCAGACTCTACAAAAAATTAAAAAACTGGGCCAGGTGCGGTGGCTCATGCCTGTAATCCCAGCACTTAGGGAGGCTGAAGCAGCTCAGGAGTTGGAGTCCAGCCTGGGCAATATAGTGAAACCCCATCTCTACAAAAAATACAAAACTTAGCCAGGCATAGTGACATGAACCCCAGTCCTAGCTACTTCGAAGGCTTGAGCCCAGGAAGTTGAGGCTGCAGTGAGCCATGATCACACCACTGCACTCCAACCTGGGCAACAGAGCAAGACCCTGTCTCAAAAAAAAAAACCCAAAAAACAAAACACAAAAAAACAGTTAGTTGGGCATGGTAATGCACACCTATAGTCCTAGCTATTCAGGAGGCTGAGGCAGGAGGATGACTTGAACTCAGAAGTTGGAGGCTGCAGTAAGCTATCATTGTGACATTGCACTTTAACCTGGGTGATAGAATGAGACTCTGTCTCTAAAAAAATAAACAATTAAAATAAGATCTTTGCCTGAGCTCAGGAGTTCGAGACCAGTCTGGACAACACAGTGAAACCCCGTCTCTACTAAAATACAAAAGATTAGCAAGGTGTGGCAGCATGCACCTATAGTCCCAGCTACTTGTGAGGCTGAGGCAGGAGAATTGCTTGAACCTGGGAGGTGGAAGTTGCTGTGAGCTGAGATCATGCCACTTCACTCCAACCTGGGCAACAGAGCGAGACTCTGTCTCAAAAAAAAGTTCAATCTCACCAAAAAGGAAATGCAAAATGAAAGTAATAGATTAGTAACGTCTAATACTGGCTAGTATGTGAGGAAAGGGGCCCTCATACAGTTATTCTCTTCCATGTATACAAAGATATGTATACATGAGTATTCACTGATAAACTATGTGTAAAATCAAAAACTAGATATAGGCTGGCCACAGTGCCTCACACCTGTAATCCTAGCACTCTGGGAAGCCAAGGTGGAAAGACAGCCTGAGCCCAGGAGTCCAAGACCAGTCTGGGCAACACAGTGAGACCCTGTTCCCTCAAAAAAGTTTTTTTAAATAGCTGGTTGCGGTGGTGCATGCCTCTGGTCCCAGCTACTCAGGAGGCTGAAGTGAGAGGATCACTTGAGCCCAGGAGGTTGAGGCTGTAGTCAGCTGTGATCATGCCACTGCACAAAGCCTGGGTGACAGAGTGAGACCCTGGCTCAAATAAAAAAAAAAACAAAAAAAACTACATATAACTTAAGTTTCCAAATAATGTATGAATATATAAACTATAATATATCCATACAATGAAATGTATTTAAAAGAATGAAGTAGACATACACATACCAAGATGGAACTGTTCATATGTGGAGTAAGTTAAGTGGCAGGCCACATGCATGACTCCATCATTACGAACAAAAAAAATCTCTCTTATATATACTTTAAAAATTATTATTTCCTTATCTGTATAAGTATAAAACAGGTCAAAAGGATGTCTACCTTTTTTTTTTTTTTTTGAGACAGAGCTTCACTCTTTGTTGCTCAACCTAGAGTACAATGGAGTGATCTCCACTCACTGCAACCTCTGCTCACTGCAACCTCCACCTTCCAGGTTCAAGCAATTCTCCTGCCTTAGTCTCCCAAATAGCTGGGATTACAGGCATGTGCCACCACGCCCAGCTAACTTTTTGTATTTTTAGTAGAAACTGGGTTTCACCATGTTAGCCAGGCTGATCTCAAACTCCTGATGTCAGGTAATCCGCCCGCCTCGGCCTCTCAATGTGCTTGGATTACAGGCATGAGCCACCACACCTGGCTGGAGTTGTACCTTTTACAAGGATTTGTGTGACTAAAAGTGATTAACTTTGTAAGAGTGGGCCAGGTGCAGTGGTTCAGGCCTCTAATACCAGCACTCTGGGAGGTCAAGGCAGGCAGATCATCTGAGGTCAGGAGTTCAAGACCAGCCTGGCCAACATGGTGAAACCCCTTCTCTACCAAAAATACAAAAATTAGCCAGGTGTGGTGGCATGCACCTGTAATCCCAGCTACTTGGGGGGGCCGAGGCAGGAGAATCGTTTGAACCCGCAAGCAGAGGTTGCAGTGAGCCAAGACTGCACCATTATACTCCATAGCCTGGGGAACGAGAGTGAAACTCCATCTCAAAAAAAACAGAGTGATTTGAAAGAGGTGAGAAAATGCTTTATGTATCTCAGTATTATGTGAATTTCTTATAAATGTAGTTTTGGGGGCCGGGTGTGGTGGCTCACTCCTGTAATCTCAGCACTCTGGGAGGCCGAGGTGGGCGGATCACCTGAGGTCAGGAGTTCAAGACCAACCTATTTGGTGAAAAGATGTCTGTATTACAAATACAAAAATTAGCCAAGCGTGGTGGCGAGTGCCTGTAATCCCAGCTACTCAGGAGGCTGAGGCATGAGCATTGCTTGAACCAGGGAGGTGGATGCTGCAGTGAGCTCGATGTGGCAGTGAGCCAAGATTGCACCTTTGCACTCCAGCATGAGCGACATGAGCGAGACTCCATCTCAAATAAACAAACAAACAAACAAATATAGCTTGGGGGATTTTTTTGAGAAAGAGTCTTTCTCTGTTGCCCAGACTCAGTGCAGTAGTGTAATCTTGGCTCACTGCAACCTCCGCCTCCCGGGTTCAGGCAATTCTCATGCCTCAGCCTCCTGAATATATGGTATGGCAGGTGTGCACCACCACGGCCAGCTAATTTTTGTATTTTTGGGTTTCGCCATGTTGGCCAGGCTGGTCTCAAATTCCCAGCCTCAAGTGATCCACCCACATCGGTCTCCCAAAGTGCTGGGACTACAGGCATGAACCACTGCGCCCAGCCTATAAATGTAGTTTTAAAAAGTAATTAATGGTCGGCCACGGTGGCTCACACCTATAATCCCAGCACTCTGGGAGGCCGAGGTGGGAGGATCACCTGAGGTCAGGAGTTTGAGATCAGCCTGGCCAACATGGCGAAACCCTGGCTCACTAAAAATACAAAAAATTAGCCGGGCGTGGTGGCGCATGCCTGTAATCCCAGCTACTCAGGGGGCTGATGCAGGAGAATCGCTTGAACCCAGGAGGCAGAGGTTGCAGTGAGCCCACACCGCACCACTGCACTCCAGTCTGGGCAACAAGAGCAAAACTCCGTCTAAAGAAAAAATATATATATATATGTAAAATAATAATTATTATTGTTGGCTAGGGATGATGGCTCACACCTGTAATCCCAGCACTTTGGGAGGCCGAGGTGGGTGGATCACCTGAGGTCAAGAGTTCGAGACCAACCTGGCCAACGTGGTGAAACCCCGTTTCTACTAAAAACACAAAAAATTAGCAGGGCGTGGTGGCACAGACCTGTAGTCTCAGCTACCTGGGAGGCTGAGGCAGGAGAATCGCTTGAATCCTGAGGCAGAGGATGCAGTGACCCGAGTGTACCACTGCACTCTACCCTGGGAGACAGAGAAAGACTCTGGTTCAAACAAAACAATTATTATTGTTTAAAGGCTCCTTATTTTCTGAGTTACACTGTGTTCTGAAAAAATTAAACCACCAAACAGCTACTTTTAACACTGGACTTCAGTCTCTTCTCTTTGAAATAAAATAAAACTTTAATCATTAAAGTTAAATGATAACTCTTCAGGCTGGTCTGATGGTAGTGGGTTATCAAAACTTTTTTTTTTTTTGAGACAAAGTCTCACTCTGTCACCCAGGCTGAAGTGCAGTGGCACGATCTCTGCTCACTGCAGCCTCCGCCTCTTGGGTTCAAAAGATTCTCATGCCTCAGCCTCCTGAGTAGTTGGGATTACAGGCGTGTTCCACCACATCCAGGTAATATTTCTTTTTTTTTTTCAGTAGAGACAGGGTTTCGCCATGTTGGCCACGCTGGTCTCAAACTCCTGACCTCAGGTAATCCTCCCAACTCGGCCTCCCAAAGTGCTGGGATTACGGGCATGAGCCAACAGGCTCAGCCAGTTATCATAACTTACTAATGTTAGTGTCACTAAAGTTTGTATACAATCCCCCACTGTTAAATTTGACTAGCTTCAAAATAAATAAAAATTTACCAAATAAATAAATGATAACTCTTTAAAAATCTCTTTAAAAAGGAATATTGTTTCTCCTACATTGACTCTAATATAAAGAAAGCAAAAACTTACATTGTTCTGGCCAAAGATCTGGTGAGGCACGGTCAAGTTTTTCAAAACTTAGTAAAGATGCTTCCAGATCTGTCCCTAGAACAAAACATCCAGATGAACCAAGAAGACAGGAAACACATTAATGTATATGACACTTCAGTCTCAAAGGACATAAACTGGAACACTCACCTGGAAGTCTAGAGATATGAGTTCTGTAACTACTGATGCCACTGGTCCGTGATAGAATACAAATACATCATTCTCCCTTACCAAACCTCACTCTTTCAATCTATGAATGAGAGTGATATTTTATTGGGAATGTTAAGAAAAATGAGTATCAATAAACCCACCTGCATCTTCATTCACACTCCTGTGCTTTCCTCCAGTTAGAATGAATTAAGTGTTTCTACTTCCATGAAACAGACTCTTCTGATAGCACTCTAGATGCCATCTTCTCTTGCTTTGTCAAGGACATCACTTGAATATCATCTTTCTCATGTACCATCAGTTTCTACCTTCTCTAGCCTCATGCTCAGTAGCAATCAAGCCGGTTGCAGAATCTGTGCTAAAAAAAAAACAACCCAGCCAGACATGGTGGCTCACGCCTGTAATCCCAGCACTTCGGGAGGCCAACACAGGTGAATCACAAGGTCAAGAGTTCAAGACCAGCCTGGCCAACATGGTGAAACCCCGTCTCTACTAAAATACAAAAAATTAGCTGGGTGTAGTGGCAGGCGCCTGTAATCCCAGCTACTCGGGAGGCTGAGGGACGAGAATCGCTTAAACCTGGGAGGCAGAGGTTGCAGTGAGCCAAGATCGTACCACTGCACTCCAGCCCAGGCAACAGAATGAGACTCCATCTCAAAAAAAAAAAAAACAAAAAAAAACCAAAACAAAACAAAAAACCACCAGGGCAGAGGGTGCCTCATGCCTATAATCCCAGCACTTTGAGAGGCCGAGCTCAGGAGTTCAAGACCAGCCTGGGCAACACAGTGAAACCCTGCTGGACGTGGTGGTGTACCCTTGTAGTCAGTCCCAGCTACTCAGGAGGCTGAGGTGGGAGAATGACTTCAGCCTGGCAGGTCGAAGCTGCAGTGAGTGAGCTCTGTTTGTCCCACTGCACTCCAGCCTGGATGACGAAGTGGGACACTGCTTTAAAAAAAAAAAAGAAAAGAAAAGAAAACCAAAACCCCTCTCCCTTGACCCCATGACCTCTTCCATACCCCCTTCACTGCAAAAGTTCTTATGTTGTCTTTTCTGCTGTCTCTACTTCCTTACATCACCCTCTCTCCTTAGTGTACAACAATCAGGCTTCTGTCCCTACATACATAGAAACTGCTGTTGTCAAGGCATCTATGACCTATGTTGCCAAATCCAGAGGTCATTTCTCTATTCCATCTTTTTTTTTTTTTTTTGAGATGAAGTTTCACTCTTGTCTCCTAGGCTAGAGTGTAATAACGTGATCTAGGCTCACTGCAACCTTAGCCTCCCAGGTTCAAGTGATTCTCCTGCCTCAGCCTCCTAAGTAGCTGGGATGACAGGCACACACCACCATGCCCCACTAATTTTTTATTTTTAGTATTTTTAGTAGAGATGGGGTTTCGCCATGTTGGCCAGGCTGGTCTCGAACTCCTGACCTCAGGTGATCCACCTGCCTCGGCCTCCCAAAGTGCTGGGATTACAGGTGTGAGCCACCATACTCAGCCTGTTCTGTCTCATGTGATGTTTTTGCAGCACCCACACACTGACCATTTTCCTTGAAATACTACTCCTCGCTTCTATAAAACTACTATGCTGGTTTCTCTCCTACCTCATTGACTCTCCTTTTTCCTTCTCCTTTTTCACTCAGGCCCCATCCTACACTGGCTCCTCTCTCTACCTCACTTTAGTGGCATAAATTGAAACACACAGAAAACAGGAAAATACTGGGTAGAAGAAGAGGGTGGTTCCCAACCGAGCAAAGGCCCCACCCTCAAGCCTGGAAACCTGCGGCCAGAAATGGGAACAGGCATTCCTGTTTTCATGCCCAAAAGTTGCCTTTTGGCCCACCATGCCCCACTATTCTATACCCATGTAAACCCCAAACTCCAGGCTCCACAAGGAGATGAACAGAAGGGCAGAAGAACTGCAGAGAGAAGAGAAGGAGCATCTGAATGCCAAGAGGAGTTTGGCTGGGGACAGTCAGAGATGAGATCAGCCACTAGATAGCCAAACTCCAGGGACAGATCACCTTCCCACTCCCTCCCCTTTCCAGCTCCCCATCCATCCCGCTGAGAGCCACCTGCACCACCCAATAAAACCCATACATTCACCATCCTTCAAGTCCATGCGCAATCTGATTTTTCCTGGACACCAGACAAGGACCCTGGTACCAAGAGGGCACTGAGCCACTTAACACTTAAGCATCTGCAGACAGCAAAGCTAAAAGAGTGCACTGACAGGGCATGGTGGCTCATGCCTGTAATCCCAGCACTTTGGGAGGCCGAGGCGGGTGGATCACTTGAGGTCAGGAGTTCAAGACCAGCCTGGCCAACATGGTAAAACCCTGTCTCTACTAAAAATACAAAAATTGGCCAGGCGTGGGGGCACACACCTGTAATCCTAGCTACTGGGGAGGCTGAGGCAGGAGAATTGTTTGAACCTGGGAGGTGGAGGTTGTAGTGAGCCAAGATCACGCCACTGCACTCCGGCCTGGGCAACAGAGTGAGACCCCATCTCAAAAAAACAAACAAAAAAAAGAGTGCACTGTTATACATGCCCACTTGGGCTTTGGGAGTCACCCACCCCTAGATGCTACCATGGGGCTGGAGCCCAAAAGTGCTTGCCCTGACTCCTACATCCGCCCATCTGCATGCTTCCCCTCCTGTAAAAGGTTTGACTGCACAAAGACAAGCCACACCCCTGTCGCATATCCTGGGGTTAGGGAACTCTCCTATTTCAACATGAGGACTTTATCTTCATCTGTATGCCAATGATTCCATATTTATATTTCCATTCCCACCTTTCTAAAGAACTACAAAGGTTTATGTCCAAGTAGTTATTTGAATCGCTCTCTATTTACATATGAAAAAACCGCTTAAGGTCAGATGCAGTGGTGCATGCCTGTAATCCCAACACTTTGGGAGGCCGAGGTGGGTGGATTGCTTGAGTTTGAGACCAGCCTGGCCAACATGGCGAAACCTCATCTCTACAAAAAGCAAAATATTAGCCAGGTGTGGTGGTGTCAGCCTGTAGTCCCAGCTACTTGGGAGGCTGAGGTGGCAGGATGGCTTCAGCCCAGAGGTAGTGGCTGCAGTGAGCTAAGATCACACCACTGCACTCCAGCCTGGGTGATAGAGCAACACCTTGTCTCAAAAAAAAAAAAAATCCCACTTAAACCTAATTATCTTCAAAACCATATTCCCCCAATCTTCTCCCATCTCAAGAAACAGCACTACCATAAACTCTACTTCTCAAATCGAAAACCCAGATGTCATCCTTCATGCATTCTTTTCCTTCACCCTTCCATAACCAATCCATGAGTAAATCTAGTCATTTCTACCTTCAAAATACACCCTGAAATCAAATAACCCGAGGAACCACCACTTTCCTCTTGGACTACTTCAACAGCCTCTTAACAGATCTCTCTGCTCCCATTCTTACCCTTTCCCCTCCACGCCCCCATATCTATACTCCATAAAGAGGCCAGAAATGATTTTTTTAAATGTCAATCAGTTCGTGTCACTCTCCAGCTTAAAGTTCCTCCCAGTTAAATCTGTGAATGTGTATCTACCATACTCTATAAAATCTTACTCAGCCTCTGCCTAATTCTTTGACATCATTTCTCTTCCACTCTTCCCTTGCACAGAGTAGTACTCAATATTAACATTCGTTGAGTTTTTATTGTATGCTCAGTATGCTAACCAGTTGCATAACTAGTTCATTTAATGCTATAAACGGCAGTTCTTAACATTTTCTGGGTAAGCCACATCTTTGAAAATCTGGGGAAAAAAATGAACTCACTCCCCAGAAAATATACATACGTACAAAATTTTTCAACATGTACTTTTCTCTAAACTGAATTTGTTTTGCCAAATATCCCAAAGGAATTTCCAATGGCATTTTAATTGTAAAGAACTCAACTAATACACTGCCTTAACTAAAGCATCAAAAATTAGCTTCTCTTTGTTACCAATTTCTGAGGAATGTTCAACCATAACAAAAATAAAGTTATTGGGCCAGGTGTGGTGGCTCGTGTCTGGAATCCCAGTGCTTTGGGAAGCCGAGGCAGGAAGATTGTCTGAGCCCAGGAGTTTGAGACCAGCCTGGGCAACATAGTGAGACTCATCTCTACAAAAAATAATAAGGCGGGGCACAGTGGCTCACGTCTGTAATCCTATAGCACTTTGGGAGGCTGAGGTGAGTGGTGAGTGGATCACCTGAGGTCAAGAGTTTGAGACTAGCCTGGGCAACATGGTGAAACCCTGTCTCTACTAAAAATACAAAAATTAGCCAGGCGTGGTGGTGTGTGCCTGTTATCCCAGCTACTGGAGAGGCTGAGGCATGAGAATTATTTGAACCCAGGAGGCAGAGATTGCAGTGACCCGAGATCGTGCCACGGCACTCCAGCCTGGGTGACAGAGTGAGACTCCGTCTCAAAACAAAATAAATAATAATAATAATAATAAATTAGCTGGGCATGGTGGTGTGAGCCTATAGTACCAGCTACTTGGGAGGTTGAGACGGGAGGATAGCTTGAGCCTTTTGAGGGTGCAGTGAGCTATAATCATACCACTGCATTTCAGCATGGGCAATAGAGTGAGAGAGACCCTATCTCTAAAAGAAAGTTTAAAAAAAAAATTATTGGGGGTACAATCTAATAACCTACACGGGTGACCTTATGATACCACAGTCTGGGATAGAACTCAGACTCTGCTGTGAGTCTTACTCTCATAAATTAAGTAATTAGATGGCTGTATTTGAATTTCAGTTTTCTCCTTTTCAAAGAAGCTCCAGCAAATTTATCACAAAAAAGACAAAAGAGTAAATGACAAACATTTTCAAGTCAATATTATCTGAATTAAATTTTAAAGACAGTGACAGGTGGAACACTAAAAATAGAAGTGAGAGAGCTAGGCCATGGAATATTTTGGAATGAGACACTTACTGAGAAGTTGAATTTAAGTTCAAAGTGCTTGACTTGATTTTTTCAGATTAAAAGAAAACATTAGGTGGAGAGGAGTGAAACTTTTTAAGAGATGAGAATGAAAACTTTCAAAAATCAAGAGTGCAAATAAAGTGACCATAGGGATGGCTAGAAGACCAAAGGAAAAAAATTTAATATTTTTAATACTCTTCCTGGCCAAAGAAAGGAAACTAAATTGAGAGAGGACAAGGAAAAAAAAAAATCAAACTCAAGGAACACATCTCTAAAATCCCCAAAATTTGTAAAAACAATTTAAAAATAAACTAAAAAATTTAACAACAATTACCTCTATTTCTATTACTTGGCTTTTTAAAAAAACTGTGGTGAAATATACATAAATTTTACCACTTTAATAACTTTTAAGTATACAGTTCAGTGGTATTAAGTACATTAATTGTGCAATCATCACATTCATTTCCAGAACACTTTCACCTTCCCAAACTGAAATTTGGTACCCATTAACAATAACTCCCTATTCCCTTGCCTTTTTAAATGCCTTTCTTTCTGGCAAGAGAAGGACATTTTTGCAAGAGAGCCCCCAGGAAGGAGAATCTCTTTTGACTCCAAACATCCAAAATTTCTTGTTTTTCTTTTGTTTTTGAGACGGGGTCTCGCTTTGTCACCCAGACTGGAGTGCAGTGGCATGAACATGGTTCACTGCAGCCTCCACCCCCAGGCTCAAGCGATTCTCTTGCCTTAGCCCCCCAAGTAGCTGGGACTACAGGTGCGTGGCACCACACCCAGATAATTTTTGTATTTTTTTGTAGAGATGGGGTTTCACCATGTTGTCTAGGCTCATCTTCAACTCCTGAGCTCAGGCAATCTGCCTGCCTCAGCCTCCCAAAGTGCTGAGATTAGAAGTGTGAACCACCACGCCCGGCCATAATTTCTAATACAGTATGTACCTGTGCTCACAAAATTTAAGACTCGGTTAAACGTAAAACTTAAGATCAAGTAATATATTATTTCTGCACATATCTAATCAATCTTTCAATAAATGTTAATTAAAGACCTGCTGTTCATCAGGCACTGTGCTAAACCTGGGATCCAGCTATGAACAAGACAAACTTGTAATTTATAATCTAGCGTAAAAGGGTCAAAGTTAACATAGTAACTATGCTGACAAGGAAGATACTGAGACAGTGAATAATGGTGGGGAAGGGCAACTCCAGATACTGTGTTCTAAGAAAAACTCTTTGGGAGGTGACATATAAAAAGAGAACTGAAACTGAAAAAAAAAAAAAAAAAGTGTATATGTTTGAGTCATCTTTTGGTCTCCCAAAGCACCTAGCATTATGCCTTTCATGTAGTAGGTACTCAATACAGCTCACCTTGGCTTCAATTTCTTCATTCCTGCAATGAACTTCCAAGATTGCTTCCAAATACAAAATCTGTTTGTCTAAGGGAGGGAAACCTATATATCAATAAAATCGATATATAGTTGGGATGGGGATGGTAGAACTAAAAATGAGTTTAAAAATGACTGCAAGACCCTCTCTAAAGCAGAACTAAGAGCAAAAGCATGGGAGTATACCAAAACAACCTAGCTGTTACTTGAGATGACTTGCATTTTACACAACATATAAACAGAAATCATTCATTCACTCAGCCTTAAGAAACAACACGTAAAGCAGATGGAAGAGCGGTTGCGACCTGTGCAAGACAACACTTAAAAGCTCAATACTCATTCTCCTGGCGACTCTCACGGCGAGGGGCCGAGAACGTCCCCCGCTTCTTTGCTGCCACGGCAATGGTCCCAAACTGAGGAGACAGGAGAGAGATCACGTTTCTCTTGCGGTTCATTATCGAGATGGGGGTCAGCCAGCAGCCCCTGCGAGGGTTTGAGAATCGTTCCATCCGTGCGTTCAATCAGAAGAGAACTGATCCTTTCAATGGGATACCCCAAGGAGAAAACTACAGTAAGGCACGTCCTCCAGCAACATCTCCTCCTCGACCCTCAGCCTCGCCCAAATAGAGATAAGGAAGGGCCAGGGCGACCCCCTGTCCTTTTACCCAGAATGAGTCCCTCCCTAGTGCCCTCCTCCACACGCCTGGTACAGAGCGGGGAAACTGGGCACCTCTGAAGCTGCTGCGAAGGACCGGTGAGCTGAAGACGGCGATGGATCGCAAGAAAAAAAACAAAAGGGAAAGGAGAGGAGCCCAAGAAAGAAATGTACGTTCGAGGGGCAGAGACAGAGTGGATGTTCCCCATAGAGCAAAGAAGGAGGCTGCAGGCAAAGATCGCTAAGCCGGCTCTTACCGTCTGTGGGAGACGCCATCTTCCAACCCATGTCACGTGACGTGGCCAACCGTCGGCGGGAAAACGAGGATCCATAAGCCACGCCCCCAAAGAGAAACCCTATCCCCAACTCGCAGCCACGTCTCATTCCCTCGCCTCATAGGGCAATCTTCGCCCAGCCCCTCCCCTAATTATAGCCACGCCCCTTACGCAGTTGTTGAGGTGGAGCGACAGCAAAATTCTTGGAGGGTCTTATTTACTTTCCTCAGTGAAGGGGTGGGGCCTCGGTTGCGTCCTTGGCCAATCGGAGTTCCAGGTTAGGGGGGCGTCTTCCCCGTGTGCTCAGTATGGAGTGTCCAAGTCTGGGGCGTCTTCTCTACCTCCGCCAACGGCATTGGCTGAGGTGGGAGAGGGTGAGAGCATTTTCGCTCCTGACCAATCACTTATCCCCAGGACTGGGGTGTGAGAGGAGGAATCAGGTGTTAGGACGAGTGATTGGCTGAAGAAAATAGTCCTCCCCACCAATGAGGAAGCCCGGCAGGATGGAGGGCGAGGCCTGGCAGCTGTAGTGCTTCTGGGCTGTACAGGAGCGGGGTGCGGAGCTAGGGCTGCCGAGAGCCATGGCGGCAGTAGTGGCGGCGGCGGCGGCGGCGGCGGCGGCGGCGGCAGTGCGAGCCAGGATCCTGCAGGCGAGTGAGGGTGGCGCCAAGGCACCATGAAGCTAGGAATTGGATCCTTTCCGTCTGCTCCCTGAGCCATCCTCGGGCGGGACCACCTTCTTGGCCCAACCCCTTTTTGGCCGGATCTCCTACCTAACCTGTGCGGCCCTGTCCCATGCCCAGCCCTCACTTCATACCCTCCCTCGTCCCGGATCCAGCCCTGGGCTGTTACCCTTGGCCCTCTACCCTTTTACTCCTAAGCCTCCTCTTTTCTGGCTGTCGCCCACTCTCCTTCTCCAGCTCTGCCTGCTCCCTGCTGTCAGTCTCTTGCCCTCATCTCTCCATCCGCCAACCTTCTTTCCCTTTCACCTCTGCACCAGCGTTCTCTCTCTCCCCCAGAAACGACTCTTTTTGGTTACTCTGTCCCCTGCCTTGAGCGTCCACGTTGCCATTGCTCCCTTCCCCCACCCTACTTCACTGTCCGTGGTGATCCGAGGTAAGGGGAACGCGAGGGGCGAGGGTCAGTGTATGAACTTTGAATTTTCTTCTAGAAGTGGACTCTAGATTTTCACCAAAGGCAGCCATTTACTAAGTTATTTTCCCTAAGTGTGGCTCTTTGTATTTTGCATAGACTGGCTGTCCCCTTTCTTGCCAAAACTTTCAGTGAAACTTTCTCTCAGCCAAGTTCAACAGTTTACATAGATAGGGCACATCTACATAAGGTAGATAAGGGCACACAGTTAACGCTACCAGTATGTTCCATGTACGTTCAAGGTACTAAACATTTTCAAAACAGGTGATAGAAAGTGGGAGCCAGGTAAGACAAGAAGTGTAAGTTCCCACCCCAAATCAGCTCTTCTAGTGCCACACACCCTCATCTCTGCACTTGGGGGATTGAGTCCTTTCTGAAGCCAACCTAAGGAGAAATGGTAAAGCTACAGGAGATGCATGCCTGAGGCCTGTAATCTCCAACTCTATAGTCTTTCCCCTGTTCATGGCCTACCGAGGATTTAGAGTATGAAGCAAGATTTACTGCGGGCAAGAAACAATCCGCAACAAACAACAGTGCCTTCTTATTCATCACATCCAGTCTGAGAATTTCCTCTATATTGCTGCGCTTTTAGCTAATATTAGTATTCACCAGGTTTCCGTGAGTTCTAGTACAGAAACTTGGGCATTTTCAAGATTCTTGGCAGAGTCAGCAAAGATTCACGTTTAAATATGCTATTTAATGGGGACGGTAGAAAGGATGAGTTTGAAGGGTTTGCCAGATGGTCTGGCTTCGCTCATCTTTCTTGCTGTGATCCTTGTTCTGTTCTAGTATCTTTTTTTAGTAGCAGGAAAACAAAGTTTCCACCCTATATTTTTCTTACCAACTTCTTGAAATCTTTTACTGAAATTGGCTTTTTTCCTTTGCCTCCTCTTCCCCTCCCATCACAATGAGTCATTGAGAACCTTAAGAAAGTATTTTGTCCTTTTCCATCAAGGAGAAGAATCTCTCTTTCCATGTACTTTATTTCAGAAACAGACACTATGTATTTTCTGATTCATTTGGAGAAACTTCTGAAGTGACCTGGAAAAGAACAGATAGAGTAATCCTCAGCCAACTAGGAGTTGTAACATGAAACTTTGATTAAAAGTTTGATAAAAAGTAGCCTAGAGGCCAGGCGCTGTAGCTCCTGCCTGTAATCCCAGCACTTTGGGAGGCCAAGGTGGGTGGATTACCTGAGGTCAGGAGTTGGAGACCAGCCAGACCAACATGGTAAAACCCCTTCTCTACTAAAAATACAAAAATTAGCCGGGTGTCAGGCGACTGTAATCCCAGCTACTCAGGAAGTTGAGGCAGGAGAATCACTTGAACCCGGGAGGCGGAGGTTGCAGTGAGCTGAGATTGTGCCATTGCACTATATCCTGGGTGACAAAGCAAGACTCCGTCTAAAAAAAACAAAAAAACAAAAAAAAAACCCTCGATTTTGGCAGCCATGAATATTAGAGAACTATCAAAAGGATTTATAGAGAGTTCACGTTTTCAATTATTTTAAGTATTCAGCTTATTTTTCTCTGCTATGAAGAGTAGTCAAACTTAACCTAAAACCTCTTTCTGCTCCTTGTGATATTATCACTCCCATTCAGAGATAAAGGAATGTTTGAGACAGGGTCTCACTCTGTCACCCAGGCTGGAGTGCAGTGGTGCAATCACAACTCACAGCAGCCTCGACCTCCCACACTGAAGTGATTCTTCCACCTCAGCCCTCCAAGTAGCTGCGACAACAGGTCGTGCCCCCATGCCAGCTAATTTTTGTATCTTTTGTAGAGACAGGGTTTCACCATGTTGCCCAGGCTGGTCTTGAACTCTTAAACTCAAGCGATCCTCCCACCTCAGCCTCCCAAAGTGTTGGGACTACAGACATGAACCGCTGCACCTGGGCAAGAAAATTACTCTTAAAAAGATGTAGTGACTTGCACTTTCAGTGATATGGTTACCGAACTAGTAACTGATGGAGCTGAAAATTCAGAACTTAAATCTTGCCATCTCTTTCTATGTTAGGCACTGACATAGGCTTACAGTGAAATGCTCACTGAAAGTTCCTTTATCGTACTGCAATAAGTGATAAACAATAGGTGTGTTTATCCTTTACCAAGTTGCCGAAGGAGAAACCCAAATACTTAATATTTTGTCCTTTTCCATCAAGGAGAAGAATCTTTCCATGTACTTTATTTCAGAAACAGACACTATGTATTTTCTGATTCATTTGGAGAAACTTCTGAAGTGACCTCCACAGGGATACTGTGGAGATCTAGGGAAAGAGCCAAATGTTGTAGGACTAGCAGGCCATGAACCAGGAGGGGAGGGAGGCAGGTGGAGCATGAGGTCAGGAGATCGAGACCATCCTGGCTAACATGGTGAAACCACGTCTCTACTAAAAACACAAAAAAATTAGCTGGGCGTGGTGGCGGGCGCCTGTAGTCCCAGCTACTCGGGAGGCTGAGGCAAGAGAATGGCGTGAACCCAGGAGGTGGGGCTTGCAGTGAACCGAGATCGCGCCACTACACTCCAGCCTGGGCGACAGAGACTCTATCTCAAAAAAAAAAAAAAAAAAAACAGAAAATTAGCCAAGCGTGATGGCACATGCCTGTAATCCCAGCTACTCAGGAGGCTGAGGCAGGAGAATCGCCTAAACCCGGGAGGTGGAGGTTGCAGTGAGCCGAGATTGCGCCATTGCACTCCACTGAGTGCAGGCAGGTCTCAAATTCCTGAACTCAAGTGATCTTCCCACCTCAGCCTCCCAAAGTGCCTCAGCCTCCGAAAGTGCTGGAATTACAGTGAGCTACTGTGCCCAGCCACCTTTTTTTAACATGTGCCTATGTAACATCCAAATAGAGATGTGGTAAAGATAATTACGTGGATATCACCTGAAGAAGAAAATTCTGGCCAAGGACTAAAGAGTTGGGTATCATCAGGATCTAGATAGTTAAGCCATGGGAGTTGATAAAAATCACCCAAGGAGCATATACAGAATGAGAAGAAAAGAAGGCCTAGAACCAAGCCTTGGGAAACTTAAAAGAGTTAATGGCGGCCTGGCGTGGTGGCTCACCCCTGTAATTCCAGCACTTTGGGAGGCCAAGATGGTCAGATCACCTGAAGTCAGGAGTTCAAGACCAACCTGGCCAACATGGTGAAACACTGTCTCTGCTAAAAATTCAAAAATGTGGCCAGGTGTGTTGGCTCACACCTGTAATCCCAGCACTTTGGGAGGCCAAGGCAGGCAGATCACTTGAGGTCAAGAGTTCGAGACCAGCCAACATGTTGAAACCCCATCTCTGCTAAAAATACAAAAAAGTAGCTGGGTGTGGTGGCGCATGCCTGTAATCCCAGCTACTCAGAAGGCTGAGGCAGGAGAATCACTTGAACCTGGGAGGCGGAGGTTGCAGTGAGCCAAGATTACACCACTGCACTCCAGCCTGGGTGACAGAGCAAGACTCTGTCTCAAAAAAATAAAATAATAATAAAAGCAATTTAGCTGGGGTTGGTAGTGCATGCTTGTGGTCTCAGCTACTTGGGAGGCTGAGGCAGGAAGATGGCTTGAACCCAGGAGTTGCAGGCTGCAGTGAGCTATGATCATGCCACTGCATTCCAGCCTAGGAGACAGGACAAGAGCCTGTCTCAAAAAAAAAAAAGCATATACCTCTTCATCCAGTCCACATATATTGATCATGCACCACTGTCTCAGTCACTTTTCCTGCATGGAGCTTGCTGGCTACCTTCTCCTTAGGTTGAGTTCAGTTTTGTAGGTTTGCTAGTAGGGAGTTGAGACGTTCTCATCTGATGGTTTCTATGTGCTCTGAAGTAAGAAAAACAAAGTCAGCTCCTGAAAGTGGAAGAGGAAGTAGTAGAGTTGGGAGTTTTAAGATAAAGTTGTGGAATAGCAAAGAGTGAAAACAAATAATAAGTGTTTACTTATTATTTATAGAAATGGGGTCTTGTTATGTTCCCCAAGCTGGTTTTGAACTGGGCTCAAGAGATCCTCCTGCCTCAGCTTCCTGAGTAGTTGGGACTACAGGCACAAATCACCATGCCGTTATTTACAATGACATAACAAGATTTAATGAGTACCAACTTTGTGCTAGCTACTTTTCTATAACTGGACAGTCCTGATCAGTTACAATTTTTTTTTTTTTTTTTTTTTTGAGGCGGAGTCTTGCTATGTCGCCCAGGCTGGAGTGCAGTGGCCGGATCTCAGCTCACTGCAAGCTCCGCCTTCCGGGTTCCCGCCATTCTCCTGCCTCAGCCTCCCAAGTAGCTGGGACTACAGGCGCCCGCCACCTCGCCCGGCTAGTTTTTTGTATTTTTAGTAGAGACGGGGTTTCACTGTGTTCGCCAGGATGGTCTCAATCTCCTGACCTTGTGATCCGCCCGTCTCGGCCTCCCAAAGTGCTGGGATTACAGGCTTGAGCCACCGCGCCCGGCCTACAATTTTTAACTCTGTGAAGTAGGTGAACAAGACAGATGCAGTGTCAACCCTCCTGAAACTGAGAGTCTTTATGGGTAACAGATAAGTACCCAGGTGTTATGGCTTGGATATGGTTGGTTTGTCTCCACCAAAACTCATGTTGAAATTTAATCTCCAATGTGGTAGTGTTGGGACCTAGTGGGAGGTGTTTTGGTCATGGGGGTGGATCCTTCATGAATGGCTTTGTGCTGTAGTGAGTGGATTCTTGCTTTTTTGAGACTGGATTAGTTCCCATGGGAATGGATTAGTTCCTGTGTGAGTGGGCTATAAAGCCAGGATACCTCCCCACCAGTTTTGCCTCTTCACACAGGTCTGCTTCCCCTTTGATCTTCTCTGTTACGTTATGACACAGGACAGAAGCCCTCGCCAGAATCTAGGGCCATCCCTTGAAATTCCCAGCCTGGGCCGGGCGCAGTGGCTGAAGCCTGTAATCCCAGCACTTTGGGAGGCCGAGACGGGTGGATCACGAGGTCAGGAGATCGAGACCATCCTGGCTAACACGGTGAAACCCCGTCTCTACTAAAAAATACAAAAAAAAAAATAGCCGGGCGAGGTGGCGGGCGCCTGTAGTCCCAGCTAGTCGGGAGGCTGAGGCAGGAGAATGGCGTGAACCCGGGAGTCGGAGCTTGCAGTGAGCTGAGATCCGGCCACTGCACTCCAGCCCGGGCGACAGAGCGAGACTCCGTCTCAAAAAAAAAAAAAAAAAAAAAAAAAAAAAAAAAAAGAAATTCCCAGCCTGCAGAATCATGAGCTAAATAAACTACTTTTCCTTATAAATTGCCCAGTCTCAGGTATTTTGTTATAGCAACACAAAACAGAGTAAGACCCCAAACAATTACAACACAGAGAGATACGCCTGAAAGGGGAAGTATTGGCTGCTTTCAGAGGACAAAAAAGGGCCTCTTAACCTAGTTTGGGGTAAGAAGCAGACAGCAGTGGGCTTCTATTTTATTCAGCAGATATTTACTGAACACCTACTACCTACCCGGTGCTATGTTGGTATTGGGAACATAGCTATAAATAAGACATGGTGGGCTCCAGGAGAGTGTCAGTGGTTTGAAATGGCTTTGGTAGGGAATAGGAGAGCAAGCAGATGAGGAATTTGGAAGGACTATCTGCTGGACCAAAGGACCACCATCTTTTCCTGGGCAGTGCTGTAGGCACCCTTCATGCAGCCCTATACTCTGTGGTTAACAGAGTCCCTTTTCAGGCAAGATAAAAGATTATTAGATTGCAGCTTTCCTTTATATCCCAGTCCTGAGTATTTTAGTTTGCTCATTTTGATTGGCTTAAATATTTCTTAAATCAACTTTGATAACATATATATAGACTGGGTGCAGTGGCTTATGCCTGTAATCCCAGCACTCTGGGAGGCCAAGGTGGGTGGATCACCTGAGGTCAGGAGTTTGAGACCAGCCAGGCCAACATGGTGAAACCCCGTCTCTACTAAAAATACAAAAAAAAAAAAAAAAAAAAAATTAGCCAGGCATGGTAGCAGGTGTCTGTAATCTCAACTACTCAGGAGGCTGAGGCAGGAGAATCACTTGAACCCAGGAGGTGGAGGTTGCAGTGAGCCAAGGTCATGCCATTGTACTCCAGCCTGGTCAACAAGAGCAAAATTCTGTCTCAAAAAATAAATAAAAAGAAAATTAGGCCAGGCGCGGTGGCTCACGCCTATAATCCCAGCATGTTGGAAGGCCAAGGCAGGCGGATCACAAGGTCAGGAGATCAAGACCATCCTGGCTAACACGGTGAAACCCCATCTCTACTAAAAATACAAAAAATTAGCCGGGCGTGTTGGCAGGCGCCTGCAGTCCCAGCTACTTGGGAGGCTGAGGCAGGAGAATGGCATGAACCCGGGAGGCAGAGCTTGCAGTGAGCCAAGATTGTACCACTGCACTCCAGCCTGGGCAACAGAGCCAGACTCCATCTCAAAAAAAAAAAGAAAGAAAATTAGCTGGGCATGGTGGCAGACACCTATAATCCGAGCTACTTGGCAGGCTGAGGCAGGAGAATCACTTGAACACGGGAGGCAGAGGTTGCAGTGAGCCAAGATTATGCCACTGCACTCCAGCCTGGGTGACAGAGTGAGACTCCGTCTCAAAAAATCAACTTTGATAACATATATACGGAATTTTTTTAGTGAGTTACAGTTTGAGAGTTATCTTGTTGAAACTGATCCTCCCTCCCTATTTACTGATTTTACCCCATCAAATATCTATCCAACACATTTTTTCCTATAACGTACCTATGGCATTTCAATACAGCTTTATTAAAATAAAATTGACATAAAACAATCTGTACTTATTTAAAGTATGCAGTTTGATAAGTTTTAACATTTGTATACACCTGTGAAAATAGCATCACAATCAACATAATGAACATATGTCCATCACCCCAAAAAGTTTCCCTCTTCATCCCCAGGTAACCACTGTTCTGATATTACAGATTTGTTTGCATTCTCTAGTATTACATAAGTAGAATCATACAGTATGTACTCTTATTATCTAACTTGTCTTTTGTCATAATTATTATGACTATTTATATTGCATGTATCAGTAGGTCGTTCCTTTTTTTGCTGAGTAGTATTCCAGTGTATGGAATATACCACATTAGTTTCCTTATTTACCCATCCAATGATAGACATTGGGGTGTTTCCAAGTTTTGGGATACTACAAATAAAGTTCTTATGAACATTCATTTTTCAAGTATGTATAAGGACATAATTTTAATTGCATTGGTAATAAACTATTTGGTTTATATTTTCATTGATTTTATTTATTTTTATTTTTTATTTTTTTGAGACAGTGTCTCCCTCTGTCTCCCTGGCTGGAGTGCAGTGGCACAATCATGACTCACTGCAGCCTCACCCTCCTGGGCTGAAGCAATCCTCCCACCTCAGCCTCCCTAGTAGCTGGGACCACAGGCACGCGCCACCCATGCCTGGCTAATTTTTGTATTTTTGGTAGACAAGGTTTTGCCATGTTGCCCAGGCTGGTCTCAAACTCCTAGACTCAAGTGATACACCCGTCTCAGCTTCCCAAAGTGCTGAGATTACAGGCGTGAGTCACCATGCCTAGCATATTGATTTTATATGATCTTAAATTCAGTACCTATTGTGTTAGATACCATGCTAAGTATTTTCATATTGTTAGATTTATGGTACATTTTGCCAGGCCCAAATTAGGAAAACATAATGACAAAAAGATTTTTTTTAATCAGTACTAGCCTGGACATATAGGACATGATTATTATGGTTTATTGTTCGTTCATAGTTTGCTGTGTCATAGATTCATATCTTTTCTCTTTAACGGCTGTATGCCCTTTGAGAGAAACATCAAGTCCTTTTCCATACCTCCACAGTAGCTAGTATAGTATTAAGCATATAGTAGCTATTTGCTAAATTTTAAATAACTTTCTGCTCTCATTTATCAAAATAATCATTTTTTTGCCTCACAGGTTTCTTCCAAGGTGAAATCCAGTTCCGCCTGGTATTCAACATCTTCCTTCTCTTCTTCAGTGGTGAGTTTATATGGCATAGAGGTTGACTTCTGAGAAGGAATTCAGTATAGTTTTTGGGTATCTCTATCTTCTTTACATAATTGTCATCACAGTGTATGTGAAACTTTCTATCTTGGTTTTCTTATCTAATACTAGATCTACTATATTGTAAGCATTATCAATATTGCAAGATGGTGTTTATAGTTATAATTTTAATGGCTGCAATAATATTCCATCAAATAGATATAGCCTGAATTAACAGTTTCCCTACATAACATTTAGGTTGCTTCAGTTTTTCAATATTATAAAACAAACATTTGTTTATACAGATTTTTTCTCCTTTTGGATTATTTTCTTCCTGAAATGGATTACTGTGTCAAAAGATACAAACATTTTCATGGCTTCTAGAGGTTCTGCTAACTCTGCCAGATAGTTGTCTTCTTCTTAACAACCTTTAGAGTGGTTTTTACAGATCAACTGTCTGTCAACCACTTCCAGCACCTAAAATCTAATAAATAAGCACTATTGCTCAAATGCTTTCCACACAGAAGTATGCACACACTGTACCACAGTAGATCACCATTTTTTGGTTCACAGACCGCTTTAAAAACTTAAGTGTCCCAGCACTTTGGGAGGCTGAGGTGGGTGGATCACGAGGTCAAGAGATCGAGACCATCCTGGCCAACATGGGAAACCCCGTCTCTAATAAAAATACAAAACTTGGCATGGTGGCACGCACCTGTAGTCCCAGCTACTTCATGGGCTGAGGCAGGAGAATCACTTGAATAAGGGAGGCAGAGGTTACAGTGAGCCAAGATCTCACCATCGCACTCTAGCCGGATGACAGAGCGAGACTCCATCTCAAATAAAAAAAAAAAATTAGTGAAAGAGGCCAGGCGCGGCGGCTCACACCTGTAATCCCAACACTTTGGGAAGCTGAGGCAGGTGGACTGCCAGAGCTCAGAAGTTCGAGACCAGCCTGGGAGACATGGTGAAACCCCATCTCTACAAAAAATTAGCCAGGCACGGTAGTGCATACCTATGGTCCCAGCTCCTTGGGAGGGTGAGGTGGAGGGACTGCTTGAGCCTGGGAGGCAGAGGTTACAGTAAGCCAAGATTGTGCCACTGCAGTCCAACCTGGGTGATAAAGTGAGATTCCATGTTAAAAAAAAAAAAAAATTAGTGACAGTGAGCTATATCTCAGAAAAAAATATACAGAAACATTTTTTAAATCTTTTGTTTTTTTTTTTTTTGAGATGGAGTCTCACTCTGTCGCCCAGGCTGGAATGCAGTGGCACGATCTCAGGTCACTGCAACCTCTGCCTCCCAGGTTCAAGCGATTCTCCTGCCTCAACCTCCCAAGTAGCTAGGATTACAGGTGCATGCCACCAAACCCAGTTAATTTTTATATTTTTAGTAAAGACGAAGTTTCGCCTTGTTTGCCAGGCTAGTCTTTGAACTCCTGACCTCAGGTGATCCACCTGCCTCGGCCTCCCAAAGTGCTGGGATTATAGGCATGAGCCACTGTGCCCAGCCAAAAATCTTTTGATCATAAAGGTAGTGCATGCTCACAGTAATTAACAGTCAGCTGGGCCAAAAACTCATAGTAGCTAATCTTTGTTAACAGAGTTGCTGCTTTTTTAGTATAAACTTCACAATATCGTGTTTCCACTCATGAAGTTCCACTGTGTGAATAGCAGGGAATTTCCCATTCTCAGAGAGATCACAGTATTGAGAGGCTCTGCCACATCTTAATATAAACTATAGACTGGGCACAGTGACTCACGCCTGTAATCCCAGCACTTTGAGAGCCTGACGCGGGTGGCTCATTTGAGCCTAGGAGTTCGAGACCAGCCAGGCAACATGGCCAAGCCCCGTCTCTATCAAAAGTACAAAAAAATTAGCTGGGCATGGTAGCATGTGCCTGTAGTCCCAGCTGCTCAGGAGGCTGAGGTGGGAGAATCACCTAAGCCCTGGGGGTTGAGGCTGCAGTGAGTCGTGATCACGCCGCTATACTCCAGCCTGGGTGACAGAGTGAGACCATGTCTCAAGAAAAAAAAATAATAATAATAAGGGCCAGATGCAGAGACTTACACCTGTAATCCTAGCACTTTGGGAGGCCGAGGTGGGTGGATCACCTGAGGTCAGAAGTTCAAGATCAGTCTGGCCAACATGGTGAAACCCCGTCTCTACTAAAAATACAAAAGTAGCTGGGTGTTGTGGCGGGCACCTGTAATCTCGTTACTCGAGAGGCTAAGGCAAGAGAATTGCTTGAACCCGGGAATCAGAGGTTGCAGTGAGCCGAGATCACACCACTGCACCCCAGACTGGGGGACAAGAGGGAAACTTTGTCTCAAAAAAAAAATAAACACACACACACACAAAATAGCTAAGGATGTTATGTGTCTCTTTCCTAGTGGTAACATTTCTAAAGACTAGAAGATTCCATTATCAACTTGTTTTCTTTCCTTGGTACAAGGGAAAGAGAAAAGCAAAGCAATTAACTAATACAAAGTTTCATGGCTTTTTGTTTGTTTGTTTGTTTGTTTGTTTGTTTTCAGCCAGCTGTAAAGCTCTTCATTGATGGGAAATTTGTTGAATCCAAAAGTGACAAATGGATCGAGATCCACAACCCAGTAAGCGAAGCTGCTTTGGGACTTCAACTTAGGAGCCTAGAATTCTAGGGACATAATGGGCAAGTAGGGACCTGGGTGTCTATTGTAAAGCACATAGTGCTGCTTCTGTGACTAGATGTACAGTGGAGAAGGTGAGTCGGGGCAAAGGATCATGTGCTTATTTTTCTCATCAGGCCACCAATGAGGTCATTGGTCGGGTCCCTCAGGCCACCAAGGCAGAAATGGATGCAGCCATTGCTTCCTGCAAACGTGCTTTTCCTGCATGGGCAGACACTTCAGTATTAAGCCGCCAGCAGGTCTTGCTCCGCTATCAACAACTTATTAAAGAAAACTTGGTATGAAATCTGAATGGTATGCTTTTCCAAACTGTCACCTAGGGCATGTTTGTCACTCTCACAGAGACCTTTTCAGCCACCCTCCCTTACTCTGCAGTATGCAGAGACATTGATCATGGCTCTCTCCCTTGTACTGCATCTCCTCCAGTCTTATTCTTCCTTGGCTACCTGAGAATTTAAAAGAGGAACATTCTTGCATTAATTTCTATCTGTGTGTTTTCTCTCTAGAAAGAAATTGCCAAGTTAATCACATTGGAACAAGGGAAGACCCTAGCTGATGCTGAAGGAGATGTATTTCGAGGCCTTCGTAAGCTGGGAGCCCCTTATGGGACTTTTGGGAAGGAGCAAAGGAAGATGGGAGGCACAGATCGCAGAATGGGAGGTTGCTTCTTCCTTTATATAGATTTTGCCATCCCATGATATCTTTTTTAACGCTTGTGAAAAATGGCAGTATTCAGTATCCCTAAGACTGATTTACTTTACTCTTTACTCAAATGATCTTCCAGTGGGTATATACATATCGCTGTATTTTTCCCATTCAGAGAATCTCATTTTGCACAAACCCTTAACTTGGAAGGGCAAGTCAGTGTACCCTGCGCCCCTTCATTGGCCTGAGCCACTTCCTGTCCTCAGGGCTGAAGAGAACAGGACAAAGCTAACTAGTACACAGTGTGGAGAGCTGATGGCCTGACTTCTGTGTTCCAGAGGTGGTTGAGCATGCCTGTAGTGTGACATCCCTCATGATGGGAGAGACCATGCCATCCATCACCAAAGACATGGACCTTTATTCCTACCGTCTGCCTCTGGGAGTGTGTGCAGGCATTGCTCCATTCAATTTTCCCGCCATGATCCCCCTTTGGATGTTTCCCATGGCTATGGTGTGTGGAAATACCTTTCTAATGAAGCCATCCGAGCGAGTCCCTGGAGCAACTATGCTTCTTGCTAAGTTGCTCCAGGATTCTGGTGCCCCTGATGGAACATTAAACATCATTCATGGACAACATGAAGGTAACTGCCCTTCTGCATATGGCTACTTAATCTGGCTACCAAAAAATCAAGGTGTTTAGTGATGATTGGATGTTTTAGGATAAGGAACCTACTTGTAAGGAGGAAAGTATTTACTCATTTTAACCTCCATGTTTGTTGATGATTTTGCCATCTTTGTGCACCAAGGTAACCAACTGGGGAATAGCAGTGCTTCTTGCTTCTTGCCCTACAGTACGAAATCTGGATTAGGGCTAGACACAGATAAGATTAAAAAAGAAACTTTTTTCTTCAATATGAAGAGAATACATGAGGATTTAACTCAGAGAATTTGCAGATCTCAGAGATACTGAAGGCCTTCCAATTCTTGTAATAATAGCTAATACTTAAACAGTGCGTCTGTGTTTCAGGCACTGTTCCTAGTGCTTTTTATCTATTAATCTTTATAATCACCCTTTGAGATAGGTATTATTTTTTCCATTTTGCAGAAGAGAAAAATGAGACATAGTGAAATTAATTAGCCCAAAGTCACAGTGCTAGAAACCGTCAAAGCCAGGATGTGTATACCCATTCAGGAAGGCTGACTCTGATTTTTGCTTTTAAAAACTACGCTATATGACCTCTCACATGAGAACACAGTAGTGTCTGAGTGTCCCAGTACATAGTCACCATTGAGGAAATATTGTTATTCTTTTTTTTTTGACATGGAGTCTCCCTCTGTTGCCCAGGCTGAAGTGCAGTGGTGCGATCTCAGCTCACTCTACCCTCTGCCTCCCAGGTTCAAGCAATTCTCCTGCCTTAGCCTCCTGAATAGCTGGGATTACAGGCATGTGTCACCGTGCCCCACTAATTTTGGTAAAACTATTTAGTACAGACGGGGTTTCACCATGTTGGCCAGGCTGGTCTCAAACTCCTGACCTCAGGTGATCCACCCGCCTCAGCCTCCCAAAGTGCTGGGATTACAGGCGTGAGCCACCGTGCACTGCCTATTGTTATTCTTAAAGGACAAAAAAGAAGAGTTCAGTATTCAAAGGCTGTTGTTTTCGAGGAAAATAGGAGTTGCAGCCTTCAAAGTTACATTAAGGCCGAGTACAGTGGCACACACCTGTGATCCCAGCACTTTGGGAGGCGAAGGTAGGCGGATCACTTGAGCCCAGGAGTTCGAGACCAGCCTGGGCTATGTGGCAAAACCCTTGTCTGTACAAAAAAAATACAAAACTTAGCCAGGAATGGTGGCATGTGCAGGTAGTCCCATGAGGTGGGAAGACGGCTTAAGCCTGGCAGACAGAGGTTGCAGTGAGCCAAGATTGCACCACTGCACTCCAGCCTAGGTGAAACAGTGAGACCCTGTCTCAAAAAATATATATAAAAATTAAAAAATAAAAGTTAGAAGTGGAAATTCTGGGGTAGCACATGAGAAAAATCATGAAAGGAAAGAGGCTAAATGGAATTCATTTTTTTATTTTTTATTTTTTTGAGATGGACTTTTGCTCTTGTTGCCCAGGCTGGAGTGCAATGGCATGATCTTGGCTCACTGCAACCTCTGCCTCCTAGGTTCAAGCAATTCTCCTGCCTCAGACTCCCAAGTAGCTGGGATTACAAGCGCCCACCACCACTCCTGGCTAATTTTTTTGTATTTTTAGTAGAGACAGGGTTTCACCATATTGGATGAACTCGAACTCTTGACCTCAGGTGATCCACCTGCCTCAGCCTCCCAAAGTGCTGGAATTACAGGCATGCACCACCGTGTCCAGCCAGCTAAATAGAATTTAAAAGGTACAAGGAGAGAACTTTACAATGAGAATCCAGTATAGAAAAACAAACACAGGCCTGGCGCAGTGGCTCACACCTGTAATCCCAGCATTTTGGGAGGCCAAGGCGAGTGGATCACAAGGTCAGGAGTTCAAGACCAGCCTGGTCAAGATGGTAAACCCCCGTGTCTACTAAAAATACAAAAATTAGCCAGGCGTGGTGGCAGGTGCCTATAATCCCAGCTGCTTGGGAGGCTGAGACAGAGAATTGCTTGAACCTGGGAGGCGTCAGTTGCAGTGAGCCAAGATCGCACCACTGCACTCCAACCTGGACAACAGAGCAAGACTCCGTCTCAAAAAAAAAAAAGAAGAAGAAAAGAAAAACACAGGAAAACTTCAAATTCATAACAGTGGGGAAAGGGGAAATTTTCCATGTTGAGAATCCATTTGCTCCTTTGTGAGTGATCATTTATTTTCTTCTTAAAGCTGTAAATTTTATTTGCGATCATCCAGACATCAAAGCAATCAGCTTTGTGGGATCCAACCAGGCAGGAGAGTATATCTTCGAGAGAGGATCAAGACATGGCAAGAGGGTTCAAGCCAATATGGTGACTTCTTATTCTTTTTTTCTCCAATCTTTATTCTATATATGAAAATTACCTAGGAACAGACCTTCAGCAGAGAGGCCACTAATCCCACCCCAATGTCAGTGTTTCTTTTTTTTTTTTTTGAGACAGAGTCTCTCTGTCGCCAGGCTAGAGTGCAGTGGCACTATCTTGGCTCACTGCAACCTCTGCCTCCTGGGTTCAAGTGATTCTCCTGCCTCAGCCTCCTGAGTAGCTAGGACTACAGGCATGCACCACCGCACCTGGCTAATTTTTCTATTTTTTTTCAGTAGAGATGGGGTTTCATCATGTTGGCCAGGATGGTTTCGATCTCCTGACCTCGTGATCTGCCCGCCTTGGCCTCCCAAAGTGCTGGGATTACAGACGTGAGCCTTACCATGTCCTCCTGAATGTCTTCTCTTTAATCATGAACCTTTAGAGGAGCTTCATTCTAAGTCACGTTAATCACTTTTTTTTGAGACAGAGTCTTACTCTGTCACCCAGGCTAGAGTGCGGTGGTGCCATCACAGCTGACTGCAACCTCCACCTCCCAGGTTCAAACAATTCTCGTGCCTCACCCTCCCAAGTAGCTGGGATTACAGGTGCCTACCACCACACCTGGCTAATTTTTGTATTTTTAGTAGAGATGGGGTTTCACCATGTTGGCCAAGCTGGTCTCGAACTCCTGATCTCAAGTGATCCGCCCACCTCGGCCTCCCAAAGTGCTGGGATTACAGGCATGAGCCACCATGCCTGGCTCTTTCTTGAAATTCTATGTCAAGAGGTCTACTTTCTGTTTTGCCTTTCAGCTGGTTACTGGCATTATTGCTGTAAGGCTGTAAGTTCTCTTTTTTTTTTTTTTTTAACATTGCTCTTCTTATAACTGAAAAACCCAGCAGTCAACAAATTCTTTCCTTTTGTTGTTTTTGTGTTTTTTTTGTTTTGTTTTGTTTTGTTTTGTTTTTGAGACGGGTCTCACTCTGTCACCCACTCTGGAGTACAATGGTGTGATCTTGGCTCACTGCAACCTCTGCTTCCCAGGATCAAGGTGTCCCCCTACCTCAGCTTCCCAAGTAACTGGGACCACAGGCTTGTGCCATCATTCCTGGCTAATTTTTTGTAGAGATCGTGTTTCACCATGTTGCCTAAGCTGGTCTTGAACACCTGACCTCAGGTGATCCTTCCCACCTCAGCCTCCCAAAGTGCTGGGATTACAGGCGTTAGCCACCACACCTGGTCCACTGCTTAATTTCTTAGCTTAATTGTATTTGCCCAAGGAAGATTCCTGTGCTTTCTGTATTTTTTTTTTAGGGAGCCAAGAACCATGGGGTAGTCATGCCAGATGCCAATAAGGAAAATACCCTGAACCAGTTGGTTGGGGCAGCATTTGGAGCTGCTGGTCAGCGCTGCATGGCTCTTTCAACAGCAGTCCTTGTGGGAGAAGCCAAGAAGTGGCTGCCAGAGCTGGTGGAGCGTGCCAAAAACCTGAGAGTCAATGCAGGTAATCAATCACCTGCCTTGCTCCCTTAGATTTTGCATCTGTGGCACTAAGCTCTTGGGTTCTGTCACTGGCCTTGGCCAGTGGGAACAATCATGTCTATTCTTGCCATTTCCTCTCTTTATATTGTACTTGTCATTTGGATTCATCTCATTAGCAGTTTTTTTGTTTTGTTTTGTTTTTAAAGGCAGAGGCTCTCTGTCACCCAAGCTGGAGTGCAGTGGTGCCATCCTAGCTCATGGCAGCCTCAAACTCTTGGGCTCAAGTGATCCTCCTGCCTCAGCCTCCTGAGCAGCTTGGACCACAGGTGTGCACCACCACCTGGCTAATTTTTTTATTTTTTGTAGAGATGAAGTCTCACTTTGTTGCCCAGGCTGGTCTGGAACTCCTGGGCTCAAGCAGTCCTCCTGCCTTGGCCTCCTAAAGTTTTGGGATTACAGGCATGAGCTCTGACAGCAGTCATAATTTATGTTAATGAGGACCTTAAATTCTTCTGTGTTGTTTTACAGGAGATCAGCCTGGAGCTGATCTTGGCCCTCTGATCACTCCCCAGGCCAAAGAGCGAGTCTGTAATCTGATTGATAGTGGAACAAAGGAGGGAGCTTCCATCCTTCTTGATGGACGAAAAATTAAAGTGAAAGGCTATGAAAATGGTAACTTTGTTGGACCAACCATCATCTCAAATGTCAAGGTGAACAACTTTTATTTCACAAATATGAGAGCTGAAGGCACCTTAAAGGCTATAGAATCTCATCCCTCTAATTTATTAATGAAAATACTTAATGACTAACACTTCATCTCTTGCCAGAATTGATCAGTTATTTTATCTGGAGTCTGAATTGGCCTCCCCTTCTAACTCCCAACCAAACTCTTTCCACTATACCAGCAGTCTGCAAACTTTCCATAAAGGGATATTTTCAGCTTTGCAGGAATATAGTGTCTGTTGCAACTAAACTCTGATGTTGTAGTGTGAGATCAGCCATAAACATTGGGTGGCTGTGTTCCAATAAAACTTTATTTATGGACACTGATATTTGAATTTCATATCATTTTATATATGATTAAATATTTTTTCAACCATTTAAAAATGCAGAAACCATTTTTAACTTGGGGACTGTACAAAAACAGGCAGGAAGCCACATTTGGCCCACAGGCTATAGTTTGCCAAACGCTATCTTATCTTATACTGGTTTGTTAATGTTTTCTCTCCTGTCTCCCTCTTGCTGCCTAGCTTATGGCTACTGCAGTGTCTCAATCAATATATCAACCACCTGATATTTATTGAAAGTGACAAAAATAATTGACTTGTCAATTTTTATTTATCAAAACTTTGAAAGTCTCTCAGCTAACATGACTTAAAAATTGAGGTAATGAGGCGTTTTTTGAAATTCATATAGCCCTAGTATAATAGTGAATCATCAAGTGTTGAATGTAAGTGCAGTAGAAATTATGAAATCTCTTGCCACAGAACCATACAGAAAAATCCGTTTACCAGCAACAAACATTAATTGCATGGTGAAGGATGTTTTGAGTGTCTATGACCTGATATCAAAATATAAACATACAGACTTATTTGGGAGGCAAAGGAGTGAATAAGAATGGATTGTTTATGTTATAGAAAACAGCATTGGGTTTCTATAAAGAGAAAAATTATCCTGGTATATTTAATATAGATTGGATTTATAAAAAATAAATTTTCATGTAACTTTTTGATAACGATTGGATGAAACAAGTTGTTCAGGTATTAAAAAGGAAGCTAATGATGGGTCATGAACTAAAAATACAGTCCCTTAGAGGAAGTGTGGTTATTGTTGATAGGAATTCCAGGTTTTTTATATGATTGGTAACTTGGAAGATGGAACACAGTTAAGAGAGGACTTTTTTTAAATAGGTGATTTGAAATGAAAAGAGATTACTAATATGAAAGTTGTCCATGTAAATGATGTGTAGTAAATGAAAGTACCAAATAAGCGTAAAATACTCAGAATCCAAAAAGCTGACTTCTTTTCTGGATGCATCACTCCTGGCAGCCAAATATGACCTGTTACAAAGAGGAGATTTTTGGTCCAGTTCTTGTGGTTCTGGAGACAGAAACATTGGATGAAGCCATCCAGATTGTAAATAACAACCCATATGGAAATGGAACTGCTATCTTCACCACCAATGGAGCCACTGCTCGGAAATATGCCCACTTGGTGGATGTCGGACAGGTTTGTGAACAGAATTTTTAAGAGATTCTTATATCTATTTCCTAAGAGGAAACAGTAAATAATGGTGAGTCATTGGTTTAAGATTGTCCCCATGACCTCCCACATTGCCCCATTTCTTCCTCAGGAATGAAAGTTCATGGGGTAGAGGACAGGGTGGAAGGTGGGTATTCAAAACTGGTCTCTGATGCCGTTGTGCTTCTAAATGGAGAGTTTCTTTGTCCTTAGGGTATGACATGGATTTGTTCTGTTTTAGGTGGGAGTGAATGTCCCCATTCCAGTGCCTTTGCCAATGTTCTCATTCACCGGCTCTCGATCCTCCTTCAGGGGAGACACCAATTTCTATGGCAAACAGGTAACTTTTGAGTTAAAATTTCTGTCTTTTCCCTTAAGAAATTTTCTTAAAGATATTCAGGAGCAAGGATTCTGCAAGGAAGGGCCTGCCAGCAGCATCTGTGGGGTCATAATCAGTGCTTCTCAGAAGGTTCCCTAAAAAAGATTTAAAAGTTAACAAAATTTTGCCAAAGCTGCTTCTTCCTGAATAACTCAAAGCAACAAAGTTTTGAGGAAAGAGTATGGGGAAGTCCAAGCCCTTGTATATGCCACTTCCTGAGCGTGTGACCCTCTTCGCCATCTCTCCCCTTTCATCTGACTAACTCCTAATCATCTGTCATGTCTCAATTTAAAGAATGAGCTCCTCCAGAAAACCTCCTCCAACTGCCACCACCCCTCCCTCAGTGCTGGGTGGTGTGATCCCCAGTGTGTTCCCATTGCACATAGTTTTTCTGTAATAGTTATTCATTTACAAAAAATGTTATTGAGCACCTTCTTTGTAGCAGACATTATTACTTTTTTTTTTTTTTTTTTTTGTGAGACACAGTCTCGCTCTGTTGCCCAGGCTGGAGTGCTGTGGCATGGTCTCAGCTCACTGCAACCTCAGCCTCCAGGGTTCAAGCAGTTCTCCTGTCTATGCCTCCTGAGTAGCTGAGATTACAGGCACGCACCACCACGCCCCCCCAATTTTTGTATTTGTAGTAGAGATGGGGTTTTGCCATGTTGGCCAGGCTCGTCTCAACCTCCTTACCTCAGGTGATCTGCCTGCCTTGGCCTCCCAAAGTGCTGGGATTACAGGAGTGAGTCACTGAACCCGGCTTAGTCACAGCTTTTGTTAAAATGACTAATTTGATACTAGTTACATTTCTTTTAAGCAAAACAGAGTACAACTATTGTTTAAAAATTGTTGCCTGCCCACCCTCTCATTTATTTATTTATTTATTTTTGAGATGGGAGTCTTGCTCTGTTGCCCAGGTTGGAGTGCAGTGGTGCAATCTCAGCTCACTTGCAACCTCCACCTCCCAGGTTCAAGCAATTCTGCCTCAAGCTCCCAAGTAGCTGGGATTACAGGCACCGGCCACCATACCCAGCTATTTTTTTTTTTTTTTTTAAATAGAGACGGAGTTTCGCCACGTTGGGCCAGGCTGGTCTCGAGCTCATGGCCTCAAGTGATCCGCCTGCCTCAGCCTCCCAAAGTGCTGATATTACAAGTGTGAGCCACCACTCCTGGCTGCACCCCCCAATTTAATTATTATAAATTACTCTGGTAATCTGGTAAAATGTCATTCTAGCTTGCTAGTAATTATATAAGTGTTAAATCTGCACAATGTATTATTCTCTTTTGCTCAAGCCTACTCTTATAAAATAAACTATATCTAGCTGGGTGTGGTGGCTCACGCCTGTAATCCCAGCACTTTGGGAGGCCGAGGCGGGTGGATCATAAGGTCAGAAGATCGAGACCATCCTGGCTAACATGGTGAAACCCCATCTCTACTAAAAATACAACAAATTAGCCGGGCGTGGTGGCGGGCACCTGTAGTCCCAGCCACTTGGGAGGCTGAGGCAGAAGAATGGCATGAACTCAGGAGGCAGAGCTTGCAGTGAGCTGAAATCACACCACTGCACTCCAGCCTGGGCGACAGAGTGGGACTCCATCTCAAAAAAAATATATAAAATAAAATAAAGTATATCTATCTATATATAGAGAGAGTTAAATATGCTGAATTTTTGGGCTCACATGTTATAGGTAATTTAGAAGTGAATTTGTATAATGTCAGATATTTTACTTTAGATTTGTAAGATGCTTTGGGTTTGCCACTTCAATATAGAGCTCATGATCTCTGATAATTATCAGAAATAGCCGACTAGGCACAGTGGCTCATGCCTGTAATCCCAGCACTTTGGGAGGACAAGACTGGAGGATCACCTGAAGTCAGGTGACCAGCCTGGCCAACATGGTGAAACCCCGTCTCTACTGAAAATACAAAACTAGCTGGGTGTGGTGGCACACACCTGTAATCCCAGCTACTCAGAAGGCTGAGGCAGGAGAATCACATGAACCTGGGAGGCAGAGGTTGCAGTGAGCCGAGAGAGACTCCTTCTCTAAATAAATAAATAAATAGATAGATAGATAGATAGATAGATAGATAGATAGATAGATAGATAGATAGGAGGCAGAGGTTGCAGTGAGCCGAGAGAGACTCCTTCTCTAAATAAATAAATAAATAAATAGATAGATAGATAGATAAATAAATAAATAAATGGCCTACTATATAATGGCTGGGAGCACGGTGGCTCACACTTGTAATTCCAGCACTTTGAGAGGCCGAGGAAGGCGGATCACTTGAGGCCAGGAATTCGAGACCAGCCTGGTGAACATGGTGAAACCCCATATCCACTAAAAATACAAAAATTAGCCAGGCATGGTAGCAGGTTCCTGTAATCCCAGCTACTTGAGAGGCTGAGGCAGGAGAGTTGCTTGAACCTGGGAGGCAGAGGTTGCAGTGAGCTGAGATCATGCCACTGCACTTCAGCCTAAGTGAGAGAGCAAGACTCCATCTCAAACAAAAAAGAAAGAAATACTAGTTTCAGCATAATAATGATGGCTAAGGTTTGATTGTTTACTATCTGCCAGGTATTATGTTAAATGTTTTAGATCAATTATCTTATGAACAATATATATTGGATTCTGATTACATTTCTCAATTAGGAAAGTGAGTAGCACTTTATAATACCTCCTTCAAAAGCTAATTAAAAGAAGAATCATGAAACCCCAGAAATATATGCTAACTTTTTTTCTGTTTTCCTTAGGGCATCCAATTCTACACTCAGTTAAAGACCATTACTTCTCAGTGGAAAGAAGAGGATGCTACTCTTTCCTCACCTGCTGTTGTCATGCCTACCATGGGCCGTTAGACATAAGTTTGTTTAAGACTCAGTCCATCCTGAGTAATCTCCCTTTATTTTTGAGCAGCTTCATTTGTCAGCTTTGCTCAGATCAGATCTATGGGACTGGACTACACTGTAACTAAAATCTTCCTCAGGACTATTAACCCCAGCAAAGTTTCTATAGGGAGATGCCTAGTGTAACAATGAAATCAGATTTTTCACTTGCTCTTCATACATTTTTGAGGTAACTGTTGTAACTATGAAATGCTTATCTGAAATTAGTGCTTAAACCTGATTCCCCTTTTCTGATGATTTGAAGGGGAGAAACGCCAGTGTATGTAAAGAAAATGTTCCGGCTAGGCGCAGTGGCTCATGCCTGTAATTCCATCATTTTGGGAGGCCATGGTGGGCAGACTGCTTGGGCCCAGGAGTTGAAGACCAGCCTGGGCAACATGGCGAAACCCTGTCTCTATTTTAAAAAATTGAAAAAGTAAAAAAAGAAAAGGGAATTTTTTTTTTTTTTTAAAGAAAATGTTCCAATAATTGCAAGAAGAACTCTTAGATGGGGAAACAGGACAGAAATAACTCACTGTTTTTGGTTGATCCTCAAACATAGCACTACCTAAATGCCACTGGGAGAGACCTCCTGCAAAGCTTTCTTTAGCCCCTCTTTTATCCCACAATACACAAGATATAATCCATTTTTATATATCCCAAAGTTATGGCAACAGCTTCTTTCTTTTCTGCTCAATGCCACTTTGTTTCCTAGTAATTCATGACCACTATTAGTTCTATCATTGTCACTGTTCCTGCTTCTTAAGATCACTTCTCAAGGATACCTCAGTAAGCAGTGGATAAATCAAATCAACTTTTTGTTATATGTGCCAAGTACTAACTTTCAGGGTCCTCTTCAGCAATCATTAATTAATGCTTCAGCCATTAATTCAGATGCAAATAATTTTCTTTTTTCTTTTTTTTGAGATGGAGTTTCGCTCTTGTTGCCCAGGCTGGAGTGCAATGGTGTGATCTTGGGTCACCGCAGCCTCCACCTCCCAGGATCAAGCAATTCTCCTGCCTCAGCCCCCACTAGTAGCTGGGATTACAGGCATGTGCCACCACACCCAGCTAATTTTGTATTTTTAGTAGAGACGAGGTTTCTCCATGTTGGTCAGGCTGGTCTCGAACTCCTGACCTCAGGTGATCCACCTGCCTCGGCCTCCCAAAGTGCTGGGATTACAGGCATGAGCCACCGCGCCTGGCCAGATGCAAATAATTTTCTTTAGAAAATTATTTCAAAAGTTATTTTAGGTCCAGAAATCAAGGAGTATTCCAACCATGAAAATGGGTAAGACACCTGCCTTAAGCAAATCTAACCTGCTATTACTTGCCAAATTTTATATATTCTTTTCTCTTGTCTGTATTTCTTTTTTTTTTTTTTTTTTTTTTTTTGAGACGGAGTCTCGCTCTGTCGCCCGGGCTGGAGTGCAGTGGCCGGATCTCAGCTCACTGCAAGCTCCGCCTCCCGGGTTTACGCCATTCTCCTGCCTCAGCCTCCCGAGTAGCTGGGACTACAGGCGCCCGCCACCTCACCCGGCTAGTTTTTTGTATTTTTTTTTAGTAGAGACGGGGTTTCACCATGTTAGCCAGGATGGTCTCGATCTTCTGACCTCGTGATCCGCCCGTCTCGGCCTCCCAAAGCGCTGGGATTACAGGCTTGAGCCACCGCGCCCGGCCTCTTGTCTGTATTTCTAATTAGTGATTTTTTTAATAAAGAATTCTTCATGTAGAGCAATTGACTGGGCCTAAGAAATTTCAAAGCTTTTCATGACATAAAGTGGTTAAAAAAAAAAATGCTTTGACAGTCTTCTGCCATTAGTTCAACTGCCTTTATGCTTTTTTTTTGGAGATGGCATTTCGCTCTTATTGCCCAGGCTGGAGTACAGTGGTGTGATCTCGGCTCACTGCAACCTCCGCCTCCCGGGTTCAAGCAATTCTCCTGCCTCAGCCTCCCAAGTAGCTGGGATTTCAGGCATACGCCACCACACCTGGCTAATGTTTTTGTATTTTTAGTAGAGACGGGGTTTCTCCATATTGGTCAGGCTGGTCTTGAACTCCCGACCTCAGGTGATCTGCCTGCCTTGGCCTCCCAAAGTGCTGTGATTACAGGTGTGTCCCACCACCCCCAGCCGCCTTTATGCTTTTTGTTTCTTTGATATATCTAAACTTAAGATCAGAACAGAAATTCATGTGCTGAACAGAATGGATTCTTTTTGCAGTACCATCCCAATTGAATCCTCTCTTTATTTTCCTGCGTCCTTACTAGTCACTTTGATAGTGCTAACTAACCTACACTATGGGGGTTATTCATGAATTAAGGATGATTAAAAAAAAAAAAAAGACCTTGAAAATGTTGTGTACCCTGTGGATCTGAGGCTTATTACTAACCACCTGGCTGGATAGAATGTCAAAACCTTCAATCACTTAAGGTGACTGGAACTTTTGTAAAATACACTTATGACCCTGCTGGGCCTTTTTTTTTTTTTTTTTTTTTTTTTTTTTTTTTTTTTTTTTTTTTTGGTGCTTTCCTAAAGATGAGGCAATAGAAATTTATAATTTGAGACTACAGTGCCCCTTGTTTTAGCTCTTATCACAGCTGGCAACTGGTAGTGATTTTGTTGTTGTTGTTGTTGTTTTGTTTTGTTTTGTTTTGAGATGGAGTCTCGCTCTGTTGCCCAGGGTGGAGTGGAGTGGGATGATTTCAGCTCACTGCAACCTCCGCCTCCTGGGTTCTCAATCTCCTGGCCTCATGATCCGCCCGCCTCGGCCTCCCAAAGTGCTTAGATTATAGGTGTGAGCCACTACGCCTGGCCCTGGTAGTGATATTTAATCCAATCCAACAACTATAGGCTGGGTTAAATAAAAGGTCATTATTGTCTATATTCCAAGTGGAATTAAATGTAGTCACAGAGACTCCTAACATTTTCCTTATATTTAAGGGAAGTCACTTCTAAAACACACACTAATCAGAATTGTGCTGCTCAGAGTTTCTTATTTCTTAGATGAAAAATACTCATCAGTTATATTCATGTGATCGCAGCTAAAAAGTCAGTATTTTCTCTTTTTTTTTACTCTAATGTGGCTTCGTTTGAAATTTCTCAGATTCTACATTGTACTAATTGATTATGAATAACAAATTATAAATAAAAAACTCTTAAAGAGAAAAACTTGGCTTAAAAAAAATCATTTCATATTACCTTATAAGCCTTTGTCCTCTAGGTTGTAATGACTCTGACTTCCCACCTGTGATGGAAAGCCAAGAGTCACAAGGTCACTATGTTTACTCTTACATAAAAGATAGTACACATTGTGGCTAGGCTGCTTACTTCAAAAGGCAACCTATAGGTTTCCACGCAAAAAGAGGCACACATTTGCATTTGCGTTAGTATAATATGCATTTTTATGGATATTGCTTTAAAATTTTATGTAATCTACTAATGCTATTTATTATTCATTCCACTGATTCCTGAAGTCTCTTAACTAGTAGAGAAAATAACTGATTTAGCAAGAAGCAACATGGGGAAGGGTGACAACAATATGTATTGTTTGATAAGAGAGACTCCTTACTGTGTCAGACTCTTGAGGTCCTTTTGGAATAGTGGGTAGCACCACTTTACCAGAAGAGTCTGATATTGGAATTTGCTGGGTGATGAAGATTCTGGCTTGAAGCTTACTTTCATCCCTGCAATAATGACAAAATAACAGAGCCATCAACAACTGTACACACAGAAAACCTGGTTTAGAATAACAGACTTGTCATATTAACTTTCAATTAGCACATTCAAGATGCCCACAAGAACCATCGTGTTGGGCTCATGTTTATTACTTTAGCAAGAGAGCTCTTACCCAAATTCCTTTGTTTCCCCACTGTCAGAAACAACATAGTCTGGAACTGGAGGCCTAGAACTCTGGTTGTATTTCCTGTGGTAGGTGAAAGTCAACAAAGATAATGAATGAGGCAGTGTCTCCTCATGCCGTCATATTTTCTTTTCATATTTTAATTTTTTTTTATTTTCTATTTTGGTGGGTGATAGTAGGTATATGTATTTGTGGGGTACGTGAGATGTTTTGATACAGGCATTCAATGTGAAATCACATCATAGAGAATGAAGTATCCATCCCTTCAAGTATTTATCCTTTGTGTTACAATCCAATTATACTCTTTTAGTTATTTTAAAATGTACAACTGGCCAGGTGCAGTGGCTCATGCCTGTAATCCCAGCACTTTGGGAAGCCGATGTGAGTGGATCACCTGAGGTCAGAAGTTTGAGACCAGCCTGGCCAACATGGTGAAACCCTGTCTTTACTAAAAATAAAAAATTAGGGCCGGGCACAGTGGCTGAGTGCCTGTAATCTCAGCATTTTAGGAGGCTGAGGCGGGTGGGTCACCTCAGGTCAGGAGTTCAAGACCGGCATGGCTAACATGGTGAAACTCCCGTCTCTACAAAAAATACAAAAATTAGCCGGGCATGGTGGTGGCGCCTGTTAATCCCAGCTACTCGGGAGGCTGAGGCACGAGAATCACTTGAACCCAGGAGACAGAGGTTGCAGTGAGCCGAGACTGCACCACTGCACTCCAGCCTGGGCGACAGAATGAGACTGCTTCTCAAAAAAAAAAAAAAAAAAAATTAGCCAGACCACATGTGGCACATGCCTGTAGTCTCAGCTACTCAGTAGACTCAGGTGGGAGGATCATTTGTGCCTGGGAAGTGGAGGTTACAGTGAGCTGTGATTGTGCCACTGCACTCTGGCCTGGGTGACAGAATGAGACCTCATCTCAAAAAAAAAAAAAAAAAATTACTTATCTTTGCAAACCAATAAAATCTTAATATTGTTATGTCTATCTTCAGTTGCCACTCATTCAGCTGAGCAATATTGTAACTTCTTAGTAAGCACTATAAACATCTAAGATGAATCTTTCCCCTCCCCCTGTAATTCCAATTCATCTTTCATTTTCATGCTCATTCATCTCCCACTCTTTATCTCTGGGAGCTGCAGTGGTTAAGCAGTAGGGCCTTTTTATATTTTCTGGTCCTTTCTCATCCCTTTAGTTCTAAGTAAGAAAAATAAGTTCATTATTCCTATGTGGTTTCTGGATTTGATAACAACTTGGTATTTCAATGCAGAAATTGGGAGTTACCTAGAAGGACAGCCATTCATTTTTGCAAAGAGCAATCGCAAGACTTTTTCCTTCTGCTCCCAGGTCAAATCTCCAATATCCACATTTCCTTCAATATGTGTCCTGAAGAATTTCAGAGGAAAAAAATGCAAAAAGGAAAAATATCATCAAATAGGCTTCTCCTCTTTTTAAAAAATATATAATGTGTAAATGTAAGATAAATTCCATACCATAATTGAATATTATGAAACAACTAGAGGCCAGGTGCGGTGTTTCACACCTGTAATCCCAGCACTTTGGGAGGCCGAGGCGGGTGGATCATCTGAGGTCAGGAGTTCGAGACCAGCCTGGACAATGAGGTGAAAACCCATCTCTACTAAAAATACAAAAATTAGCCAGGCGTGGTAGCACATGCCTGTAGTCCCAGCTATTCAGGAGGCTGAGGCAGGAGAATCACTTGAACCTGGGAGGCGGAGGTTGCAGGGAGTTGAGATCATGCCACTCTACTCCAGCCTTGGCAACAGAGTGAGACTCTGACTCAAAAAAAATAAAAAAAATAAAAAACTAATATAACATTATTTATCTAGAGACACACACAGACAAAGGGAACAAGAAAAAAAAGAAGTTTTTTAGGCCGGGCGCGGTGGCTCACACCTGTAATCCCAGCACTTTGGGAGGCCGAGGTGGGCGGATCATGAGGTCAGCAGATCAAGACCATCCTGGCTAACACAGTGAAACTCCATCTCTACTAAAAAATACAAAAAAATTAGCTGGGTGTGGTGGCACATGCCTGTAGTCCCAGATACTTGGAAGGCTGAGGCAGGAGAATGGCGTAAACCCGGGAAGCGGAGCTTGCAGTGAGCTGAGATCCGGCCACTGCGCTCCAGCCTGGGCGACAGAGCGAGACTCCGTCTCAAAAAAAGAAAAAAAGTTGTTTGGTGAAATTACTGACGTGTTTTTCCATTAACATTTCTTTTTGTATTAAATATTTTACTGTGAAAACAGTGTAACAAAATTTAAAAAATAACGCAAAACTTACGTAGTCTATTTTCTTACCTTCAAACAAAGCTGCAGGTAAGCTTTCCAGACAGGTCTCTATCTACACTACAACTTTCCCAGAGGACTCATAGTCTACTTTCTGTTTATAAAAGCTAACAAGAGGCCTGGCACAGTGGCTCACGCCTGTAATTCCAGCACTTTGGGAGGCTAAGGCGGGCAGATCATGAGATCAAGAGATCGGACCATCCCGGCCAACATGGTGAAATGAAATACACACAAAGGGAACAAGATAAAAAAAAAAAGTTGTTTAGTCTCTACTAAAAATACAAAAATTAGCTGGGTGTGGTGACGGGCGCCTGTAGTCCCAGCTACTTGGGAGGCTGAGGCAGAAGAATTGCTTGAACCCCAGAGGCAGAGGTTGCAGTGAGCCGAGATCACGTCACTGCACTGCAGCCTGGCGACACAGTGAGATTCCGTCTCAAAATAATAATAATAATAATAATATAATAATAATAATAATAATAATAATAAAAGCTAACATGTAGAGTACTGGTATTGTAAAAAATATTTTTGTGGCTGGGCGTGGTGGCTCACGCCGGTAACCCCACCACTTTGGGAGGCCAAGGCAGGCGGATCACGAGGTCAGGAGATCGAGACCATCCTGGCTGACACGGTGAAACCCCGTCTCTACTAAAAATACAAAAATTAGCCAGGTATGGTGGCACACACCTGTAATCCCAGCTACTCAGGAGGCTGAGGCAGGAGAATTGCTTGAACCTTTGAGTCAGAGGTTACAGTGAGCCAAGATCACCACTGCACTCCAGCCTGGCAACAGAGCGAGACTCCGTCTCAAAAAAATAAATTAATTAATTAAATTTAAAAGTCTAGGTTTCATCTTATGATTACCATATACTTCATTTTTTTAAAAATTTATGGCTGGGTGCAGTGGCTCAAACCTGTAATCCCAGCACTTTGGGAGGTCGAGACGGGCGGATCACGAGGTCAGGAGGTCGAGACCATCCTGGCTAACACGGTGAAACCCCATCTCTACTAAAAAATACAAAAAAAAAGGCGAGGTGGCAGGCACCTGTAGTCCCAGCTACTCAGGAGGCTGAGGCAGGAGAATGGCGGAAACCCGGGAGGCAGAGCTTGCAGTGAGCCAAGATCCGGCCACTGTACTCCAACCTGGGCGACAGAGCAAGACTCCGTCTCAAAAAAAAAAAAAATTATTTATTATTATTATTATTATTTTTTTTTTTTTTGAGACAAGGTCTCACTCTGTTGCCAGGCTGGAGTGCAGTGGCATCATTATGGCTCACTGCAGCCATGGCTCACTGCAGCCTTGAACTCCTGGGCTCAAGCAATCCTCCCACCTCAGCCTCCCGAGTAGATGGGACTACAGATGCACACCATCATGCCAGGCTACTTTTTGTTTTGTTTTTTTGTAGAGGTGGGGTCTCACTGTCTTGCCCAGGCTGGTCTTTAACTACTGGACTCAAATGATCCTCTTGCCTCAGCCTCCCAAAGTGCTGGAATTACAGGCATGAGCCACTACACCCAGCCGATTACCATATACTTCAACTGTCCTTTTCCAATCTACCATTTAAATAGATGATGTAATTTTTTTTTTTTTTGAGACAGAGTCTTGCTTTGCCGCCCAGGCTGGAGTACAATGGCACAATCTTGGCTCACTGCAACCTCTGCCTCCCGGGTTCAAGCGATTCTCCTGCCTCAGTCTTCTGAGTAGCTGGGATTACAGGTGTGTGCCACCACGCCCGGCTAATTTTTGTATTTTTAGTAGAGACGGGGTTTCAGCATCTTGGTCAGGCTGGTCTTGAATTCCTGACCTCGTGATGCACCTGCCTTGGTCTCCCAAAGTGCTGGGATTACAGACATGAGCCACTGCGCCCGATGATGTAATATTTTAACCACCATTTCTGCCCTGCTGATAGAGGCAATAGGACATTAAGACTAAAGTGTTAAGGTGGTCAGTAGCAAAAATGTCACATAGAACACAGAATAGGAAGAGTCCAGTTACTGCAGTAACAATGTAGACAATCATTTAACTTCCTCTGAAAATGTATAACACTTAGCATTCCATAAACAAAAGGGTATAAAGAAAACTGCCTTATATATGGTAGGGACTCAACTTACTTGATGTATGAAATAAAAAAGAGAAAAAAAAAAAGAAATTACAGCAAATCTCTTGGTAACAGTAGTAGTATTACAGATTTCTGAATATGACAAGAAGTAAATTATAGTTTGGGCATTTTGAAGAAGAATCTTATCTATCAGAGACTAATGAGCATGTCCAACCTTCTCAACAGCCATGTAATTCAAAACAACCTATAAAATTAGTCCTTTAAAAATAATTTAAAGCAAAAAACATGCGGAAACTGTTAGGCTGGGCGTGGTGGCTCGTGTCTGTAATCCCAGCACTTTGTGAGGCCGAGGCAGGAGGATCACTTGAGCCCAGGAGTTCCAGGCTGCAGTCCTTTTAAGTTTCTTGAGTTAGGGCCTTTGAAGAATCTAATTGCATTGGAATATAAAATAATTTTATTTCAGAACAACCTCAAAATGGACTATAATTTAATCCATGGTTTATAGGGGGGAGACTGCTCTAAGAAACAAAAATGCTGACAGGAAACAAAGTTAATCATTATGTAATATATAGTCTGCAGCTGTCTCAAACATTCTGTTACCTTTATCATAGTGGCAGATCTCTAAAATTTTACAAAATTTTGGGGGACTTTTGGTTAATACAATGATGCGGACACTACTGATCATCCTCCAATCCATGGGACAGTTCTCTATAACAAAGAATTGTTACAAATAATTGTTTTGGTTTTTTGTTCGTTTTTTGAAACAGGGTCTCACTCTGTCGCCCAGGCTGGAGTGCAGTAATGCGATCTTGGCTCACTGCAACCTCTGCCTCCTGGGTTCAAGCGATTCTTGTGCCTACTGAGTAGCTGGGACTATAGGCCCCCGCCACCACGCCCAGCTAATTTTTGGTTTTTGTTTTGTTTTGTTTTGTTTTGTTCTTTTAAGACAGTGTTGGCCGGGCGCGGTGGCTCAAGCCTGTAATCCCAGCACTTTGGGAGGCCGAGATGGGCGGATCACGAGGTCAGGAGATCGAGACCATCCTGGCTAACATGGTGAAACCCCGTCTCTACTAAAAATACAAAAAACTAGCCGGGCGAGATGGCGGGTGCCTGTAGTCCCAGCTGCTCCGGAGGCTGAGGCGGAGCTTGCAGTGAGCTGAGATCTGGCCACTGCACTCCAGCCCCGTCTCAAAAAAAAAAAAAAAAAAAAAAGACAGTGTTTTGCTCTTGTCACCCAGGCTGGAGTGCAATGGCATGACCTTGGCTCATTGCAACTTCCACCTCCTGGATTGAAGCGATTCTCCTGCCTCAGCCTCCCAAGGAGCTAGGATTACAGGCATGTGCTACCACACCCAGCTAATTTTTGTATTTTTAGTAGAGACAGGGTTTCACCATGTTGGCCAAGGCTGGTCTCAAACTCCTGACTTCAGGTGATCCACCCTCCTCGGCCTCCCAAAGTGCTGGGATTACAGGTGTGAGCCACCACGCCCAGCCTAATTTTTGTATTTTTAATGGGACAGGGTTTCACCATGTTGGCCAGGCTGGTCTTGAACTCCTGGCCTCAAGTGATCCATCCGACTTGGCCTCCCAAAGTGCTGGGATTACAGGTGTGAGCCACCATGCCTGGCCTACAAATAATTGTTATATTAATTTTTTTAATTATATGGTTGGATATTATTACCTATGAATTTCATCTCAGGATAGTAAAGAAAATAGTACAAAATATTTCTGAAAGTATGCTTATCAAAAATGTTTAACCTGGCTGGATGCAGTGGCTCACGCCTATAATTCCATCACTTTGAGAGGCTGAGGCAGGAGGATCACTTGAGGCCAGGAGTTCAAGACCAGTCTGGGCAACATAGTGAGCCCCTGTCTTTTAAAAAAAAAAAATTTTTTTCACCTGAATCTAATCAGGCTTTTATAACAAATTTCCAATTTACAGGAAACAAAGGAACAAGTGAAAAGATACATAATGACCTTATATATCTTAAATAAAAAACAACCTATGGTACAAATAGTCTCCTTAACAAGACTTCTATCATGAGACAGAGGGGAATGTACTATGAATACATCCAAAGCCCCACATGCTATGCTAAGCCTAGAGATTACAAAGATGAGTAAGTCAGTTCCTGTCCTCAAGTAACCTACTGAGAAATCTATTCAATACTTGAATATTATAAAACTAAACTTTTCAGACTTCCATTTCTGTAAAGGACACAAAAATAGCAGCAAGAAAAGATAATAAAGTATTGCTAGTACCATTTTTCGGCCTCCAGAAGATCCTGATTCACACTATTGGTGCTGTGCTCTCTGCCATCAAATGTTCTGATTTTGGGATATTCTGTTCTTCTTGCACATGCTGCTCTCATTTTTAAATTGAAAGCAGCTTGTGCTATCTGCTTATAATGCTTCCTGCTAATTAGGATCTGTTGCTTCACTTGGTGTAGAGCATCTAAAAAGAATCTTTCCACTTCTGTTCTCTCATCCAGTATGTTCTTGGCCAGCTTCTTCACGCGATTCATTTCCCTGTCTTTCATCTGAAGAAGGTGCTGCAGCTTGTCAATTTCTACCTGACCTGCTTGGTTCTCTATCATTGCGTGTTGCTGCAGTTTTAAAACTTCACTCTCAAACTCTTTGGTCATGTAACCCAGAGCAGTCTCCAAGTTTACTACCTTCTTCTGAAGGGTTTGGATTTGTGATCTCTGCTGGACAAGTTGCATAATCTTTTCCTTAATCAACAGATCATTGATCTCCTAAAAATAGAAAGAGAGGTGTTTTTTTTTTTTTTTTTTTTTTTTTTTTTTTTTTTTTTTTGGAGATGGAGTCTCGCTCTGTCGCCCAGGCTGGAGTGCAGTGGCACGATCTCAGCTCACTGCAACCTCCATCTCCTGGGTTCAAGCAATTCTTCTACCTCAGGCTCCTGAGTAGCTGGGATTACAGGTGCCCACCACCACACCCAGCTAATTTTTGCATTTTTAGTAGAGACAGGGTTTCACCATGTTTGCCAGGCTGGTCTCGAATTCCTGACCTCAGGCTATCCGCCTGCCTTGGCCGGGGTAACAGGCATGAGCCACTGTGCCTGGCGGATTTTTTTTTTTTTTAATCATTCCAGAACTTAGGAAGTTCCTCACTAATTTCCATTACTTCATGAGATTTGAGTTTTATGCCAGGCTGAGGTGATATTTTGGTATTGTATGTAGAGAGTAACAAACATTTCCTAGTTGGGACTTGGGAAGGCAATCTACTAATTGTGAATTTTGCTAATTAAGAAACTTTCTTGCAGCCATAAAAAAAGAATGAAGGGCTGAGCATGGTGGCTCATGCCTGTAATCCTGGAGCTTTGGAAGGCCAAGGTGGCTAGATCACCTGAGGTCAGGAGTTCGAGATCAGCCTGGCCAACATAGCAAAACCCTGTCTCTACTAAAAAATACAAAAATTAGCTCGCCATGGTGGTGCATGCCTGTAGTACCAGCTACTCAGGAGGCTGAGTTAGGAGAATCACTTGAACCCAGGAGGTAGAGGTTGCAGTGAGCCAAGATCATGCCACTGCATTCTAGCCTGGGTGAGAATGAGACTCCGTCTCTCTCTCTCTCTCTCTCTCTCTCTCTCTCTCTCTCTCTCTCTCTGTGTGTGTGTGTCTCTCTCTATATATATATATACACACACACACATATATAAACTATACAGCAAAACATTAATAACTATATTGGAAACTGTGGCATATCCTTGTTGCTTATACCAATATCTATTTTCCCTTTCTCTTTCCTCCTTAGTAGTAAAACCCCAACTTCATTCAGAAAGGCAGTTAAGTCCATCTGAAAATTCCCAGTCTCCCTTGAAGTTCAGCATAGCCATTTTCTAGTCAATGATATGTAAATAGAAATGTGTGTAGGACTTCCAGAAAGACCTCTTAAAGGCACACTTTTTTCTTTTTTTCTTCCTTCCTGCTATTTAAAGGAATGGTTAGAGCTCCAGCAGCCCCCACTGGGCTGTGAGGTAAGTTTGAGGATGTAAGCCAAGTGTTGCAGAGCAGAGTTAAGGAAGCTGAGTGTCTATTAACTTTGTGGCACTACCATTCCTGCTGTGGATTGCTTACCTCCAGGACTCCTTTAGGTGAAAGAATAAACCCTTGTGTGGTGATGCCACTGATGTCAGGACTGTTACTCACAGCTAAATGTATTCCTAAGTGACTCAGGGACCAACTCTAGGCAAAGAAAAATGAATATTCTAAGGTAGTAGAGGATAAGGGTCTTATTTATGTTTCTGATATATTCTTTATAAAGTTGAGTCTAATGCTTCTTATAAGCATTATAAGATTGAGTATTTAACCTTTACAGATAAAAAAAGTACATCATCCAGACAGATGAAAAATGGTCTCATTGTCCTTATATATCATGATTACACTTGATTTTTGGTATTTATCAACCCAATCCTTAAATAAAGAAAAAAAGGACACCAAGTCTAAATGAGAGGGAACCTTTTGATGTAAAAGTAAAGTATGACTCTCTTGCAGCTTCTGGGAGTTTTTTTGTAGAGCGTCAGCTTCCTTCAGGTGATATGCCAGGGCTTTCTGGAGATAAACATTCTCTTTAAAAACATTTCTTCCAGCGTCGTTCAATTGCCTGAAATAGATATAAGATCTCAAAACACAGGTCTTTTAGATATCGCCAAAATAGCAAAATGATTGCTTTACCACCTGCACCCCCCAATATTAGCAATAGTGACCACCACTTATTTAGCATATGATGGGTACTCAATAGTTAGGTGGGAATCTTGTAATTTAAGTTCTCGCCCAATAAAAAAATGAAAACGGCTGAATGCAGTGGCTCACATCTATAATCCCAGCACTTTGGGAGGTTGAGACAGGAGGATCACTTGAGTCTAGGAATTTCAGACCAGCCTAGGCAACACAGTGAGACCCAATCTCTAAGAAAATCTAAAAAATTAGCCAGACATGGTGGTTTGCACCTGTAGTCTGTCGCAGCTACTCAGGTAGCTGAGGAAGGAGAACCACTTGAGCCCAAGAAGTCAAGGCTACAGCAGTGAGCCATGACTGCACCAGTGACAGAACAAAACCCTGTCTCAAAAATAAATCAATAAAGTGAAAAAGGACAGGTTACTTCTAGTCCAAGGCAGTTAAGAGCAGGTATGAGTCTCCCATGCTGTTTCCTGTCCACATGACTGGACATGAAAAACTCAAACATGGCAGAGGTGCAAGAAGGAAGCAGCGAGGTTCCTGAATCATCTCTGGAGGAGAGCTGCCAGACCCACATAGGATTGTTCCATGAACAAGAAATAAACCATTAAGACTTGAGAGTTAGATATACTTCCACTAATATACCTCATGACAACCCTGCAAGATTGCTATTATTAGCCCTGCTTTTATTATCTATTTATTTTTATAAACTCAGATGACTGGGAGAAGTAAATTAGCCCTACTTTTAGATGAAGAAATTTAACTTCAAGAAAGTTAAGAAATGTGGCTTGGCACAGTGGCTCACATCTGTAATCCCAACACTTGGGGAGGCCAAGGGGGGTGGATTGCTCGAGCCCAGGAGTTCAAGACCAGCCCGGGCAACATGGTAAAACCCAGTCTCTACAAAAAATACAAAAATTAGCTGGGCGTGGTGGCACATGCCTGTAGTCCCAGCTACTCTGGAGGCTGACGTGGGAGGATCACTTGAGCCCAGGAGGTGGAGGATGCAGTGAACCACAATCACGCCAATGTACTCCAGCCTGGGTGACAGAGCCAGACCCTGTCTCAAAAACAAAGAAACAAACAAAAAGGTAAGAAATCTTCCTATGGTTAGTTAGTATACATGTTGAGAACCAAAGTCAAGTTCAGGCTGGGCACAGTGGCTCATGCCTGTAATCCCAACATTTTGGAAGGCCGAGGTGGGTGAATCACTTGAGGTCAGGAGTTCAAGACCAGCCTGGCCAAGATGGTGAAACCCTGTCTCTACTAAAAATACAACAATTAGCTGGGTGTGGTGGCGGGTGCCTGTAATCCCAGCTACTCAGGAGGCTGAGACATGAGAATCGCCTGAACTTGGGAGGCAGAGGTTGCAGTGAGCTGAGATCATGCCGCTGCACTCCAGTCTGGGTGACAGAGCGAGACTCCATCTCAAAAAAATAAAATAAATAAATAAATAAATAAGTTCAAAGCCCAGGTTCTTCCCACCACACCTTGCTGCCACAGAAAGAGTGGAGGAGAAAGGGGTAGGAGTACACAAAGAAAAACAGTGAGGGACAGTAGACCAGAAAATTTGAAGCAAGTAAGCCAGAACAGAAGGGGGAAGACAAGAAGGTAAGAAGAAAACAGACCAGCAAAGAGACAAGCGAGGCTATCAGAGTCAGAAAGGAGGCAGCAGTCTCTTACACAACAGCCTCATGGTGGGCTCTCTCTGCCAGCATTATTATCTTCTTTTCAGCCTCTTGTTCTAGTCGGTGCTAAAAAAGAAAATGGGCTGCTTAAATAGTTATGCCTCTAACAACAAATTTTACTCATCAAAAAGTATTTTAGAATGTCAAATAAAAAACTCCTATCCCCATGACCTGAAAGAAGAACTCCCAAGCACTGGTGGAGGAGCCAAAAAAGAGGACAGTATAAACACAGGAACCTTAGGGTACCGCCCCATTTCCCCACTTAAGCAAGCAATATGACATATAAATAGGGGAGAAAAATCACTTCCATATTGGAAAGCAGAGCCAGGAGGAATTTCTGCTAAATGCACTGAAATGAGAGTTATTCATGTATTCATTCAGGAATGGAAGCCCTCAGGACTAGGCTGTTCTCAGTAGCCTCTCCCTCTACTCCACCCTAATCTTGATTTCTTTTTTACTTGGTATAGAAAATAAAAATTAGAAGTGCTTGGTCAGTCTACAAAATACTATCAGCATTGGCCGGGCACGGTGGCTCACGTCTGTAATCCCAACACTTTGGGAGGCCGAGGCGGGTGGATCACCTGAGGTCAGGAGTTCAAGACCAGCCTGACCAACATGGAGAAACCTCATCTCCACTAAAAATACAAAATTACCCGGGTGTGGTGGCACATGCCTGTAATCCCAGCTACTCGGTAGGCTGAGGCAGGAGAATCACTTGACCCCGGAAGGCAGAGGTTGCAGTGAGCCGAGATCGCGCCACTGCACTCCAGCCTGGGCAACAAGAGTGAAACTCCGTCTCAATAAAATAAATAAATAAATAAAAAATAAAAGAATACTATGCGCACTAATAATTACCAGATTGTTTTAGATACTGAAATTCTGTGGTGAACAAAACAGACAAGGTCCCTGATCTCATGAAGCTTATATTCTAGGGTGAAATCTAAACAATAAGCAATAATTATCATGTTTTGAGCATTTACTATGTGCCAGGAACAGTTTTAAGAACATTACATGTATCATTTATCTGTCACAGCAACCCTGTAATATAGACACTACTATTATGCCCAAAAGCAGGGACTGAGGAAACAGAAAAAGAAAGGTTGGCCGGGCGTGCTGGCTCATGTTTGTAATCCTAGCACTTTGGGAGGCCAAGGTGGGATGACTGGAGCTCAGGAGTTAGAACCCAGCTCTAGGACTCCCCATCTCTGGGAGTCTCCCTCTGTTGCCCAGGCTGAAATACAATGGCGTGGTCTCGGCTCACTGCAACCTCTGCCTCCCGGGTTCGATCGATTCTTCCACCTCACCCTCCCGAGTACCTGGGATTACAGGCACCTACCACCATGCCCAGCTAATGTTTGTATTTTTGTAGAGACAGGGTTTCAGCATGTTGGCCAGGCTGGTCTTAAACTCCTGACCTCAGGTGATCCACCTGCCTCAGCGTCCCAAAGTGCTGGGATTACAGGCGTGAGCCACCATGCCCAGCCAAAAAAAAATTTTTTTAATTAGGCATGGTAGTGTGTACCTGTGGTCCCGCTACTCGGAAGACTGAGACAGGAGGATTGTATGAGACTGGGAGGTGGAGGCTGCAGTGAGCCATGATTGTGCCACTGCACTCCAGCCTGGGTGACTCTGTCCTAAAAAAAAAAAAAAAGAGAGAGAAGAGGTTGGTGACTTGCCCAAAGTCACAAAGCTAGTAAGTGGCAGAGCAGGGATTTATATGCAGGCAATCTGATGCTATACAGTCCCCTAACAAGTAAACAAATAATTTATAGACTGTGATAAATGCTATCAATAAAATAAACGGGATAATAAGGTAGATAGTAACTAGAGGAGGTCATTTTATTATTTATTTATTCTTATTTTTGAGACAGAATCTCACTCTGTCACCCAGGCTGGAGTGCAGTGGCATGATCTTGGCTCACTGCAACATCTGTCTCCCGAGTTCAGGTGATTCTCATGTCTCAGCCTCCCGAGTACCTGGGACTACAGGCGTGCACCACCATGCCCAGCTAATTTTTGTGTTTTTAGTAGAGACAGGGTTTCACTATGTTGACCAGGCTGGTCACAAACTTCTGTCCTCAAGTGATCCACCAGCCTTGGCCTCTCAAAGTGCTAGGATTATAGGCGTGAGCCACTGTGCCCAGCCTCATTTTAGATTAGAGTTTAGGAAATCTCTCTCTAAAGAAATGATAATATGAGCTCTAAATAAGAATAATCCAGAGCTGGAGGAACAGCATTCCAGAAAGAGGGACTAGCAATATAAAAATATGGATGTAGAGGCCAGGAGTGGTGGCTCATGCCTGTAATCCTACACTTTGGGAGGCCGAAGCGGGCAGGTCACCTGAGGTCAGGAGTTCGAGACCAGCCTGGCCAACATGGTGAAACCCCATCTCTACTAAAAATACAAAAATTAGCTACTCAGGAGGCTGAGGCAGGAGAATCAATTGAACCCAGGAGGCAGAGGTTGCAGTGAGTCGAGATCATGCCACTGCACTCCAGCCTGGGTGACAGAGTGAGACCCTGTCTTAAAATGTGTGTGTGTGTGTGTGTGTGTGTGTGTGTGTGTGTGTGTGTGTGTGTAGGACAGGGCTTTGTGATTCAAAGAACAGAAAGAAATAAATGGGAAAATCAAACAAACACCAATGAGCTGGGAAATCCTTTATATGGCCGGTTGGTGCATGCTGAGGTATGAAGTAAATGAACAGGCCTATTGGAAAGCCCAATGCCATGAAGCAGCAGCATCGGGGCTCAAACCAGCACAGGAGAAATATCCACAAAGTTTACACCTAACATGGGAAGGCAGACCCTACTGTGATGTGAACATTCATTCCCATCCTTCTTTTTCCTTCCCAGCTTCCACTAGTGGCGAGGAAAACAAAATATTCACTTTCCCAGTAGTGTGTGTGTGTGTATGTATGAGAGAGAGAGAAACAGAAAGAGAGAGAGAGAGAGAGAGAGAGAGAGAGAGAGAGAGAGAGAGAGAGAGAGAACAGGGCCTTGCTCTGTCATCCAGGCTGGAATACAGTGACACAATCATGGATAATTGCAGCCCCGAATTCCTGGGCTCAAGCAATCCTCGAGCCTCAGTCTCCACAGTAGGTGGGACGACAGTGTATGCCACCCAGCATTCTTTATAACATGGTCTGGTCAGTGATATGTAAGATGAAATGTGCTAGCTGCTTCTGGGCAAGTTGTTATGGCTTCCAGATAAAAGGGAGAGACACAGCTGGAGTCTCCCTTCTTGTCTTGAACACAAAGCTTCAAACTGCAGTAACTGTCTTGTAACCATGAGGAAAGGTCAGCAGCCATCTGCTCTCATATATAAAAATCATGTTTACATAAGCACTGTTACTCGGGTATTCTGTAAACTGATCAACTCTTTCTAACCTTTATTTTCTACACCAAATAGAAAAGAGATCAAGATTAGGGTGGAATAGGCTCCTGAGAACAGCCTATTCCCGAGGGTTTCCGTTCCTGACAGTGCCAGGGAGGGTCTCAGAGGGAAAGCCCCAGGGTGCTGCTCTTGCCCCATTTCTTTCTGGTTATTCCATACACAAACTGGAAACCTAGAGCCACTTTCTATAGCAATTCCTTTTATCTAAACCCCATAGGAGCAGGGCATGGTGGCTCATGCCTGTAATCCCAACACTTTGGGAGGTCAAGGTGGAAGGACTGCTGGAGCCCAGGAGTTCAAGACCAGCAACACAGTGAGACCCCATTTCAGTTTGTTGTTGTTGTTGTTGTTGTTGTTGTTGTTGTTGTTGTTATTTGAGACAGTCTCGCTTTATCACCCAGGATGGAGTGCAGTGGAGTAGTCTTGGTTCACTGCAACCACTGCCTCTGGGGTTCAAGCAATTCTCCTGCCTCAGCCTCCTGAGTAGCTGGGATTACAGGTGCACACCACCATGCCTGGCTAATTTTTGTATTTTTAGTAGAGATGAGGTTTCACCATGTTGGCCAGGCTGGTCTCAAACTCCTGGCCTCAAATGATCCACCCACCCTGGCCTCCCAAAGTGCTGGGATTACAGGCATGAGCCACCACGCCAGGCCCAGCAAGACCTCATTTCTACAAAAAATAAAAATTAGCTAGGTGTGATGATACATGCCTGTAGCCCCAACTACTTAGGAGGCTGAGGTAGGAGGATTGCTTGAATCCAGGAGGTGGAGGTCAAGGCTGCAGTGAGCTGTGACTGCGCCACTGCACTCCAGTCTGGGTGACAGAGTAAGACCCTGTCTCAAACAAACAAACAAACAAACAAACAAGTAACCAAACAAAACCTCATTTGCCCCACCCTCAGGTGCCTACATTCCTACCAATTTCTGAAAGAATCTATTTAATTCTTTCCTAAGAATAAAAAAATTAAAGAAAAGATTAAAGAACAACCATGAATCCTCTGAAAGGATTCTGTAGAAGTGTTCCAATGTACTTCCCACAATTTGGAGAGTTAACTTCAGAAACGCAGAAAAAGTTGGAAGCTGTCTTGTGCTAAGAAACTTTTTTTTTTGAGAAGGAGTCTTGCTCTACCACCCAGGATGGAGTGCAGTGGTGCAATCTCGCCTCACTGCAACCTCTGCCTCCTAAGTTCAAGCGATTCTCCTGCCTCAGCCTCCTGAGTAGCTGGGACTACAGGCACGTGCCACCACGCCTGGCTAATTTTTGTATTTTTGTAGAGATAGGGTCAGACTGGTCTCAAACTCCTGACCTCAGATGATCCACCCACCTCGGCCTCCCAAAATGCTGGGATTACAGGTGTGAACCACCGTGCCCCGCCTTTTATTAGCATCTTTAGCTCAGCTTGACTAAGGAAACATCTTTGCACACATATGAGAGTGACTTCTCCACTCCCATCTTCCCTATATAATGGAGTACATTCCCTATATAATGGAGTCTTACCAGGGGAGTATCAAGCTGAGGGAGACATGTCCCAAAGCCTTCAGAAGAGGACAAGAATTTCTGAATGGGAATGAAAACAAGGACTACATATTGAGATTTCTAGAAGGTTTTATTTTCCCTGATTTTATTGTGCTATAATTTAGTAACAATCTTCTAATCTTCTATTAAGATACCAAATGGAAGGTTGATGTTTCAGAATGCATGTAAATACACTTACGTTGCTCTAGTAAACAAAACATTTTAAATTAACCCTAATAATCTGTACCTTTTCTTCAAAAAATCTGCTTTCCAGTCTTCTAAGAGTCTCCTGATGTATCCGCTCTGTGTTTCTTAAATTCTCCTTCAGCTAAAATTAAAATAACAAACAAAAATGGTCAATAGAAAATGGGGTTCATTGGGCATATACTCAGAAATTATCAATAAGGAAACGTTTTCTGTTATACATTACCTCTTAATCCTGAACACACAGAAAAAAATCTGTGTTCCTGCCTCTGAGTACCAAATTTCCCTCAATCTTCTACAGATTGATAACATTAGTACAGTAGTCCCCCTTATGTGCAGTTTCACTTTTTGCAGTTTCAGATAACTGCAGTCAATGATGGTTCAAAAATATTAGGAGGCTGAGCACAGTGCCTCACACCTGTAATCCCAGCACTTTGGGAGGCTAAGGTGGGCAGATTGCTTGAAGAAGTTTGAGACCAGCCTGGGCAACATGGCTAAACCCTGTCTACAAAAAATACAAAAATTAGCTGAATGTGGTGGTGCACACCTATAGTTCCAGCTACTCCAGAACTGAGGCTGAGGTGGGAGAATCATTTGGGCCCAGGAGGCAGAGACTGCAGTGAGCCCAGATTGCTCCAACCTGGGCAACAGAGCGAGATTAATCTCAAAAAAAAAAAGATGTTTTGGAAGAGAGAGAGAGAGACAACATTAACAAGACTTTCAAAATTAGTATCAACATACAAGTTTATAAAAATATCTACTATCTCATGGTATGTGGAGATGGATTTTTCATCTACCATTAGACTCCCTCAAAAATCTATAAATTAATAAAGCTTTCAAAGGATAAGTAGGCAGCACAGATCACAAACCTTTAAGAGTTCATGTTCATTAAACCATAAATTCTACTAAGAAGTTATCCTAAAAACTAAAGATATAGGCCAGGTACAGTGGCTCACACCTGCAATCTCGGCACTTTGGGAGGCCGAGGCAGAGGATCACCCGAGGTCAGGAGTTCAAGACCAGTCTGACCAACATGGTGAAACCCCCGTCTCTACTAAATACAAAAAAACAATTAGCCAGGTGTGGTGCCACATGCCTGTAATCCCAGCTACTTGGGAGGCTGAGGCAGAAGAATTGCTTGAACCCGGGAGGCAGAAGTTGCAGTGAGCCAATTGTGCCATTGCACTCCAACCTGGGCAATAAAAGTGAAACTCTGTCTCAAAAAAACAAAAACAAAACTAAAGATATAGAAAAAGATTTCATTCCTTAGATGATCCCCACAGTTTACAATAGTGAAAATGAGGAAAAAGTCCAAATGTCCAACAGCAAGCAACCGATCAATAAATTAAGATATATCTACCCAATGGAATTCCATGCATCTACTGAAAAAATTTTGCAGAAAATGTTTAATGGCATTGAAAAACTTGTTCACAATATATAAAGTGAAAAATCAGGTTAACAATTTATATCATGACTTCACTTTTATAAAAATAACACATAGTTATTTTTAGATGTTTCTACAGCAGAGGAAAAAAGAAACTATACAATGGTTACATAGTGTAATTATAAGGGATGGAGTATTTTTATTTTCTAATTTTATCAGCCAAACTAAATTTGCTGTAATGAGTATTATCATTTTGTCAAAAGAAGATTAAAACTATTTTTAAAATAATAACTGCAATCTAACAACATATGCAATATATGCTTCTTCTGTTAATCAGGTATATGGAAATCATTTTTTAATTTTTCATCTCTTTCTTTTTTTTTCTTTTTTTGGAGACAGGATCTGGCTCTGTTGCCCAGGCTGGAGTGCAGTGATTTTTTTGTAGAGATGGTGTTTTGCCACATGGCCTAGGCTGGTCTTGAACTCCTGGGCTCAAGTGTGCTTCCCACCTTAGCCTCTGAAAGTGCTGTTATTACAGGCATGAGCCACTGTGCCCAGCCAGAAATAATTTTTTTCATTAAAACATATCTTGAATACCTTATGAGAATCTCAATTTAATAGTTCTCTTTGTAATTTGTATAATGAATTATATATACACAGTATAATTAATTTTCTTCCCTAATGTATACCTCCTAATTTAAAATTCATGGGCCCTCACACCTGCCACAATTCTGCTACATTTGGGATTCCACAGAACCACCTTATTTTTTCCCATAATCCAATATCTTTTGAATTTTAAGCCTTCCTCAACGGCCCACTTTGAAAGGTCTGAAATCTATTTCTCCACTAGGTGGCAACACTGTTCTTAAAAAAAATTACATCATGGCATACTTGAATATGCACAACTAGTTCTTAATTCATTTTGATTCAGAATGTATACCTGTACATAGGCTATTTTAAGAGTTTGTGAAAAGTTAATTATGTTGATTCAATCTACAGTATTTTCATATAAAACATAACTTGTATTCCTTCCAGAAAACTTGACATTCCTTCATTTATGTTTTTAACAAAAGACCCACTCAGCATTTAACGAAGATTGATTCAACATTACTGTGTATCTTGTATTTCAATGAATACAAAGGACAACACTATTCATGCCTTAAATGAGTGCAATCTATTAGGGGAGATAAGATAAATGATAAATAAATGTAATATCAAGACAATATCTTTAGGTACATAAAAAGACAAGATAAAAAAGTCGAAATGGGGCTAAGTGGTATAAAACAGATAGAAAATGCTATGGATACACACAGAAATGAAAATTATTACTTTTTTTTTTTTTGAAATGGAGTTTTGCTCTTGTTGCCCAGGCTGGAGTGCAATGGTGCGATCTCAGCTCACTGCAACCTCTGCCTCCCAGGTTCAAGCGATTCTCCTGCCTCATCCTCCTGAGTAGCTGGGATTACAGGCATGTGCCACACCAGGCCCAGCTAATTTTGTATTTTTAGTAGAGACAGGGTTTCTCCATGTTGGTCAGGCTAGTCTCGAACTCCAGACCTCAGGTGATCCACCTGCCTCAGCATCCCAAAGTGCTGGGATTACAGGCATCAGCCACCACGCCTGGCCGAAAATCATTACTTTGAAACAGGACTCTAGGGGAAGGCTTCATGGAGAACATGAATTTGAGCTGAGACTTTGAAAGACAGGTGGCTGGGCATGGTGGCTCATGCCTATAAGCCTAGCACTTTGGGAGGCCCAGGCAGGCAGACTGTTTGAGCCCAGGAGTTTGAGACCAGCCTCGGCAAGAGTGAAACCCCATCTCCAAAAAAAAAGAAAAAAATCAGCCAGGTGTGGTGGTACCTGCCTGTAGTACTAGCTGCTGAGGAGCCTGAAATAAGAGGATCACTTGAGCCCAGGGAAGTAGAGGCTGAGGTGAGCCATGACTGCACCACTGCACTCCAACCTGGGTGACCGAGCAAGACTCTGTCTCAAGAAAAAAAAAAAAAAAAGAGGCCAGGTGTGGTGGCTCATGCCTGTAATCCCAGCACTTTGGGAGGCTGAGGCAGGCAGATAATGAGGTCAGGAGATAGAGACCATCCTGGCCAACCTGTACTAAAAAATACAAAAAGTTAGCCAGATGTAGTGGCACGTGCCTGTAGTCCCAGCTACTCGGAAGGCTGAGGCAGGAGAATCACTTGAACTTGGGAAGCAGAGGTTGCAGTGAGCTGAGATCGCACCACTGCACTCCAGCCTAGGCAACAGAGTGAAACTCCGTCTCAAAAAAAAAAAAAAGAAAAAGAAAGATAATATTTTAATGGGCAAAGACCTACTAGGAATATATTCCAGATAAAAACAGTGTGAACAATGTAGCAAAGAGACAATATTTCAGGGATTAATGAATATCTATTTTGGGTGAATTACAGGAATTATGGAGGTGGGTGGGTGATGTAGTAAAAGGAGATAATAATGTTCCCAGACAGGTACAGGGTCTTGACTTTAACATTAAGGTGTGTGGACAATATTCTGTTTACAGTGGAGAAACACTAAAGACAGCTCTTTTTTATTTTACTTTTTTATTTTTATTTGAGACAGAGTCTCACTCTGTTACCCAGGCTGGAGTGCAGTGGCGTGATCTTGGCTCACTGTAACCTCCGCCTCCCAGGTTCAAGCAATTCTCCTGCCTCAGCCTCTGGAGAGCTGGGACTACAGGCACATGCCACCATGCCTAACTAATTTTTCTATTTTTTAGTAGAGACAGGGTTTCACCATGTTGGACAGGCTGGTCTCAAATCTCAGATGATCCACCTGCCTCGGCCTCCCAAAGTGCTAGGATTACAGGTGTGAGCCACTGTGCCCCACCTAAAGACAACTCTTGAAGGATATGATCAGAACTGTGATATTTTAGGCCAGGTGCAGTGGCTCATGCCCGTAACCCCAGCACTTTGGGAGGCCGAGGCAGGCGGATCACCTGAGGCCAGGAATTCTTGACCAGCCTGGCCAACATGGAGAAACCTTGTCTCTACTAAAAATACAAAAAATTAGCTTAGCACGGTGACATGCGCCTATAGTCCCTGTTACTTGGGAGGCTGAGCACCAAAATCGCTTGAACCCAGGAGGTGGAGGTTGCAGTGAGCTGAGATCGCGCCACTGCACTCCAGCGTGGGCGACACAGCAAGACTCCATCTCAAAAAAAAAAAGAAAAAGAACTGTGATAATTTTAAAAGTATTTCTGTAGCTGCGTATACACTGGACTGTAGTGGTATGGTAGTTTTAAAATATGTCTACAAGTTCTTTGACACTTTTCCCTTCAAATGATGGAACCTAATTCCCCACTGCTAGGAATGTGGGCCAGACTTAAGGATTCACTTTTAACTATTAATAATAAAATATGGTAGAAGTAATGCTATGTGACTTTGAAGTCTAGGTCATGAAAAAGATAGCTTCTGTCTAGATCTTGCTCAGATTATTTACTCTGGGTGAAGTCATCCACCCAGTCATGAGAACACTCAACCAGTTTATAAAAGGGCCCATATGCACTGAGCGTAGTGGCTTACGCCTGTAATCCAAGCACTTTGGGAGGCCGAGGTGGCCAGACCACTTGAGGTCAGGAGTTCCAGACCAGCCTTACCAACACGGTGAAACCCTGACTCTACTGAAAAAAAAAAAAAAAAAATACAAAAATTAGCTGGGGGTGTTGGCATACACCTGTAATCCCAGTTACTAGGGAGGCTGAGGCAGCGAGAATCGCTTGAACCCAGGAGGTGCAGGTTGCAGGGAGCTGAAATCGTGCCACTGCACTCCAGCCTGGGTGATGGAGTAAGACCCCGCGTCAAAAAAAAAAAAAAAAAAAAAAAAGGCTCATAGGAGGAGAGGTCTCCCACTAATCACCAGCACCAACTTAACAGTCACTTGAGTGTGCCTCCTTGGAAGCAGATCCTCAAGCTCCAATCAAGCCTTAAGACAGATGACTGTAACCTGTGCTATACTAAAGTATTTCCTCCAGAGAAATCAGCAAATGCTACAAATCAAGACCTTTTTTATTTTTATTTTTTTTTATTTTTTTATTTTTATTTTTATTTATTTATTTTTTTTTGAGACAGAGTCTCGCTCTGTCACCCAGACTGGAGTGCAGTGGCCAGATCTCGGCTCACTGCAAGCTCCGCCTCCTGGGTTCACGCCATTCTCCTGCCTCAGCCTCCCGAGTAGCTGGGACTACAGGCGCTGCCACCTCGCCCGGCTAGTTTTTTGTATTTTTACTAGAGACGGGGTTTCACCGTGTTAGCCAGGATGGTCTCGATCTCCTGACCTCGTGATCCGCCCGTCTCGGCCTCCCAAAGTGCTGGGATTACAGGCTTGAGCCACCGCGCCCGGCCTGACCTTTTTTATTTTAACAGAGAGCTGCACACCACTGTTTATATAATTTTTACCATGTGACATGTTATTTTATGCACTTTACGTATATTAACTCATTTAATCCTATAACAATTCTATAAAATAGTAACTCTTATTTTACTTTATTTTTGAGACATGGTTTCATTCTGTCACCCAGGCTGGAGTGTAGTAGTGTAATCACAGCACACTGCAGCCTCAATCTCCTGGGTTCAAGTGATCCTCCCACCTCAGCCTCCCAAGTTGCTGGAACTACAGGCATGAGCTACCATGCCTGGCTAATTTAAAAAAATTTTTTGTAGAGGTGGGATTTCACTATGTTGCCTAAGCTAGTCTTGAACTCTTGGCCTCAAGAGATTCCCCTACCTTGGCCTCCAAAGTGCTGGGATTACAGGCATAAGCCACCATGCCTGGCTGAGATACTAGCTCTTACTATCCCATTTTACAGATAAGAAAACCAAGGTATAGAAAAGTTAAGTAACTTGCCTATAGTTACAAAGCTGATTGCAGCTACTTGTTCCTGGCACTCACCTGTGCCACTTATTGAATTATCAATAATGTAATAAAACTATATTCCAAGCCAAGGAAAGTAAGAGAAAGAGCACAGCAAGGTAACATAAATTTTCTGAAAGTACTCAGTGTTTCTCACCCCACTGATCCCTACCATAGAGCCTTCTAAATTTCTCTAAAACTATCATTCATCAGCCTAAACATTTTTATTTAGAAGTCTGCTACTTTTCCCCTGAGGTTTTGTAAGAACTTCTGGTTTGTTTCTTACTGAAGTCAATCCAAAGGTTTACCTGCTGATAAACATAGGAGGATGTGTTGGCTGAGATTTGGTGAGTTCCCAAAGAAATCAGTGCTTAGAAAAAGAGAAGTCTAAAGTCAAGACCTTTGGCATCCAGTCTGTCTTCTCCTTTTTCTCTCAAATAATTTCTAAAATGTCAAAGAGAATTCTTTGCTGTCTCACAGGAGTAAATGTTTGTGAAGGCTTCTGTAGGCATTAAATAGTTAATTCTAATTTCCTTTTTGTAAAAAAGGAATGAAACTTACATCATCTAACTCTCTCTCCACTTGGATTTTTCTCCTCTGGAATTGTCTTACTGCTTTCAGCTCTGTGTGAATCATGCCAATTTCTTTGGCTTTTTGATGGAACTGTCCCTCTAGTTCATTGATTTGCCTGGTATACTTTTGTTCCTGTATTCAAAAAAGAGGTAAACGAGTTAGGAAAAAGAACAGAAGTCCCACAGAGTCATGTTTCATTTGAAGCCTTAAGCCATTTGCATATCTTCTTTGAAGAAATACCCCCTTTTATTTTTTTTCTATTTGTATTTTATTATTATTATTTTTTTAGACGGAGTCTGACTCTCTCACCCAGCCTGGAGTGTAGTGGCGTGATCTCAGCTCACTGCAACCTCTGCCCTCCTAGATTCAAGCAATTCTCCCTGCCTCAGCCTCCCGAGTAGCTGGGATTACAGGTGCCTGCCACCATGCCCAGCTAATTTTTGTATTTTTTAGTAGAGACGGGGGTTTCACAATGTTGGTCAGGCTGGTCTTGAACTCCTGACCTCAGGTGATCCACCCGCCTTGGCCTCCCAAAGTACTGAAATTACAGGCGTGAGCCACCATGCCCAGCCCCCCTTTTATTTTTGCATTAAGTTTTCATTTCTGTAAAAAGATACCATTTGTATGAATAAGAAAAAATTTTGGAAAAGGCTGATTGTACAGAAAGGAAAAAATGCAGATGTTTATTAAAAAGGGATATGAGAAGACTAAACACACCTTTTATCTCTAATATAAATAACATCCCAAACTAGTTAAAATTAATTAGCTAGGAGTCAAAGGGAGAGTGGTAAATATCCCTAATAAATAAAGAGGAAGGGAGGGCCGGGCGCGGTGGCTCAAGCCTGTAATCCCAGCACTTTGGGAGGCCGAGACGGGCGGATCACAAGGTCAGGAGATCGAGACCATCCTGGCTAACACGGTGAAACCCCGTCTCTACTAAAAAATATAAAAAATTAGCCAGGCAAGGTGGCGGCGCCTGTAGTCCCAGCTACTTGGGAGGCTGAGGTAGGAGAATGGCGTGAACCTGGGAGGCGGAGCTTGCAGTGAGCTGAGATCCGGCCACTGCACTCCAGCCTGGGTGACAGAGCGAGACTCCGTCTCAAAAAAATAAAAATAAAAATAAAGAGGAAGGGAAGAGGAAGAAGGAGGATGAGGAAGAAGGAGGAGGGAGAAAAGGGGAAAGAGACATAAGAGAGGAAGAAAAGGAGAAACAGGAGGAGGAAAGGGAAGAGAAAGTAAGAGAACAGAGAAAAGTAAGTGGGGAAGAAGGAAAGGCCAATAACAACAAATGAACAAAAGGTACTAAAAGAAATGCAAGGCCGGGCGCGGGGGCTCAAGCCTGTAATCCCAGCACTTTGGGAGGCCGAGACGGGCGGGTCACGAGGTCAGGAGATCGAGACCATCCTGGCTAACACGGTGAAACCCCGTCTCTACTAAAAAATACAAAAAACTAGCCAGGCGAGGTGGCAGGTGCCTGTAGTCCCAGCTACTCGGGAGGCTGAGGCAGGAGAATGGTATAAACCCAGGAGGCAGAGCTTGCAGTGAGCTGAGATCTGGCCAGTGCACTCCAGCCTGGGTGACAGAGCGAGACTCAAAAAAAAAGAAAAAAAAAAAGAAATGCAAATTGCCTTCCAATCTACCTCTGAATAAGAGAAACGCAAATTGGGCTGGGTGCAGTGGTTCACGCCTATAATCCCAGCATTTTGGGAGGCTGAGGCAGGTGGATCACGAGGTCAGGAGTTCGAGACCAACCTGGCCAACATTGTGAAACCCCACCTCTATTAAAAATACAAAAATTAGCCAGGTGTGGTGGCAAGTGCCTATAATCCCAGCTACTCAGGAGCTGAGGCAGGAGAATCCATTGAACCTGGAAGATGGAGGTTGCAGCTGGGAGGTGGAGGTTGCAGTGAGCTGAGATTGTGCCATTGCACTCCAGCCTGGGTGACAGAGCAAGACTCCGTCTCAAAAAAAGAAAAAAAAAAAAAAAGAGAGAAACATAAATTGAAATGACACTGAAACACCATTTCTCACCTATCACATTGCAAAAATTAAGTTTGAAGCCAGGCACAGTAGCTCACACATGTAATTCCAGCACTTTGTGAGGTCAAGGCAGGTAGATCACTTCAGGTCAGGAGTTCAAGACCAGCCTGGCCAACATGGTGAAACCCTGTCTCTACTAAAAATACAAAAATTAGCCAGGTGTGATGGCGGGTGCCTGTAATCCCAGCCAGTGGGGAGGCTGAGGCAGGAGAATCGCTTAAACCCGGGAGGCGGAGGTTGCAGTGAGCTGAGATCGCGCCATTGCCCTCCAGCCTGGGAGACAAGAGTGAGACTCTGTCTCAAAAAAAAAAAATCAACTTTGACAAAAGACTCTGTTGGTAAAGCTGTGAGGAAACAGGCAATCTCACGCATGGCTAATGGTATTACAGAACAGCACAGTATCTATAAAGGGAAATTTGGCAATATCTAGAACAATTATATACTTTTCTTTGGTCTAGCAATACCACTTACAGGAATCTATCCCAACGATATAATGGCCAAAATGTGAAAAGATATATGCATGAAGCTCTTTACTGGCACATTCATTGTAATCGAAAAAGATTGGAAACAATCCAACTATCCATCAAAAAGGGACTGCTATGAGCTGTATGTGTATACCCAAAAAATCCTATGTTGAAGCCCTAATCCCCAATATGATGGTATTTGGAGGTGTGACCTTTGGGAGGTAGTTAGGTTTAGATGAGATCATGAGGGTGGAGCCTCCATGATGGGACTGGTGAAGAAAGAGATGAAGAAACCAGAGCTTTCTCTCTGCCAAAAGTAAGGATCCAGCAGGAAGTGGCCACCTGTGAACCAGAAGAAGGGACTCCACCAAGAACTCAACCATGCTAGCACCCTGACCTTCTAGCCTCCAGAATGATGAGAAATAAATGTTTGTTGTTTGAGCACCTCAGTCTATGGTATTCTGTCATAACAGCCTGAACTAAGACAGAGATCATTTGAATAAACTATGATACATTGACCGGGCGCAGTGGCGCAAGCCTGTAATCCCAGCACTTTGGGAGGCCGAGACGGGCGGATCACAAGGTCAGGAGATCGAGACCATCCTGGTGAACACGGTGAAACCCCGTCTCTACTAAAAAAAATACAAAAAACTAGCCGGGCGTGGTGGCGGGCTCCTGTAGTCCCAGCTACTCGGGAGGCTGAGGCAGGAGAATGGCGTAAACCCGGGAGGCGGAGCTTGCAGTGAGCTGAGATCCGGCCACTGCACTCCAGCCTGGGCGACAGAGCGAGACTCTGTCTCAAAAAAAAAAAAAAAAAAAAACAAAAAAAAACTATGATACATCCACACAATAATCATCACACAGCTATAAAAGGGAATGATGCCAGGCGTGGTGGCCTACACCTGTAATTCCACACTTTGGGAGGCCAAGCTGGGATGATCGCTTGAGGCCAGGAGTTCAAGATCAGCCTGGGTAACATAGTGAGATCCCATCTCTACAAAAAATACAAAATTTAGCTAGGTGTAGTGGTACTAGCCTATAGTTCCAGCTACTCTGGAGGCTGGGGTGGGAGGACCCCTTGAGCCCAGTAGTTTGAGGTTACAGTGAGCTATGATTGTGCCACTGCACTCCAGCTTGGGCAACAGAGGGAGATCCTGTCTCAAAAAAAAAAAGAAAAAAAGCCAAAAAAAAAGGGAATGTCTCTACATACTGCTACGGAGTGATCACCAAGGCATACTGTTAAATAAAAAAAGCAGGTGCAGGTCTATGTATATTGCATGCTACCTTTTATCTAAGAAAGATTTTATATATAATCTATATATGTAATTCCTTATATATAATCTCTCTATCGGCCGGGCGCGGTGGCTCAAGCCTGTAATCCCAGCACTTTGGGAGGCCGAGACGGGCGGATCATGAGGTCAGGAGATCGAGACCATCCTGGCTAATACGGTGAAACCCCGTCTCTACTAAAAAATACAAAAAACTAGCCGGGCGACGAGGTGGGCGCCTGTAGTCCCAGCTACTCGGGAGGCTGAGACAGGAGAATGGCGTGAACCCGGGAGGCGGAGCTTGCAGTGAGCTGAGATCCGGCCACTGCACTCCAGCCTGGGCGGCAGAGCAAGACTCCGTCTCAAAAAAAAAAAAAAAAAAAAAATCTCTCTATCTATCTATCTATCTATCTATCTATATATGTTTATGACTTTTTTTTAGCTTTTCCGATAAGGAAACAATTTCTTTAGCAACTTTTTTTTAAAGAGAGGATAAAACACAAAAGAAATAAAATGGTTTTCTACAGGGAGAAGGAGAAGATAGTGTGGAAAAGACATGGATAGGAGTTGGATTTCTCAGCACTTTGGGAGGCTGAGGCGGGCGGATCAAGAGGTCAGGAGATCGAGACCATCCTGGCTAACACAGTGAAACCCCATCTCTACTAAAAATACAAAAAATTAGCCAGGCATGGTGGCGGGCGCCTATAGTCCCCAGCTACTCGGGAGGCTGAGGCAGGAAAATGGAGTGAACCCGATAGGCGGCGCTTGCAGTGAGCAGAGATCGTGCCACTGCACTCCAGCCTGGGTGACATGAGACTCCATCTAAAAAAAAAGGAAAAAAAAAAAGAAGTTGGATTTCTCAGCATATAACTTGTTTTACAGACTTTAGAACCATGTAAATATTTTACATAATTTTATAGGCAAAACTAATTTTTTAAAAAGCAACCTCTAAGTCAGGTGTGGTGGTTATGCCTGTAGTCTCAGCTACTCAGGAGGTTGAGGCAAGGAGAACTGCTTGAGGTCAGAAGTTGAAGACCAGCCTGGTCAATATAGAAAAACTCCCATCTCTAAAAACATTAAATAAATACAGTAAAATGAAAAAAAAAAAGCAACCTCTAAAAATCAAAAGCAAAATGTGTTGCTGAGTTGGTGGAATAACCTCATAGAAAAGAATTTCAAATGGCTCTTAAACCTTGCAATTTTATCATAGATCCTTATTGGTATACATCCTAAGGGAGAAAAATGCCCCCCAAAATCTTAAACTGTTTTCAGTAATTTATTTTTGGTGGTAATATTAGTATTCTGAGATTGATATATTGGGGTTTAAGCAACTAGGTAATTACATTGGTATCATTAAGAAGAAGGACTTAGGCCGGGCGCGGTGGCTCAAGCCTGTAATCCCAGCACTTTGGGAGGCCGAGACGGGCGGATCACGAGGTCAGGAGATCGAGACCATCCTGGCTAACACAATGAAACCCCGTCTCTACTAAAATACAAAAAAAACTAGCCGGGCGAGGTGGCAGGCGCCTGTAGTCCCAGCTACTCGGGAGGCTGAGGCAGGAGAATGGCGTGAACCTGGGAGGCGGAGCTTGCAGTGAGCTGAGATCTGGCCACTACACTCCAGCCTGGGCAACAGAGCGAGACTCTGTCTCAAAAAAAAAAAAAAAAAAAAAAAAAAAGAAGAAGGACTTTTGTCAAGGGATAACGGAGACACAGATAAAGTTAAGTAAAAATTCTATATTCCTGCATCTAAACTGAAAGTACTAGTATGGAGTTATGACCTCTTTTAATATTTAAAAAAAGTGCATTTCCTAGCTCCATCCACTGAAAAGCACTAGAAACAATAACAAATTCAGTATCAGGAAGCAATCTTAATATTATATGTTTTTTTACAATAGCTTTTTTTTTTTTGAGATGAAGTTTCACTCTTCCCACCCAGGCTGGAGTGCAATGGTGCAATCTCAGCTCACTGCAACCTCTGCCTCTGGGGTTCAAGCGATTCTCCTGTCTCAGCCTCCCAAGTAGCTGGGATTATAAGCGTGCACCACCATGCCTGGCTAATTTTTAAATTTTTAGTAGAGATAGGGTTTCATCATGTTGGCCAGGCTGATCTCGAACTCCTGACCTCAGGTGATCTGCCGCCTTGGCGTCCCAAAGTGTTGGGATTACAGGTATGAGTCATCATGCCCAGCCGTGTTTTTGAATTTCTATACAATCAAGCTTTAAGGTCATTAGGCTGCCCAGAGAACTTACTCACTCACTGTCATTGGGTCTTAAATACCTAAGCTTGCCAGAAACCTGACCATCCAGTAAGTGGAGTATTAGTACACATAGATAACTCACCAATTTATCCTTCTCCTCTTGGGCTTTTTCCTTTGTTTCATTTAATTGCTGTTTCAGTTTTTCAATCTGTGGAAAATCAAAATACAAGGTTGGGAAGATAGAGAAACTGCTCTATGTCTATCTTTATTAAGTGGACTAGTTTCAAACAATACTAAAACCAATATGGCAAAAAAGGTGAGTGAGACGGAAAGAGAAGAAGAGGGGACAGGAAATTTCCCATACCTTCAACCTGCTATTGCCAGTTTCTAAAACCTGGCTATCATCAGAAGTACCTGGGCAACTTTTTTTTGTTTTTGTGGTTAAAAATAAAAGCAACATTAAATTTACCATCTTAACCATTTTAAACATATAGCTCAGTAGTGTTAAGTATATTCATGTTGTTGTGCAATAAATCTCTAGAACTTTTCATCTTACAAAACTAAAACTATACCAAATAAATCCTAATTTCCCCTTACCTCTCCCCAGCACTTGGCAACCATCCTCTACTTTCTGTTTCTATAATTTTGACTACTTTGGATACTTCATGAGTAGAATCATACATTATTTGCCCTTTGGTGACTGGCTTATTTCATTAAGCATAATGTCCTTGAGGTTCATTCATGTCATAGGATGTGACAGGATTTCCTTTAAGGCGCATAATATTGCACCACATGCATACACCTTTTCCTTATCCATTCACCCATCGATGGATAATTTGGGTTGCTTCCACCTCTTGGCTATTGTGAATAGTGCTGCAATGAATATGGGCATGCGAATATCTCTTCAAGATCCTGCTCTGGGATGGGCGTGGTGGTTCATGCCTGTAATCCCAGCAATTTGGGAGGCTGAGGTGGGTGGATTGCTTGAGCTCAGAGTTTGAGACCAGCATGGGCAACATGGCAAAATCCCATCTCTACAAAGAAATATAAACATTAGCCAGGTGTGGTGGTGAGCACCTGTAATCCCAGCTAGAGCCTGGGGGGAGAAGGTTGCAGTGGGCCAAGATCATGCCACTGCACTCCACTCTGCATGACAGAGTGAGATCCTGTCTCAACAACAAAATTCCTGCTTTGAATTGTTTTGGATATATTAAATATACCCAGAAGTGAGATTGGTATTTCTATTTTTAATCTTTTGAGGAACTTCCATACTGTTTTCCACAATGGCTACAACATTGTACAGTCCCACCACCAGTGCACAAGCGTTCTAACACCTCCACGTCCTTGCCAACACTTATTTTGTTTTTTGGCAGTAGCCATTCTAATTGGTATGAGGTGCTATCTTGTTGTCGTTTTTATTTACATTTCTCTTATCTGGGTAACTTTTTTTTTTGGAATCTCTCTGTCGTCCAGGCTAGAGTGGAGTGGCACAATCTCAGCTCAATGCAACCTCTGTCTCCTAGGTTCAAGTGATTCTTTTGCCTCAGCCTCCCGAGTAGCTGGGACTACAGGCGCATGCCACCATACCTAGCTAATTTTTGTAGTTTTAATAGAGACAGGGTTTCATCATATGGCCAGGCTGGTCTTGAACTCCTGACCTCGTGATCTGCCTGCCTTGGCCTCCCAAAGTGCTAGGATTACAGGCATGAGCCACTGTGCCCAGCCTTATCTGGGTAACTTTTTTAGAAAAAAGTTTCTTTTGGCCGGGCGCGGTGGCTCAAGCCTGTAATCCCAGCACTTTGGGAGGCCGAGACGGGCGGATCACAAGGTCAGGAGATCGAGACCACCCTGGCTAACACAGTGAAACCCCGTCTCTACAAAAAAAAATACAAAAAACTAGCCGGGCGTGGTGGCGGGCTCCTGTAGTCCCAGCTACTCGGGAGGCTGAGGCAGAAGAATGGCGTAAACCTGGGAAGCGGAGCTTGCAGTGAGCTGAGATCCGGCCACTGCACTCCAGCCTGGGCGACAGAGCGAGACTCCGTCCCAAAAAAAAAAAAAAAAAAGAAAAAGAAAAAAGTTTCTTTTTACTTTCTTTTCTTTTCTTTTTTTTTTTTTTTTTGAGACAGGAGTTCTACTCTTGTTGCCCAGGCTGGAGTGCAATGGCATGATCTCAGCTCACTGCAATCTCCACCTCTGGGGTTCAAGCAATTCTCCTCCTCAGCCTCCCCAGTAGCTGGGATTACAAGCATGTGCCACCCCAGGCCTGGCTAATTTTGTATTTTTAGTAGGGAGGAGGTTTCTCCATGTTGGTCAGGCTGGTCTCGAACTCCAGACCTCAGGTGATCCACCCGCCTCGGCCTCCCAAAGTGCTGGGATTATGGGCATGAGCCACTGTGTCTGACCCAAAAAGTTTTTTTTTTTGAGACGGAGTCTCACTCTGTCGCCCAGGCTGGAGTGCAGTGGCCGGATCTCAGTTCACTGCAAGCTCCGCCTCCCGGGTTCCCGCCATTCTCCTGCCTCAGCTTCCCGAGTAGCTGGGACTACAGGCGCCCACCACCTCGTCTGGCTAGATTTTTGTAATTTTTAGTAGAGACGGGGTTTCACCGTGTTAGCCAGGATGGTCTCGATCTCCTGACCTCGTGATCCGCCCGTCTCGGCCTCCCAAAGTGCTGGGATTACAGGCTTGAGCCACCGCGCCCGGCCAAAAAGTTTTTTTTTTTTTATAATTTTTTTTTTTCTTGCTCTGTCGCCCAGGCTGGAGTGCAGTGGTGCAATTTCGGCTCACTGCAACCTCTGCCTCCTGGGTTCACGCCATTTTCCTGCCTCAGCCTCCTGAGTAGCTGGGACTATAGGTGCTCGCCACTATGCCCGGCTAATTTTTTGTATTCTTTAGTAGAGACGGGGTTTCACTGTGTTAGCCAGGATGGTCTCGATCTCCTGACCCCGTAATCCGCCCGCCTTGGCCTCCTAAAGTGCTGGGATTACAGGCGTGAGCCACCGCGCCCGGCCTAAAAATAATTTTAAAAAATAGAGATGGAGTCAGCCGGGCGTGGCGGCTCAAGCTTGTAATCCCAGCACTTTGGGAGGCCGAGATAGGTGGATCACCTGAGGTCAGGCGTTCAAGACCAGCCTGGCCAACATGGTGAAACCCTGTTTCTACAAAAAATACAAAACTTAGTTGGGTGTGGTGGCGCACGCCTGTAATCCCAGCTACTCGGGAGGCAGAGGCAGGAGAATCGCTTGAACACGGGAGGCGGAGGTTGCAGTGAGACAAGATCACGTCATTGCACTCCTGCCTGGGTGACAGAGCAAGTCTCCGTCTCAAAAAAGAAAAAAAAAGGCCGGGCGCGGTGGCTCAAGCCTGTAATCCCAGCACTTTGGGAGGCCGAGACGGGCGGATCACAAGGTCAGGAGATCGAGACCACCCTGGCTAATACGGTGAAACCCCGTCTCTACTAAAGAATACAAAAAACTAGCCGGGCGACGAGGCGGGCGCCTGTAGTCCCAGCTACTTGGGAGGCTGAGGCAGGAGAATGGCATAAACCCGGGAGGCAGAGCTTGCAGTGAGCTGAGATCCGGCCACTGCACTCCAGCCTGGGCGACAGAGCCAGACTCCGTCTCAAAAAAAAAAAAAAAAAGATGGAGTCTTGCCCTGTTGCTCAGGCTGGTCTCAAAGTCATGGGCTTAAGTGATCCTCCTGCCTTGGTCTCCCAAAGTGCTGGGATTATAGGCATGAGCCATAGTGCCTAGCCAAGACAAGTTTCAAGAAGAGTACAAAATATTACCATACTATTCACTCATATACATTAATGTTGCCACCTTTGTTTTCCCTCTCTCTGTCTCTGTGTATGTGTGTGTGTGTGTGTATTTTTAGTGGTAAAGGGTAATGTCAATTTCAAGATGACCTTTTACCCCTAAAGACTTCATTATCTATTTCCTTATTTCTTTTTCTTTCTTTTTTTTTTGAAACAGAGTCTTGCTCTGTCACCCCGGCTGGAGTGCAGCAGCGCAATCTTGGCTTACTGCAACCTCTGCCTCCCGGGCTCACGTAATTTTCCTGCCTCAGCCTCCCAAGTAGCTGGGACTACAGGCATGCGCCACCACGCTTGGCTAATTTTTTGTATTTTTTGTAGAGATGGGGTTTCACCATGTTGGCCCGGCTGGTCTCGAACTTCTGACCTCAGGTGATCCACCAGCCTCAGCCTCCCAAAGTGCTGAGATTACAGGCGTGAGCCACCATGCCTGGCCATTCAGTATCTATTTTTGAAGAAAAAGGGCATTCCCTTTTAAAAGCACTATAAAATTATAGGCCGGGCGCGGTGGCTCAAGCCTGTAATCCCAGCACTTTGGGAGGCCGAGACGGGCGGATCACGAGGTCAGGAGATCGAGACCATCCTGGCTAATACGGTGAAACCCCGTCTCTACTAAAAAATACAAAAAACTAGCCGGGCAACGAGGCGGGCGCCTGTAGTCCCAGCTACTCGGGAGGCTGAGACAGGAGAATGGCGTGAACCCGGGAGGCGGAGCTTGCAGTGAGCTGAGATCCGGCCACTGCACTCCAGCCTGGGCGGCAGAGCAAGACTCCGTCTCAAAAAAAAAAAAAAAAAAAAAAAAAAAAAAGCACTATAAAATTATAAAGATGAGGAAGTTTAACATTAATATAGTATTATGTAATATATACTCTATATTTAAATTCTGCTATAATTATCCCAATAATGTCCTTTATTACAATTTTGTATTTTTCTTATCTAGGATACAACCCTTGATCATGCATCGCATTTAGCTGTCATGTGTCTTAGTCCCCTTTAATCTGGAACAGTTTCTCAGTCTTTGTTTTTAAATTGACTTTTTAAAAAGGACATTGGCCAGGGTTGGGCTTGGCTGATACTTCTTCATGAGTAGATTCAGGTTGTCCATTTTTGGTAGGCTATATATAGTACCAAGTGATGATGTATCCTTTTCAGTACATCACATCATTAGTGTGTACTGATTGATGCTAATTTTAACCAGTTGGTTAAGGTTGTGTCTGCCCACTTTCTCCACCTAAAAGTTATTATTTTTTCTTTTGCGATTATTAAGTAATTTGTGAGAAGATCTTTTGAGACTATGCAATTATCCTCCTCATTAAACTTTCATCCACTAGGTTTTAGCATCCATTGATGATTCTTGACTGATTCAGTTATTACTATGATGCCAAAGGGTGATTTTTCTAACTCCATCTCTCCTTGGAAATTTATTAATTGGCATTCTATGGCAAAAAAAAAAAAAAAAAAAAAAAAAGTCGGGTAAGGTGGCTCATGGCTGTAATCCCAACACTTTGGGAGGCCGAGACAGGTGAATCACCTGAAGTCAGGAGTTCAAGACCAACCTGGCCAGCATGGTGAAACTCTGTCTCTACTACAAATACAAAAATTAGCCAGGCATGGTGGTGGTGCACCTGTAATCCCAGCTACTCAGAAGGCTGAGGCAGGAGAATCCTTTGAACCCAGTGGAGGTTGCAGTGAGCCAAGATCGCACCACTGCACTCCAGCCTGGGTGACAGAGCGAGATTCCATCAGGAAAAAAAAAAAAAAAAAAGGCTTCCTTTCTCCCTTATTAATGTATGTATTTATTAGTAGTATACACGTGTGGATTTTTATTTCATTCAATAAGTTATAATCTATTACTGTCATTATTTATTAGGTTACTGCAAAAGCATTGCAGTTTTTGCCATTCTTTTCTTTTTTTTCTTTTTGAGACAGAGTCTCACTCTGTCCCCAAGGGTGGAGTGCAGTGGCGCGATCTCAGCTCACTGCAACCTCCACCTCCTGGGTTCAATCGATTCTCCTGTCTCAGTTTCCTGAGTAGCTGGATTATAGGCACGCACCACCCGACTAATTTTTGTATTTTTAGTACAGACAGGGTTTCGCCATGTTGGCCAGGCTGGTCTTGAACTCCTGACCTCAGGTGATCTGCCCGTCTCGGCCTCCCAAAGTGCTGGGATTACAGGCATGAGCCACTGCACCCAGCCATTTTTGCTATTCTTTTTTTTTTTTTTTAAGCTTTCTTAGAAATTGTATTGGTCCTGGAGAAAGGGAGGCAAGCAGCCCCTGCCTCCCGCTCAGAGTGCCCCCAGCCCTGTTTCCGGTTGCCATTGATGGGGAGGTTCACGTGCTCAGGGGAGGCCAGGAAAGCCTTGAGCTTGGGCCGGGCACTGAGTCGCGCCACATAGGCCGAGAGCAAGGGGAACGCATCCAGGCAGCCGGGGGCCAGGACCTCATGGATCAGCAGCAAGTCCAGCAGGTTGTAGTCAGCGAAGGAGATCTGGTCTCCCACAATGAAGGTCTTGCCTCCCTGGTTCTGGGACAGCAGGGTCTCAAAAGGCTTCAGTTGCCCGGGCAATGCCTTCACATAGTCATCCTTGCCCGCCTCGTAGTTGGTGTAGATGAGGGAGAGGTATTTGCAGCGGAGGTCCTCCACGCCATCATTCACCATGTCCACCAGGGCTGCCTCCCGCTGGTCCTTCCCATAGAGCCCAAGAGTGCGGCCCAGGTGACGCAGGAAGGTATTGGATTGGTACAGGGTGAGGTCTCCGTCCTGGAACTTGGGGAGCTGCCCATACAGGCAGGAGGCTTTGAGAGAGCCCTCTTGCCAGGTCTCCATTGTTACCACCTCCTCCTTCCAGCTCTGGCCCTGGTCTGCCAGCAGCATGCGCAGGGCCGCGCAGCGGCCTCGAACTGGGAAGTAGACCACGGTGTAGGGCGGCATGGTGGCACACGCGGCGGCGGCGGCGGCGGCGACGAAACTCCAGCCATTTTTGCTATTCTTTATCAGGTTGGTGCAAAAGTAATTGTGGTTTTTGACCATTCTTTTAATTCTTTTAATGCACCAACCTAATATTTTGATTGTCCCAGATTTGGCCAATGGCAGCCCCTTCAAACAAGGCCATGTCCTTTAAAATGTTTTATTTTATTTTCTGGCACAATTACATATTCCACACTCTTTTTTTTTTTTTTTTAGATGGAGTTTCACTCTTGTTGCCCAGGCTGGAGTGCAATGGTGTGATCTTGGCTCACTGCAACCTCTGCCTCCCGTGTTCAAATGATTCTCCTGCCTCAGCCTCCTGAATAGCTGGAGTTACAGGTGCCTGCCACCACACCTGGCTAACTTATATTTTTAGTAGAGATGGGGTTTCATCATGTTGGCCAGGCTGGTCTCAAACTGCTGACCTCAGTAATCCACCCGCCTTGGCCTCCCAAAGTGCTGGGATTACGGGCCAGCCTCTTTTTTTTTTTTTTTTTGAGACAGAATCTCACTCTGTTACCCAGGCTTGACTGCAGTGGCACAGTCTTGGCTCACTGCAACCTCTGCCTCCTGGGTTCAAGCGATTCTTGTGCCTCAACCTCCCAAGCAGCTGGGACTACAGGCACGCGCCACCATGCCTAGCTAATTTTTTGTAGAGAGAGCTAATTTTCTAGTAGAGATGGAGTTTCACCATGTTGGCCAGGCTGGTATCGACCTCCTGGCCTCATGTGATGCACCCCGGTCAGCCTCCCAAAGTGCTGGGATTACAGGCGTGGGCCACCATGAACAGCCCAGCCTCATCTTTTATATTCCCTGCTCCAGTCCTGAAATCAACCATTTCTCCAAGGAATGCTGGTTTTAGAAGGGAATATGAGTAGCTTTTTAAACTAAAGACTTGTTGACATGGTTGTTGACACAAGTGAGATACTGTGTACAATGTTTTAGACCACCTTAAGAAAAAATCTAGATATTCTAAAAAACAAACTGGGACAATCCTAAATCACATAAAACAGGTGTGACACTTAATGAGATTATTTTGTGATTAATTCAGTACAGCATTAAATTCTCTTAAGGGGAATCTCCTAATTTTGTTCACAGTAAAATAGTTTTCAAAACACATCTCATTTCTAATAGTTCTATAATTAACATAAGACTATAAACAGTTTAAACAAAGTTTAACATAATAACATCTTTCTAGTATATAGCAAAATGAGTATCAAAACTATGGGAAAGCTAGTTAATGAGGATATATTTAGTCTACTTTGTTTCTTTCTCCCAAGGTTGTTTCTTTTGGTTTAATGGCAATCCATGATTACAAAAATTACCCATTTGTTACTGCCAGATGCTGCCCTTTGATATAATGAGGCAGATGAGAATCAGAAAATGCAAGTGATACTGATATAGACCAATACAAACGAGCTATTACAAGCCACAAAACAAAGTATCTAAGTAATGCATTTGGAAATTATTTCTATGGCTGACTAAACAACTTACTTTAGAATAATACTTTATAGAGGGCAATTTAATAATACCTACTATTAAAAGAGTAATTTTAAAAATAAAAATTGGCCAGGTTTTGTGGCTCATACGTGTAATCCCAACACTTTGGGAGGGTGAGGGGCGCGGATCACTCGAGGCCAGGAGTTACAGATCAGCCTGGCCCACAACATGCCAAAACCCCGTCCTTACTAAAAATACAAAAAATAAATAAAATAAAGATAGAAATTGCTGGACCAGGTGCTATCGCTCACACCTGTAATCTCAGCACTTTGGGAGGCTGAGTTGGGAGGATTGCTTAAGCCCAGGAGTTCGAGGCTAGCCTGAGTGACATGGCGAAATCCTGTCTCTGTAAAAACTACAAAAAATCAGCCAGGCATGGTGGCTCATGCTTGCAATCCCAGCACTTTGGGAGGCCAATGTGGGTGGATCACTTGAGCTCCGGAGTTCAAGACCAGCCTGGGCAACATGGCAAAACCCTGTCTCTACCAAAAATACAAAAAATTAGCCAGGCATGGAGGTGCGTGCCTGCAGTCTCGGCTGCTTGGGAGATGGAGGCAGGAGGATCATCTGAGCCCACAGGTCGATCCTGTGGTGAGCCATGATCACACCACTGCACTCCAGACCAGGCAATAGAGTGAGCCCCTGTCTCAAAAATAATAATAAAATAATAATGAGACAGAGTTTTGCTCTGTTGCCCAGGCTGGACTGCTGTGACATGACCATGGCTCACTGCAGCTTCAACCTCCTGGGCTTAAGTGATGCTCCCACCTTAGCCTCCTGAGTAGCTGGGACTACAGATGCACACTGCCATGCCTGGCTATTTTTTTATTTTGTGTAGAGACTGGGTCTTGCGTTGTTCCCCAGGCTGGTCCTGAACTCCTAGGCTAAGTTATCCTCCAGTTCGGCCTCCCAAAGTGTTGGCATTATAGGCACGAACTACCACACCCAGCCTGAATTTCTACTTTTAACATCCACTAGGGGTGTGACTTTGGGCAAGTTACCTGTCCTTTCTGAGAGTCAATTTCTTCATCTGTAACATGGAAATAACAATATTATAGCTACACGGGGTTATTAAAATAATAGGAGGTTAGTAAAATAATCAGAGAGGTAAAGCACCCAGTATAGTACATTGTAGTGGCTCCAAAATGTTAGTTCCCTTCCTTTTTTCTTTTTCTTTTTTCTTTTCTTTTCTTTTTTTTTTTTTTTGAGATGGAGTCTCACTGTGTCGCCCAGGCTGGAGTACAGTGGTATGATCTCAGCTCACTGCAATCTCTGCCTCCCGGGTTCAAGCAATTCTCCTGCCTCAGCCTCCCGAGTGGCTGGGACTACAGGCACATGCAGCCATGCCCGGTTAATTTTTGTATTTTAGTAGGGACGGGGTTTCACCGTGCTGCCCAGGCTGGTTGCGAACTCCTGGGCTCAGGCAATTTGCCCACCTCAGCCTCCCAAAGTGCTGGGATTATAGGCGTGAGCCACTGCGCCCGGCCTCCCTTTTTCTTCCAAATATAAAATGATAGCTTTACTCTCAACACTTTAATAAGGTACAATAAGATACAAGATTCAACTTGCTGGGTTCAGAACATTATCACAGATTACCAGTGAACGGCTTTACAAATTTTTAAAACTAAAAATTAGCATCAAAAAATATATAGATCACATACCATGCTCTTGTCCTTAAAATAAAGTGGATCATAATGTTCCCCTACGATCATCAATCTCTGTTTGCTTCAGAGAAGAAAACATGGAACAAGGATTGAAAATAAGAGAGCCAATAACAGTAAAACCATTCTGAAAAAGTGTCTTGCTTCAAGGAGGGTAAAGGTCAATTGAAATGTCTTAACTATATGTTAAGATTTCAAGGAATTAAAAATCTTTGAAATATATAACCACATCAGTATCACCACAGAGGTAGTTAATGAGGCCGAGGAGGTTTTCTACCTACCTACCATATTATCTTTCTCCTGATCCTGCTTCTTTAGGTAACTTAATACTGACATTATGTCTTTCTCCATTTTACATTGCTTTTTCTTTAAGTCCTCATTACTTTTTGCCAGTGTCCGTGAAGTATCACGATACTCAATCCTAGAGAGTTCTGTGACTTCCAACCTAGCCTCCCAAAGGGAGGCATTGGCCTTGGCTCTGTCCACCACAGATTCATCTGTTTTTATTAACTTCCTGCATGGGAAGAGGACATTGACAGTATATGACTATTTATACAACTCTAATATGCAGACAGTATATAACTCTACTATATTACTATTAAATTTTTCTCTTTTTAAATTTGTTTTGCTTGGCATTGCCTGGCACACATGAGAAAACATTGTTGGATGAATAAGTTAACAAGAAATACATATTCACATTTGAAAAACGAAAAAAAAATACATATTCACTCGTATTCACGTAAGAGAATTAAGTAAGTGCCTCTTCCTGGAAGAGGCGAGCCCCGGAGCATAACTCGAAAAGAGTGGAAAAACAAAGGGAAAAGACAGGATAAACCAAACTCATTTCATAAAGCTTTCATATCTTTTTTTTTTTTTTTTTTTGAGACAGGGCCTGGCTCCATCACCATGCTGGAGTGCAGAAGCACGATCTCGGCTCCCCACAACCCCTGCCTCCTGGGCTCAAGCCATCCACCCACCTCAGCCTCCCAAGTGGCTGGAACCACAGGCTTACGCAACTATGCCCAGCTAATTTTTGTATTTTTCATAGAAATAGGTTTTCGCCATGTTGCCCAGGCTGGTCTTGAACTTCTGGGCTCGAGTGATCCTCCTACCTCAGCCTCCCAAAGTGCTGAGATTACAGGTGTGAGCCACTGTGCCTGGACAGTTTTTATATCTTTTCATTTACTTATTTGATTCTCCCATTTTTTTTTTTTTTTTTTAATAAAGATGGGGTCTCACTATGTTGCCTAGGCTGGTCTCCAACTCCTGGGCTCAAGTATCCTCCCACCTCAGCCTCTTATTGTGCTGAGATTACAGGTGTGAACCAGTGCCCTGGCCTGATTCTCCTGTAGTTAAGCTATCTTTTCTATTCCTACTCACTCAGTGCTGGACTTTGGTTCTCTCCACTGCAAACCCATTATCTCCGTTCGTTTTCTGCATGAGTATACCCATTGGTAGTGTAACTATAATCTCCCACCCACTTCGCCCTCCACTTTTGAGTTTTTTTGTTTTTGTTTTGTTTTGTTTTTGGCTAGGTCTTGGACAAAAAGTCAAGTCACTAGGACAAATATGTTAAATACTTTATCAGCTGGTGCCACGGTTCACCGGACTTTTTTTTTTTTTTTTTTTTGAGACAAGCTCTTGCTCTGTCATCCAGGATGTAGTGTAGTAGCAACACACAGCTCACTGCAGCCTCGACCTCCCAGGCCCAGACAATCCTCCACTTCAACCTCCTGAGTAACTGTGACTACAGGCATGAGTTAGCATGCCCAACTAATTTTTAACAAAACTTTTTGTAGAGACAGGGTCTTCCTATGTTGTTCAGGCTGGTCTTGAACTCCTGGGCTCAAGTGATCTTCCCCTACTCAGCCTCCCAAAGTGCTGGGCATGAGCCATCATGCCCCGCCCACCAGGTTTTAAGGATGCCTGAGAAACCATAATCATTTATATAGAGGTGGAGAGGAAAAAGGAGGGATTCGAAGATTAAAGTGGTAAAGGAAGAGGTTTTTCTAAATATTTATCGTATGAGCATTAACAAAACACTACTCCTTATATATAGTAGGTACCATGATATACAAATACGTACATAATATTTAAGAATATTTCGGCCGGGCGCGGTGGCTCAAGCCTGTAATCCCAGCACTTTGGGAGGCCGAGACGGGCGGATCACGAGGTCAGGAGATCGAGACCATCCTGGCTAACATGGTGAAACCCTGTCTCTACTAAAAAAAAAAAAAAAAAAAAAAAGAATATTTCACCTGTATTTGAATTCTAAATATTTTCACACATGTGTATATGTGGACCTTTCTATGCTGCCACCCTCCACATCCACTTTCCTACCTCTGGTTCTCAGTCCTCTTCCACAGAGGTAATGGGTTTGCAGTAGAGAGAACCAAAGTCCCACTTTCACCTTTTGTTCTCTTCAAATTAAGGCCAGCTCTATTCCCAACCCCTCAGCCTGTTATAACTCTTGATGTCCCTTTCTGGCATGATTTAGGCACTGGTGATACACAGTCTCACTACGACCATCCAGGTATCAGGTCTAAGTGGCTCAAAGCACTTGATGAGACAGGGCATGGTAGCTCATGGCTGTCATCCCAGCACTTTGAGAGGCCGAGGTGGGTGGATCACCTGAAGTCAGGAGTTCAAGACCAGCCTGGCCAACATGGTGAAACCCCGTCTCCACTAAAAATAAAATTAGCTGGGCATGGTGACGGGTGCCTGTAATCCCAGCTACTCAGGAGGCTGAGGCAGAATAATTGGTTGAACCCAGGAGGCAGAGGTTGCAGTGAGCCAAGATCATGCCATTGCACTCCAGCCTGGGCAACAAGAGCAAAACTTGGTCTCAGGGAAAAAAAAAAAGTACTTGATGCAAGAAATTAAGACACTCTAAATAGGACCACTTATACTCACTGTAGAAACAAAGCCAGGTTTCTCAAACAATGGGTCATGGAAAATCCAAGGAATAAGGTCTCTTACCCTCAGTGTTCCTCATTGTTCAAATGTGTACTGTAGAAGCATGGTCAAAATCTGAAAACATATGTGAGTGAGTTCTAGGAATGTGATAAGCCCTTGGCACTTTAAGTGCTAGACTCACTGTGCAGCTATGTAAAAACAACAACAACAAAAAACCCATAAGATAATACTTACATTAATACACGGGAAGAAAAAAGTCACATTAAGTATGTACATTGGGCTATCATTTTATTAAAAAATAAAATACTCCAAAATATAGTAGTGTTTATTTTTGGATAATGAGACTACAGGTTATTTTTGTTTTCTCTTTTGGTACCTCCCATGTTTCCCAAACTTCCTGTATTGAGCATGAATTACTCTCTTAAGTTACTTTACAAACATCTCAAGTTTGGTGCCAACTCTGTGTTCCCATATATGATATTGAAACCACCGGGGTCCCCCAACAGGGCTAGTGGCAATCTAGCAGCAACTCCAGGCCTGTAAGGGGTTAGTGCTAGAACATTACCCACCTCAGTGGCTCGGATCAGTTTGGGAAAACCTCAACAATTACCCAACTTGGTAAAATACTTCAGGTGTCCCCTTTGAACCAAAAGAGATCTCTGAAAAGGCCCAAGGAAATGCTTTATACATCCGCTACACGTTTAAGATCATCTGAACCACATAGTAGAGATGTGTCAGACTATGGACATGGGAACTGTAATCCTCTCAAGCAGGGAGAGCCAAGAGGGTCCGAGGGGGCCGGCGCGGGGGACGCCAGGTAGCCAGCCCCAGACCCGAAATCTCAGGCAGGCCCAGGGAAAGGGGGACTCTCGCGTGGCTTCTCCTTACTTGGTGTCTTTGCCTTTGCTCTTGCCTTTCTTTTTGTCCTTTCCTTTCGACGGCATCTTGGCTTCCCCAGCGGCTCCGCTGTCGTCGTTGCCCAGCCGCCGCCACGCTGGCCGGCTCCGTCTCCAAGGGAACCTGGACGCCGAACGGGCAACGCCCCGCCCCCGCCGCTGACGGCGCGCGGACGGCGCAAGCGCCCGTGACGTGCCCCAGACGCCGCCGCGCGCGGGGCGGGGCGGAGGTCGCGCCGAGGGTGGCGGGCTGCCGCGCCAGGGTGGCGCGCGCGCGGTGAGTGTGCGAGAGTTGGCAGCTCCTGATCTTCTATGTGGGGCTCGGGCTCCGCGGGCGGGAGGCGCGAGCTGGCAGCCCCGGGCGGTAGCGCTCCGTCCTGCGGCCCGGGTGTGTCAGAAGTCGCTGCGGTCGGGGCACCCTTGCTTCAGGAGGCTTAGATCCCCGCTGGTCCGCCCGCCCCGCCGCGGTGGTCTGAGCCGCAGCGCTTTTCCGTGCCTCCACGCCGCAGCCAACGTGGCTGCGGCTGTCTAGCCCTAGCCCCCGCTCCATCTCCGCCGCTCCCGGCACTGCCCGACTTCTTTGAGTTCCATCCCTTTCCTGGCTTTTCATCCTTGCTGATTCTGTAAGGGATAGCGCAGCCAGCGGACGTCCCAGGCCAAACGTTTTTTGATAGGCTGTTGAGGACTTTCCCGAGGGCGGTGGTTGGGGGCGAGGCTGCCTGCCTCCCAAGAGCAGCAGCACGCCAGAGAGCCGGCAGGGAGGGGAGTGCTGCCACCGAGGTCGGGAGCAGGGTCCTGGGCCTCATTGGGTCCTGTGTGGCCGATACTTCCCGCCCACGACCGGCCCCCGGATTTCGATTTGCTAATACCTCACCCGTCCGCAGCCTTCTTTCCTGAAAGTTAATATAAAGTTGAAAGCTCTTCAACTTGCTTCCCCGACTCCTGAAATCCCGAATACACCTCTGAAAAGGAGTGTACTCACAAATATTCTCATTTTTCAATGAGACTCAGTCATTAAGGAAGATACGGTATTCTGAGTGTCAAGCCAGTAGGAGACTTGTGGTTGAAGCTCTGCTCTGTGTTATACTCCATTTCAATTTAAAAAGTTTATTTTAAATGTCGTTGTAGATCCTTCCTCACTATTTCTCTATGGAGGACTTAATTCATACACCCCTTCCTGAGGTCTTTGACCTCTAATTACTCCCCCCCACCTTATTTGCCACTTGCATGATTTCTGTTTCTGAATTTCTGTTTCTGCACTGAGGGAACATGCCGATTTGGTAATGATAAGCCATGTAAACTTTTTTTTTTTCTGAGACAGAGTCTCCTGTCGCCCAGGCTGGAGTGCAGTGGGGCATCTCAGCTCCCTGCGACCTCCACCTCCTGGGTTCAAGAATTCTCCTGCCTCAGCCTCCCCAGTAACTAGGACTACAGGTGCGTGCCATCACACCCAGCTAATTTTTGTATTTTTGGTAGAGATGGAGTTTCACCATACTGGCCAGGCTGGTCTCGAACTCCTGGCCTCTGGTGATCCACCCACCTCGGCCTCCCAAAGTGTTGAAATTACAGGCATGAGCCACCGCCCCCGGCTGTAAACCTTTTTTTTTTTTTTTTTTTTTTTTCCTGAGACGGAGTCTCGCTCTTGTTGCCCAGGCTAGAGTGCAGTGGCGCGATCTCGGCCCACCGCAACCTCCGTCTCCCGGGTTCAGGCGATTCTCCTGCCTCAGCCTCTCTAGTAGCTGGGATTACAGGCGCACACCACCATCCCTGGCTAATTTTGTATTTTTAGTAGAGACGGGGTTTCACCATGTTGGTCAGGCTGGCGTAAACCTTTTTATACATACCATCTGTCAGCATGATCATGGCTTTTTCTTTTTTCTTTTTTTTTTTTTTTTGTTGAGAGGGAGTTTCTCTCTTGTTGCCCGCCCAGGCTGGAGTGCAATAGCATGATCTCGGCTCACCACCACCTCCACCTCCCGGATTCAAGCAATTCTCCTGCCTCAGCCTCCCGAGTAGCTGGGATTACAGCATGTGCCACCACGCCCGGCTACTTTTATATTTTTAGTTGAGATGGGGTTTCTCCATGTTGGTCAGACCAGTCTCGAACTTCTGACCACAGGATATCCACCCGCCTCGGCCTCCCAAAATGCTGGAATTACAGGCGTGAGCCACCGCACTTGGCTGATCATGGCTTTTTCTGACTGTATTTCTGGTACATTTTCACACTCCCGTGAATCCATAGGTGGAATCGCCATATATTGAAGGGGTTATCTCTGATATAAAATCTATAAAGTTACTATTAATTTTGTATGTGTAAGGTTCTGAAAAAGCACACTGTTGATAAGCTGCAGAAAAGAGAGTAAGGCATCTTCTGTCACAGGCTGTATATTCGGAATTTATTCTAGAAATTGGTAACTTTATTTAATTTTTTTGAGACAGAGTCTTGCTCTGTCACCTAGGTTGGAGTGCAGTGGCGCTATCTTGGCTCACTGCAAGCTCTGCCTCCTGGGTTCATGCCATTCTTCTGCCTTAGCCTCCCCAGCAGCTGGGACTACAGGCGCTCGCCGCCACGCCGGGCTAATTTTTTGTATTTTTAGTAGAGACCAGGTTTCACCGTATTAACCAGGATGGTCTCGATCTCCTGACCTTGTGATCCTCCCACCTCGGCCTCCCAAAGTGCTGAGATTAAAGGTGTGAGCCACCTAGCCCGGCCAGAAATTGGTAACTTTATAACATGAAAGTCAGTTCAAGACTCCTTATTTGAACATAGGCTTATAAATTAATTTATAAACAAAAATTTGACTATAACAAGATTATTAATATATGCATAGTACCTTAGTTATAGTACTTTATAGTTTCTTTTATTGGTTTTTGGGTTTTTTGGTGGTTTTCTTGAGATAGGGTCTTATTCTTGCCCATGCTGGAGTACAGTGGCAGGGTCATGGCTCCTTACAGCTTCGACCTCCTGGACTCAAGTCTCTGGCATGCACCACCACGCCTGGCTAATTTTGTATTTTTTGTAGAGACAGGGTTTTGCCATGTTGCTCAGGCAGGTCTTGAACTCCTGAGCTCAAGTGATCCTCCTGCCTTTGCCTCCCAAAGTGCCGGGATTACAGGCATGAGCAGCCACACCTGACCTAGTTTATTTTATTGTATATATTTTTTATTGACTAAGTTTGATTTTGTAAATAAAGCTGTTGTGACATGAATATGACTCAGAGAAATGCCAAGATTTCATACTTCAGTAGAGGTGGGTCTAGAGTCTACAGTCTTCTGAATCCCCTCATTTTCTACCAAAGAACTGAATGTTGTTACTGTCATCTGCTGGTGAGCAACAACTGATAGTGTGGATAGTAGAGTAGGAAGTTGCTCTTTAGTAGTTCATGTGGTAGCATTTCCTTCCACAGTTACTGGTAGGTGCCTTTACTGTGAAGTTTCAGGAATTATTACTAAATAAATTTGCTTTGTTTCATTGTTTAGAACACTAATGCTTTTAAACTTGGAATAAACCACTTCTTGTTTTGTTGACTTGGTTTTGTAATTCTTTTTCTGTCCAGTTTTCCTTGTTCCTGGTCAACAAAGAAATGTGGAGTGTCTTGGCTGAATCCTCATACAGACAAGATCATTATGGTGCTGTTAGGTAGGACTTGTATCCAGATGTAAGGTAATATCTCCACCAGCTTAAAGTTGTAAATGTATTTCAAATGCTCCTGAATGGTGGTTTTCTTTTTTTCCTGAATTTAATTCTCTATTATTTTGCCAGGTGATGTTAATTTTGTTCAATAAACCATATATAAAATTTAGAACTATTATGTATCAAAATAGATAGAACTTCTGGCAGGGCATGGTGGTTCATGCCTGTAATCCTAACACTTTTGGGAGACCAAGTCAGGTGGATTGCTTAAGCCCAATTCAAGACCAGTCTGAACAACATGGTAAAACCCTGTCTTTACACAAAGTACAAAAATTAACCAGGTGTGGTGACATGTACCTGTAGTTCCAGCTTACTCAGGAGTCTGAGTTCAGAGGACCACCTGAGCCCAGGGAGGTCAAGGCTTCAGTGAGCCATGATTGTGCCACTGTATTCCAGCCTGAGCAATAGTGTGACTCTTTCTCAAAAAAAAAAAGGGCAGGGGTGCGGGGAGACAGGGGTAGTACTTCTGCTTGTTTCTTCTAGTAGCTCCAGAACTGGGTTTACTTTATAAACTCATCTGTAACTTTATTTGGGTTTACCTTAGAAGCCATGTTTCTGTTCATAAATCATTCTTGAAATCACCGTATAGCAGATGGTACTTTATAGGTAGAACAGACTAAGTGAACAGCTTTAGATTTTGTTTTTACATAGCCTTTAGAATCCTAAATAAATATATTATTATCCAAACCGTATTTGAAGGGAATAATCAGTGTTTCTCTTGGGAGTTACTTTTTTTTTTTTTGAGAGGTAGTCTTGCTCTTTCGCCCAGGCTGGAGTGCAGTGGCACGATCGTGTCTCACTTCAACTTCCACCTCGTAGGTTCAAGTGATTCTCCTGCCTCGGCCTCCAGAGTAGCTGAGATTACAGGCGCCTACCACCATGCCTGGCTAATTTTTGTATTTTTAGTAGAGATGGGGTTTCACCATGTTGGCCAGGCTGGTCTTGAACTCCTCACCTCAGGTGATCTGCCTGCCTTGGCTTCCCAAAGTGCTGGGATTACAGGCTTGAGCCACCCACACCTGGCCAGGAGTTACTTTCATCCTGCTTTTTTATTGCATGTGCTGCAAATATAGAATTCTACTAAATTGACATTTTCTTGTGATACTAAGACTAGTTCACATCTCTCCAGGGGCATTTTAAGAAATCCTGGTGGTCAAGGGTTTCATCTTATCACTTTTAGATAAATTTTTAAAATTTAAAGCATTCACTGTTTTACTTATATACAAGATACATTACCACAGATATTTATTTATTTATTTTATTTATTTGTTTATGAATGAATGACAGGGTCTCACTATGTCACCCAGGCTGGAGTGCAGTGGTGCAGTCATGACTCACTGCAGCCTCAATCTTCTGGGCTCAAGCAGTTCTCCCACATCAGTCTCCTGAGTAGCTGGGACCACAGGTTTGTGCCACCATGCCCAGCTAACTGTTTCTTTTTTTTTTTTTTTTTGGTTAAGACTGGGTCTCACTGTGTTGCTCCTGGGCTCAAATGGTTCTCCTACCTCAGCCTCTGAAAGTGCTGGGATTATAGTTGTGGGCCACCATGCTTGGCCATATATTTTTGAGATGGGGTTTTGTTATGTTGCCCAGGCTGAACTTAAGCTCCTGAGCTCAAGAGATCCTCCTACCTCAGCTTCCCAAGTAGCTGGGACTACAGGCATGCACCACGATGCCTACAAATAATTATTAATTACTGTTACTTTATTTGCAAAATATCCCATTTTTATTAGTTGTCCATCCCAACAGAGCCACAGACTAAAAGTTCTCTAAGAAAACTTACCTGGACTGGGCACAGTGACTCACATCTGTAATCCTAGCACTTTGGGAGGCCGAGGTAGGAGGATTGCTAGAGCCCAGGATTTTGAGACTGGCCTGAACAACATAACAAGATCCTGTCTCTAATTTTTTAAAAAAGCAAAGAAAAATTACCCAAATTTTAGGCCCACTTGTCTGCATTTTCATGTCATGGATCTGTCAAATGTTCATTCATTTAAGAAACATTTAATGAGGCCGGGCGCGGTGGCTCACGCCTGTAATCCCAGCACTTTGGGAGGCCGAGGCGGACGGATCATGAGGTCAGGAGATCGAGACCATCCTGGCCAACATGGTGAAACCCCGTCTCTACTAAAATTAGCCGGGCGTGGTGGCAAGCACCTGTAGTCCCAGCTCCTCAGGGGACTGAGGCAGGAGAATGGCGTGAACCCCGGGGGTGGAGCTTGCAGTGAGCCGTGATCATGCCACTGCACTCCAGCCTGGGCGACAGAGCGAGACTCCGTCTCAAAAAAAAGAAAAGAAACATTTAGTGAATACCAACTGTGTAACAACCTGTCTGATAACTTGATGGGTACAGTAAGGAACGAGAGAAGGCCCTTTCCCTCAAGTTGTTTACAGTCAGATGTGTAAAGCTCTGACCTGGATGTTGATCTCTGAGAATATACAACCTCATTGTCACCCATCCACAAACACTTAACAGTAAACAGTACCAAGCAGGGATTGATAAAGGAGAGACGGTATAGACCAGGGGTGTCCAATCTTTTGGCTTCCTTGGGCTACATTGGAAGAAGAAAAATTCTCTTGAGTCACAAGTAAAATATACTAACACTAATGATAGCTGATGAAGTTAAAAAAAAATCACAAAAATGATCTCATAATATTTTAAGAAAGTTTACGAATTTGTGTTGGGCTGCATTCAAAGCCTTCCTGGGTTGCATGTGGCCCATGGGCTGTGGGTTGACTAAGCTTGGCCCAAACCCTAGGTGCTATTGAATTTGGAGGCATTTAAGACTGTCGTAGTCAGGGAAAGTTTACAGAAGGAGATGGACTGAAAGCAGAGGGAAGTTCATCTGTGAAGTTAGAACAATGTGAGCACAATTCAGAGTATGCTTAAACTTGAACATTGTTTCCTAAAGTGTGGTCCACAGACCGGTAGCATCAGCATCACCTGGTAACTTATTAGAATTGCAGTTTCACATTCCCCACCTGAGACCTACTGAATCAGAAATACTGGCAATGAGGTCCAGCAATCTATGCCCTCCAGGTGGTTCTGATGCATGCTAAAGTTTCAGAACCACTAGACTAGAGCAGAGGGTTGTTGTATGGAATGAGTAGGCCAAAAACTCTAAAAAGATAGGCTGGGAACTCGTTGTGAACGACTTAGAATGTCAGGCAGGGAGTTTGTCTTTTATCCTGCAGACTAGAGCCACCAGCTTGTGACTTGGCTGGATTTGGCTCATAGAATGTGTTTTCTTTGGCCTGAAAGGTGTGTTTTTGGAGGATTTTAAGTGGAATTAGTTGTCATCATTTAAAAATCAGCAGATTTTACAAAGAAATCTGTGCTTTCAGCTTACCTTGAAAAATCAGAAGACCTGGCAGTATGGGGCCTACATTCCATTATGGTAGCAATTGGTGGGAATAGCAAGAAGCTACCCCTTCAGATGGGACACATGCTCTCCAGTTTGCCACAATCCCTACCAGTTCCTTTTGTCTTACACACACCTTTACTTATTTACATTTCCTGCCTGGTGCCTGTAGGTATTTGAGTTTGTAACTTCTGTTGTGGACAGTGGGACATTAATGAAAATTTTGAGAAGCAGAATGACGAGATTTATGTATTTGTTAATTTATTTAACAAACATTAAACAAACATATATGCCAGATTGTACTCTGTTACATAATCAGTGTTCAAAGATGAATGAGTCCCAGCTAGCACCAGTGGCTCATGCCTATAATCGCAGCACTTTGGGAGGCCAAGGCTGGTGGATCACTTGAGGTCAGGAGTTCAAGACCAGCCTGGCCAACATAATGAAATCCCCTCTCTACTAAAAATAAAAAATTAGCCGGGGATGGTGGTGGGCATCTGTAATCCCAGCTACTCGGGAGGCTGAGGCGGGAGAATTGCTTGAACCCAGGTGGCGGAGGTTGCAGTGAGCCAAGATCATGCCATTGCACTCCAGCCTGGACAACAGAGCAAGACACCATCTCAAAGAAAAAAAAAATATTTACTTTGGAGACCCTATAGTTAGAATTTATAACATTGGTTGCATGAGTCATATCCATAATTCAAATCCTGTCTTCAGTGTGTCATCTTCAGATTTATGTTGTGTAGGTAAGTTTAACTTTTTTGTTCCTGAGGGAATAGAAAATAATATATAAACTCAAATTCTTCAAGTGATTCTTTCACCTTAGTCTCCCAAAGTGCTGGGAGTATAGGTGTGAGCCACCAAGCCCCCATCTGCTTGGTCTCTTTTAACCACATACTCGTGCATGTAATAGTAGCCACTCATTGATTATATTGTGGAACATATGGCTGGCATTTTAGCAGCAAAAAAAGACCTCACATCTCGGCTCACTGCAGCCTCGACCTCCCACATTCAAGCAATCCTCCTGTCTCAGCCTCCCAAGTAGCTGGGACTATAGGCACATGCCACCACACCTGGCTAATTTTTTGTGTATTTTGTAGAGTTGTGGTTTTGCCATGTTGCCCAGGTTGGTCTCAAACTCCTGAGCTCAAGCTAACTGCCTGCCTTGACTTCCCAAAGTGCCAGGATTATAGGCATGAGTTACCACGTCCAGTCTGTGTACTTTACTTACAAATTAGTTCCTTAGTCATTTCCTTCTCCACCTTTACACACACATATACACCAGCTTCTAGAGGGAGTGTGACTTGCGTCTCTTGCTGTTGGTGACTTTTTAAATGAGCTGGATATGTGGTAAAGTGGCTGAGGTTGTAATTTGAGTGAGGAGAAAGTGTAGGGGAGGAGAAAGAGCTGGAGGGCATTAGATTACAAGTCAGGAGATGAGCTTGATGATCTGGATTCCAAAGCCTGGAGAGATTAGAAATGAAAATGTAGAAGAGATAACTGAGTCAAAAATAGGCATACTGACAGCAGAGGAAAAAAGGAAACTGTTCTCATAATTATTCATTTCCATCTTACACAGGTTGAAAAGTGATATAATAGTTAAAGGAACAAAGGAGAAAATTCAGAAGGAAGGAAAAAATTGGTAAGTAACATATATAATACCTCACTTTTTCATAGGTCAGATTTCTGCAATTTCTGCTTTGTTGTTCCTAGCTGAGAGATCACAGTAGATGGAAAAGGGTCTATAAGGCACTGAAAGAGCTGTCACAAAGTCCAGTAGCCTTATTCTGTTGGAGAGGCCCTCATTTGCTTATGTTGACTTGAAATTCTAATAATTATGGCTTCCTGATTTACATCCTACAACAGATTTAAAAAGAAAATTAGGAGGTAATGGTGGTTTATTGAAGGAGTTGGGCACATGACAATACTGATCAGTGATAATAGATAGCATGATGTCAGAAAAAACTAGCTCAGAAAGGATAGCAAGCTGGGACCATTTGGTGACAGAAGGGCAAACAGTCCTATAGACCTACTGTAGACCTTAGAAGCATCTCAGTTTTACAGGAAAACATAACTGATAATCATAATCATGACTCTGAACTATAAATAAAAGGTGGTATTCCCTGTGGGAAATTATATAATTCACAATGGAAACACTTTTTTTTTTTTTTTGAGATGGAGTTTTGCTCTTGTTGCCCAGGCTGGAGTGCAATGGCTCGATCACAGCTCACTGCAACCTCCGCCTCCCGGGTTCAAGCGATTCTCCTGCCTCAGCTTCCCGAGTAGTTGAGATTACAGGCATGGGCCACCATGCCCAGTTAGTTTTATATTTTTAGTAGAGTCGGAGTTTCTCCACGTTGGTCAGGCTGGTCTCAAACTCCCGACCTCAGGTGATCCACCCGCCTCGGCCTCCCAAAGTGCTAGGATTACAGGTGTGAGCTGCCACACCTGGCCGAAAACACATTTACCAAACACTGTTAAAGTGTTATAGTGGAACCAGGTGTAGTGACTCACACTTGTAATCCCTTGAGAGGTTTGGGACATGGGAGGCTGAAGCTGGAGGATCACTTGAGTCCAGGAGTTTGAGACCAGCCTGGGCAACATAGCGAGACTCCTTTCTCTATAAAAAAATTGAAAACACGGCCAGGTACAGTGGCTCACGCCTGTAATGCCAGCACTTTGGGAGGCTGAGGCGGGCAGATCACAAGGTCAGAAGATCGAGACCATCCTGGCTAACATGGTGAAACCCCGTCTCCACTAAAAATACAAAAAATTAGCCGAGTATGGTGGCAAACGCCTGTAGTGCCAGCTACTCGGGAGGCTGAGGCAGGAGAATGGCGTGAACCCAGGAGGCAGAGCTTGCAGTGAGCCGAGATCTTGCCTCTGCACGCCATCCGGCCTGGGCAACTCAGCAAGACTGCATCTCAAAAAACAACAACAACAAAAATTGAAAACACATAAAAATTATCTGGGCACAGTGGTTCATGCCTGAAGTCCCAGCCCTCTGGGAGGTTGAAGCAGGAGGATTGCAGGAGTTCAAGGCTACAGTGAGCTGTGATTGTTCCACTGCACTCCAGCCTGGGTGACAGAGCAAGACCTTGTCAATAAAAATAAGTTTTTTTTTAAAACCTGAAGTTTCTTTGGTATTCAGAAGGAAAGCATCCTGAAGGCACATTTGGTGGGGGAAAGACAAATATGGGAAAATGTAATTATGGGGAACCGCTATTCCTTCCTTCCTTTATTTATTTATTTATTTATTTATTTTTGAGACAGAGTCTCACTCTGTCGCCCAGGCTGGAGTGCAGTGGCGCGATCTCGGCTCACTGCAAGCTCCGCCTCCTGGGTTTACGCCATTCTCCTGCCTCAGCCTCCCGAGTAGCTGGGACTACAGGCGCCCGCCACCTCGCCCGGCTAGTTTTTTGTATTTTTTAGTAGAGACGGGGTTTCACTGTATTAGCCAGGATGGTCTCGATCTCCTGACCTCGTGATCCGCCCCTCTCGGCCTCCCAAAGTGCTGGGATTACAGGCTTGAGCCACCGCGCCCAGCCTATTCCTTCCTGTATACATGGAACTATCATTGTAATATTTTTATCTTTCTTATGTTTTTCATTTTGATTTAACTGTTTGAAGCAGTAGCTATTTCTCAGTTGATGACAAGAAAGGGAAAGTGTTTTATTCTCTTCCCAAAGTTAAAATCCAATGTAAACGGTGCCCAGTGGCACTGATCCTAGTGGCAGTTACTCTTCTGTACATAGTGCCTCCCACAGTGGATATGGGTTTCGAGGCAGAGCTAATCACCTCAGATTTTCATTCTGTTTTTTCATTGGGGCAATATGAACCCCCTCCTGATTGATATCTTCTTATCTAAAGGACTTTGATTCTTTTTTGAGACGGAGTCTCGCTCTGTCGCCCAGGCTGGAGTGCAGTGGCCGGATCTCAGCTCACTGCAAGCTCCGCCTCCCGGGTTCCCGCCATTCTCCTGCCTCAGCCTCCCGAGTAGCTGGGACTACAGGCGCCTGCCACCTCGCCCGGCTAGATTTTTGTATTTTTTAGTAGAGACGGGGGTTTCACCCTGTTCGCCAGGATGGTCTCGATCTCCTGACCTTGTGATCCGCCCATCTTAGCCTCCCAAAGTGCTGGGATTACAGGCTTGAGCCACCGCGCCCGGCAGGACTTTGATTCTTTTTTTTTTTTTTTTTTTGAGACGGAGTCTCGCTCTGTCACCCAGGCTGGAGTGCTGTGGCCGGATCTCAGCTCACTGCAAGCTCCGCCTCCCGGGTTCACGCCATTCTCCTGTCTCAGCCTTCCGGGTAGCGTAGCGAGGACTACAGGCGCCGCCACGTCGCCCGGCTAGTTTTTTGTAGTTTTTAGTAGAGACGGGGTTTCACCGTGTTAGCCAGGATGGTCTCGATCTCCTGACCTCGTGATCCGCCCGTCTCTGCCTCCCAAAGTGCTGGGATTACAGGCTTGAGCCACTGCGCCCGGCCAGGACTTTGATTCTTAATGAATGGGCAGGAAAAGACCTCCTGATATGTGAAGAAAGAGAGGCAACAATAGCAACAGCTTTCCTGAGGAGTGATTATTGTAGCGAAGTCAAGCCTGAAACAATGGAGAATGAGGTCATGCCTGACTCATTTTGTTATTATACCCAAATGAGTTCATTGTACAGAATGGGCCTTCTTGACACTTGTCTAATGACGTTTTGATAAAATGAAATAATGTGCATACAAAAATGACCTGTTTACAGGAAAGAATTATGTATTTGTTGGTAACTACCAGTGACATCAATTCTCACTTCTTAATTAGCAGATACAGTATTTGATTTTAGAGTTAGACCTTAAAGGATATATCCAGCCAGGCATGGTGGTATGAGCCTATAATTCAAGCTACTCGGAAGGCTGAGTTGGGAAGATCACTAGCGCTCAGGAGTTTGAGACCAGTCTGGGCATGGCAAGACCCTGTCTCAAGAAAGAAAAAGTAAAAGGCTAGGCCGGACGCGGTGGCTCAGGCCTGTAATCCCAGCACTTTGGGAGGCTGAGGCAGTTGGATCACGAGGTCAGATCGAGACCCTCCTGGCTAACACAGTAAAACCCCATCTCTACTAAAAATACAAAAAAAATTAGCCGGGCGTGGTGGCAGGCGCCCGTAGTCCCAGCTACTCGGGAGGCTGAGGCGGGAGAATGGCGTGAACCCACGGGAGGTGAAGGTTGCAGTGAGCCAAGATCGTACCACTGCACTCCAGCCTGGACGACAGAGCGAGACTCTGTCTCAGAAAAAAAAAAAGAAAAGAAAAAAATAAAAAATAAACGGCTATATCATTCAACTAGCCCTCTGATCTGGGAATCTATTCTGGAAACATGATCAGATTTGGAGCAAGGACCCTTCCCTCCCTACCAGTTTGAGGCAGCTCATATTGTTGGCTCATATTGTTGGAAGTTCATTCTGTTCAGTCTCTACCCCAGGAGGTTGCATGTTCACTGGTCTTATTGTATGTAAGTCCTTGACAATGATCTAAGAAAACCTGAGTTTAAAAAAAATTTTTTTTCGGTTGGGTGCGGTGGCTCAAGCCTGTAATCCCAGCACTTTGGGAGGCCGAGGCGGGCGGATCACGAGGTCAGGAGATCGAGACCCTCCTGGCCAACACGGTGAAACCCTGTCTCTAATAAAAAATACAAAAAACTAGCCGGGCGCGGTGGCGGGCGCCTGTAGTCCCAGCTACTCGGGAGGCTGAGGCGGGAGCATGGCGGGAACCCCGGAGGCGGAGCTTGCAGTGAGCCGAGATGGCGCCACTGCACTCCAGCCTGGGCGACACAGCGAGACTCCGTCTCAAAAAAAAAAAAAAAAAAAAATTTTTTTTTCTTTGTCCAGGGTGGTGGCTTATGCTTGTAATCCTAGCACTTTGGGAGGCTAAGGTGGGCGCATCACTTGAGGTCAGTAGTTCAAAACCAGCCTGGCCAACATAGTGAAACGCCATCTTTACTGAAAATACAAAAAAATTAACTGAGCATGGTGGCGGGTGCCTGTAATCCCATCTTCTCTAGAGGGTGAGGCAGGAGAATCACTTGAACCTGGGAGGTGCAGGTTGCACTGAGCCGAGATCACACCATTGCACTCCAGCCTTGGCGACAGAATGAGACTCAATCTCAAAAAAAAAAATTTTTTTTTTCAACGCAAGGTCTCACTTTGTTACCAAGGCTGGAGTACAGTGGTGCAATCATAGCTCACTGCAGCCTCAAACTCCTGGGCTCAAGAGATCTTCCTGCCTTACCCTCTGGAGTAGCTGAGACTACAGGTGTGTGTCCACCATGCTCAGCTCAAAAGCTGACTTTTAAATAAACCTTTTTATTAGTTTTATTGACTTGAAAAATATTGCTATAAAATTTTTCTGTGGTTTTCAAATCTGTTCCAGTTGTCAGTCGTGTCCCTTTTCACCAAATACCTCTTCAGTACCAGTTTTTTTTTTTTTCCCCCAAGATGGGGTCTTGCTCTGTCACCTAGACTGGAGTGCAGTGGCGTGATCTCAGCTCACTGCAACCTCTGCCTCCCGGGTTCAAGCAATTCTCCTGCCACAGCCTCCTGAGTAGCTGGGACTACAGGCATGCACCACCACACCCAGCTAATTTTTTATATATATATATATATTTTTTATTATGCTTTAAGTTCTAGGGTACATGTGCACAATGTGCAGGTTTGTTACGTATGTGCCATGTTGGTGTGCTGCACCCATTAACTTGTCATTTACATTAGGTATATCCTAATGCTATCCCTTCCCCCAATTTTTTATATTTTTAGTAGAGACGGGGTTTCATCATGTTAGCCAGGATGGTCTTGGTCTCCTGACCTCATGATCTGCCCTCCTCGGCCTCCCAAAGTGCTGGGATTACAGGCGTGGGCCACTGCGCCCAACCGTACCTAATTTTTTTTTTTTTTTTTTTTTGAGACAGAGTCTTGCTCTGTCTCCCAGGCTGGAGTGCAGTGTCATGATCTTGGCTGACTGCAACCTCCGCCCCCTGGGTTCAAACAATTCTCCTACTTCAGTCTCCTAAGTAGCTGGGATTACAGGTGTGCACCACCACACCCAGCTAATTTTTGTATTTTTAGTAGGGATGGGAATTCGCCATGTTGGCCAGACTGGTCTTGAACTCCTGACCTCAGGTGATCCGCCCCCCTCGCCCTTCCAAAATGTTGAGATTATAGGCGTGAGTCACCACGCCTGGCCAGTTGTTCATTTTTAAGAGTTAATATCAGCTGATGTGGTGGCTCACACCTGTAATCCTAGCATGTTGAGAGGCTGAGGTGGAGGATTGCTTGAGGCCAGGAGTTTGAGAGCAATCTGACCAACATAGTGAAATCCTGCCTATATTTCTTTTCTTTTTTTTTTTTTGAGACCGAGTCTCACTCTCTTGCCCAGGCAGGCATGAGCCACCGCACCTGGCTTATTTCTTTTTTTTTCTTTTCTTTTTTTTTTTTTTTTGAGACTGTGTTTCACTCTATCACCCAGGCTGGAGTGCAATGGTGCGATCTCGGCTCACTTGAACCTCTGCCTCCCGGGTTCAAGCGATTCTCCTGCCTCAGCCTCCCAAGTAGCTGGGATTACAGGCATGTGCCACCACGCCCAGCTAACCTGGCTTATTTCTATATATTATTTTTTTCTAAGAATAAACAAATGAACAAAAACAATTACTATCATTGGAATAACATGCAGTTCCTAAAATAAGAAGTATGTAAGATGTGTTTATTGAAATATATATACGGTATACTGGGAAAAAAAACCCACAAAATATTACACAAATACTGGTTACATCTTGCAGTGGCCAGCCTCCAAGATGCTCCCCAATGATGCTCACCTCCTAATATTCATGCCTTTGTGTAGTCCCCTTGTACATTTCATCAGGGTTGGTCTGCATGAGCATTAGAATATAGAAATATGACAGTGTATGACTTCCCAGACTAAGTCATAAAAGACATTACTGTTTCTGCCCTGCTCTTCTTGGATTGACTGCTCTGGAGGAAGCCAGCTACTGTGTTATAAAGATATTCAAGCAGCCCTATGGAGAATCTACACGGGGAGCTACTGAGGCTTCCTGCCCACAGCTGGCATCAACTTGCCAACCACTGAGTGAGCCGTCTTGGAGGTGGGTCTTCCAGGCCTAGTCAAACCTTCAGATTGACTGCAGCCCCAGCCTACGTCTTGACTACAATCTCATGAGAGCCTCAGAGCCAAAACTATCCAATTAAACCACTCTCACATTCCCAAACCACAGAAATGGTGAGATAGGCCGGGCACGGTGGCACACACCTGTAATCCCAGCACTTTGGGAGGCCAAGGCAGGCAGATCTCCTGAGGTCAGGAGTTTGAGCCTGGCCAGCATGACAAAACCCCATCCCTATTAGAAATACAAAAATTAGCTGGTGTGGTGGGGGGCGCCTGTAATCCCAGCTACTTTGGAGGCTATGACAGGAGAATCATTTGAACCCAGAAGGTGGAAGTTGCAGTGAGCCAAGATCACACCACTGCACTCCAACCTGGGCAACAGAGGGAGACTCTGTCTCAAAAAAATAAAAAAGGGATGAGATAATAAATATTTTTATTGCTTAATAAATGTACTTATTTACTTTATTAATTTATTTTTTGAGACAGGGTCTTGCTCTGTCTCCCAGGGTGGAGTGCAGTGGCATGATTCTAGCTCACTGCAGCCTCGAACTCCTGGGCTTAAGTGATCCTTCTGCCTCAACCTCCCAAGTAGCTGGGACTACAAATGTGCACCACCATGCCTGGCTGATGTTTTCATTAAAAAAAATTTTTTTTTTAAATAGAGAAGGTTTTGCTGTGTTGCCCAGGCTGGTCTCAAGCTCCTGGCCTCAAGTGATCCTCCTGCCTTAGCCTCCCAAGTGTTGGGATTTACAGGCATGAGGCACCATGCCCAGTCCATTTCTTTTTTCTTTCTTTTTTTTTTTTTTTTTTTTGATTCTTCAGCTAAGACAGCAGAAGAGGTGATTTATTGTACGGTGGTTACACTCTTCCACAAGTAAACACAGAAATAGTCCAGAATGTCACAGGTCCAGGGCAAAAGACCAACATGGGCAGTTTTGGTTATGAGCAAGGTGGATCTCAGAGGTGATCAGTGATCGGAGGGCGATAAAGTTCTAGATCCATTGAGACAAGCTCTAGACAGTAGCATGCAGTCCCACAACTCGTACCAGCATCCCCAGCATCTGGCGTTCCATGTTTCTGCTCCTGTGGCCTCCACGATGCAACAAGCTAGCGGTTTACTTTTGGACCTCTGCCTCATCTTTCTTCTTTTGCACTTCAGCCTGTCCATTCGCTTCTTCCTCCACTTGGCTCTCATGGTGTGGAGGTGTCCAAGAAAATGGTGCTAAGGCTGAGAGAAACCCCAGCCCATTTCTATTGTCAGTTTTTAGTGAACTCCACCTTGGGCGCTCTTCTAGGTTCTTGGGTTACATCAGTAAACAAAAAGATTTCTGCCCTTGAGGAGCTTGTATTCTATCAGAGGAACACAGACGCTAAATATAATAAGTAGCCTTTCCAGTGTGTTAGAATGTGATAAGTGGTGTGGAAAAAAGAAAAAGTAGATCAGAGTAAGGGGAGTTGAGAAAGCAGGTAGAGGTGGGAGCACGTGAAAGAGAGGTTATAGTATTAAATAGGTCTCAATAAGAAAGTGACATTTAAACAAGTGTTTGAAAGAGTTGCAGGAATTTATCAAGTGGATATATAGGAAAATAATTTCTAGGCAGTGGGGACAGCTTAGAGTGAAGGCCCTGAGGCAGGAGCCTGAGTTACATAAGCACAGAGATCAGTGTTGGGGAAGAGGGTAAGGTGAAAACTATTAATAGATGGGGTCAGAGATGTAGTGGGGTTGGAAGCAGAAGGCTATTGTCAGGGCCTTGTTTCTCTGAAATGGGGAGCCAGTGCTGGATTTTGCATAATACAGAGACATACTCTAATTTATATAAAAGGATGACTTTGGTTGCTTTTAAAGGAAGACTGACTCCAGTGGGGTGAGGATAAAAGCAGAAAGATCTGTTAGGGCAATATTAGCAGATCACATGAAAGATGATAGTGGCTTGGGCGAAGGTGGTAGCAATGGAAGTGGTCAGAAATGGTTGGATTCTGGAAATATATTCAACAGCAGGAAATTAAGATCTTCAAAAGCTTTTGATTAGCTGGGCACAATGGCTCGACCCTGTTATCCCAGCTACTCAGGAGGCTGAGGCTGGAGGATTGCATGAGGCCAGGAGTTCAAGACCAGCCTGGGTAGCATAGTGAGACTCTGTCTCTACATAAATAAATAAATAAGCTCTTGGTTGTATATAGGAAGGTCAGACTGCTGTAAGACTTTCACATCCTGATAGAAGTCTCACTTTCCAGCCTCATCCCAGACCATTCTGTGCTCTACACTCGCCTCCCCACTCCCATATCCATCTTTTCCAAGAGCCCTGTTAGATAATCTTTCTTGGGTGGCCTAGTAGTTAAGACTGTGGCTCTGGAATTAAACCATCTGGGTTTGGTTTCTGGCTCTTTTCACTTAACTACTATGTGATCTTAAGATACTTAGTTTCTCTAAGCTCAGTTTTCTCATTTATAAAATTGGAATCTTAATAATAGTACCCAACTCACAGAGCAGTAATGTGAGATTAGATGAGTTAATCTATGTAAAATACTTAACATCATGCTTGGCATCTACTAAGATCTCCATAAATATTGGTTACTATTTTTTTTAAATCTCAGATTATGTTCCTTTGACCACAATCTTTATCCTCTGTATTAAATGCTAACCCTCTTCTTCTATATCGTCTTACACTAGTCTTCTACTTTTTGTTTCTCAAATTCATGTAAAAAATTCTTGAGGATGGCTTTTAATTATTATTATTATTATTTGAGACATGGTCTCACTCTGTCGCCTAGGCTGGAGTACAGTGGTGCAGTGCAATCACAGTTCACCTCAGTCTCCTCTTCTCAGGCTCAAATGATCCTCATACCTCAGCCTCCCAAATAGCTGCGACTACAGGTGTGTACCACCACACCTGGCTTTTTTTTTTTTTTTTTTTTTTTTTTTTTGAGATGAAGTCTTGCTCTCTCACCAGGCTGGAGTGTAGTGGTGCGATCTGGGCTCACTGCAACCTCTGCCTCCCAGCTTCAAGCGATTTTCCTGCCTCAGCTTCCCGAGTAGCTAGGACTACAGGTGCGTGCCACCATGCCCAGCTAATTTTTGTTTTATTTGTTTATTTATTTATTTTGAGACAGAGTCTCGCTCTGAGGCACAGACTGCAGTGTAGTGGCACCATCTCGGCTCACTGCAAACCGCGCTTCCCACGTTCACGCCATTCTCCTGCCTCAGCCTCCCGAGTAGCTGGGACTACAGGCACCTGCCACCACACCTGGCTAATGTTTTGTATTTTTATTAGAGATGGGGTTTCACCGTGTTAGCCAGGATGGTCTTGAGCTCTTGACCTCGTGATCTGCTCGCCTCAGCCTCCCAAAGTGCTGGGATTACAGACATGAGACACTGTGCCCAGCCACACCCTGCTAATTTTTTAATATTTTGTAGAGATAGCATTTCACCATATTGCCCAGGCTGGTCTCAAACTCCTGGGGTCAAGCAATCCTCCCACTTTGGCCTCCCAAAGTGCTAGGATTACAAGCATGAGTCATCATACCTGGCCTCATCATTATTTTTAATTTTCATATGGATAGGGTCTCACTATGTTGTGTAAGCTGGACTTGCATTCCTTGGCTCAAGTGACCCTCCTTCCTCAGCCTCCTGAGTATCTGGGACTGTGGCCACGTGCCACTGCATGTGACTCTTGAGGAAATTTTTAAATGAAATCAAACTATACTTTTCCTATCATCTGTTCATAATCCCTCTGGTCTTCATACATATCTGGTCTCTATTCTTTCTGTAGTTATTTCTGTTCATTTTTCATGATCGCTTCAAATGTCATTTCATTTTTTTTTTTTTGAGACGGGGTCTCGCTCTGTTGCCTAGGCTGAGGTGCAGTGGCATGATGTTGGCTCACTGCAGCCTCGCCTCCCAGGTTCGAGCAATTCGCCCACCTCAGCCTCCCGAGTAGCTGGAATTATAGGCATACCACACACCCGGCCAATTTTTGTATTTTTTGTAGAGATGGGGTTTCACCATATTGACCAGGCTGGTCCCGAATTCCTGACCTCAGGTAATTCCCCCTCTTTGGCCTTCCAAAGTGTTAGGATTACAGGTGTGAGCCACTGTGCCCAGCCATTTCTTTTATATATGTTTATATATATATATTTTTTTTAATTAAGACAGGGTTCAGTCTGTCACCCAGGTTGGAGTGCAGTGGTGCAATCTCGGCTCACAGCAACCTCCACCTCCCAGGGGCCTCAAGCAATCCTCCCACCTCAGCCTCCCAAATAGCTGGGACTACAGGAGCATTCCACCATGCCTGACTAGTTTTTGTATTTTTGGTGGAGATGAGGTTTCATCATGTTGCCCAGGCTGGTCTTGAACTCCTGAGCTCAAACGATCTGCCTGCCTTGGCCTCCCAAAGTGCTGGGATTACAGGCGTGAGCCACTGTGCCTGGCATCAAATGCCATTTCTTGATATGTTTCCAAATCCTCTAGGGAGTTAGTCCTGTGTTTTCAGTTTATTTACCTTGTTTTTTTTTTTGTTTGTTTGTTTTTTTTTCTTTGAGACAGAGTCTCACTCTGTCGCCCAGGCTGGAGTGCAGTGCCTGGGATTACAGGGGCATGCCAGCACGCCTAGCTAATTTTGTATTTTCAGTAGAGACAGGGTTTCATCATGTTGGTCAGGCTGGTCTGGAACTCCTGACCTCATGATCCGCCCACCTGGGCCTCCCAAAGTGCTGGGATTACAGGTGTGAGCTACCGCTCCTGGCCCTTTACCTTTTTTTTTTTTGAGACGGAGTCTCGCTCTATCGCCCAGGCTAGAGTGCAGTGGCGCGATCTTGTCTCACTGCAACCTCCACCTCCCAGGTTCAAGCAATTCTCCTGCCTTATGCTCCTGAGTAGCTGGGATTATAGGCACGCGCCACCGTACCTGGCTAATTTTTGTATATTTAGTAGAGACAGGGTTTTACCATGTTGGTCAGTCTGGTCTCGAACTCCTGATCTTATGATCCTCCCGCCTCGGCTTCCCAAAGTGCTGGGATTACAGGAGTGACCCACCATGCCCGGCCTACCTTTTTTTTTTTTTTTTTTTTCTGAGACGGAGTTTTGTTCTGTCACCCACACTGGAGTGCAGTTGCGCGATCTTGGCTCACTGCAGACTCCACTTCCCAGGTTCACGCCATTCTCCTGCCTCAGCCTCCCGAGTGGCTGGGACTACAGGCGCCCGCCACCATGCCCGGCTAATTTTTTGTATTTTTAGTAGAGACGGGGTTTTACCATGTTAGCCAGGATGGTCCCGATCTCCTGACCTCGTGATCCGCCCACCTTGGCCTCCCAAAGTGCTGGGATTACAGGCATGAGCCACTGCGCCCGGCCTTTTTTTTTTTTTTTTTTTTTTTTTTTGAGACAGAGTCTTACTCTGTCACCGAGGCTGGAGTGCAATGGTGCGATCTTGGCTCACTGCAACCTCCGCCTCCTGAGTTCAAGCAATTCTCATTCCTCAGTCTCCTGAGTAGCTGAGATTACAGGCCTGTGCCACCAAACCTGGGTAATTTTTGTATTTTTAGTAGATACGGGGTTTCGCCACATTGGCCAGGCTGGTCACAAACTCCTAACTTGAGGTGATCCGCCCACCTCGGCCTCCCAAAGTGCTGGCATTACAGGCGTGAGGTACCACAGTTAGCTTCTTTACCATTTTTATGCTTAGTTTTAAAAGTTACGGTTATTTTTATATATGTCTGCCACCTCTGCCAGACTCATCATCTTGAATAAAAAGGTCTGTTTTCCTCACCTTGACTTTTCTGGCATCTAGCACTTAGTAGGCATCAGTAAACATTTGTACAATTAAGCAGTTGAGTGGTCCTGACAAGGCTCCTGATTGCAGTCCTTACATGTAACTACCAGATTTGTATTTGGATACTCCCTTGTTCAATATCTTCAGTGGCTTCCTATCACCTGCAGAGTAAAGTCCAAACTCCTTAGCTGAGTATTTGGTGTCCTCTACTATGTGAACTCAACCTGCCTTTTCAACTTTATTTCCTACTATAGTTGGTCAAACTGATCATTCACTGTTCCCCAGGGACCCCCATCCCTTTTCCACATCCATGTCTTGATTCATGGTTTTATTCCTTAAAAGCACTCCTTGCCTGTCCTAATTCATTTCCCTCCTCAGGCCCCTCCTCAGATACCACCTTTTTCACAGAGCCTTCCCTATCATCCCAGCTTTGAAGTTTCAGAGCATAGTAACTGTGCTGCTTGACACATTTTCACTTTATGGAGGTAATTTATGGACATGTATTTTTTCTCCAACTTAGTATAGTTTCTTAGGGTTTCTTTTTTTTTTTTTTTTTTTGTGACGGAGTCTCGCTCTGTCGCCCAGGCTGGAGTGCAGTGGCCGGATCTCAGCTCACTGCAATCTCTGCCTCGCGGTTTCACGCCATTCTCCTGGCTCAGCCTCCCGAGCAGCTGGGACTACAGTTGCCCGCCACCTCGCCCGGCTAGTTTTTTGTATTTTTAGTAGAGACGGGGTTTCACCGTGTTAGCCAAGATGGTCTCGATCTCCTGACCTTGTGATCCACCCGTCTCGGCCTCCCAAAGTGCTGGGATTACAGGCTTGAGCCACCGCGCCCGGCCTTCTTAGGGTTTCTTAAAGTTTCTTAGATGATTTATCTTTGCATGCTGTACTTGCAAGCAGCAGTAAGAAATTGCTAATTTCTGGAATGGCTGTCACTGTCAGTTACTACGGGGTGAACAAAGGGAACGAACGCAGAAATAAAGACAAAGACAAAAGGATCTGTTTTGAAAGAAGGGGTCAGGGGGCTCCTTGCTTCTACTGAGCAAAGGCAGCCCTGAGCTGCTTCTACAGCCTTTGGTATTTATTAGGTAGAAAGAGCAGGGAGGGAGAGTTAACGGTTGGTCAGCTGCTTGATTTATCACAGGTATACATAATTGCTTTCTTTGTACAACAGGCTTCAGATGTTCCTATAGATAATCACAAAGAACATTGTGCTGGGGATATGACTGCCCTCAGCACCCCTTCTGGCGGCAGACGCAGTTTTTCAGTTTTCCAACATTCTGCTTTCATGAGAACAGTTTTCTGTTTGCTCATATAGCCTCCAGTGGTATACTGAGTTGGTCACAGCCCTCATTCTTTCTGCCTGTAACAAATGGCCAAATGAATGAATTAATATGTGAATAAATAGGCTTCACATGCCCTATCCATGGGCTGGTTTGGAGGGGAACTGGGAGTTGGACATGTGATACATAGGCCGTCATGGTACACTGGGAAAGGGAGTACTCCTTGCCCTATTGCTTCTGCCTGCATATTCCATTAGCCTAATTGTACCAAGTCCATTTGGGATTCAATTACTGGTGTCCAGCATGTTCCAGGCCTAATATTAATACTTGACTTTGGGAATACAAAAGATATCATGCACCCCCCACCTTAGACATCCTTCAGATAGCAAGGTGTGTCAGGGCTGTGGCCCTTTGTATTAGGTATGTAGGTCTTAAGTTATATCCTCAAATGAGGCATATCTCACTCTGCTGCAGCCTGTCTTGAACTTAGCTTATTAGACCTACCTTGGTTTGGCTTGGCTTGGCTTGGCTTACTTACACACTGGGTGGTTTGACTATATTGGTTCCATAGTTCAGCTTACTGATTACATTCTAGTTACATTTTAAACTTGTCTTATGTTTAATTTTTAACTTGTTAAGGCTAGCTTTTCTATGGAGCTCAGATGAATTGTCAGTGGGAGCTTTTACATTTCACTCTTTTTGGACCTTTTGGTGGACCTTTCTAGTCAGCTATCCCATTGTCCACTGTTGTGAGATACTGTGTCATTTTATCCAAGTCAATCAAAATGATATTTGCTTAGGGAGGGAACAGAAAGACATAACTAACAATCACATGTCACTATGGGAAAGGAAAACAAGTCCACTTCTTTTGAAATCTGGTTCTCTGCTTCCAGAGCCCTTTTTTTATTGGCCGTCTTTATTCTGGTACACCTCGATATTCCAGCTATACCAAGCTCTTAATACTTGAAGTTCTCAGAATTCTCCTTGTGTCGTTTTCCCAGGATAATTCCTACCTCTCTTCCCTCAAGAAGCCTCCCAGTCCCATCCCACCTTCACCTTTCCCCTTCCAAGCCGAGTTTCTAATCCCTTATATCGGTTCCTGTAGCACTTTATGTGCATTTCTGTCAGAGAACTTATCACAGTACATTACAGCCATTGGTTTACTTGTCTGGGTTTTGTTTCTTTGTTTGTTTGTTTTTTGAGACAGGTTCTTGCTCTGTAGCCCAGGCTGGGGTGCAGTGATACAATCATGGTTCACACAGCCTTCACCTCCTAGGCTCAAGCGATCCTCCCACCTTAGCCTTCTGAGTAGCTGGGACTACAGGTGCATGCCACCATGCCAAGCTAATTTTTTTATTTTTGTAGAGACAGAGCTTCATTGTGTTGCCTAGGGTGGTCTTGAAATCCTGGCCTCAAGTAATCCTCCTGCCTCGACCTTCCAAAGTGCTGAGATTACAGGCATGAGCCACTGTGCCCAGCCCTATTTTCTCCAGTAAGCTGAAATTTCTTCTATATCTGAGCCTATATCTGATTCCACTGTGTATATCAAGAACCTAGCAGAGTGGCTGGTATATATTAGATACTCAGTACATGCTTATTAATTAGACAGTTCAATGCCCAGGTATCTAAAGTTGTTTTTTTTTTAAGAGACCAAGTTATGTTCCAACCATGTTTCTAAATTCTGTGTCACGGATGGAAGGCATTGAGAAGTGCTATTAACTTTTCTATTTGGCTAACAAAAACACAGAAATTAGTTCCTGAGCAACTTGCACCCTATAAGCACTAGTCCTACTAGTTGGCAGTTAACTATCATAAAAGTAGATGAACCAATTGTGTACCCAGAGAAAAAGAGAGTAAGGGAGGAGAGAAGGATAGAGAAGGGAGTGAGTTAGCAAAATGCCACACTGTTAGTTGCAAACTGGCACAAAGGTGAATGTGGTTCATGAGGCTTGCTTGATTAAGAAGAGCTGAAACAGGAGCAAAGAGCAAAAGACAACCTGCAGCGAAGGCAAGGACTCGGAACAGGCAGACACAGCTGGTAAGCACATGAATGGGGCCCAGGTCCTCTGTGATTGTGGTCTCTCAGGCTTCTGGGGACATGAAAGAAGGGAAGCCAGAGTGTGACGCTCTGGGAAAGCTGAGTGGGGAGGATTCATGTTTACTCCAGGTATAAAGAGACACAAAAGACCATAGAAGGAGATGGAGATAGTGACAAACACTGGCTGGCACCGGAGTCTCAACAAAAAGAATTGGAAACAGGGCTTTGTTGGGGGTGAATAAGAGATAGTGAGCAGGAGAAAATGAGAAGACCAATTCTGAAAGGAGTAGATTTAAATGTACTGATGTATACATACCTCCCTAGTCTATAAAAAGTACGCCTATCTGTACTATTTTGAGTAGCATATAAAACTTGACACATTTGGATAAATGTCACCTTTATATAACAAATGTGGGGAAAACCTTCACTGGAAGCTTGGAATTGTGATTTTTTCAAGGGCTGGGTAATCTCCTTTTGGAAAACAGTCAGTTATTATTATTATTTGAGATAGAGTCTGTCTCTGTCACTCAGGCTGGAGTGCAGTGGCACATTTACAGGTGTGAGCCACTGTACCCAACCAGCTGTTATATTTTTATTAAATGGATGAGATCTAGTGCCTGAGTTACTGTATTATTGTTTATCCCTTTGGAGTATTCATTCAATATCTACTGTGTGCTCACACCACCATTCCAGCACCAGGAACACATAAAAAACAAAACAGATAAAAATTCCTGCCTATGGGCCAGCCAAGGTGGCTCATGCCTGTAATCCCAGCACTTTGGGAGGCTGAGGTGGGCAGATCGCTTGAGACCAGAAGTTTGAGACCAGCCTGGCCAACATGGCAAAACCTGTCTCTGTTAAAAATACAAAATTAGCCAGGCGTGGTGGCACATGCTTGTAATCCCAGCTACTTGGGAGGCTGAGGCATGAGAATCGCTTGAACCCAGGAAGCGGAGGTTGCAGTGAGGTGCACTGCACTCCAGCCTGGGTGATAGAGCAAGACTGTATCAAAAAAAAAAAAAAAAAATTCTGCCTACCTATGTATAGTTCACATAGTGGGTAAAAGGTAGCAGGAAACAGGAATTATGAAAATAAAAGTGAATTATATAATGTGTTAGATGATAAAAAGTCCTGTGGAGAAAAATAAACAGAAAAGGAAGGTAGGAAAACATGCATGTGGTCAGATGGGTTATAATTTTAAATAAGGTGGACAAGGAAGGTCTCACTGAGAAGCTGACATATTTGAGCAAAGATTTTAATATAGTGAATGAGCAAGCTGTACAGACTGGGGTTCTGTAAAATAGAATGTCATTCTATAAATGTAAGCCTTTTTTTTTTTTTTTTGAGATGGAGTCTTGCTCTGTCGCCCAGGCTGGAGTGCTGGCACAATCTTAGCTCATTGCAACCTCTGCCTCCCAGGTTCAAGCGATTCTCCTGACTCAGCCTCCCAAGTAGTTGGGATTACAGGTGCCTGCCACTGCACCTGCCTAATTTTTGTATTTTTAGTAGAGATGGGTTGTCACCATGTTGGCCAGTCTGGTTTCGAACTCCTGACCTCAAGTGATACACCCACCTCGGCCTCCCAAAGTGCTGGGATTACAGGCGTGAGCCACTGCGCCTGGCACATTATTTTAAAATGGCTTACATTGCCGGGTGCGGTGGCTCGTGCCTGTTTTCCCAGCACTTTGGGAGGCCGAGGCGAGTGGATCGCCTGAGGTCAGGAGATTGAGACTAGCCTGGCCAACGTGGTGAAACCCCGTCTCTACTAAAAATACAAAAAATTAGCCGGGTGTGTTGATGTGCGCCTGTAATCCCAGCTACTAGGGAAGCTGAGGCAAGAGAATTTCTTGATTCCGGGAGGCAGAGGTTGCAGTGAGCCAACAGTGCACCATTGCACTGCAGCCTGGGCAACAGAGTGAGACTCACCTCTAAATAAATAAATAAATAAATAAATAAATAAATAAATAAATAAAATTTGAAAAAATAAAATAATACCTAATGCCATTTAAAAATAACTAATCTTAAAAGTGTGATTGCAAGTGGTGTTAGAATGTAGTTACTGAGAGCAGAAAGGGGCATTCTATTTGTTCATCCTTTGCTTTCTCTCAAATCTATCGTTTGATTTTACACTGAACAACTGGTATGACTCTGCAGGGTTTTTTGTTTGTTTGTTCTTTGTTTTCTTGTGAAAACAGATACTTAGGATGCTTTTTTTCGCCTTTGAAATCTCTGGAAGAAAAACAAATATTTACTTAATAGAAATAGAACCTGGAGAGGTTTTTCAAAAACTACAGTGATATATTAATACAAAATATGGGTGACCCCTGAAGAAACTGCAGGCACAGAGAGGAAGGAAAGCTGCTGCCTAGAATACCATTAATTCACTTTCTGAGGGAGAAGAGGGACCAAGAGTTGGACAAAGCAAGGATCTGTTAACACTCAGAGACTCTGAAGAGTTGTTTCTGTTTTGAGTTATTTAGTTTGATCTATATGTCTAGCTCATTTGCTGTAAAAGAATCAGCCAGAGTGTGAACCTGGCCAGACAGCTGTCCTGTATCAGTGGTTTATTTCCTGGGATGACGTTTCCTTTGTTTGGGATTGTAAAAGGTCAAACAATTTTGTTTGTTCCTCTCCTAACCAACAGCTCTTATTCTTAACTACAGGATAGAAGTTCAACCTTGAATAGCGTTCAAACGGATGGTTCCAACTCTGCTTTTGTAGTACCTAAGATCAACTCTAGTTATTTTGAATATTTTATTTATTTATTTATTGGGACAGAGTCTCACTCTGTACCTAGGCTGGAGTGCAGTAGCGCAATCACAGCTCACTAAACCTTACCTTCCCGGGAGCCAGAGATCCTCTCACCTCCAGCTTCCCAAGTAGCTAGGACCACAGGTGCATGTCACCATGCCCAGCTAATTTTTGTACTTTTGGTAGAGATGGGGTTTCGTCATGTTGCCCAAGCTGGTCTTGAACTCCTGAGCTCAAACAATCCACCCACCTTGGCCTGTCGAAGTGCTGGGATTATAGGCATGAGCCACTTTGCCCAGCCTAAATATTTTAAAATTCCAAATATACTTAACTTTATTTTATTTATTTATTTTGAGATAGAATCTCACTCTGTCTCTCAGACTAGAGTGCAGTGGCGCAGTCTCAGCTCACTGCAACCTCCACCTCCCAGGTTCAAGCGATTCTCGTGCTTCAGCCTCCCAAATAGCTGGTACTACAGGCCTGTACCACCATGCCCGGCTAATTTTTGTATTTTTAGCAGAGAGGGCGTTTCGCCGTGTTACCCAGGCTGGTCTTGTACTACTGACCTCAAGTGATCCGCCTGCTTTGGCCTCTCAAAGTGCTGAGATTATAGGCGTGAGCCACCACACCCAGCTGCATTTAACTTTAATTTGTTTTTTTTTTTTTTTTGAGACGGGGTCTTTCTCTGTCGCCCAGGCTGGAGTGCAGTGGCCGGATCTCAGCTCACTGCAAGCTCCGCCTCCCGGGTTAACGCCTTTCTCCTGCCTCAGCCTCCCGAGTAGCTGGGAATATAGGCGCCGCCACCTCGCCCGGCTAGTTTTGTGTATTTATTTATTTATTTATTTTTATTTTGAGACGGAGTCTCGCTCTGTCGCCCAGGCTGGAATGCAGTGGCCGGATCTCAGCTCACTGCAAGCTCCGCCTCCCAGGTTCACGCCATTCTCCTGCCTCAGCCTCCCGAGTAGCTGGGGCTACAGGCGCCCGCCACCTCGCTCGGCTAGTTTTTTGTATTTTTTTAGTAGAGACGGGGTTTCACCATGTTAGCCAGGATGGTCTCGATCTCCTGACCTTGTGATCCGCCCATCTCGGCCTCCCAAAATGCTGGGATTACAGGCTTGAGCCACCGCGCCCAGCTTTTTTTTTTTTTTTTTTTTTTTTTTTTTTTGAGACAGTCTTGCTCCGTCGCCTAGGCTGGAGTGCAGTGGCACAATCTCCACTCACTGCAGCCTTTGCCTGCCAGGTTCAAGCAATTCTCCTGTCTCAGCCTCCCAAGTAACTGGGGCTACAGGCATGCGCCACCATGCCTAATTCTTTTTGTATTTTAATAGAGACGGGATTTCACCATGTTAGCCAGGCTGGTCTCAAACTCCAGACCTCAAGTGATCTATTCACCTTGGCCTCCCAAAGTGCTGGGCTTACAGGCGTGAGCTACCACGCGTGGCCTAATTTGCTTTATTTTATGTAATATGTCACCTTGGGGAGGGAGACATTTTGATAAACCCTAGATACTCAATAAAGTTTAGATGATTGGGAATCCTTAATCTGTACTCCAAATATACAAAGTATTTTTTTAGAGCTGAAGGCCCTGGGCAATGGGAACTTTGGAATGAGATCTTGTCACTTAACTAGTAAACTATGACTTGCATAAGAGATCCAGAGATGAAAGCTGGATCAGAAGACCCAAAACTGTTTGGTGCAAAGTACATAAAGTGCAAGTCAGGAGGCCTTGCCTTAGAGGAGAGATATAGCATTATTCATTAATACCAGAAGAAAATGGCAGAGAAAAAATATTTTTATATACATACATATATATGAAAATATTAAAAATATGTGTATATATACTTTTTTTTTTTTTTGAGATGGAGTTTTGCTCTTGTTACCCAGGCTGGAGTACAATGGTGCTATCTCAGCTCACCGCAACTTCCGCCTCCCGGGTTCAAGCAATTATCCTGCCTCAGGCTCCCAAGTGGCTGGGATTACAGGCTATTTAAAAAATATTTTAAAAATAAACATAAAATTAAAATACCTAGAATATATTTTATATGTAAATGTATAGAGCAAGAAAAGTAGCCAGCAGACAGCTGGCAATGTCTGGAGACGTTTTTGTTTATCACAACTGGTTGTGGGTGGAGGGGTGGGATGTGCTACTGACCTCTAGTGGGTAGAGGCTGGGGATACTGCTAAACACCCTACCTTACACAGGACGGTGCCCACATCAAAAACCTATCCAGCCCTAATTGTCTTGCTTTTTTTTGGTTGTTGTTTTTTGTTTTTTGTTTTTGAGACAGTCTTGCTCTGTCCCCCAGGCTGGAGCACAGTGGTGCAATCTTGACTCACTGCAGTCTCCGCCTCCTGGGTTCAAGTGATATTACTGTCTCAGCCTCCTGAGTAGCTGGGATTACAGGCACACACCACCACAACTAACTAATTTTTGTATTTTTATTAGAAATGGGATTTCACCACATTGGCCAGATTGGTCTTGAACTCCTAACCTTAAGTGATCCGCCGGCGTTGGCCTCCTAAAGTGCCGGGATTACAAGTGTGAGCCACTACTCCTGGCCCCTAAATGTAAACAGTGCTAAGATTAAGAAACCCTGACCTTGAGGAAATCCAGTTCTCCTTTGTGGATGAGATCACAGGACACAGTCTGAGCTTTACAGGAGGCCAGATACAAATCACCAAAACAAAAAGCACTTAATTTTTTTGTTTCTCATTTAATGTCCATCCAGAAAAAAAGAGGGGAAAAAAGTTGCTAGTAAAGCAACTATGAAGGATGGATGCCATTATTCCATTGAACACTACCAAGTGTTTTTTTGTTTTTGTTTTTTTTTTTTTTTTTGAGACAGAGTCTCACTCTGTTGTCCAGGCTGGAGTGCAGTAGCACGATCTTGGCTCACTGCATCCTCTGCCTCCCAGTTTCAAGCAATTCTCCTGTCTCAGCCTCCCGAGTAGCTGGGACTACCAGTGCACGCCACCATGCCTGGCTCATTTTTGTATTTTTAGTAGAGATGGGGTTTCACCATATTGGTCATGCTGGTCTTGAACTCCTGACCTCACATGATCCACCTGCCTTGGCCTCCCAAAGTGCTGAGATTACAAGTGTGAGCCTCTGCACCCAGCCACAAGTGTTTTTTATCACAGGTTTTAAGACCATTCAAACTCACTATAATGGCTTTGTTGCAGAATGATGAAAAACAAACAAACAAACAAACAAAACCTCCTATACATTTAAAAAATTATTTCCCAGTAATAACAAATATGGCCAGGTGAAGTGGCTCATGCCTGGAATCCCAGCGCTTTGGGAGGCTGAGGCAGGTGGATCTCTTGAGCCCAGGAGTTCAAGACCAGCCTGGGCAACATGGCAGAACCCATCTCTACCAAAAAAAAAAAAAAAAGCCAGATATGGAGGCACAGTTCACTGCAATCGTCACCTCCCGGGCTCAAGTGATTCTTCCACCTCAACCTCCCGAGTAGTTGGGATTAACAGGCTCCTGCCACCATGCCCAGCTAAATTTTTTTTTTTTTTTTTTTTTTTTTTGAGATGGAGTCTTGCTCTGTCACCCAAGCTGGAGTGCATTGGCACGATTTCTGCTCACTACAACCTCTGCCTCCCAGGTTCAAGCAATTTTCCTGCCTCAGCCTCCCCAGTAGCTGTGATTATAGGCATCTGCCATCATGCCCAGCTAATTTTTGTATATTCTTAGAGATGGGGTTTCACCATGTTGGCCAGGCTGTTCTTGAACGCCTGACTTCAAGTGATCTGCCCACCTCGGCCTCCCAAAGTGCTGGGATTACAGGCATGAGCCACTGGGCCCGGCCTAATTTTTGTATTTTTAGTAGAAACGGGGTTTCACCATATTGGCCAGGCTGGTGTCGAGCTCCTGACTTCATGTGATCCTCCTACCTTGGCCTCCCAAAGTGCTGGGATTAGAGGCATGAGCCATGGTGCCCAGCCAATTTTTTTTTTTTTTTTTTTTAAATAGAGACAGGGCTCTCGCTCTGTTGCCAAGGCTGGTAGTGAACTCCTAGACCCAAGCAATCTTCCCATCTGGGCCTCCCAAAGTGCTGGAATTATAGGCGGGAGCCACTGTTTCCGGCCCCCACCCTATAATTAAAAGCAAAATGGCTGGGCACAGTGGCTCACACCTGTAATCCCAGCACTTTGGGAGGCTGAGGCTGGTGGATCACGAGGTCAGAAGTTCAAGACCAACCTGACCAACGTGGTGGAACCCCATCTCTAGTAAAAATACAAAAATTAGCTGGGCATGGTGGTGTGCCCCTGTAAGTCCAGCTACTCAGGAGGCTGACGCAGGAGAATCGCGTGAACCCGGGAGGCGGAGGTTTCAGTGAGCTGAGATTGTGCCACTGCACTCCAGCCTGGGCGACAGAGTGAGACTCTGTCTCCAAAAAAAAAAGCAAAGCATGGGTCATTATGTTAAGTGAAACATGCCAGGCTCAGAAAGATACATACTGCATGTTCTCACATATGGGAGCTCATGGAAGTAGAGTAGAATGACAGTTACCAGACGGGCTGGGAAGGGTGGTGGGGTGTGGAGAGATGAAGACAAGTTGGTTAATGGGTACAAACTTACAATTAGATAAAAGGAATAAGTTCTAGTGTTTCATAGTTCAGTGGGGTGACTATAGTTAACAATATTTTATTGTGTATTTCCAAATAGCTAGAGGATTTGAAATGTTTCCAACACAAAAAATGATAAATGTTGTAACAGATATCTTAGATTCTCTGATTTGATCTTTACACATTGTCTGCATATATCAAAATATCACATGTATACCATAAATATGTACAATTACTTTGTATTAATTTTTAAAAAGCAAAACATGGGAAAATATATCTTCAATTCCAATTTCCTTTTGGAACCAGATACCCTTCAGAAAAGGTGCTAAGAGCCCACGTTACCCTGGTTTAGCTTGTTATACAGGTTATTAGAACAGAGAAGGAACACCCTGGGCCCAGGAGTGAGTGTTTCTTCTTTTATAGGTGTAACTAAAAAAGGTGATTGGTCTGACTTGTGTGTCTTTGTCCTATAAGCCTCTGCAGGTGTGTGAACAGGATTGCTTCTGCAACAAAAGCCTCCACCCAGCCACATCTTGGGAAAAGAATGGCCACTTCTCAGGGCGCAGTCTTTTTCATGCTGGTGGTATCCTGTGTTTGCAGCCCTGTCTCCCACAGGGACCAGCAGACTTGGTTTGAGGGTATCTTCCTGTCTTCCATGTGCCCCATCAATGTCAGTGCCAGCACCTTGTATGGAATTATGTTTGATGCAGGGAGCACTGGAACTCGAATTCATGTTTACACCTTTGTGCAGAAAATGCCAGGTAAGTGCAACTGGGACCCTTACTAGAGTCTGTAAATCCACACTTTAGAATCTCCTCCCAGAAACAAATACGCTTAGAGTTTATTATGTGAATTACAGAATTGAACACCTAGCGGATGTCTTTCTTCAGAGAACTTTGAACTACAATTGAACATATGGTTTATTTGGAGTTTTTTTGTTTGTTTTGTTTTTTTCATTTTTATTTTTTAAATTTTTTTTTGAGACAAAGTCTTGCTTTGTTGCCTGATCTGTAGTGCAGTGGCATGATGACACATCACTGCACCCTTGACCTCCTGGGCTCAAGCAATCCTTCCACCTCAGCCCCCTGAGTTGCTGGGGCTACAGGTGTGTGCCACCATGCCCAGCTCATTTTAAAGTTTTTTGTAGCCGGGTGCTGTGGCTCACGCCTGTAATCTCAGCACTTTGGGATTACCTGAGGTCAGGAGTTCAAGACCAGCCTGGCCAACACAGTGAAACCCCATCTCTACTAAAAATACAAAAATTAGCTGGGTGTGGTGGCATGTGCCTGTAATCCCAGCTACTCAGGAGGCTGAGGCAGGAGAATTGCTTGAACCCGGTGGGTGGAGGTTGTAGTGAGCCAAGATCGCACCACTGCACTCCAGCCTAGGTGACAGAGCAAGACTCCATCTCCAAAAAAAAAAAAAAACATAAAATTTTTTGTAGAGACCTGCTCAGGCTGGCCTCAAACTCCTGGGCTCAAGTGATCCTCCCACCTCAGCCTCCCAAAGTGTTGAGATTTTAGATGTGAGTCACCATGCTTGCCCAGAGCACATGGTTTTAATTCAGTGTGAAATTAGAGAGCTGGGCTGCCTGTAGTCTGAAACCCATGTGTTCAAAAAGAATAGCTATAATTTGTTCTTCCTCTTCTCTAAACATGGGATACTCCAGGGATCCGTAATATTCAGAATATGGGGAGTGGTTTTGGGAGAAGGATCACATGAGAATTTCACTGCCATCCTTGGACACGAGGCTAGGAGACCCTGAAAGATTAACTTTTTCTGCATTGTCAGTTTTTTTTCCTCAGGTAACTTATGGAGCCTGGGGAAAGGCGGAGGAGCTAGGTGTCCACCAGAGAAATGGTAGCAGAAATGGACCCTCAGAGGTTGCTCTAGTCCCTCTTTCTAGTACTCCTGCAAGATATTCCTCACAAGTGGGATCATTTGGGATAACTTCAGGGAAGTCATAGGAAAGCTTGCAGAGCCCAGCATCTGAAGCAGCCTAACTTTTGGTAACCAGCTCTCTCTTCTGTTTTGTTCCGTGGACAAAATAGGACAGCTTCCAATTCTAGAAGGAGAAGTTTTTGATTCTGTGAAGCCAGGACTTTCTGCTTTTGTAGATCAACCTAAGCAGGTGAGTTTCTTATGATATGATGTTTAGATTCTCAATGCCTTGATAACTTGATGACACCACTGCTGTTAAATATTTCCTGCTACTCACTAATGAGATTGAGGTCATGTGTGAGATCAGCTTTCTCTCCTCAGCTAATCTCCTGGATAACATTAATTATATTTCCCACGCTCATGAAGGCTGGGCGGAAGAAGGCTGGTAAATTGGTTGTGGTAATTTAAGGATGACACTAGCTTTGAAGAGATTGTTCCCTGTGTACTTACTGTTTAAAATTTTGAGTTGAAGCCATCAGTTGCATTTGTTCATGTAAATGCAGAAGATAGACATGAAGCTCTATAGGGTATGATGTATAAACACGGCAGTTGAAGGGAGGGTGAGCAGTGAACTCCATTTCAGAGTGCCTTGATGCAGGATGGAACCATACCTATACTTGAGAAATTAGGCAACAACCTGTGATGACAAAAATCTTTGGTGGTAGAAGATGAATAGAGAGTTTGTGGTAACTGTATTTCATATTTGAGCACCCACAACATATTGCATCCTATGTATCTGAGGCCACGTTGAAATAAAATAGAATACGGCAGAATGTTAAACTTGGGGAGCAAATGTAAAGGTGTTTATTATTCAGTGTCACAAGAATAATCATTACCCAAATGCCTGATGTTAAAAATGATTTGAGTTTGGAGAACTGAGAGGATATATGGATATATATATATATATATATATTTTTTTTTTTTTTTTTTTTAGACGGAGTCTCGCTTTGTTACCCAGGCTGGAGTGCAGTGGCCTGATGTTGGCTCACCGCAACCTCCGCCTCCTGAGTTCAAGCGATTCTCCTGCCTCAGCCTCCCTAGTAGCTGGGACTACAGGCATGTGTCACCATGCCCAGCTAATTTTTGTATTTTTAGTAGAGATGAGGTTTTACTATGTTGGCCAGGCTGATTTTGAACTCCTGACCTTGTGGTCCGCCCACCTTGGCATCTCAAAGTGCTGGGATTACAGGCGTGAGCCACCATGCCTGGCTCTGAGAGGATGTATTTTCTTAGTTCAGTAGTACATGGATAGCAAATCTACTAGAAAAATTAGGAGCTGTTGAAAGCAACTACATTATTAGAAACTGACTTGACATTTAGAAAAGATGATTGTGTTATAGTTGCTAACAACGATCAAAGGGCAGTCAGATATCAGAATAAAAGTTCACTCAGGGAAATAATGGATTTAAAATAATGGTTTTCATTTATTACAAATTGAGCATCTACTGTATGCCATATGATGATACAAAAATGAGTCTGACATGTTCTTTAGGAGATCATCAAAAGTATCACATCATTGCTGCCACAGCTTGTGTGGCAACCACACGCACTCTGCCTCATGTACACAACAGTTTAGTGGTGGTAGGAGGTGTATCTCCCATCCCACACTTGAGGAAACCAAGTCCCAACAAGGCCAAATGACCTAAGTTAGGCCACAGGGCTAGCAAGCAAGTCTTCCAACTCTAACTCCTGTGTTTTCTTCACTATACCAACCTAAAGCTGATTTATATGAAACATGAAATAATCAGCCAGGTGTGGTGGTACACGCCTGTAATCCCAGCTACTCAGGAGGCTGAGGCAGGAGAATCGCTTGAACCTGGGAGGCAGAGGTTGCAGTAAGCTGAGATCGCGCCATTGTACTCTGGTCTGGGCGACAAGAGCAAAACTCCACCTAAAAAAAAAAAAAAAGAAAAAGAAATAATCAACTAAAATGATCACGATATAAAAGAATAATTTGGCCAGGCATGGTAATCCCAGCACTTTGGGAGGGTGAGGCAGGTGGATCACTTGAGGTCAGGTTTTTGAGACCAGCCTGGTCAACATGGTGACACCCTATCTCTACTAAAAACACAAAAATTATCTGCGTGTGGTGGCACATGCCTGTAATCCCAGCTGCTTGGGTGACTGAGGCACGAGCATCGCTTGAACCTGGGAGGCGGAGGTTGCAGTGAGCCAAGATCACGCCACTGCACTCTAGTCTGGGCGACAGAGCAAGACTGTCTCAAATAAAAAGAAGAAGGATTTTTGGCTGGGCGCGGTGGCTCAAGCCTGTAATCCCAGCACTTTGGGAGGCCGAGATGGGCGGATCACGAGGTCAGGAGATCGAGACCATCCCGGCTAACACGGTGAAACCCCGTCTCTACTAAAAACTACAAAAAAAAACTAGCCGGGCGACGTGGCGGCGCCTGTAGTCCCAGCTACCCAGGAGGCTGAGACAGGAGAATGGCGTGAACCCGGGAGGCAGAGCTTGCAGTGAGCTGAGATCCGGCCACAGCACTCCAGCCTGGGTGACAGAGCGAGACTCCGTCTCAAAAAAAAAAAAAAAAAAAAGAAGGATTTTTATTAGGACTGTCAAAATAAAATGGATTCTCCTTTTTTTTGGAGACAGAGTCTCCCTCTGTTGCCCAGGCTGTAGTGCAGTGGCATGAGCTTGACTCACTGCGACCTCTGCCTCCCGGGTTCAAGCAATGCTCCTGTCTCAGCCTCCTGAGTAGCTGAGACTACAGGCGTGTGCCACCATGCCTGGCTTATTTTTGTATTTTTTAGTAGAGATAGGGTTTCACCATGTTGATCAGGCTGGTCTCGAACTCCTGAACTCAAGTGATCCGCCCACCTTGGCCTCCCAAAGGGCTGAGATTACAGATGTGAGCCACCACCACACCCGGCCTGGATTCTCCTTCTTCAAAGTGGCCCACTTCTCTAGGTTTCTCCTGCTACAGAGCAGAGAGAGGTTGGAGCCCTATGCCACCTCCCTCCTCTTGCTCCCACAAAGTATGTTGACAGAATAAACCAGCGCCAGCCACTAAATGGACTGTTCATCAGATGAATGGGTTGTCTCTTTTGCAGGGTGCTGAGACCGTTCAAGGGCTCTTAGAGGTGGCCAAAGACTCAATCCCCCGAAGTCACTGGAAAAAGACCCCAGTGGTTCTAAAGGCAACGGCAGGACTACGCTTACTGCCAGAACACAAAGCCAAGGCTCTGCTCTTTGAGGTAAGTTTAAAACTGCATCTTGGATCATTCTGCCCTTTTCCCTATGTGAATACTTAATGAGGTTTTAGTCTTTTGGAATGTGACCACCACCTTCAATATTCCACCACTGCCAAAGCAGTATGATGACTCTGACCGCTTGTTATAGCTAGTTGTTTACATTTTTAACTATCACTCTTAAATGTATAGAGCTTTTCCTAAAAAGTTTAAAGTACTTTCTATCTAGGATATTCTTCATTTTATTTTTTTTTTTGAGGTGGAGTCTTGCTCTGTCACCCAGGCTGGAATGCAGTGGTACCATCTCAGCTCACTGCAAGTTCCGCCTCCCAGGTTCACGCCCTTCTCCTGCCTCAGCCTCCCGAGTAGCTGGGACTACACGCATCCGCCACCATGCCCGGCTAATTTTTTGTATTTTTAGTAGAGACGGGGTTTCACTGTGTTAGTCAGGATGGTCTCGATCTCCTGACCTCGTGATCCTCCCGCCTCGGCCTCCCACAGTGCTGGGATTACAGGCATGAACCACTGCACCTGGCCGGTATTCTTCATTCTTTTAGAATTTTAAAGCAGATTTCAGAAATTGTTTCTGATCAACTTTATTAAGATAAACTTACATACAATAAAATGTATCTATTTTAGGCTGGGCACGGTGGCTGACACCTGTAATCCCAGCACTTTGGGAGGCTGAGGCAGGCAGATTGCCTGAGGTCAGGAGTTTGAGACCAGCCTGGCTAACATGGTGAAACCTCATCTCTACTAAAAATACAAAAATTAGCCAGGCATTGTGGCACACACCTGTAGTCCCAGCTACTCAGGAGGCTGAGGCAGGAGAATCGCTTTAACCCAGGAAGCTGAGGTTCCGGTGAGCTGAGATCACACCATGCACTCCAGCCGGCACAACAGAGCAAGACTGCATCACAAAAAAAAAAAAATTAGGTGTACAGTTAAATGAGTTTTGATAAGAAATAGAAATTTCCTCATGCTCTTTTATAATAAGTGAGTTTCCCTCACCCCTGAAACCAACCAATGACTAATTTGCTTTCTGTGACTATAAATAAGTTTTGCTTATTCTTTTCATATAAATGGAATTATAGGGTTTTTTGTTTTGTTTTGTTTTGTTTTGTATATCTGGCTTTTTCCCTCTCAGCATGAAGTTTTTGAGAAGAGTTTGAATTTTGTTTTGGAAACCGAATCTCACTCTGTATCCCAAGCTTGAGTGCAGTGGCATGATCTTGGCTCACTGCAACCACCACCTCCCAGGTTCAAGCAATTCTCCTGCCTCAGCCTCCCAATTAACTGAGATTACAGGCGTGTGCCACCACACCCGGCTAATTTTTATAATTTTTTTTGTAGACATGGGGTTTCACCATGTTGCCCTGGCTTGGTTTCAAACTCCTGAGCTCAGGCAGTCCACCTGCCTTGGCCTGCCAAAGTGCTAGGATTATAGGAACAGGCATGAGCCACCATGCCTGGTGAAGTCATATATATATTTTTTTTTGTTTGTTTGTTTCTTTGTTTCTGTTGCACAGGCTAGAGTGCAGTGGCACAATCTTGGCTCACTGCAACCTCCACCTCCCAGGTTCAAGCAATTCTTCTGTGTCAGCCTCCCAAGTAGCTGGGATTATAGGCATGCATCACCATGCCTGGCTAATTTTTGCACTTTTAGTGGAGACGGAGTTTCACCATGTTGGCCAGGCCGGTCTCAAACTACACCTGCCCCAGCCTCCCAGAGTGGTGGAATTATAGGCGTGAGCCACTGCACCCGGCCCCAAGTCATATATTTCAACTCACTTCTTACTCAGATCAAAAATTTAAGTATAGAGAGTTTTGTTAAGCTCAATATTTTTATTCTTACTTATTTATTTATTTGTTGAGAGACAGAGACTTGCTGTGTCACCCAGGCTGGATTGCAGTAGTGCAACCTCAGGTCACTACAACCTCTGCCTCCCAGGTTCAAGTGATTCTCCTGCCTCAGCTTCCCAAGTACTTGGGACTATAGGCGTGTGCCACCACTCCCAGCTAATTTTTGTATCTTTTAGCAGAGACGGGGTTTCGCTATATGTTGGTGAGGCTGGTCTCAAACTCCTGACCTAAGGTGATCTGCCCGCCTCAGCCTCCCAAAGTACTGGGATTACAGTCATGAGCCATCACACCTGGCCAAACTCAATATTTTTAAATGTTATTGTACATATTCGTTATGCAATAAACATGTAAGTTAATAAGATTTAAATTTCATGTTGTGAAGAATATAAGCAGAATCTCATTATAACAAAAAATCAGGCTGGGTGCAGTGGCTTATGCCTGTAATTTCAACATTTTGGGAGGCCAGAGCAAGAGGATTGATTGAGGCCAGGAGTTTGAGACCAGTCCAGGCAACAAAGCAAGACCCTTATTTCTATAAAAAAAAATTAAGGCCGGGTACGGTAGCTCACACCCAAAATCCCAGCTCTATGGGAGGCCAGAGCAGTCAGATCACCTGAGGTCAGGAGTTTGAGACCAGCCTGGCCAACATGGTGAAATCCTCTCTCTACTGAAAATACAAAAATTAGCTGGGCATGGTGGCACACACCTGTAGTCCCAGCTACTCAGGAGGCTAAGGCAGGAGAATTGCTTGAACTTGGGAGGCAGAGCTTGCAGTGAGCTGAGATCGCGCCACTGCACTCCTACCTGGGCAACAGGGTGAGACTCTGTCTCAAAAAAAAAAAAGATTGAAGCTAAAAATCACAGTAGGCCAGGCATGGTGGCTCATGCCTGTAATCCCAACACTTTGGGAGGCCAAGGTAGGTGGATCACCTGAGGTCAGGAGTTCAAGACCAGCCTGGCCAACATGGTGAAACCCTGTCTCTAATAAAAATACAAAAATTAGCTGGACGTGGTGGCAGGCACCTATAATCCCAGCTACTGGGGAGGGTGAGGCAGGAGAATTACTTGAACCTGGGAGGCAGAGGTTGCAGTGAACCAAGATTGGGCCATTGCACTCCAGCCTGGGCAACAAGAGTGAAACTCCATCTCAAAAAAAAAAAATCACGGCAAAAAAGGACTCCGTATTACAGGTGTACTAATTCAATCCCCTAAATCCATTTTCCTTTGACTGTCAGTACAGAGGACTTAAGTCCCTTATCCAAGGACAAGCAGCCTAGTATGTCTCTGTGAGAACCTGAATCCTGATTCCTGATTTATTCCTCATTTATTCAACATAAGAGTGCTTACTGGGCCAGGTGCAGTGGCTTTCGCCTGTAATCCCAGAACTTTGGGAGGCCTAGGTGGGCGAATCACAAGGTCAGGAGATGGAGATCATCCTGGCTAACGTGGTGAAACCCGGTCTCTACTAAAAATACAAAAACTTAGGTGTACGTGGTGGCAGGAGCCTGTAGTCCCAGCTACTCGGGAGGCTGAGGCAGGAGAATGGCATGAACCCGGGAGGCAGAGCTTGCAGTGAGCCAAGACTGGGCCACTGTACTCCAGCCTGGGTGACAGAGCGAGACTCTGTCTCAAAAAAAAAAAAGTGCTTACTATGTACTGGGCGCTGGTGAAGTTACTGGAATACATTCAGCAGGGAACCAAAAATATAAAAATGGTCTTTGCACTCCTGGAGCTTACATTCTACTTTCAGGAAGACAAAAAATAAACATCTGAACAAGTCAAAAGAAAGTTATATTAGGTGCTGTAGGTGCTATGGAGGGGAAAAAAAAAAGCAGGGAAAGGCAGGTAGGGAATCTGGTGATACGAGTGGGGGAAATGCTAATTTAAATAGGGCAGTCAGGGAATATGTCTTTGATAAAATTCAGTTGATCAGAGATCTGAGGGGAATGAAGAAGCAAGTTATACAAGACATTTGTGGGAAGAATATTCCAGGCTAAAGAAACAGCAGGTGCAAAGGCCAGAGGCAGGTATGAGCTTGGTATGTTAGGAACAGCATCCAGGAGGTCAGCATAGCTGGAGAGGAAAGAGTAATATGAGAGGTAAGTAGGAGGTAACGTCAGAGAGGCGGGGCTAAGGGGTGCTTATCATGTAGGATCTCAAAGGCCAGTGTAATCACTTTGGCTTTTTTTTTTTTTTTTTTTTTGAGAATGAGTTTCGCTCTTGTTGCCCAGGCTGGAGTGCAGTGGCGCTATCTCCACTCACTGCAACCTCCGCCTCCTGGGTTCAAGCGATTCTCCTACCTCAGCCTCCCAAGTAGCTAGGATTACAGTTGCCCACCACCGTGCTAATTTTTTTGTATTTTCAGTAGAGACCGGGTTTCACCATGTTGGCCAGGCTGGTCTTGAACTTCTGACCTCAGGTGATCCACCTGCCTTGGCCTCCAAAAATGCTGGGTTGAGAGGTGTGAGCCACCACGCCTGGCTGCCACTGGAAGGTTTTGAGCCAAGGAAAAACATGATTTGACATCTTTTTTTTTTTTTTTTTTTTTTTTTTGAGACAGAGTCTCGCTCTGTCGCCCAGGCTGGAGTGCAGTGGCCGGATCTCAGCTCACTACAAGCTCCGCCTCCCGGGTTCACGCCATTCTCCTGCCTCAGCCTCCCGAGTAGCTGGGACTACAGGCGCCCGCCACCTCACCCGGCTAGTTTTTGGTATTTTTTAGTAGAGACGAGGTTTCACCGTGTTAGCCAGGATGGTCTCGATCTCCTGACCTCATGATCCGCCCATCTCGGCCTCCCAAAGTGCTGGGATTACAGGCTTGAGCCACTGCACCCGGTGACATCCATTTTTAAAGCACCATTCTGGCTGCTGTTTTGAGAACAAACTGTAGGATGGGGGTGAAAAGCAGAGAAGGCAAAAGCAGAAGCTCTCTTGCTGTGCTTCATCCTGTTCGCTTATCTGTCTTTTCTTTAAAAGTTTGTTTATATATCACTTAACTGGTTTTTCCTGGTTGAAACAGGGTCCAGAGGTCATCATGTGGTATGTTTCATCCTATCAGAAATGAGAACAGCAAACAGACTAGAGTTCTTCCTATCCTGGAGAATTCTTTTTCCTTTCCCTTGATAATTATTATAAACATAAGACATAACACCCATATCCATGGTCTATATTATGGAGAGGCAAGATGTTTTTGCAAGATGTTCATTCCCATCTCCTGAAACAGGGTTCCTTAAGTCTAGATCTGGAATCTCCCTACACTCTAGAGGCCCTAGCCATGTGCCAGAATCTGACCGGTGCTGGCAGCAGAGTACCTCAGCCCTTAGGTGTGAACTCCACCACGGCGGGTTCATGTCAGCTTATCTAAGGAATGGAGTGGGAAGGCTCCTCCTAGTTTCCAGTATATGTCCAGTAGAGTTTATCAGGTTTAAAAAGTTATAGGATCCTGATTTGAACTGGCAGGATTAAATATATGCCTTTCCGTAGGTCCAGTTCACCTATATATTTAGATGGTTTGATTTAGCTTTACTTAAAGTCAAAGGAATCCCTGTGTTTGTGTTTTTGCAAGAAACTGGTAATGGCTTGCCTAGTTTCTTCTCTAGTTTCTTAGGGCAAAGGAATGAGTTTTGCCAAAATTTTATCTAGGAAAAATGGAGTAGTTTTCTAAGTCTTACAGGACACTGTCAAAGTATGGAAATACTGCCTTAGGGAATTCTTTTTTTTTCTTCTTTTTTCTCTAGGTAAAGGAGATCTTCAGGAAGTCACCTTTCCTGGTACCAAAGGACAGTGTTAGCATCATGGATGGATCCGACGAAGGTGGGAGAGGTGTTGATATGTGTTCTGGGGGAGAGGGGCAGGATCAGTGAAAGATCTAACTAAAGGAACTGGGGCCAGGGACGGGGTCCTGAAGAGAAAGGAATAAACAGAAGGAATGGGATAGCAGGAAATAGAAGACAGGGAGAAGGAACATGTGCTCTAGACATGAAATTTAGAGAGAGAAAAAAAAAGGATGGGACCAGGAAAGAGAAAAATATGCTCTGGGATCTAATCCTTGTCTTTCTTTCTTTTTAGGCATATTAGCTTGGGTTACTGTGAATTTTCTGACAGGTAATACATCCTCAAGTTTATCTTTAGAGCTTAACTAGCTTTTACATGCATAGTCAGAAGAGTAAAAAAGCCCTTTCTTTCATTCTGTATTGTTTCTTCTTCTTTAAAAAAGGAAAGGAGGCTGGGTGTGGTGGTTCATACCTGTAATTCCAGCGCTTTAGGAGGCTGAGTTGGGCAGATCACTTGAGGCCAGTAGTTCAAGACCAGCCTGGCCAACATGGCGAAACCCTGTCTCTACCAAAAATACAAAAATTAGCTGGGCGTGGTGGTGTGTGCCTGTGGTCCCAGCTACTCGGGAGGCTGGAGAATTGCTTGAACCCAGGAGGCAGAGGTTGCAGTGAGCTGAGAGCAGAGACTGTGCCGCTGCACTCCAGGCTGGATGATAGAGCAAGACTCTGTCTCCAAAAAGGCCTTCAAAAAACAAAAAACAAACAAAAAAAAACACCTGCCTTGAAGGCCTCTGCTGCAACGAGAGTCCTTCTGAGTTGACATTCACCTGCAGCATCAGGGCTGGGGAGCAGTGGAGTATGTATGGAATACCTTCAGTGCATGATAAGAACAAGAGAGACAAGTGTTGGGCTGCCCAGGATGTGGAGGATATTTAGAGCTGGCTCTCATTTGACAGGTCAGCTGCATGACCACAGACAGGAGACTGTGGGGACCTTGGACCTAGGGGGAGCCTCCACCCAAATCACGTTCCTACCCCAGTTTGAGGTGAGTCATTTCATGAAGATCTGGTTAGAAGTGCACTTGGCAGGCATATCATGGTGCCAAGAAAGAGGAGTCCCATTTTCAGCCAGCAGCTCTACCACGCTTAGGCAGAGTCAAGTCAGTTAATAACTGGGTGAATGTTCCCTTCCCATCTCACTGTTCAGAATCCCTTCGATTCCTCAAGCCTAATGAGATTAGCCGCTTAATCTGTCTTCATCTGATTTTTTGCTGGGAGGGACGGGTGGTGGTGTGAACATCTTCAGGTAATTACAGATTCTGAATAGTCTTTTTGCTTTTTCTGATTTGCAGAAAACTCTGGAACAAACTCCTAGGGGCTACCTCACTTCCTTTGAGATGTTTAACAGCACTTATAAGCTCTATACGCATAGGTGAGAATGGGGACAGGGAAGAATAATATTTCATGTTGTATGTTCTCCTAACTTTTCTAAGTGTTCTCAAATCTGTTATTGTATCTGATCAGCAAAACAAAGCCTGTGCCAATTCCCTAAGGCCTATCACTGAAACCCAGGCCACTTACAAAGCCCAAGGAACCTACGAGCCTTCTCCATTCTTGGCCTCAAAAGCATTAATATATGACTTAAGAGTCAAAAATTTTCTGCTGGGTGCAGTTGGCTTCATGCCTGTAATCCCAGCACTTTGGGAGGCTGAGGTGGGTGGGTCACCTGAGGTCAGGAGTTTGAGACCAGCCTGGCAAACATGGTGACACCCCATCTCTACTAAAATACAAAAATTAGCTGGATATGACAGCGCACACCTGTAATCCCAGCTGCTCAGGAGGCTGAGGCAGGAGAATCATTTGAACCCTGGAGGTGGAGGTTGCAGTGAACCGAGATCATGCCACTGCACTTCAGCCAGAGCGACAGAGCAAGACCCGGTCTCAAAAAAAAAAAAAAAAAGTCAAAAGTTTTCTCTAGGGAGAGGACACTTCAAGAAGGCTCAGGCAAAGCTCCTTGCCAACTCCTTTGAGCTGGCCTTCAGAGGTTCAGAATCCAGCCTGGAATTTGATCCTAGTTGGGGCTAGGAGCTAAGCTAAAGAGAGCTTTTCTGGGAATGGTTCCTAGTGTGGGACCCTAGGAATTGTCACTGTCTCTGGCCTTTGAATGATAACTGTGGGGAATTCTTACTGCATAGCCTTGATCCAAACTGTGCAGAAATTACCCCTTGTTGACCACAGGAGATGAATATGTCACAGAGACAGAACAAGGTTTTCGTACTTCCAGAGGGAAACAGAAACCATGTTACTTTTGAAAGAGGTAGCTTTAGGCTAGAGAACTTCAGGACCAGCATGAAATTGGTCAATCCTGTATTTTACAGTTACTTGGGATTTGGATTGAAAGCTGCAAGATTAGCAACCCTGGGAGCCCTGGAGACAGAAGGTTTGTCTGGGTACCTGTGCTGGGTGGGGAATGTGAGGGTGACACAGATACTCTGCTTGCTTCTTTCCTTCTTTGATAGACATTCTATGCAGGAAAAGATTATGTTGAATTGGGAGGCAAATGTTGTATAATGGACCTAATAATAGCAAATCCTTTTCTATTTTATAAGTTCAGAAGTTTTGATGTATATTATTAGCCATTTTTAGAATGAGGTCTGCCTGTACAGGGGGAACAGCCTATGTCTAGGCAGGTGAAGTGTCTGCAGAAATCCCAGGCTTTAAGAATGCATTTAGCAGGAGCTTGCTCAAGCCCTGAGCTTTACATTGGAGGCACAGGAAGCAGGATCTGTTCTATATGCAGGTGGAACAACAGAGTAACTCCATTCATCTCTTCACAGTTGAGGTCAGGCAGAACTGGGTTCAGTCCCAGCATTGTGATTTGAGGCAAGTAACCTATCTGTGCCCCTTTCCTCATAGTAAATGAGAATTTGCATTTAAGGCACTTTGAAAAGTAATCTGTTATTGGGATGGCATCTATTTTTCATTTCAGAGTATACAGAACATCTTCAAGTGTATTTCATTTAAGCCTCTCAGCAACCAGTGAGGAAAGTAGCATAGCATTTCTTTCTTGTTTTTAGAAAGGTGAAAACTTACTGTATTGTAGGTTTTGGATCTTTGAGATATATGGACCCCTCTGACAGAAGCACATGTGCATGAACATTTGCTTCTGGTTTCAGGGGGTTCACCAACCCCACGAAGCCTGTCTGTGAACCCTGAGTTAAGGATTCCTGTCACAGGATGTTGTCATGGAATTAATGTCATCGGATTTTAAGGCCCAGCCCCCATGGTGATTCTTTTCCGCCTCACTGGCTTCTTGTTTGCCTTCCTCCCTCTCTCTCACTTACTTACTTCTTACCTTGTGCCCTGGATTCTTTCAGGGACTGATGGACACACTTTCCGGAGTGCCTGTCTACCGAGATGGTTGGAAGCAGAGTGGATCTTTGGGGGTGTGAAATACCAGTATGGTGGCAACCAAGAAGGCAAGTGATGTTTTTTCACTGGTTAAATTTACGTTTACAATGGAAGCTCTGGAAAAGTCCCATGGGAAGCTTTTTCCAGAACTCAGGCTTATCTTGTTGCAGGGACTTGCTCCAGAGATCTTGGCATGCCTCCAAAGACTAACATGAAGTGACAGTGAACAAAGCAGCTGTCATTCTGCATCGACCAAGTGTCATGGACCCATTAGATACCTGCGCTTAGCCAAGTGCTGTGGTGCACATCTAGAGTCCCAGTTACTCAAAAGGTTGAGGCAAGAGGATCACTTGAGCCCACGAGTTCAAGGCTGTAGTGCACAATGCCACCGCACTCCAGCCTGGGCAACGGAGACCCCACCTCTTACAAATTAATTAAGAAACCTAATCTAAGCCTAGGTCAAATGCAGCAGTGTGAAACCCTGTTTAGTTAATAGTTAGCTATTTAAATTATAGTAAAACTTAAAACCACGACAAGAATGATTCATCTTCTTATAAAAGGTATATACCTGAATATCAAGGAATGAACTTGAATTCCCAGTGAAGGAAGCAGGCGAGCCCTTTAGCTACTTGCTTGCAAATGCTGTGGAATGTAATGCTAGGCAGCAGCACAGGTTGGCCATGATTTGGTGAATACAGATTAGGCAGGGGAGCGGGCATGGAGAAACAAGAGTGGTGAGGCTACAGACGTTTGCTCATCTTTGTTTTGAAGCCTCTTGTCCGAAGCATCAGCCTTCTCTTGCTTTCCTTGACCTTCCTGCTGGTCCCTCATTGTCTCTAGCAGCTTGCCTCAGAGAGTGTCCCCTTCCCCCAGCGTTGTTCTCACCTTACCCCTGTGCACCTTTGCCTGGCAGGGGAGGTGGGCTTTGATCCCTGCTATGCCGAAGTGCTGAGGGTGGTACAAGGAAAACTTCACCAGCCAGAGGAGGTCCAGAGAGGCTCCTTCTATGCTTTCTCTTACTATTACGACCGAGCTGTTGACACAGACATGATTGGTGAGTTCACCCCAGGTGTCAGTCCAGAGAGGAAGGTGGGTAGGGCTGTGGTGGGGAAGGTCAAGGAGAAAGAGTACTTGAGGTGCTTTGTTGAGCTAGCTGATTACCCACCTCTTTTCTAGTCACTCGAACAAAAGGGTGGAAATGACTTAGAATCTTTGGAGCTGAGAGATGACCAAAACAACTATATGATGTCTTTTTTTTTTAACATGTTTATTGAGGTATAATTGGCATACAATAAGTACATATTTAAAGTATACAATTTGTTAAGTTTTGTCATGTATACACCCATGAATCCATCACCACATTGAAGATAATAAACATATTCACCCCAAAAAGTTTCCTCCTGTCTCTTTATGATAACTTTTCTTCTTATCACAAAAGTAATATTTTTGCCTAACTGTGATAGTATATGTACCTGATCTGTCATGGCCTGAGAGATACGAATTAATTTCCTATTGTTGTGGGGATTTTGTTGTTGTTATTTTGTTTTTTTGTTTGTTTTTTGAGACAGAGTTGCACTCTTGTTACCCAGGCTGGAGTGCAGTGGTGTGATCTCGGCTCACTGCAACCTCTGCCACCTGGGTTCAACCGATTCTCCTGCCTCAGCCTCCTGAGTAGCTGGGATTACAGGCGCCTGCCACCATACCCGGCTAATTTTTTTTTTAGTAGAGACGAGATTTCACCATGTTGGTCAGGCTGGTCTTGAACTCCTGACCTCGTTATCCGCCCGCCTCAGCCTCCCAAAGTGCTGGGATTACAGGCGTGAGCCACCGCATCCGGCCTATTGTGTTTTATGGGTCTGTTTTTTTCATTGTGGTTAAATATATATAACATGGAATAGATTGTAAATAAATAAAATAAGCTGCATAGGCCGGGTACAGTGGCTCAAGCCTGTAATCCTAGCACTTTGGGAGGCCGAGGCGGGCGGATCATGAGGTCAGGAGATCGAGACCATCCTGGCTAACAAGGTGAAACCCCGTCTCTACTAAAAATACAAAAAATTAGCCGGGCGTGGTGGTGGGCGCCTGTGGTCCCAGCTACTCGGGAGGCTGAGGCAGGAGAATGGCATGAACCTGGGAGGCAGAGGTTGCAGTGAGCTGAGATCGTGCCACTGCACTCCAGCCTGGGTGACAGAGCAAGACTCCGTCTCAAAAAAAAAAAAAAAAAAAGGCTGCATAGATTATGTACATGTGTATATAATGGATGAATTTCCTTATGCTTCCTTGAAGGTGTTTTGATATCAGATAATCTTGTTTTATTTCAGATTATGAAAAGGGCGGTATTTTAAAAGTTGAAGATTTTGAAAGAAAAGCCAGGGAAGGTGAGTTTGAGTGTCAGGGGAAGCCCTTGAAGGTAAGCCTGTGAGACTGCCTGCCAACTCTCGTGACCTAAAGTGACCTAAAGCACCTCAGCGCAGAAGGCCTGTCAGAAGGCTAGTTTCCTTTCTTAGTCTTCCAGTCTTTGCTAAAAGTTAGAAGCATTGGGTGGTAGCTAGGTATGGTGGCACACATCTGTAGTCCCAGCTACACAGGGTGGGAGGATTGCTTGAGGCCGGAAATTCAAGGCTATAGTGCACTATAATCACACCTGTGAATAGTCACTGCATTGCTGCTTAGGCAACATAGCGAGACCTCTGTCTCTAAAAAAAACATTTTTTTTTTCCAGCTTTATGCAGCATAGAATTATGGGCAAGAATATGGGAATATAAGAGGTTTTAGGAGGCCGGGCACGGTGGCTCACACCTGTAATCCCAGCACTTTGGGAGGCCAAGGTAGGCAGATCACCTGAGGTCAGGAGTTCAAGACCAGCGTGGCCAACATGGTGAAACCCTGTCTCTACTAAAAACACAAAAATTAGCCGGGCGAGACAGTGGGCGCCTGTAATCCCAGCTACTCGGGAAGCCAAGGTAGGAGAATCACTTGAACTTGGGAGGCAGAGGTTGTAGTGAGCCGAGGTCGTGCCACTGCACTCCAGCCTGGGCAACAGAGTGATACTCCAGCCTGGGCAACAGAGTGAGTCTCCACCTAAAAAAAAAAAAAAAAAAAAAAAGAGTCTTTAGGGCTTTAGGGAAATGGTGAAGACCTTTTTTTCTTCTACGCTGTCTTTTTTTAATTGAAATAGTGTTATCAGTGTTAATGAAACACTGGCATCAAAAGACATGGGAAATAGCCACAGAGGCTTCCTTGAGAGGATCAAAACTGCCAATGAGAGCTAGGCACAGTGGTTTGAGCCTGTAGTCTCAGCTATGTGGGAGGCTGAGGCAGGAGGATCGTGTGAACTCAGGGGCTTGAGGCTGCAGGGAGCTCCAATCATGCCACTGCACTCCACCCTGGGTGACAGCCTGAGACCTCGTCTCTAAAAAAAAAAAATTAATAAAAAGTTTTTAAAAATTAAAAAATAAAATACAAATGATCTTATCCAGTAACCCCACAGTAGGGTTAAATGATATCTCCTTGTCTTCTGGGCCGCAGCATTAATAATAGATAAGAGACTTAGGGCCGGGCGTGGTGGCTTACGCCTGTAATCCCAGTACGTTGGGAGGCTGAGGCGGGTGGATCATGAGGTCAGGAGATCAAGACCATCCTGGCTAACACGGTGAAACCCCATCTCTACTAAAAAAAAAAATACAAAGAATTAGCCGGGCGTGGTGGCGGGCGCCTGTAGTCCCAGCTACTTGGGAGGCTGAGGCAGGAGAATGGTGTGAATCCGAACCACTGCACTCCAGCCTGGGCAACAGAGTGAGAGTCTGTCTCAAAAAAAAAAAAAAATAGATAAGGGACTTAGGACTAAGCCCCCACAATAGGTCATAGAAACTTAGCAAATAAACTAGAGCCCATGTAAATGTGAATAGATAATCATACCAGACAACTGCAAGTTCTTCAGAAGCTGCAGTCTTACAGAGGCAGTCAGCGCATTGTCTAGCCTCTGAGATGCCTCGGCATTAACCAGAGGGAGACTTCTGCTTTGCTTATTCTTCTTCTCCCCACCGTCTTTTTTTTCTGAGACAGAGTCTTGCTCTGTCACCCAGGCTGGAGTGCAGTGGTTCGACCTCGGCTTGCAACCTTTGCCTTCCGGGTTCAAGTGATTCTCCTGCCTCACCCTCCCGAGTAGCTGGGATTATAGCGGCACACCACCACGCCCTGCTAATTTTTATGTTTTTAGTAGAGTTGGGGTTTCACCATGTTGGCCAGGCTGGTCTTGAACTCCGACCTCAGGTGATCCACCTGCCTCGGCCTCCCAAAGTGCTGGGATTACAAATGTGAGCCACCACGCCTGGCCCCCTATTCTACTTTCTAAGAGAAAATCCTACACCTCTCAGTTAGTTGCAAACTTGAACTCCACTGTTGACTCTGTCTCTTTCAGTGTGTGATAACTTGGAAAACTTCACCTCAGGCAGTCCTTTCCTGTGCATGGATCTCAGCTACATCACTGCCCTGTTAAAGGATGGCTTTGGCTTTGCAGACAGCACAGTCTTACAGGTAAGAGACAGGACACCAGAGTCCCATAACAGCCCTCTTTTGTGGGGGTTGAGAAGGAGTAAGAGCTTGTTCAGTAATCAAAGTAGCTAGAAGTGAAATTATGAGGTAGTTTTGTTTGGGCTATGGACAAGGTACTTGTGCTGGGCATCATGAATGTGGGAGATTACCTCGATGCAATGGTAGCCTCCAAGTGTATTACCAGGCAAGCTATTGCAGAGGCCACAGAACAGAAAGACTAGCAGCCCAAATTAAGATGCCAAGTCACATAGTTTATATATTTATTTATTATTATTTTTTTGAGACGGAGTCTCACTCTTGTTCCTAGGCTGGAGTGCAGTGGCAAGATCTCAGCTCACTGCAACCTTCACCTCCTGGGTTCAAGTGATTCTCCTGCCTTGGTCTCCTGAGTAGCTGGGATTACAGGTGTGCGCCACCACTCCCGGCTAATTTTTTTGTATTTTTAGTAGAGATGGGGTTTCACTATGTTGGCTAGGCTGGTCTCGAACTCCTGACCTCAGGTGATCCGCCCACCTCGGCCTCCCAAGGGCTGGGATTATAGGAGTGAGCCACCGCACCTGGCCCACATGGTTTATTAAATCAATTTAGAACTCAGGGTGAGAAGGGGAAAGAAATGAAGAGATGAACACAGAAGACACGATGCAAGCAGGATGCAAGTACCACTCTCTCTAAATCTTGGGTTCCATTTGTCCTGGGTTTATATGTCCTGCCTCTCTCTGCTGCTAATAGAGTGGTTACGCATACTGGAGCTGAAGTTTGGTCATGGGAGCACAAAGACAAAAGTGCCTGAGGCCACCACACAAACTTGCCCTATTTGGAGAGGCCCCAGTGGCAGACACACCTGGCCAGTAGCATTAGCTCAGCCATCAACATGTACGATGTGTTTTCTTTGGCAGAGGACATGAGGGACCAAAAGGGTGTCACCAGTGAGTGGCTTATTTAAGATCTCATGAACACTGAATGCCTCATGCATATATAATGTGTCACATATATTTCATGTGTGCCTCGTATATTTAGTGCCTCTTGAATCTTAGGTCTCTCTTTGTCCTCCTGTCTGTCTCCATCTGTTTCAATACATGCAGGCTCTACTTTATCTGTAGTAAGTTATTTATCCCCAGTTTTGGGCATGTGTCTAGGCTCGATTACATCAGGTCAACAGAGAACAATCAACTGGCTTACAGACTTTTTTTGGTGGTGGTAGCATCTTTATCCAACGAAAACTTACGTAGAATAGCAGTAATACAGCCGGGTGTGGTGGCTCACACCTGTTATCCTAGCACTTGGGGGGCCGAGGCGAGTGGATCACCTGAGGTCAGGAGTTCAAGACCAGCCTGGCCAACATGGTGAAACCCCATCTCAACTAAAAATACAAAAATTAGCCGGGCATGGTGGCAGGTGCCTGTAATCCCAGCTACTTGGGAGGCTGAAGCAGGAGAATCACTTGAACCTGGGAGGCAGAGGTTCCAGTGAGGCGAGGTCACGCCATTGCACTCCAGCCTGGGCAACAAAGAGGGAAACTCCGTCTCAAAAAAAAAAATATCAGTAATACAAAACTATTCTGGTTGAAGCAGAGATTGGGGGCCTGAAACTCCTCTATCATTTGGCCTCCCTTTTTCCTTTGAAGCATTTCTAAGAAACCCCTAAAATTCTGAAGAAAACAAATTGATAAAACTGATACACACTAATCTAATCCTCTTCTTATATAGTTGAGGAATTTGGGTCTAAAGTTTTGCCCAAGGTCACTAAGCTAATTGAGATAGATACTGGCTTATAATGTGTTAAGTTCCCTATTTGGTTATTTTTTTCTTTTTTCTTTTGAGACCGAGTTTCGCTCTTGTTGCCCAGGCCGGAGTGCAGTGGTGCAATCTCAGCTCACTGCAACCTCCACCTCCCGGTTTCAAGCGATTCTCCTGCCTCAGCCTCCCAAGTAGCTGGGACTACAGGTATGCGGCACCACGCCTGGCTAATTTTGTATTTTTAGTAGACATGGGGTTTCACCATGTTGATCAGGCTGGTCTCAAACTTCTGATCTCAGGTGATCCACCCACCTCAGCCTCCCAAAGTGCTGGGATTATAGGCATGAGCCACCACTTCTGGCCTTGTTTTTGAGACAGGGTCTTGCTGTGTCACCCAGGCTGGAGTGCAGTGGCATGATCTCAGTTCACTGCGCCCTGTGCCCCTCCCGGGTTCAAGCAACCCTCCCACCTCAGCCCACTGAGTAGCTGGGACTACAAGTGTGTGCCACCAGTCCTGGCTAATTTTTTTGTAGAGACGGAGTTTTGCCATGTTGCCCAGGCTGGTCTTGAACTCCTGACCTCAAGCAATCCGCCTGCCTTGGCCTCCCAAAGTGTGGGAGTACAGGTGTGAGCCACTGTGCCTGGCCCCATGTTTGGTTATCATTAGTGCTTAGGAAGAGGCACTCGCTTATGCAGTAGGAGTTGAGAAGCTTGGTTTGTTCTTTTCTACCCCTAAATCTATTCTCATCTCCTGACCATGCCCTTTCTACTGCATCTATTACCATTACATTGTAAGTTGCCTTATCTGAAATTAGTGAATCAGAAAATAAAGCAGGTGATACTTTGTGTAGTTTCAAGGTTAGGGAAAGAGTTCAGAATACTGTCTGTCTAAACTATCTCTCTAGAAGGCCTGATGGGTCACGACCTGGGCCAGAAGCATTCAGTTCAGAGATGAGAATGGCAGGTGTAGGGGCAATAGCCAATGGGCCATGGCCAGAAGGAAATTGTTACAGAGTAGTGGGAAGCCTGCAAAGACTGGCTGCTGTCAGTTTCGCCATGGTTTGCCCATGTGGATATTCTTTGCCAATATCGTCTGCCCAAGAGCTGTGCTTGCTAGAGTTGGAAATTGGATGAAAAGGTGAAGACTTTTTTTTCTTCTTAACAGCTCACAAAGAAAGTGAACAACATAGAGACGGGCTGGGCCTTGGGGGCCACCTTTCACCTGTTGCAGTCTCTGGGCATCTCCCATTGAGGCCACGCACTTCCTTGGAGGCCTGCATTTGCCAACACCTTTTTAAGGGGAGGAGAGAGCACTCAGTTTCTGAGCTAGTCTGGGGACATCCTGGACTTGAGCCTAGAGATTTAGGTTTAATTAATTTTACATATCTAATGTGAACTGCTGCCTAACCACTCAAGAGTACACAGCTGGTACCTGAGCATCACAGAGAGCCCTGTGAGCCAAGAAGCTTTGGAACTTAACCTTGGAGTGACAGCCCAGGGACAGGTCCCTGGGAACCAAAGAAAAATCTCATTTCAACCCTTTGAGTGCCTCATTCCACTGAATATTTAAATTTTCCTCTTAAATGGTAAACTAAGTTGACTTATTGCAATCCCATGATCCATCAATATCAGTATGTTTTTTTCCTCCCTGTACAGTGCCCTGCCCACCCTTATCTGCACCCACCTCCCCTGAAAAAGAGAAAAAAAGATACCTGATTTTGCTTTCCACGTATAATTCAACAACACAAAATGGGACCATATCAGAATCTGTATGATCCTATTCTGTGTTAGCTCCAATCAGCCAGCTGAGAGCCATCCTAAATATTAATAGGATGGAGAGTAACTCCTAACTGTGCATAGATTACAGCCTTAAGAAAGGAGGCCATCCAGTCTCTGGGGACATGTTTTGGGAGGGTGTGGCAGCCTCATCTAGCCTACCTTTTATCAGCATTTTATCAGTCAACTCTGGGATTAATGAACATATCCGACTTTATGGGTATGTGTATATTCAGTGCCAGTACCACCTCCCAACCTCCCAGGCTAATGTGTTAACAGTGTTTTCTATGATTCTAAACTTGTTTTCTTTGTATTTCTAAGAAATACAACTAGGCCCTAACTTTTGGTCTGTGGTCAGAGGTCAGTGTCTGTGCTATTCCAGGATCTGTTATTTCAGTTTACTCTTTTATTCTCTCCGTTTGTAACAGTACCTTCCTGTCCTGGCCCCTTATCACTTTCGCTAATATCCTCTGAATTATTTATCTAGTTCAGTTTCCAATACCGTTCCTGACAAAACCCCACTTGGATTTGGTTGGCTCTCTCAGCCCACGTCAGTACAGTGGACCAACATTTCCAGGGAGAACCATATTTAATATCCCTCATGTTCTCTTTTTCAATCCAAGTGCTCAGAGCTCTTGACTGTGAATTACTTACCCCAAATTCATTATCTTGCACTTTTTTTTGAGACGGAGTCTTGCTCTGTTGCCCAGGCTAGAGTGGAGTGGCGCAATCTCAGCTCACTGCAACCTCCGCCCCCAGGTTCAAGCGATTCTCATGACTCAGCCTCCTGAGTAGCTGGGAATACAGGCGCCTACCACCATTCCTGGCTAATTTTTGTATTTTTAGTAGAGATGGGGTTTCACCATGTTGGCCAGGCTGGTTTGCAACTCTTGAACTCAATTGATACACCTGCCTCCAAAAGTGCTGGGATTACAGGAATGAGACACCGTGCCTGGCCTTATCTTGCACTTTTTTTTTTTTTTTGAGACGGAGTCTCGCTCTGTGGCCCGGGCTGGAGTGCAGTGGCCGGATCTCAGCTCCCTGCAAGCTCTGCCTCCCGGGTTTACGCCATTCTCCTGGCTCAGCCTCCGGAGTAGCTGGGACTACAGGCGCCCGCCACCTCGCCCGGCTAGTTTTTTGTATTTTTTAGTAGAGACGGGGTTTCACCATGTTAGCCAGGATGGTCTCGATCTTCTGACCTCGTGATCCGCCCATCTCGGCCTCCCAAAGTGCTGGGATTACAGGCTTGAGCCACCGCGCCCGGCCTTTATCTTGCACTTTCTACATAATCATCCCTGCTTCTCATCTGCCCTGTAGTGCTCTTGGACCTGGAAGACCTCCCTGTGGTCTGGCCCCTTTGCCTTGGTTCTTAACCTCCAGCTTCTTTCCAGGAGTGTTTGTACTTCCCCAAACTGGTGGCTTTCACAGTAGACTGTTTCCATGCTCTCTCACAAAGGATGTTAAATATGCCTAGCCCTCACACAGTCCATGGGAAACCTTATTTTATTTTTCGTTTTTGTTTTTGAGATGGAGTCTTGCTCTGTCACCCAGGCTGGAGTGCAGTGGCACGATGTCGGCTCACTGCAAGCTCTGCCTCCTGGATTCACGCCATTCTCCTGCCTCAGCCTCCCGAGTAGCTGGGCCTAACAGGCACCCACCAGCACACCTGGCTAACTTTTTTGTAGTTTTAGGAGAGACGGGGTTTCACCGTGTTAGCCAGGATGGTCTCGATCTCCTGACCTCGTGATCCACCCGCCTCGGCCTCCCCAAGTGCTGGGATTACAGGCATGAGCCACCATGCCCGGCCGAAACCTTATTTTTAACATTACTCCATTGAGTCAATAAATATTTACCATCTGCTATGTGCAAGTTACTAGGCAAATTTCTGTTTCCTTGTCCCTAAAATTCTTCTCTTTAAATTCACTGTGGAATTTGTTTAGACTTCACAGACTTTTATTACTAAGGTCACCTTTATACCAACTGCCTTCCTCAAAATGCTTTTAATGAAATAACAGAATCTTGAATTGGAAACAGTCCAAAGAAATAAGCCAAGGTTGTACTCAGTACAGAATTCCCTAGAATTCGTAACAGGCTGCCATTCAGCTTCTGCTAAGGCATGTTCAAACAGCTTATTCCATTTGGAACCGCACCGATGTTAAAAAAAAATTCCTTATATTGAGCTGAAATATATCTGTCTTCTAAGTGGTCTTAGTTCTCTAATCTCTCCTTCCAAAATCTTTGGATCTTTTGAGGAAAGCTTCTCCCAAGTTCTTTATTAAGTGACATGACTTTCAGACCCCTTCCGATCTTTGTCAATAAAAGTAGGGTGCCAGACCAGTCACAGAACACTAATGTTGTCCGTGTTTCCTCCAGTAGAAACCAGTATTTTACAAGACGTAAGCTGCCTTCACTAAAGACTGTTCCAGCTTGACAAATGCAGAGATGTCAAGAGTCTCTTGTCTTTAATCACGGCGGGGGCCATTTTGTAAAGCACAAATACCGTCCAACAGACTCCTTTGGTCATCCCAAATACCTCCGAACTCTAAGGTAGAAGCATTCTAACTCCAGAAACTTACCTATATCTATTTTGTTAACCTTGATTAGACCTTCTGGAGAAGTAACCAATTTGTCCATCTTAGGAGCAATCTGGAATGAGAATTTTTATTTTTTTTCTGTAAGGCCCATCCTGCCTGCAGTAGAGCCTTTGGGCTTCTTAAGAGGTCCTACAGATTCTAATGGTTTCCTCTTTGTAGATGTGTTAATATATTTAAAATACTTAGGACATGGCCTGGTACATGACAGATGGTGTTTAACATCATTGTCATATGAAGAACACTCAGTGGGCCAATGGAGGTGTGCCTTAAAATTCTTCGTCTTGCCTGATTTTGTTTGCATAACTTCTGGAGAGTCTGTGTCCTCCTCATCTAGGCCACCTTTCCATTTGTTGTGAAAGATGACCTTGTCCCTGCAGTCTCCGCCAGTAGTCACACAGCTTTTCACAGCAGCTGCCATCTTTAATTCTTTTTCCTGAGATTCCAGGAAGGTTGTGACATTGTCACTTTTTTGTTCTAGAATCTTTTAAATTTTCTGCATTTGCCTGAAAAGCGCCCCTACAAGAATAGATTTCCCATGGCTCTAAAAATTATTCCCAATAATACCTTACTTGGTTCAAAAGCAGACTGTTTCTCCTCATTTCATCTCAAATCAGACTTTTGGGCAAGATGTTCTTCAGAGTAAGCAAATCCACAACCTAAAAATCTCTTCAAGAGGCATCTCTGGTCTTGTGAAGAGACCTCTTTAAAAACCCACAGTAAAACTCCCTTCCCTCCAGTTGGCCACCAGTCTGCCACCAAACACGAACAAATTCTGCTGCTAATCGGTTTTCCTTGTGATCTGGTTCCTGAGGTCTTCAGATCTGTGCAATGAATTATTTATTGTTTTATTAAACAGACAGTGGTGTCCCAGAGAGGAACCATAAATAAAATGGAAATCTGGTGCTGTGATAAAGTGATAAAGACTAGCATTAATGAGACCTGGTTTTCCTTTCAGAAAGTCCAGTGCACCTGTAACAAAGGTTAAAGCAATTTATATTTAATTTGCATTCTGATGTTAACTTTTAATCAGCAATTCTAACAAAAATGCATCAACTATTTCTAATTCTTACCTCTATCAAAAAACAACGGAATAAATTTAAGACCAACACTAAAACAAAAACAAAAAAAACTGTAAATTTTCTCTTTAGAAATGATTGTTAACAATTGGAAATGAGTGTGACAGCACCTTGTGGGTTTTTTAGTAATAAAAAGCTCTTTTCAACCACATTGTAAGTCTTTCTTCAAAGTTTTTTCCTTTGGTCTGGCTAATATACGCTCCTCACAGCAAATTATCATTCATTATTTGGGTGCCACAGGCCCATTAAGCAAAGAAGAAAAAGAGAATTCGAATGTAAAGTAAGTTTATTAAATAAGATCTTGAAAATATGTATGATGGGTCTTAGGGGAGGATGTTCTTTTTCATCAACATAATCTTTAGGAGAGGAGTACTCATTTGCTTGCAAAGGCCATAATCTGTTCCTGGAGAAAAAATATAAGTGAGTGAAACTCTTAACACTGTAAGGTGAAGAAAATAATTACTGTAGATAATTCTCTACAGAATTATTATTATAGATAATAATCATGTAGATATTCTTCCCAAGAGTCCCTGTTTTATTTCGGCTAAAAAAACAAATATATACATATCTATAAACACATGTTTTGGAGACAGGGTCTCACTCTGTTGACTGGGCTGGAGTGCAGTAGTATGATCATAGCTCACTGTAGTCTCAAACTCCTGGACTCAAACGCTCCTCCCTCCCCAGCCTCCTAAAGTGGTGGGATTACAGGCATGAGCCACTGCACCCAACAGAAAAAACATATCTTTAAATACAAGTTTTCAGGATGAAACCAGCCAAGCAGCAAAAGGAGCTTAAACATCTTCATCATTAGAAATCCCTATTCATTATTATTATTTTTTTTTTCAAGAGACTGGTCTTACTCTGTCACCCAGTCTGAGTACAGTGATGTGATCATAGCTCACTGTAGCCTCAAACTCCTGCGTTTAAATGATCCTCTTGGCCTCAGTGTCCTGAATAGCTAGGACTACAGGCATGTGCCACAACACTCCCTATTCACTATTCTTAAGCCCTTCTTATACATAAAGTTACTACTTAGATGTGGGCTGTAACACCTAAAAGCCTAGCAAGTACTCTTCTGCTCGTAACCCTTGAGAAGGCAGACACATAAAGATAATAATTTTACAGCCAAGAAAATTAATTCAAAGAATTACAGCCGCAGTGGCTCATTCCTGTAATCCCAGCACTTTGGGAAGCCGAGGCACGCGGATCACCGGTCAGGAGTTCAAGACCAGCTTGACCAACATGGTGAAACCCCCATCTCTACTAAAAATTAAAAAATTAGTTGGGTGTGGTGGCAGGTGCCTGTAATCCCAGCCACTTGGGAGGCTGAAGCAGGATAATCACTTGAACCTGGGAGGCAGAGGCTGTAGAAATTGTGCCACTGAACTCCAGCCTCGGCGATAAGAGCAAGACTCTGTCTCAAAAAAAAAAAAAAAAGAAATTGAGAACTGTTTGCAAAGTCATTCCTCTGAGCAACCTCTTACTTTGAGTGGAGACACTGCATTTGTGGCCTGCAAGCCCCATGTCCTGAGCAACACAAGCGGGGCGGCACTGGTAGAATAGAGCCTTTTTAGTAAGTCTGTAGCAGCCAGAAGAGCAGTGTTGTGACGTTGTCTTTCCGTTTCATAACCTGTGAGGTGGCTCATGGAACCTGAAAGGCAGAGGAAAGATTAAATCCCTCATCCAATAATAAGGTTTTCTTCCCTCTCCTAGCAAGCCACCATATATATTTTATGTCCACTCCCTCTTGCTACTGTGGGCCCTGATTTTGCCTAACTATATGACCTCTGGATACTTCTCCACAGTACCTGAATCCTTACCTAAGTCCTTCCCATTGAAGGCTGCCGTACTGAGGTGATGGGCCAAGCTGGAGATATCCCCAAAGCCCATGTTGACACCCTGTCCTGCAAGCGGATGGACTCTGTGGGCTGCGTCCCTAAGAATAAAGCAGAGTTCAGGTGTGACCTCTGGCAGCAAGGTGAGAAGGGAGTGGCCCTGCTCTGTTATCATCTTACCCAATGAGCGCCACCCGAGGCCTGACGTACTCAGCAGCATGTCCCAACCCAAGAGGAAACAGAACTCGGCTTTTGGCATCCACCCTGGCTACGCTTGGGGGCAGCTGGCGAGCCGAGACCTTCGTGGGCTTCAGAAGGCCGACAGCATATTGCAGCATGGCACCAGCTGTGTCGATGAAGTCCGTGTGGTCAGCATCACTCCACTGAGCAGCACCAGCCACAAGACACACAAGGTGAAATTTGAGTAGCAGGGAATTAAAAATTCAACAAAGAAACCTTGTTTGTAACCAAAGCTTAGGCTAATGCTACCCAACTTGCCTACACTGATCTTGACAAGTGATAAGCCCTTCAAGTAAAAAGCTCAACTTCTCATTGCTCCCCACAGGTTTTAAGATCAGGCCAAACTGCACATGAGCTGGCCCCTGCCTACTGCTGAGCTTCACCTTTCACTAGTCCCCACCCTCAATAACCATACACCGGCCACAGTATAGCTCATCACACAGTATCCTTCTACCTCCACGACTCTCCTCTGCTTAGAATGCCCGTCTCTATTTCATTAGGATAACACCTCAGAGCATCCAGAAGATGTCGCCTCTTTTTAACTCCTCCAGTCTTTCTCTGTGTTTCCTCCTGTATGCTTCCCCAGCATCCTATGCATACTTCTATCACTGTACGGAGATTGTCATTTAGTCTTCCTTGCCTGACTATGAACTTCCTGAAAGCAGAGACTGTTCTCAGTATCTCCAGAGCCTGCTACATAGAAAGGACAATTAATGGTGAATGACTGCACTGCAGAGGTCCTAGACCTGTGCCAGGAATATATACTAAATGGCCCAGAGTGGGGTAGTGTTCACCATTTATCTCAGAATCCACTTCAGTATGTTCAGTTCCTTTTATTCTTGTTGCTACTACAGAGCAGTGGAGTCTCAGTTCTTTGGTGTGAAGGTGGCAGGCTTTGAGTGTCATTTAGGCTCCAAAAGTAATACTGGTACCCCTATTATCCAAAGGCTGTGTCTACTCCAGAATAGTTATTTGTATTTGTTGAGCACCTACAATGTACTAAAGATGTTCCATGCATTTTACAAAAGTTCTCTCATTTTGAAAGTCTTCATTCAATCCTGAGAAGTTAGTGATACTATTTACATTTTTCAGGAAATGAACAGGTAGAACCAGTATTGAACCCACCTACTAAGCTTACTCTTAAGCCCCATGCTGACATTCGCTCAGCCTTTCCCTAGGAATACTTCCAATGAATTAGGCTTGAAAGGTTCAGGTAGCTGGAACCTAGCAGAACTGTTCAAAGTGATGCAAGTGTTACAGCTTCAAAAAAAGGCCAATGATAACCACCACCCAGGCAGCTGTTTCAGTCAGCCTAACAGCAGCCCACAACCCTCAAAAGGTTATTAATTATTTCTATTGTTTTGCATTTCCCTGTATGCCCTCCTCCACATAATCCAGACCAAGCATTATAGTTACAAAGTACAAAGGGACAGCTGACTGGTTACTCCTTTTTCCTGACTCAAAACCACCTTTCTGGCTGGGCATGGTGGCTCACGCCTGTAATCCCAGCACTTTGGGAGGCCAAGGCAGGCAGATCACTTGAGGTCAGGAGTTTGAGACCAGCCTGGCCAACATGGTGAAACCCCATCTCTACTAAAAATACAAAAATTAGCCAGGCGTGGTGGCACATGACTGTAGTCCCAGCTACTTGGGAGGCTGAGGCAGGAGAATCACTTGAACCCGGGAGGCAGAGATTGCACAGTGAGCCAAGATCGCGCCACTGCACTCCAGCCTGGCAAGACTCTGTTTTAAAAAAAAAAAAAAAAAAAAAAAACCACACCTTTCTGTACGTCCTCCTGCAACACATCATTAGCTGGGTATATTGATACTCACAAAGGCAGAGTTAACGGCATCCACAAATTTTTCCTCATCCATGCTAACTAGCTGTGCTGCATGTTCATGGGATGTAGACCAAACCAAGGAACTCAAGGTGTCTGAGAGCTGTGTCAAAAGAACACCAATACCAAGGGCTAAGATTCTTCTGCACTTGGGAACTCTCAAGCATAAAAAGACAAGAAGGGAACTTACAACCAGCCTGGGCAGATTCCCTTGAAACCAGAAAAAGGCTGAGAGAAAGGGAAGAGGAAAGGCTGCATGCATGTGGGCAGACTGGCCAGAAGGACCTCTTACCGGGAGCAGAGCAATAGGCCCAGAGGGAAGAAATCTCTGCCAGGCTACGTTGTTTTCTGTGGCCTGCAACAGAGAGGAGAAAAGTTTCTCTGCGAAGTACCTAGTGCCTATGAATAGAGTCCCCAGATGGCAGCTCAGGATCTTACCTCTGATAAATACAGAGTAGCCACAACAGCAGACTGGTCATAGTTCCAGCTCACATTCTGGATTCCAGCAGCCTGCCGTACTCCGGAGTTGTGACCATCTGCACCTATCTGCATGGACACACGAGCCTGCTAAGTCTTACAGCCTCTCCTTAAACTGCTTCAGAAGTTTTTCTTTGCCCCCTAAAGTTTCCTCCAGCTCTGATTGTTGGTGAGCCCATTCTGTGGCAGAATAATTCCATCAGGCCTGCTTCATTCAGAGCCCCTAGACGCGGAGCCCCTGCACTGTGTCACCTCAGCCTCAGCCAACAGAGCCAAAGCTGGACATGACTCAAAAGGTGCCAGCCATGAGTTAAACTCAGCCAGGCCCTCCTGATACTTGAACTAGAGAGCAATAAGGAAAGTTTCAGTATGGGGCACACACTGGAGCTGAATAGTTCTGATGTAGGGTTAGGAATGGCTGCCATGCAAAAAGGGAAGCTTGCAAAAGGAGAAAAATGAGAGGCAAGAGATCAATGACCACAGACTCCTCAGAGGGAAAGAACAGCCTCCATTCCCTACACTCTGGTGCCTGCCCTGTGAGGCCCAGCTATCTGTTATTTCATGACCTAAGACAGCCCATGAGATTGCTTCCTGTATAGGATTTAGGATGAGACCATCTCAACTTGAGCTGGCCTGAATGGGTACTGGTCCTTATAACCAAAAGCTTTGCCTAAAATTAAACTAGAGCTTAGATCTAAAACCAGAATCCCTAGAATCTAGGATAAGATGTAGATATACAAGACCCCTAGCAAAATAAGAATCTTCAACTACCAACAATTTGGTCTGGAAGGTGCTGCCATCACCTAGGGTAATATGAACCCAAGGGCTGGAGTCTGCCATGGGAAATGGACAAGGCCAGGTATAGCGAATGGCTTTGCTCCGGTAGAGAACCGTCACTCGGTCTGGGGAGTTCAAAAGAGAGAAAAGAAAATTAGAAAAGTGGGCCACATAGGCTGAGGAAAAAGCCGTAACTAAACCTAAAGCAAGGCCCCAGGACAGCAGTGTCTTGTCATTTAAGATTAAAAAAAAAAAAATCAGTAATTAATGCTATGGTCTGAGCTAATAAATGACAGAAGCCACAGAGATAATTCAATGTCAAAAAAAGACACTGAAGTTCTCAGTGAACTCTGTCAGAGGCACTCTTACTGTCCACATGCTTCTGTGCCTCCATTTTCACTCTGCGCCTAAATGAGCCCGTGTGTGCTTTTACAGTAGACAAGCTGGGAATACCATAGGCTGAAACAAATCCTAGACTACAAAAGTTTTTCTTCCAGCTGGAAATCATTTCATTTTTCTGGTCATAAAAACAATACACTCTATAGCCAGGCACGGGTGGCTCATGCTTATAATCCCAGCATTTAGGGAGGCTGAGGCAGGAGGATCACTTGAGCCCAGGAGTTCACGACCAGCCTGGGCAACATGGTAAAACCCCATCTTTACAAAAAATTAACCAGGCATGATGGTGCGCACCTGTAGTCCCAGTTAGTCAGGAGGCTGAGGTGAGAGGATTGCTTGAGCCACTGCACCCGAGCCAGGGAGAACAAAGCAAGACCTTGTCTCAAAACAAAACAAAACACTATTTCCAAAAACATCAGACTGTATGCATCATTTACAGCTTTTTGTATGTCAGTCAGTCAGTCAGTCAGTCATACCCTCAACAAAGCGATTTAAATAGTAATAGTAAGCTCGCTGTAAAAGTTTGGACAACAAAGAAAGGTTAAAGTGGGGAAAAATCACCCTTAATGAAACTACTCAGAGACAACTGCAGTTACAGCTTTGGTGTATGGCTTTCCAATTTCCTATGCATGGACATGCACACACAAGTGTAATCATATGACCCAATATATTATGGAACAAATTTCTGAGTTATTAAATTTTAGATCCAAATTATCTTTAAAAGGTACATCGTGGTTCATTACATGAACTACTATTCAATATCAAAAAGCATTTAAGTTGCTTCCAATTTTTCTCTCTCTAGAACAGTAAGATATTTGCAAATCGCGTAACTGATAAATTTATGTTCAGAATATATAAAGAACTCCTATAACTCAAAAAGAGAAATAATCCAATTTAAAAACAGGCAAGGCCGGGCACAGTGGCTCACGCCTGTAATCCCAGCACTTTGGGAGGCCAAGGCAGGCGGATCACGAGGTCAGGAGATTGAGACCATCCTGGTGAACACTGTGAAACCCCGTCTCTACTAAAACTTCAAAAAAATTAGCCGGGCGTGGTGGCGGGTGCCTGTAGTCCCAGCTACTTGGGAGGCTGAGGCAGGAGAATGGCATGAGAATGAACCAGGGGGGTGGAGCTTGCAGTGAGCAGAGATTGCACCACTGCACTCCGGCCTAGGCAACAGAACGAGACTCCATCTCAAAAAAAAAAAAAAAAAAAAAAAAAAAAACAGGCAAAAGATTTTGAACAGACATTTTTCCAAAGTGGATACACAAATGGCCAGTAAGGACAGGAAAAGATACTCAGCATCATTAAGGAAACGCAACCACAACTACCATGAGATACCACTTCACTCTCAACAGGATGGCTACAGTTTTTTTTTTAAAAGAAGGAAAATAAGTGTTGGTGAGGATGTAGAGAAATTGGAACCCTTATATACTGGTGGGAAAGTGAAATTGCATAGCCTCTTTTTTTTTTTTTTTTTTTTTTTTTTTTTTTTGACACGGAGTCTGGCTTTGTCGCCCAGGCTGGAGTGCAGTGGCCGGATCTCAGCTCACTGCAAGCTCCGCCTCCCGGGTTTAGGCCATTCTCCTGCCTCAGCCTCCCAAGTAGCTGGGACTACAGGCGCCCGCCACCTCACCCGGCTAGTTTTTTGTATTTTTTAGTAGAGATGGGGTTTCACCGTGTTAGCCAGGATGGTCTCGATCTCCTGACCTCGTGATCCACCCGTCTCGGCCTCCCAAAGTGCTGGGATTACAGGCTTGAGCCACCGCGCCCGGCCTGCATAGCCTCTTTAGAAAAGTTTGGCAGCTTCTGAAAATATTAAACATAGAATTATTATGTGACCCAGCAATTCCTTAAGTATCCAGCACTGTGAAATAATCATCAGAGGATTCCTTTTTTTGAGATGGAGTCTTGCTCTGTCACCCAGGCTGGAGTGCAGTGGCATAATCTCGGCTCACTGCAAGCTCCACCTCCTGGGTTCACGCCATTCTCCTGCCTCAGCCTCCCGAGTAGCTGGGTCTACAGGCACCTGCCACCACGCCTGGCTAATTTTTTTTTTTTTTTGTATTTTTAGTAGAGATGGGGTTTCACCATGTTAGCCAGGATGATCTCGATCTCCTGACTTCATGATCCGCCCGCTTTAGCCTCCTAATGTGCTGGGATTACAGGCGTGAGCCACCGCACCTGGCCATCAGAGGATTTCTTTATGGTGGACACTGAATATTGTAAAAGAGATCCTTTCTTCCAGTAAGTCCTAAGCAGTTCACTTCCCAATGAATGCAAGATGGAAGATGGGGGCCTCACCAGACACAGCCTCCAGCTGCTTAGTGAGAGCATGCATGATGACATCATTCTCCACGATATAGCCCATATCATCTAAATTATCCTTATCAAACATTATCAGGGCCTCTGAGCAGGCGTCCCACACCTGGAAACACAAAAGGAAAGTTTGCATTAAAACCAAGAAGAAACATCACTCCAATCAGAAACCATATTGCTTTCCCAAGTGACAGAGCAGAAAATCACAATTGTCACCCTCTCTGGCAGGAAAATATAAAATTAGAAGAAGATTCTGGGAATGCTTCTTCTCCCCACTTCCTCGGACTGTGAACCTTGTCTGATTCCTCTTACATTCACAGAACACTTGGAGAAAGTGGACTCTGATAGCTTAACACAAGACAGACCAAAACATCTTGACAAAATTGAAAAACATAAAGGGGCACCTGCATTCGCCGAAAGGCTCTGTATCTCATGTTGCAGATATGGTCCCAGGCACCAAAACCTACAAAAGAAAGGATCTATAGACCAGAGTGACCTCACAGGGACCTGGGCTCCCCCTTGTCCCTCCATCCTGTTATGTAAAGGGTTGTTTTCAGTGTTCTTCAATAACACTCTCCACTTCTATCTTGTTTGATGTTAGTACCTAAGCTACTCTGTTCCCCAGTTCCAGGTTGCATAGCATGAAAAACCACCCAGCTTCTGCCGGGCGCGGTGGCTCACGCCTGTAATCCCAGCACTTTGGGAGGCCGAGGTGGGCGGATCACGAGGTCAGGAGATCGAGACCATCCTGGCTAATACGGTGAAACCCCGTCTCTACTAAAAAATACAAAAAATTAGCCGGGCGTTGTGGCGGGCGCCTGTAGTCCCAGCTAATTGGGAGGCTGAGGCACAAGAATGGCGTGAACCCGGGAGGCAGAGCTTGCAGTGAGCCGAGATAGCACCACTGCAGTCCAGCCTGGGCGACAGAGCAAGACTCCATCTCAAATAAATAAATAAATAAATAAAGACCCAGCTTCCATGATCAAAAGGTCAAATCACATAAAGTAGGGGAAATAAAAAAAGAAAACCAAATCCGCATTGTTCTTTTTCTTCATCATCCTATTGAAGTTATAAAACTCCTAAAGACAAATTTTAAAAAATTATTTTACAAAGGATTTCTAGAAACCATCTGTCTTTTTTTTTTTTTGAGACCGAGTCTCGCTCTGTCACCCAGGCTAGAGTGCAGTGGCCAGGCACTCGCCGGGCTAGTTTTTTGTATTTTTTAATAGAGACGGGGTTTCACCGTGTTAGCCAGGATGGTCTCAATCTCCTGACCTCGTGATCCGCCCGTCTCGGCCTCCCAAAGTGCTGGGATTACAGGCTTGAGCCACCGCGCCTGGCCCACTGGTCTTTTCTTTTTCAAGATACAAGGTCTCGGTATATTGCCCAGGCGAGACAAACTCCCGGGCTCAAGCGATCCTCCCATCTCAGCCTCCCAAGTGGCCAGGACTACAGGTACACATGACTGTGCCTGGCCTATTTTTTATTTTTTAGCTCTTCATAGCACTGAACAGATTCATTCACTGAGGAAACATTTACTGATCACCAACTATGTGCCAAATACAGTAAAGTGGGAAACCAAACGGACAAAGTCCCTGGCCTTCTGCAGTTAACATTCTAATTGGAGAGATGGACAATAAAAAACAAACACATAATATAATGCCAGGTAGTAGTAAGCATTATGAAGAAAAATAGAGCAGGGAAAGGGGCTAGAAAGTGATGGAAGAGTTTAATTTGAGATAGGGTGATTTCAGACAGGATGGTCTGAGGGAAATATCCAGCAGACCTAATGACAGTTGGCTAACTGGTTCCACGTGTACACATTATTCATCTGCAACCCAAGAGCATTTCACATGCAAGCTCCCTAGCTTGCTAGAGGGCTTGACTCAGGATGAAGAGAGCACTGCTATTCAAAGTGAATGTTCATGATTAGTTCATATGATTTCAGTTCCACCAATTCATAATGACACAACATCACGAGTGAAGTCAACATGATGGACCCACATGCCTCAAGGATGCATTCCTGACGGGGAGTTGATGCAGTGGCAATTGCAGGGGTCCACATCTGCATTAGACTACCAATCCCACCCCCTCTCCACCCACCTCAGTGAATTCCCTCCTTGTCAGATGCTCTGATGACTCTGCCCCATGGGATACACTAGAAAGCTGAGTGGGAAAGGAGACTAGATCTTTGAAGGAGGATCTTCTACTCACTACTGAGAAGCGTCGCAGAGCCAGGAGAAATGGAGCTGACCCTGTTGCTGTAAGTTTCTGACAATTTCTCCAATACTTTCTTTGGACCCGCTTCTAGCAACAGGATTTTCTTGTCATGAAAGTGAATATCATACCCTAAAAAAATAAAAAAAAATTAAAAATTTATATCATTTCAGGAAAATCAAGTATTTCCCATTACCAAGAGAAACAACAGAGTAACTACTTAACCCTTAGAGTATGAATTTCTTACAGAGAACATAAAGTAAACACTATACCCATGCAGAGTCCTAAGCAATAACATATACCACCATTTTAGCCATGAGAACCACCCTGCCCACCACTGTAAGCCTTCTCCAAAGACCACTACATGCCACGTGCCAAGAAGCAAGTAATGGCAAACACCTAACTAGCAAACAGAAAGCCCTAGAAAGGAAAAATGAATGGAAAAAGTTATAGTATTTAAACACCAGTTCTTTCCAATCTCAAGTATTAAAGTCACTAAAAATTACAACTCCTGTTCAAAAGAAAAAGTGGAATAAATAAGCAAAATTCAATGCAGTCTCAAGATTAAACCAAGAATAAAGACTTACGAGTTTATAAAGGCTGGTGAGGTGGCTCACACCTGTAATCCCAGCACTTTGCAGGCCAAGGTGGGCAGATCACCTGAAGTCAGGAGTTCGAGACCAGCCTGGCCAACATGGTGAAACCCTGTCTCTACTAAAAATACAAAAAAATTAGCCAGGAGCGATGGCAGGCACCTGTAATCCCAGCTACTCAGGAGGCTGAGGCAGAAGAATCGCTTGATCCTGGGAGACAGAGGTTGCAGTGAGCCAAGATTGCACCATTGCACTCCAGCCTGGGCAACAAGAGCAAAACTCCATCTCAAAAAAAAAGAATTAGAGTTTATAAAAGAAAAGGGGGACCAGGCATGGTGGCTCACACCTGTAATCTTAGCATTTTGGGCGGCCGAGGTGGGAGGATCGCTCGAGCCCAGGAGTTCAAGACCAGCCTGGGCAACATAGCAAGACCCTGTCTCTACAAAAATGTATTTTTTTAAAAACTAGCTAGGCATGGTGGCACACCTGAGCCATGTTTGTGCAACTGCACTCCTACCTGGGGGACAGTAAAACCCTGTCTCAAAAACTTAAAAAAAAAAAAAAAAAAGTCAGGCACAGTGGGTCACGCCTGTAATCCCAGCACTTTGGGAGATCGAGGCGGACAGACCACTTGAGCTCAGGAGTCTGAGACCAGTGTGGGCAACATGGTGAAACCTCGTCTCTACTAAAAACACAAAAATTAGCCAGGTGTGATGGCGGGCACCTGTGGTCCCAGCTTCTTAGAAGGCTGAGGCAGGAGAATCACTGGAACCCAGGAGGCAGAGGTTGCAGTGAGCTGGGATCCTGCCACTGCACTCCAGCCTGGGTGACAGAGCAGAGACTCTGTCTCAAAAAAAAAAAAGAAAGTTAGCTCCACCCATACAGTGAGCGGCCCCTCTTGCTGCAGTACCACAGCAGCTTTTGCTGTGGAGGATGGGGCACAGGGACACACTCTGTAGAGGGCACTAGCTTCTTCTCTTTTTTTGAGATGGAGTTTCGCTCTTGTTGCCCAGGCTGGAGTGCAGTGGCACAATCTCGGCTCACTGCAACCTCCCCCTTCCAGTTTCAAGCAGTTCTCCTGCCTCAGCCTCCCAAGTAGCCATGAGAACCACCCTGTTACAGAAGTCTATGATCTGCTTTAAGTTAAATTTTGTGTATCTTGTGAGATGAGGATCATAGGGTAGAATAGCTGCCCTCAGATCAGGATGTCCAATCTTTTGGCTTCCCCAGGCCACAATGGAAGAAGAATTGTCTTGGGTCACATATAAAAAACACTAATACTAATGATAGCTGAGGAGCTTAAAAAAAAAAATCGCAAAAAATGTCTCATAATGGGCCAGGCATGGTGATTCATGCCTGTAATCCCAGCACTTTGGGAGGCAGGGGCAGGTGGATCACGAGGTCAGGAGTTCGAGACCAGCCTGGCCAATATGGTGAAACCCTGTCTCTACTAAAAATACAAAAATTAGCCGGGTGTGGTGGCACGTGCCTGTAATCCCAGAGGTTGCAGTGAGCCAAGATCGTGACATTGTACTCCATCCTGGGCAACAAGAGCAAAACTCCGTCTGGGGGGAGGGCGTGGGGGGAAGTGAAAAGACTACAAAATGGAAGAAAATATTTGCAAGTCATTTATCAGATAAGGGACTTGTATACAGAATAAACACAATAATGGCCAGGCAGGGTTGCTTATGCCTGTAATCCCAGCACTTTGGGAGGCTGAGGTGGGTGGATTGCTTTGAGCCCAGGAGTTCCAGACCAGCCTGGGCAACATAGTGAGACCTCATCTCTACAAAAAAATACAAAAATCAGCCGAGTGGTGGCGCATGCCTGCAGTCCCAGCTATTTGGGAGGCAGAGACAGGAGGATCAATTGAGCCAGGGAGGTTGAGGCTGCAGTGAGCTGTGATCATGCCACTGCACTGCAGCCTGGGCACAGAGGAAGACCCTGTCTCGAAAAATAAATAAAAATGACTCTTACCACTCAGTATTCAAAAGACAAACTGCTCAATTAAAAACCGGGCAAAGGGTCTGAACAGGCATTTTTCCAAAGAAGACACACAAATGACCAAAACACGTGTGAAAAGATATTCAACATCATTAATCATTAGGGAAATACAAATCAAAACCTGAAGATCCCACTTTACTTACACCCACTACAATGTCTATAAACAAAAAGACAATGACAAGTACTGTCCAGGATCTGGAGAAACTGGAACTCTCATATATAAATAACCCTGGGAGGACCTGCTTTCCCATGAGTAGAATAGACTCAGAACGCCCCTCCCACTTTTGACCCTACTGGACCCTGAAGGACCACACGCATTCCAGCCTGCCCTGGGGTTCCTCTAGGAGGGCAGGGGAGAAACTGTCTTTGGACAAGTCGTACTAGGGCGCTCACGGCTCTCATCGGGTCTCCGCGGCCCAGTTTCCCGCCACTAGTAGCCTGGAGAGGAGCTTACCCAAGGCACAGGCCATAGCAGCGCCCACCAGGCCTCCACCCGACACCACCACGTCATACACTGTGTCTGCTGAGGCGCCGGACCACCTGCGGCAGGACACCAGCGGGCTGCTGTGGGCAGCTGCGCCCACAGCCCCGCATCGGCTAACGAGCCGGGCCGCCATGGTGCAGACCTGCGCCGTCTCACTCAGGCCTCCGGCAGGCCCAACTAGGTAGTGCTTCCGGAGCAGAGCACTCCAATCCCGTCCCGCTTCAGCGGCGTCCTCAGAACCGGAAATAAAATGCGCGAAGAGAATAGGCCAATCGGAAAACGAACTTTGCCTCCTCGGGCGGGCTGCCCTGGAAGCCAATCAGACGTCAAAGCTACAAAGGGGTGGACCCTGGCTCCGCATAGCTAGAGCTGCAGCTGCGGCTGCCCCTATCGCTGTTACAGCCGCTGCTGCCTCTGTCCAGCTGAAATGACCGTGGAGAGGCCTGAGGGAACCCCCGGAGGCGCGGAGGGGAGCCGTCAGGTGAGGAGAGAAAGAGAAGGGAGGAAGCGGGACTGCCCCCGGGAAAGGAATCCTAGAGAGGAAACTGTTTGGCGTTGCCTTGGAAACAGACAGCCGGGGCGTGTCACGGAGGGGCGTGGGGTTAAAAATGAGCGTTTCGGGACCAGGAGGCGAATTCTGATTTGGAGACCGGAACCTCTCGGACTTCATACGAGGCTCCTTATAGGCAATGTCACATAAGTTTTCGCTTATCCTGTTAGTACTCTATGACCAATTGTCGTCCCTTTTTTGTAGAAGAGAAAACTGAGGCACACAAAGATTAACAAAATTGCCCCCCACATTTGACCGGGGTGGTGGCTCACTCCTGTAATCCCAACACTTTGGGAGGCCGAGGCGGGTGGATCACCTGAGGTCAGGAGTTCGAGACCAGCCTGGCCAACGTGGTGAAACCCCGTCTCTACTAAAAATTTAAAAAAAAAAAAAAAAAAAAAAAGGCAGGCGCGGTGGCTCACGCCTGTAATCCTAGCACTTTGGGAGGCCGAGGCAAGCGGATCACAAGGTCAAGAAATCGAGACCAGGCTGGTTTCCATGGCAAAACCCCCGTCTCTACTGAAAATACAAAAATTAGCTGGGCATGGTGGCGCACGCCTGTAGTCCCAGCTACTGGGAAGGTTGAGGCAGGAGAATCACTTGAACCCGGGAGGCGGAGCTTGCAGGGAGCTGAGATCGCACCACTGCACTCCAGCCTGGCGACAGAGCGAGACTCTGTCTCAAAAAAAAAAAAAAAAACCAGGTGTGGTGGCGCCTGCCTCCAGTGATCCACCAAGGCCTTCCAAAGTGCTAGGATTACCGTGAGCCAGTGCGCCTCGAGGACCCCAAATTCTTAAAGACAGAAAGTAGACTTGCGATTGCTTAGGGCTGGTGGGGCGGGGTGTGGATGGTTAGGGGAAATAGGGAGTGACTACTGAAGAGTATGGCGTTTATTTTAGGGGCGATGAAGGTGTTCTAAAATTGTGATGGTAGTTGCACAACTCTGTGTATATATCAAAACTACTGAATTGTACACTTTAAATAAGCGAATATATTGTATAGAAATTATATCTTAATAAAGTTGTCTTTAAAAAAAAAAAAAATGTGCCCAAGATCGCACACTCTTTGTAGCAGGGCCAGGGCTAGGGTGCATACATACCTCTGACTCTTACCCTGGATTTTAGTAAGGCTGGCTCCTCATCAATCGTCAATTCAAAGTTCCTCCACAATGAAAAATAAAAATCAGCCCAGGACTGAGAAAGTATAACTCAGACTGTCATAGGCATAGATAATGCCAATGGCAAGAGCATCAGGAAACAGTGTTTCAGGTCCATACTATAGGTGCAAAATTACTAACACTCCTTCCAAAGGATACTGCTTACTGATCAATTAGTTATCCACCCTACTTTATTCTTCTCACCTTTTGAATAAGAATTGCCTTTGGGCAGGGCCCAGTGGCTCACGCCTGTAATCCCAGCACTTTGGGAGGCCAAGGCAGGCGAATCATTTGGGCTCAGGAGTTGGAGACCAGCCTGGGCAACATGGTGAAACCCCGTCTCTACAAAAAATTTAAAAATTAGCCAGATGTGGTGGTGCGTGCTGTAGTCTCAGCTACTCGGGAGGCTGAGGTGGGAGGATCATCACGTGAGTTCAGGAGGTTCAGGCTGCAGTGAGGCATGATTGCACCACTGCACTCCAGAACCTGGGTGACAGAGCAAAATCCTGCCTAAAAAAAAAAAAAAAGCTCAATCATTCACTTACTAAATTGTCCCCACTTCATGACAACACCATTCCAGAATCAATCAGGGAAGCTGGCCAGCCCTATAAAAATCACACCTCCGACCCTAAGTTCCCTATGGTTTTCCATAGTGTCCTGCAGCAAGTTAATAAACCTAACTGATGTACCGATTACAAGTACATTCTTTTTTTTTTTTTTTTTTTTTTTTTTTTTTTTTTTTTTTTTTTTGAGGCGAAGTCTCGCTCTGTCGCCCGGACTGGAGTGCAGTGGCCGGATCTCAGCTCACTGCAAGCTCCGCCTCCCGGGTTTGCGCCATTCTCCCGCCTCAGCCTCCCGAGTAGCTGGGATTACAGGCGCCCGCCACCTCGCCCGGCTAGTTTTTTTTTTTTTTTTTGTATTTTTAGTAGAGACGGGGTTTCACTGTGTTAGTCAGGATGGTCTCGATCTCCTGACCTCGTGATCCGCCCGTCTCGGCCTCCCAAAGTGCTGGGATTACAGGCTTGAGCCACCGCGCCCGGCCAAGTACATTCTTAATAATCTTAATCTGATAGACTTTTATCAACCAAAAAGCTTTCCATAGGCAATCTTTTTTTTTTTTTGAGAGGGAGTCTCTGTCACCCAGGCTGGAGTGCAGTGGTACAATCTCGGCTCACTGCAAGCTCCGCCTCCCCGGTTCACGCCATTCTCCTGCCTCAGCCTCCAGAGTAGCAGGGACTACAGGCATCCGCCACCATACCCGGGTAATTTTTTGTATTTTTAGTAGAGATGGGGTGTCACTGTGTTAGCCAGGATGGTCTCGATCTCCTGACCTCTTGATCCGCCTGCCTTGGCCTCCCAAAGTGCTGGGATTACAGGCATGAGCCACAGTGCCCGGCCAGCACTCCATCTTTTTATAACCTCACAGTTGTTTATGGTTTTCATGGAATTTATTATCATCTTATATTGTCTGTCTTCTCTTACTACAGTGTAGGCTTCAAGGGAGTAAGGATCTTGTTTGTCTTGTTCTCAGCCAAATGCCCAGTGCACATCAGGGACCCAGTAAATATGGTATGAATGAATGGAGTACTGAAAAAGTTAATTGTGTGTCCTGCTTCTTAGGACATTGCTCTTCCAGCCAGACCATACTGTCTCTCTTGTTAATCATCCATTCCTTTTTTTTTTTTTGAGATGGAGCTTCGCTCTTGTTACCCATGCTGCAGTGCAGTGGTGCAATCTCATCTTACTGCCACCTCTGCCTCCCAGGTTCAAGCGATTCTCCTGGCTCAGCCTCCCCAGTAGCTGAGGTTACAGGCACCCACCACCACACCCAGCTAATTTTTATATTTTTGTAGAAATGGGGTTTCACCATGTTGGTCAAGCTGGTCTTGAACTCCTGACCTCAGGTGATCCACCTCCCTCGGCCTCCCAAAATACTGGGATTACAGGCATGAGCCACTGCTCCCAGCCATCATCCATTCCTTGACAGAGTGCAAATTAGCTAGAACATGAGGAAAGCAGAGGAGTAGAGACAAGGGAAGGGGGAGAAGGAAGATGAGCAAGAAGTAGGTAGAACCCAAGTAAGGCAGAGTGCGGCCATCATCATGGGCAGGATTCCTGGAGCGCAAGGGTCAGAATGCATGGTACAGGTGAGGGACTCTGTAAAAGCTTACTGCACTGTATGGCGTAGGGAACCAACTTCAGCTCTTCACTTCCTTCTCCATCCCTTCAATGAAGCGCACTTCATAGACCAAGTTGTGAAATGTCTTTAGAGCAAGAAACACATCTTATTTTAAAAAATTCCTCCCCAAGTATTGGGATTACAGGGATGAGCCAGCACACCTGGCAGACCCCAAATTCTCCCCAGTCCCTAATATACGGAGGCTTATTCAAAGTGAAATTAAGTTATGATTTGAATACCTTTGAAATTATTGTTTCACTCACAGCCTACTTCTATTCTATTTTAGATATTTTCCCCCAGATCCTCCCCAGACACAGAGGCAGGAGAGGAGCTGTCTGGGGATGGGCTGGTTTTGCCCAGGGCCAGCAAACTTGACGAGTTCCTCAGCCCAGAGGAGGAGATAGATTCTACTTCTGACTCAACTGGGAGCTTTTACCAGACCTTACACATACTGAAGCAGAAAGGCAGACCGTGTCTGTTGGAGTCTCTCTTTCAGTCTGACCCAGAGAGTGATGAAAACCTCTCTGAAGATGAGGAGGACCTGGAGAGTTTCTTCCGAGACAAGGGCAGGGGGAAGGTACAGGTCCAGTGCCCCCAGGCTCTCAGGTAAGGCACTGCAGCTCCACGGCCGCCTCACTCCACACCTCCACACAGGTCACATCGTGTCTCTGGGCTTCATCTTCCTCTGTAAAGCAAAGAGCACTTCTGCAAGTTGCCATTTACTGAGGCTGTAGCTCAGAATCAGCTTTTGGTTCCAAACAGGTGTTCCGATTCCTCCCCAGGAATCCTACATCACTTTGGGCAACACTTAATCCAGTGATGCACTGGAATTAATTAAAGGGAAGCCTTACCTCAGGTGCAGTGGCTCACACCTGCACTCCCAGCGCTTTGGGAGGCTAAGGCAGGCAGATCACTTGAGGTCAGGAATTGGAGGCCAGCCTGGCCAACATGGTGAAACCCCATCTCTACTAAAATTACAAAAATTAGCCACTTGTCGTGGTGTGTGCCTGTAATCCCAGCTACTCAGGAGGCTGACGCACGAGGATCCCTTGAGCCCAGGAGATGGAGGTTGCAGTGAGCTGAGATCATGCCACTGTACTCCAGCCTGGGTGACAGAGCAAGATTCTGACTCAACAAATAAAAATAAAATAAAAAATGGGCCTGGCATCATGGTTTACGCCTGTAATTCCAGCACTTTGGGAAGCTGAGGTGGGTGGATCATGAGGTCAGGAATTCAAGACCAGTCTGGCCAAAATGGTGAAACCCTGTCTCTACTAAAAATATTAAAAAATTAGCCAGGCATGGTGGCGGGTGCATGTAATCGCAGCTACTCGGGAGGCAGAGGCAGAGAATTGCTTGAACCTGGGAAGTGGAGGTTGCAGTGAGCCAAGATCACGCCCAGCTTGGGCAACAGTGCAAGACTCCATCTCAAAAAAAATAAAAAATAAAAAAATAAAAAAAAATACCGGGAAGCCTTTCCTAAATACACTTTCCCTGAGAATGACATCAAAGTACCTTTATCTTGGTCAAGTCTTAGAAAGTAAATATTTAATGAGATAAAGTGTACATTATCTCATTACCTTATCTCATTTAATATTTACTTTCTCCTCCAATAACCTGGTTAGTAGACATTAATTTTTGTCATTCTATGTAGAAGGAAATTGAGGTTTTAACAGAACCTTGCTCAAAGTTTGAAGCAAGATTTAAACCCAGGTCTGTCTGACTCTCAAGCTCTACTCTGCTCATTGTTTTCTCTCATATGAAATATTAGAGTGCACAGTGGCAGTTCTGGGATCAATTCTGAGAAGAGACTTTCCTTTAGGGCTGCCAGGATTGTCTGTGGGAAGGTCGTGGACATAGAGGCCTGTGGGGCTGTGGTGTTAGGCCAAGCAGCCAGCTGTGACAGTGGGAAGGGAGGACTGGGGAGGAGGTCTGGAGGGAGCAGGGCCTCCTGACTGCCCTGTCCTCCACACGTGGATCTGCTTTCTTCCCAGGTGTGGCTCCACAAGGCGCTGCAGCTCCCTGAGCAACCTTCCCTCCAACATTCCCAGGGCTCCCACCCAGCCACCCTCAGGCTCCCGGCCTCCCTCCCAGCACAGAAGTGTCGGCTCCTGGGCATCATCCATTACTGTTCCTCGGCCATTCCGCATGACACTGCGCGAGGCCCGGAAGAAGGCCGAGTGGCTGGGCTCACCTGCCTCCTTTGAGCAAGAGAGGCAGCGGGCCCAGAGGCAGGGCGAGGAAGAGGCTGAGTGCCACAGGCAGTTCCGGGCACAGCCTGTGCCTGCACATGTCTACCTGCCCCTCTACCAAGAGATCATGGAGCGCAGCGAGGCCCGAAGGCGGGCAGGGATTCAGAAGAGGAAGGAACTGCTCCTCTCTTCCTTGAAGCCCTTCAGCTTCCTGGAGAAGGAGGAGCAACTAAAGGAAGCTGCTCGACAGAGAGACTTGGCTGCCACAGCTGAAGCCAAGATCTCCAAGCAGAAGGCCACCAGAAGGATCCCCAAGTCCATTCTGGAGCCAGCCCTTGGGGAGAAACTCCAGGGTAAAGACATCCTTGCCACCTTGCTACCTCCTGCCTTGGGGTACCAATTCCACCGTAGGGATTTAGTCAGGGCCCAGGGGTTGGCGTGGCTTGGAGATTTGCTGCTTGGGTGGACCCACTAGAGGCTGCACGTTTCGTGCAGGCCATCGGGGAGGGTTAGGTCTGTCTACACAATAGGGGCCTGTATGGAGGAAGGACTGAAAGGTCCCACAGTGTCCCCAAGGCTCATCCTGTTGACAGCTGAGTGAATGCACATGAGGGCCTCTGCACCAGCAAGAGGTGCAGGAATAGAGAACCAGTGAGACACCTGAGGACCAGCTTGGGCTCATGCCACCACCAGCATACTGCCCTGAGATGCTCCTCCATGGCCCCTTCATCCTGGTGAGGTGGCATCAGTCACTGAAATTACCTGGGGGATGATTATTTATACATTTCAAAAAGTATAGCTCCAAATAAGGGGCTCAGACTTTATTCACTTTTCAGTAGCATGTGCCATGCTCCAGGCACTGTGCCATGGTGAACACACAGACATGGAGTTTGTAGACATGTGAGGACAACAGATAAAGACAAATACATACAAATGTGGTGAGTTAGTTACAAGGATTAAAGGGGGAAGCGTGGAAGCATATGTCAGAGGGACCTAACCTGGGAATTGGTGAAGGAAGGGAGCAGTTAGGGAAGGTCCCCTAAGAAAGTGGGTCCTGGGGCTGAACTAAAGGAGGGGCGAAGAGGGAGGAGAAGTGGAGCAGGCAGAATGTGGCATGGAGGGGAGAGAAAGTGGAGCATCTGCAAGGGCTGGAAAGGTAGAAGGCTGAGAGAAGAGGGAGTGGGAAGGAAGAGGCAGGCATGGGCTAGACATGAGGAGCTTTGCAAGCCACGCTAGCGAGTCTGGACTTCATCCCAAGGGCACAGGAGAGCCACTGAGGGATTGAGGCAGGGTGACCCATGATCAGAAATCTAGTTCAGAAGGATCCTTCTGATTGCTGTGTAGATAATCCAAGAGGGCAGCAAGACTGGAGGGCTGCTGAGCCAAGAGGAAGCTATTTCACAGTTCAATTGAGAAATTATGCAGCTGGTTGCAGGGATGAAGAAAAGAGGATGGACTGGAGAGAGGTTAAAGAGGAGGAAGTGACAACTTGTGACTGATGAGAGACACGGAGCAGTCAGTGATGTGGGCAAAGGGCCTGGGCAGCTGGGTGGATGGTGGGGCCTTTCTCTGAGATGGGGAAACATGGGAGAGGAGCAGGTGACTGGCGCACTTCCTCTGCTTCATCTCTAAAGAAGCAGTCATAGAAAGTGCTCAGTGAGTGTAGATGGTCGCTGCTTCTGCAGCCTGACTGGCACAGGCAGTGGTGTTCTGGATGACATTTATTAACAAGCTCTCCGGAAAAAAGCAAGCAAGCTGGTTTGTAATGTTTGTTATTTTCTGTGGCATAAATACTCGTATTAAGGCCACCTGCAAGCATCGCACAGGATGTTAACGTGTCAGAATTCCTGAAAAGTTCATAGTTGCCTCCAGTACACTTACAGCTAGCGTGTAAAGGAGGGAAGGTTCTCCAACCCTGTAGGTTTCATGCCTGGTCCTTTCTTACCCATCACCATCCTTTCTCCACAGAAGCTGAGCTCTTCAGGAAAATTCGCATCCAGATGAGAGCCCTGGACATGCTCCAGGTGGCCTCTTCCCCTATCACCTCCTCTAGTAACCGGGCTAACCCACAGCCCCGCACAGCCACCCGAACCCAGCAGGAAAAGCTTGGGTTTCTGCACACTAACTTTGGATTCCAGCCTCGGGTGAATCCTATGGTCCCTGACTATGAGGGCCTTTACAAGGCCTTCCAGAGAAAAGCAGCCAAAAGAAGAGAAACCCAAGAGGCCACTCGCAACAAGCCCTTCTTGCTGAGGACCTCCAACCTGCACCACCCTCAGCGGCCCTGCGATGCTGCCACCACTGGAGGGAGGCCGGTGAGAGCCCAGGAAGCTGTGGGAGGGTCAGGGCTAAGGCCTGAAATACAGGGTGGGGCCAGGTCTTTCTGGAAAGCACTTCTCAACAAGGTTTTCCTATCTTTTTTTTAAACACCAGCTCAGTTGTAAACAGATTCACTTTCCTATAAACTCCAGACCACAGCCCAGCCTGGGCAACATAGAGACCCCATCTTTTTTTTTTTTTTTTTTTTTTTTTTTTGAGACAGAGTCTCGCTCTGTGGCCCGGGCTGGAGTGCAGTGGCCGGATATCAGCTCACTGCAAGCTCCGCCTCCCGGGTTTACGCCATTCTCCTGCCTCAGCCTCCCGAGTAGCTGGGACTACAGGCGCCCGCCACCTCGCCCGGCTAGTTTTTTGTATTTTTTAGTAGAGACGGGGTTTCACCATGTTAGCCAGGATGGTTTTGATCTCCTGACCTCGTGATCCGCCCGTCTCGGCCTCCCAAAGTGCTGGGATTATAGGCTTGAGCCACCACGCCCGGCCGAGACCTCATCTCTTAAAAACAAAACAAAACAAAACAAAACAAACATTTGTCACACGCGGTGGCATGTACCTGTAGTTCAAGCTATTCAGGAGGCTGAGGTGGGAGGACCACTTGAGCCCAGGAATTTCTGGCTGCAGTGAGCCAAGATTACGCCACTGTACTCCAGCCTAGGCAACAGAGTGAGACCCCATCTCAAAACAACAACAAAAAAACAGGCCAGTCATGGTGGCTCACGCCTCTAATCCCGGCACTTTGAGAGGCTGAGGAGGGCAGATCATCTGCAGTCAGGAGTTTGAGACCAGCCTGGCCAACATGGCAAAACCCCGTCTCTAATTTTGATAAAAATACAAAAATTAGCTGGGTGTGGTGGCGGGCGCCTGTAATCCAAGCTACTCCAGAGGCTGAGGCAGGAGAATTGCTTGAACCTGGGAGGCGGAGGTTGCATTGAGCTGAGATTGTACCACCGCACTCCAGCCTGGGCAACAAGAGTGAAAGTTCATCTCAAAAACAGAACAAAACAAAAACAAACCATAGGGACACTTCTTGTCCTCCCTTGCTCTAGAAGGATTTCACAGAAATAAGTCCAAGCAGGCCTGAGAGGCAAGGAGTTGGGATCAGTTGTTGATGTCCCTATACCAATTCCAAGGAACTCTTGGTCATTTGACTAAAAACTTTAGGATTGATATCCAAGTCTTGGGTTGGTTACGAAACTTGAGATCTCATTATCCTTGCCTTATTCCCAGGAAAAAAAAAAAAGATTCTCATTTTCAGTCCTTCAGTTAAATTGAATCCTAGTAAAGATAGAAAACGGCTGGGCGTGGTGGTTCACACCTGTAATCCCAGCACTTTGGGAGGCCGAGGCGGGTGGATCACCTGAGGTCAGGAATTCAAGACCAGCCTGACCAACATGGTGAAACCCTGTCTCTACTAAAACTGCAAAAATTTAGCTGGGCATGGTGGCTCACAAACTGTATAGTCCCAGCTACGTGGGAGGCTGAAGCAAGAGAACTGCTTGAACCAGGCAGGTGGAGGTTGCAGTGAGCCTCAATTGCGCCACTGCACTCTAGCCTGGGCAAAAGAGCGAGACGAGACTCTGTCTCAAAAAAAAAAAAAAAAAAAGATAGAAACTAATCACACATGCTGTCCCACCAATACCAGCCTTTGTTTCTTCTAGGATTCCCCACAGCCACCAGCTCCACCCCTGCCAAGGAGTCGTTCTCTGAGTGGCCTTGCTTGCCTCTCTGCCAACACTCTCCCTGTGCACATCACAGATGCCTCCAGGAAGAGGGAATCTGCAGTCAGGTGAGTGGTCAGGCTGCACAAGACCCATGCTCTGATTCTGGCCCCAAATGCTGGAAACCTCTCTACTGAGGGACCTCCTTTCCTGTTATCAGAGACACCTCAAGGGGTCAAAGGGAATTTTCTGATCAGGACAGGAACAATTGCGGTTCTCCACACCTGGGGCTTGGAGAACAGCTAGCCATCATTCAGCACATATTCACAGTGGGCTTATTCTGTGCCAGGCACAGTGTTAAGGCTAGAGATCTTAGAGAACCTACAGTTTATTGTCTAGTCTGAAATAGAGAAAAGCAAAGAAGCAATGGCCGTATTTTTTGAGTAGTGCAATGATGGGGGGTAGAGGGGACTGTGAGGGCACTGGGCAGCCTGGAGCAGGAGGGTCTTGTCTTGTGGAATAGATGTCTAAAGTGAAACCTGAAACCTGAAGAACAAGGAAGAGTTGGCCAGACAAAGCCTGGAGAGAAGGAAGGTTCCAGACAGAACATGGATAAAAGCCCATGGATGAGAAGAAGGGAGTAACAAGGAACAAGAATTCAGAGAAGCATGCTAGCAGGTGGCTGAAGTTGCCACAAAGATGAGACATCCATTGCATAGATTTGAGATTCTCTGAGATTCATCTTGGGAAGATGTCAGAGTCCTTTGGGCAGCAAGAGCCTGCTTATTTTTAACTCTTCAACTCACCTGACTCTGTTACGATGTTGTTCTCATTGAGCCAGCCCCCAGCAAGGGTTCTTCCACCAGACTTCGGAGCTGAAGTAGGCAGGAGAGGTCATGGTGTAATGAGCAGCTTAGGCCAGGGAGAAGACTAATGTCTTACTGCCTTCCCATGGGGCATGTAGGGGAGTACTCAGAATCTACTTGGATCCTTAAGCCCCACAGCATGGATTGTAGAAAAGTACTTACAGTCCAAGGGATACTCCTTTCTTCTTCAGACTTCAGTTAGACCTACTAAATCAGGGCTAATTGCTCAGTATCCTGAGGGCCCAAGAACCCAGGCCTCATGAACAAAGAGGCTGGCCCACCTATGGAGGACATCCACAACTGCTTTCCAGCCACAGGGAATCTGACATATGAGCAGATTAAATTTGCATGTCCTTCCCAGTCTGTCCATTTGAATGTAAACATCCAAATAGAAGAGTCTTGATTGATTTTCCTTTTGGAAGAATTCAGCATATTACCTTTTAGATAACTGAACAAACTAAGTGCTACAAGTTGAAACCAAATAGTTTGCACTGAAGGAGGCTCATTTCCAGTTCTCTCTGAATATGCAGATTTGTATTCCCAAAGGACCATGAACCCAGATACCTTCCAGCCCACTGTTTACAGCAGAGTGGTCAAGGCCAGAGGCTTGGGAGCCAAAGATCCTGGTCCAATAGAGGCTTTTCCACTGGCATGCTGGGTAGCTTTGAGCAAGTGGCTTACCTCCTTTGAGCCTCAATCACCTCCCCTATAAAAAGGGGATTTAGTATTTATCTCATACAGCAGTTAGGAGGACTACGTGAAATGTAATGGTACTTGATTCCTAATAGGGAACTCAGTAAATGGCAGCTATTAGTATTATTTTGGATCAATAGGTGAAGACCTATTGAGTGTTGGGCTATTTAAGTAAGGATATATATATATTTTTTCGAGATGGAGTCTTGCTCTGTTGCCCAGGCTGGAGTGCAGTGGCGCAATCTCAGCTCACTGCAACCTCTGCCTCCTGGGTTCAGTGATTCTCCTGCCTCAGCCTCCCATGTAGCTGGGATTACAGGCATGTGCCACTACGCCCAGCTAATTTTTTCTGTAGTTTTGGTAGAGATGGGGTTTCACCTTGTTGGCCAGGCTGGTCTCGAACTCCTGACCTCGTGATCAGCCCACTTCAGCCTCCCAAAGTGCTGAGATTACAGGCGTGAGCCACCACGCCTGGCCTAAGTAAGGGTATTTTAACTGACATTTCTCCAGTTCAGTAAATGCACTTCTCGGGTAGGAAGTCACTATGTCCCTAGTGCTGGAAAGGCTTCATCTGCCAGTGCATTTAATCCTAGAATTTTATTATTTTTTAAAATGCCAGTTGAGGTAAATTACATGCCACATTCACTGAAAACACCAACTTACTTTCCAGAAAAGGTTACTAAGATTGCTTTTATTTTATTTTATTTTATTTATTTATTATTTATTTTTTGAGACGGAGTCTCTCACTGTCGCCCAGGCTGGAGTGCGGTGGCGTGATCTCAGCTCACTGCAACCTCCACCTCCTAGGTTCACGCCATTCTCCAGCCTCAGCCTCCCAAGTAGCTGGGACTACAGGCACACGCCACCACACCCAGCTAATATTTTGTATTTTTAGTAGAGACGGGGTTTCACAGTATTAGCCAGATGGTCTCAATCTCCTGACCTCGTGATCTGCCCGCCTCGGCCTCCCAAAGTGCTGGGATTACAGGCGTGAGCCACCACACCCGGCTATTTTAATTTTTTTTTTTTTTTTTTTTGAGATGGAATCTTGCTCTGTTGCCCAGGCTGGAGTGCAGTGGTACGATCTTGGCTCATTGCAACCTCTGCCTCCTGAGTTCAAGCAATTCTCCTGCCTCAGCCTCCTAAGTAGTTGGGATTACAGGTGCACACCACCACACCCAGCTAATTTTTGTATTTTTAGTGGAGTTGAGGTTTCACCATGTTGGCCAGGCTGGTCTTGGACTCCTGACCTCAGGTGATCCAGCTGCCTTGGCCTCCCAAAGTGCTGGAACTACAAGCATGAGCCACCACGCATGGCCTGAGATTGCTTTTCAGTATGCCCAGGTTGGTAATCTATACTCTCTTTCTGCCTCCTCCCTTTAGAAGTGCACTTGAAAAAAAGAACAAAGCAGATGAGAGTATTCAGTGGCTGGAGATACACAAAAAGAAGTCTCAAGCAATGTCCAAATCTGTGACCTTGCGTGCAAAAGCCATGGATCCCCATAAAAGCCTGGAGGAAGTGTTCAAAGCAAAACTGAAAGAAAACCGGTCAGTATCCCCTATGTGTCAAAAGGGGTGCTTGCCTTGGGATCCAACAGACCACTGGCCTGTTGCCAGAAAATGCAAAATGGAGTTACTGGGGTAGGTAGGCTCCTGTAATCACAGCGGCGGGGTCATGATTTTCCAAGTCAGATAGGAATTTACAATGTACATGAGAGTTACACTGCTTAACTGGAAATGAAGGGTATTCGGGATTAGAAACGATGTAATTTTTTTTTTTTTTTTTTTTTTTTGAGACAGATCTGGCTCTGTCGCCCAGGCTGGAGTGCGGTGGCGCGATCTCCACTCACTGCAAGCTCCGCCCCCCCAGTTCACCCCATTCTCCTACCTCAGCCTCCCGTGTAGCTGGGACTACAGGCGCCCGCCACCGCGCCCGGCTAATTTTTCTTTTTTTTGTATTTTTAGTAGAGATGGGGTTTCACCATGTTAGCCAGGATGGTCTCGATCTCCTGACCTCGTGATCTGCCCGTCTTGGCCTCCCAAAGTGCTGGGATTACAGGCGTGAGCCACCGCGCCTGGCCTAGAAACGATGTAATTCTAAAAATCTTGCTAATTCCAGGAACAATGACCGTAAAAGAGCGAAAGAATATAAGAAAGAACTGGAAGAAATGAAGAAGCGAATACAAACAAGGCCGTATCTCTTTGAACAAGTTGCCAAGGTAAAACTAAGCCATCATTTGTTTTCTTTCTGCCTTAGATAAAAAGGCTCTGAGAAATTAGGAAACAATTTTAATATGTGGGTATTAAAAATTTCCTTGAGGCCCAGAAATTCTGATTTCATTACTACCTTCTTTTCCCAAAATAAATAGTATAGTAGAGAATGCTGCTTGTGTTGATTTCATCCAAGAGTGGACTCCAAAGGCATTGGTAAAGGGATATTTCACTTCCTAGAACTTTCACTGTAGTCTAGCATTCAGAGTTCATCAAACCCCAGAGACACAGGGACCATTTGGCTCTTTCTGCGCTCTGGAGCCACTGTTCACAGTGCTGGAAAGGTCTCTCTCTTCTGCCTGTGCTGCTGGCCCTGGGCCTCCCCAGTCTCTAGAGCTATGGCACATTTATAAGTCTCCAAGGATTAGGATGCCCACAAACACCCCACTGGCTTTTTCTAGACTAAGTGGCTTTCAGGCTGGAAGCCTGAAATTTTTTTTTCTTCTTTTATTTTGTATGCGTGTGTGTGTGTGTATGTGTGTTCCTTGTGGAGCAGGGCTAACCCATAGGCGGTGTACCTAAAGTATCCTGGAAGACTATCATTTTAAGATATTCTCTATAGACTTTTAGGGACATTGGACTCAGCTGAGATCTCCATAAGGATGTAAGGATGCCCTGGTTCTGCTGCATTAGGCTCTGTGGATCCCTTTCCTCTCCAGTTTCAGACAAGTTGGGGCTCCCTAGTGACGTAGTTCCAATGGTGGGGCATTAGCTCCATCTTATAGTTAGTCTAGGCATTTGCTGGCTCCACTTCCTCCTCCCGCCGTAAATCTTTCTCCTCTCACACACACAAGCACACATGGTCTTGGATTTACTTAGCAACCTGCATTGTTCAAAATCTCTCATGCTTCTTTATGTTAATGTTAAGCAGGCTCACTTCAGATCTCAACAGGTCTTTCATCTGTCTAGGAAAAATACAAAGTACTCTATGATGTTTTTCTTGGAATACTTAAACAAAAAATAATAATCTTCTGGTCCACATGCAGACCATCTGTCCTTCCATTAAGAGTCTTGGTGTAGCTTATTTTTTATTTTAGTGCTCCTGATAATGCTTTGTTGCTTTAAAATCTTAGGTTTTTAGTCCATCCTTTTAAATCTGGGTCTCATTTGTCTCCCAAAAGTCTAAGTCATTGCTTTTCAAAATTTTGGCTCCTAAATCAACAGTTTGGCATCTCTGGGGAGTGTCAGAAATACACAATTACGGTCCTCATCTGACACCTACCAAATGTGAAATCTGCATTTTAACAAGACCTCAGGTGATTTATACCCACATTAAAGCTCGAAAACAAGGGGTAAATAATTTTCATGCAAATCCGTGCCCCATAATAAGGGTGGTGGTGGTAGTGGCAGTATTGTAAGAATACTGATTAAGTACTTTAGAATTGTCTGGTAATTCATAAGATAGCTACAACAGATTAATTTCCATCCCACAGGATCTAGCCAAGAAAGAAGCAGAACAATGCTATCTAGACACCCTGAAGCAGGCTGGGCTGGAGGAAGACTTTGTGAGAAACAAGGGTCAAGGCACTGGGGCTGTTCAAGAGAAGGAGACCAAAGTCAAGGATTTTCCCAGGTAACCTGAGATGTTGCTGTCATTCTGCAGCTTTCTAAATTGTCATACCCAGTAATACCACTGGGAGGAAACTTTAGAATAGCCACTGGTATTTTGAGATCATAATCCTATATTTATATAATATTAATAAGTAATCCAGAGATCTCCCTCCAAGTAACACGTTTGAATTTAGACAGTGGTGTAGTTGTGAATAAAATCTGACAAATTATGTTTCGTTTTCTTCCATTTTGAAACAGATCATTTTCCAATTCCAGTTCCAATTCCATGAGCCGAAACTATTTCTACTTTATTTTTGAAGAAAAATCATGTATATTTTGACTTCTTATGAAACTATAAAACTGTTTTTCTAGCATTCCTTAAAGGTAGCTCATTAGTATCACCTTCTCCATAACCCATTTTGATATTGAGTCAAAGGACGAAAATAGTATCTATCTCCACTACTCTCAATTGTTTTGTATCTTAGAGCCTAGCAGCCCCTACCCTAATTCCTATCTGTTTTATACCCCTAGAAATTTTCCTTTACATCCCATATAAAATAGTAATAATGTTGATACTTTTTTTTTTTGAGACGGAGCCTTGCTCTGTCGCCAGGTTGGAGGGAAGGGGTGCAATCTCGATTCATTGCAACCTCCGCCTCCCAGGTTCAAGCAATTCTCCTGCTTCAGCCTCCCGAGTAGGTGGGACTACAGGTGCCCACCACCACACCCAATTATTTTTTGTATTTTTAGTAGAGATGGGGTTTCACCTTGTTGGGCAGGATGGTCTTGATCTCTTGACCTCGTGATTCGCCTGCCTCAGCCTCCCAAAGTGCTGGGAGAGACCATTCTTAAACCTTACACAGTGCTTTAAGATTTTCTTTTTTCAGACCGGGGACGGTGGCTCACACCTGTAATCCCAGCACTTTGGGAGGCTGAAGTGGATGGATTGCTTGAGCCCAGGAGTTTGGGACCAGCCTGGACAACATGGCAACCCCCATCTCTACAAAAAGTAAAAAGAAAAAAAAAATTAGCTGGGTGCAGTGGTACGTGCCTATAACCCCAACTTCTTGGGAAGTGGAGGTGGGAGGGTTGCTTGAGCTGGGCTGTCCACGCTGCAGTGGGCCGAGATCATGCCACTGCACTCCAGTCTGGGTGAGAGTGAGACCCTGTCTGAAAAAAATTTTTTTTTGTTTTTGTTTTTTGTGTTTTAATTTCTTCTGCAGGTTCCAAGAAACTACAAAATTCAGCATCAGAGATCCAGAGCAGGGTTTAGAAGGATCTCTAGAACAGCCTGCAAGTCCCAGGAAAGTACTAGAGGAGCTATCTCATCAATCACCAGAAAATCTCCTATCACTTGCTTAATCACTACACTTAAAATCTGCTTTTGAAAAATATTAAGCAGCTAACTTGGGTTTGAGTCAAGGCAGGAAAAACTTGGGTTTAGAGCCATGGCTACTGCTAGAAGATGGGGCAATGAGAGTAGCAGGTTAATAGGCCGGGCGCAGTGGCTCACGCCTGTCATCCCAGCACGCTGGGAGGCTGAGGCTGGCAGATCATCTGAGGTCAGGAGTTTGAGACCAGCCCAGCCAACATGGCAAAACTCTGTCTCTACTAAAAATACAGCTGGGCGTGATGACACGTGCCTGTATTCCTAGCTACTTGGGAGGTTGAGGCAAGAGAATCACTTGAACCCAAGAGGCAGAGGTTGTAATGAGCTGAGATCATGCCACTGCACTCCAGCCTGGGCAGCAGAGCAAGACTGTCTCAAAAAAAAAAAAAAAAAAAAAAAAAAAAAAAAAAAAAAAAAAAAGTAGCAGATAACAGGTAATGTTTGAAGGAAATCAAAATGGGGAGGCCTAGGTAGAGGGATCATAGCCTAGAGTTAAGGGTTCCTGCTTTGTGCCTCACATTTAGAGAATAGGTACAGAAAAGACAGCACAGGCCCAAATGCCTATAGGGGCTAGTGCAGAAACATAAATGCATCAGTGGAGTGGGTGTAGACAGTAGGAGACGGTAGAGACTGTAAAGTATCAAATCCTATCAAATCCTGCTGGAATATAGGCTCAGAGTTACTACATCAGCCACGTTTTCATCAAGCCAGAAATTTGTATGCTACCAACCAATTTAAAAATTACTTAGAAATATTGTATGGGCAAAATAAAATATATCTGTGTGTCAGATTTAGCCCATGGGGGATGAAAAACTTACAACTTCTAGTACAGGGTTTCTTATCCTCAGTGTTATTAATATTTTGGGCCACCTAATTCTTTGTTGAGGGTTGGGGAAGGGAACTGTCCTGTACATTGTAGAACCTTTAGCAGCATCCCTGGCCACTACCTGCTAGATGCCAGTAGTACCCCTCTCCCCAGCTGTGACAACCAAAAATGTCTCCAGATATTGCCAGATGTCTGCAGGGGGCAAAAATGTCCCTGGCTGAGAACCACTGCTCTAATATAAAAGGCTGCATGAAGCAAAAACTGGCATTCTAAGAATACAAGTAATTGCCACGAACACAGTCTACATACTATGTGATTACACATGTTATTAACAAATTAAGAATAATTTAAAACAGTTCTCTCCTGTTATCTGTTTAGAATGTGCCTGTGTGTTTATGTAAGCATGAGGTTCATTTTAAATAAACTTAAAATTTCCCAGACAACCAAGATTTTTCTACTAGTAGGTGAACTTTGGAATACTTTTCTTCTCACCAATAATTGGATATTGTGGCTCGGTGCAGTGGTTCATGCTTGTAATCCCAGCACTTGAGGGGGCCGAGGCAGGAGGATCACTTGAAGCCAGGGGTTCAAGACCAGCCTGGGCAACATAGTGAGACCTTATTTCTACCAAAAAAACCACAGAAAGCTAGCTGGACTGGTGGCGCATGCCTGTGTAGTCCTAGCTATACAGGAGGCTGAAGTGGGACGATGCCTTGAGCCCAGGAGTTCCAAGTTACAGTGAGCTACGATTACACTACTGCACTCCAGCCTGGGTGACAGAGCAAGACCCTATCTCAAATCATAATGATGATTATTGGATATTTTCTCAGTAGCTGTGGAAACAGGATGATAGCAAGAGTGCCTGCTCTGGCCGGGCGCGGTGGCTCAAGCCTGTAATCCCAGCACTTTGGGAGGCCGAGACGGGCGGATCACGAGGTCAGGAGATCGAGACCATCCTGGCTAACACGGTGAAACCCCGTCTCTACTAAAAATACAAAAAAACTAGCCGGGCGAGGTGGCGGGCGCCTGTAGTCCCAGCTACTCCAGAGGCTGAGGCGGGAGAATGGCGTAAACCCAGGAGGCGGAGCTTGCAGTGAGCTGCGATCCGGCCACTGCACTCCAGCCCGGGCGACAGAGCAAGACTCCGTCTCAAAAAAAAAAAAAAAAAGAGTGCCTGCTCTAACTAAAGCACCTTTCTCATCCTTTTTTAAAAAAACTGTCTTTCTGGAAAAATTCAAAAGTATCTGTTTTTATTGCCATTTTCTCAGATGTATCTTTTTTGGTGGTGACAGAGTGATAATCCAGTAACTGCCACCTGGGCTTAAGAAATGACGATGTTCTTGTTGTTTCCTAAGACTCCTCAGTTCAGTTTCACCTGCATGGAATTCTAAGGGTAAATTAGTACACTATCTTAAAGAGAAAGACTAAATTCTTAATCTCTAATAAAACAAATTTTGTGTAAAACAAGAGCCAAAGAACTGACTGGGCTGTTTTGTTTATTTAAAGGAAAACCTGAATCTCTGCATCATGTAATTTTTAACTTTAAAAAAACAAAAACATGAAATCCCTCAACATGCTACTGTATGTTCCATTAACGAAGAAAGCAAAGTGACCAAGTAGAAGTGTATAGGACAAGATAGTACCTCAGCCTGGGCCAAGGGGAGATTCAAGTAATTTATTTTTTTGCAGCCCAGTGGCAGAGTCTCTTACTCAGGTTGCTAAAGGGAGAATGTAACAAGAGAATTGACATCACTCCCTTCTTCAAAGCAACAAGGCATCTTGAAAACTCAACTTCCTGGTGAAGGTCTGTTGTTGGTAGCAGGAATTATTTCATCCATGTGAAAAGACAGCTGAGTCTGGGATGAAAACTCTTCAAAGGAAAACCTCCCCTCAACAGTCAGAATGAAGAACTTCAGCCAACACATAATCAAATTCACTTTTGGTCTATCCCAGAATTTTGCATTGGGAAGAGAGGTAGGTACAGTTTCCCAGCCCACAGTCACTGCTTCATTCCTTGTCTGGATCAAATGGTAGTTAGAAAAGAAGCTCTGCTACATCCATCTTCTATACCAGGAAAGAGGAAGAGTGGCAAAAGCAGAGTCGTGTCCTTCAGAGATTCATTCTGGTTCTGTTGTGGGCTATGGCATCCTGTTCCCAGTATTATGCATTTTGAGATCAGATAGAGCTGCTCTTCCAGGAGTCAGCACCCACGCTCATGTCCGTCTTTCAGTTAAATCTCCTTGGTTTAGTAACTGTAAAAGATGGAAAGCAAATCTAGGTTACAGTTGAATTACAGAAAAAATAATTCATACTAAGTAAGAAGGAGGATGGAAAATGCACTGCAGGAAAAGGATTAAGAGTGGAGGATGGAGAGTGCACTGAAGGGGTAAATGAAGGGCATCTATTCCAAAGCAAACACATGCACAGACTGACAGATGTCACTGTGGCCTTGAGACAGCACTTTAGCCATGTCATGAGGCTGCATTTTAACTCTGGCAATAGAATATTCTGAGTCTATAAGCCAAACTATTGTTTGTATAGTTATCTACTCACCAGTCAGTGACAGAGGAATCTCTTAACTTACAGGGAAAACAGAAATGGTGGAACCAAAATCTTATACATGTCAGCCAAAGGACAGGCTGAAGACTCAAGTAGGAGAAGGAAATAGGAAGAGGAGCTATTCCTTTGTAAGTACTATATGAGAGCTGAAACCCGCTCATAAAAGATATAGGGGTTCCTTGGGCTTACAAGAATACCTTTGCTGTGATAAAGGAAGATAAGCCTAAGGGACTCCTGCACAATGGCAGCTACCACTAACATTCTAATCTATACACAAGGCTCTATTCAAAGGAGCTTTTGAAATAATAAATGAAATTGGTTTCCATTTTAATATAAAAACAAAATGAGGCTGGATGCAGTGGCTCACGTCTGTAATCCCAGCACTTCTGGAGGCTGAGGCAGGAGAACTGCTTGAGACCAGAAATTTGAGACCCGCTTGGGCAACACAGTGAGGCCCTGTCTCTACAAGAAAATTTTAAAAATTCAGCATGGTGGTACATGCTTGCAGTCCTAGCTACTTGGGAGGCTGAGGTGAGAGGATCACTTGGGCCCGGGAGGTTGAGGCTGCAGTGAGCCATGATCATGCCACTGCACTCCAGCCTGGGTGACAGAGTGAGACTGTTTTCAGACAAACAAAAATGAGATGGGAATAATTCAGTAAAATTCAGGACAAAAACTGAACTTAGTAAAATCTAGTAAGTGTGGCAGGAAAGTTAAGAATAGTGTGTTTTTAATGGAGGCCAAGATCCAGACCTTTGCAGTCAAACTTAGCAAAGGTACTTTATGAGAAATATTATAGAATTTGTAATTTCTATTTTTGCCTTGTTTTATTTGGAAAGCAATCTAAGATGCAGTCAACACTAGCTGGGAATCTCTTATACTGGTTCTTGAGTTCAAGAATGTGAACTCAATGTCAATATGGAGCCCCATTTAGAATGACCTTTAGTAAGTATTAAGAGCCCAAAGCCCTGGGGGTCCCAGTTGGGCCTGTGCAAGGAGTCCTCCATCTAATTCTCAGATGTGGTACAATGATGAGGAAAAACAGATTTTCCATCTGAACCAAAGAGAGGTGACTTGTAGTTTCTGATATTTTTCCCATGGTAATTTCTTTTCTTTCTTTTTTTTTAAACAGAGTTTGGCCCTGTCACCCAGACTGGAGTGCAGTGGCATGATCATGGCTCACTGCAGCCTCAACCTCCTGGGCCCAAGTGATCCTCTCACCTCAGCCTCCCAAGCAGCTAGGACCAGCTAATTTTATTTTATTTTTTGTAGAGATGGGGTTTCCCTGTGTTGCCCAGGGTGGTCTCAAACTCCTAAGCTCAACTGATCCTCCCACCTCAGCCTCCCAAAGTGCGAGGATCAGAAGCATGAGCCACCGCACCCAGCCCCTCATGACAATTTCTGATAACAGATTTGGTTGTTCTCTGATATTCTTGATAAGCTATTTTTATTTTTAGAGCATATTTACAGGAATTACAAGTTCATCAGTAGATTTTGATCTATAGTGCTTGGTGATCTCCAAAAAGGTGAAATGGACATGTGTTGCAAATAGCCTTCACCTTCTCTGGCACCTGAAAGTTCTTAAGCAATCAACATTCCTCACTCACTGGAGAAATGGCAAGTTATTACCTAGACCTTGGATGAGGAAGAGGACTAAGCCTGGAACCCTGAGGACCTCACAGCTTGAAAAAAAAAAAAAGACGGAAGGTATTGGAGGACCCAAGCTAGTGAAGAAAGAAAAGGAGGGGATAAGCAATGGAAATGCCTGTGATGAGAGGAGGAGAATGGTAAAAGTGAAGAAAACACAAAATAACTGAGGCTCAGACAGAGGGTATGTTTGTAAATATACAAAAACCCATGAGGAAAAAGTGACAGTGCAGGATTTTCAGCTACATCAAGGACAGCATTTTCCCCTTTGTGTTATTAATATTTTTCTAAGTGTTTTGGGCTTCCATTATGAAACTGGGTACTTAGGGCCTGCAGGCCCTTTGTGCCCTCCTGGAGTGAAGACCATACTTCCTTTTTTTTTGTTTGATTTTTGGGATGGGATCTCTCCCAGGCTGAAGTGCAGTGGCACAATCATAGTTCACTGCAGCCTCGAACTCCTGGGCTCAAGTTGATCCTCCTGCCTCAGCCTCTGGAGTAGCTGGGACTACAGGTATGTACCACTATGCCTGGATAATTTTTTAAAAACCTTTTGTAAACACAGGATCTTGCTCTGTTGCCCAGGCTTGTCTCGAACTTCTGGCCTCAAGTGATCCTCCCACCTTAGCCTCCAAAAGTGCTGGGATTATAGGCATGATCCACCACACCGAGGTCTGTCTTCTGTTTTTTAGGCAGCCTGTGTTATGCTGTCTCCCTGAGGCTGTAAATGGGCAGCACCTATTACACATGGATGCTCTGAAGCCAATTCCAAGACTGACGCCTGTAATCCCAGCACTTGGGGAGGCGGAGGCAAGTGGACTGCTTGAGTCCAGGAGTTCAAGACCAGCCTGGGCATCATAAGACCCCCATCTCTACAAAAAATACAAAAAAAATTAACCAGGTGTGGTAGCATGTGCCTGTGGTCCCAACTACTCCAGAGGCTGAAGGAGAAGGATCATCTAAGCCTGGGAGGTTGAAGGTGCAGCAAGCAGTGATTGTGCCACTGTACTCCAGCCTGGGTGACAGTGTGAGACCCTGTCTCAAAAAACAGACACAACATTATACTGTTCTTGTTTTTTCTCTTTCCTCCTTTTGTTGTTGTTGCTGTTTGTGATGGAGTATTTCAAAGCAAATTGTAGGCATGTCATTTCTTCTGTATGTATTTCAGTATATGCCTCTAACAGATACAGTATTATAATAAACTGTCAAAGTTAGGGCCGAGCACGGCGGCTCACACCTGTAATCCCAGCTCTTTGGGAGGCTGACACGGGTGGATCACTTGAGATCAGGAGTTCAAGACCAGCCTGGCCAACAGGGTAAAACCTTGTCTCTAATAAAAATACAAAAATTAGCCGGGCTTGGTAGTGGGCACCTGTAATCCCAGCTACTCAGGAGGCTGAGGCAGGAAAATTGCTTGAACCTGGAGGCGGAGGTTGCAGTGAGCTGAGATCGCACCACTGCACTCCAGCCTGGGCGACAGAGTGAGACTCTATCTCAAAAAAAAAAAAAAAAAAAAAAAAGTTGTCAAAGTTAGGAGATAGGTGTGAGCTGCTGCTCTCAGCCCTAACTTTGACGTGTGTTTATCATACTAGTCTCTCTCTCACTATATTCTGAAGATTTCCATAATAAAAGCTTTAAAACAGAAAAATGAAGACAAGAAAAATGGAGGAGAAAGAGGAAGACTCTGTGAGACATGTATGATTCATTCCAAAGCACTTACCAGAAGAAGTGACTTAGGAAAGAACCAATGATATCAAGAGCAAAAACTTTAAATACAAGCAAAGAAAATGGGTCATGACAATGAATAAAAAGAAAGGTCCTGGCAAAAGCATTAACATATATGCCCAGAACCCTATAATCCTGGGTACCCCCAAAGATACTAGAGAATAATGGAGAATATTCAATATAGGATGCAGAATCATTCAAATGATGTAATAGCTTACTGTGGTATAAAGGTTATAATTAAAAGAAAGAAGGCTGGGCACAGTGGCTCACGCCTGTAATTCCAGGACTTTGGGAGGCTGAGGTGGGCAGATCACGAGGTCAAGAGATCGAGACCATCCTGGCCAACATAGTGAAACCCTGTCTCTACTAAAAATAAAAATTAGCCGGGCGTGGTGGCAGGCACCTGTAGTCCCAGCTACTCAGGAGGCTGAGGCAGGAGAATGGCATGAACCCAGGAGGCGGAGGCTGCAGTGAGCCAAGACCGCATCACTGCACTCCAGCCTAGGCAACGGAGCAAGACTCTGGCTCAAAAAAAAAAAAAAAAAAGGACAAAAGATGGAAGAACACCATAAAAACTAATGTAATACTGAAAGGATCCAAGCTACATAGGTTTTGACAAAAGTTTATGCATATGAAATGTGCTCGTGATGAAGTAATCCACTCCCATGACACAAGACCAGTGAAATATCCTAAGATTCTAAAAGACTGACCAGTTTGCATTGTTTTCTGAGTCAAAGCCAGTGCTGGTCCGTGCCCTGTTAGGAACTGGGCTGCACAGCAGGAGGTGAGCAGCAGCAGGTGAGCAAGCATTACCACCTGAGCTCCACCTCGCCTGTCAAATCAGCAGCAGCAATAGATTCTCATAGAAGCACAAACCCTATTGTGAACTGTGTATTTGAGGGATCTAGGTTGCGCACTCCTTATCAGAATCTAATGCCTGATGATCTGAGGTAAACGAAACCGGTCCCTGGTGCCAAAAAGGTTGGAGACCACTGATTTAGATAATGGTTCTCACTTAGCAAGCAAGTGAACAAATTTGTATATGCCCATTTGGTTAAGCCTGGTATCTTCCAGACATATGACCATAGCAGAATGAGCAATAATTACGTTTAATGATTTTGTTACTATCTTTTTTGCTGAGGGACTTTTTCCAGGATGTTATTTCCGGAGAAAAGAAAGGCCTCTCTAGGAAATACTCGCTCCCCTCTGGTACAGAAATTTCACCCAATTTACACAGGCCAGGCCCTCTTCTCTGAATAATTTAACAGGTGAGGTCAACATGCATTTCTTCAGTGCCTGCTGTGTGCCTTTATAAAATAAAAGCTGTATCTTCATGTTCTAGTGTGGCAGAGAATAGTAGGAACAGACATCAACGACGAATACGTATAAAAGAACTCTAAAGCTGCGAGTCCCAGCTATGACAGACCAATCTCCAATTCGTTAAGACCCTAACCGTCAGGCTCCTTTCAAGCTGAACTCATGCTTAATTTAAAGGAAAATATTCGTGTCAAAGTTTCCAGGAAATGGAAACTGGAGACTTTTTCAGGTCCCCTAAATTCTCAATCATTCCCCACACAAACTGCCACAGAAACAAAGGGCAAGAGACCACTTTACCTCTTGTGGATTTACTGCAGTTAAGACAGAAACTTCATATGATTGCCTCCCTGACTGCATGGTCACCAGGTGATGTGTCACATCAGGCACTGAAGACAGGGAACGTGGGGATCCTTCAGCAAGCACCTCTGTGAAGCAACAGAAAAATGTTTCAATGAAAAGTGAATCCAGAGATATACCTATCTGGATCATTAAGCCTCTCATTAACAACTCTAAAACTCTATTCCTCTATTTCCCACATTCCTCTATTTCTTCCAAGTTAATCCTGTCTCATGAGCATTATCAGTAAATTTGGAAAGTATTATAAAAAGAGAATAGAAAGGCAAGAAATCTTAATACAGAATTTAGAATAATACGGCGTTAGCACTGTTAACTGAATTAGAACTATGTATGAAATGGGCAAAAGCTCATAGGCAAGCAGGTAAGGGAACCAAAGCCACCCTTAAAGCAGTCGCCAATGATACTAATAGCACTTACTAATTGAATATGATGAGAGTAACAAAAACACAGGGCCTCACAGTTATTAAATGTTCATCAGTGGGATCATCATGAAAATCTTCTGGAAATAGTTTATGGTTATACCACTTAGCCCTCAAAAAATTAAAAGTTTTCTTCTAGGGGTTTTCTAGCTTATATGACTATTTTATGCTGTACCATAATTTAATGTTGGCTTATATACTGTCTTTTATCTCTCAATGTTCTTTCCCATATATATGTAAGCTTTCAGTTCTCAACTGGATTTTAAGGTTCCTATCTTCTACTTTTGTCTTTCCCATGGTGCCAGGCACACAGTAGGCACTGAATAAATGCATGCTGACCTCACCTGTTAAGTTTTTCAGAGAAGAGGGCCTGGCCTGTGTAACTTGGGTGAAATTTCTATACCAGAGAGGAGCAAGTGTTTCCTAGAGAGCCCTTTCTTTTCTCCAGAAGATATGGCTTTTGAAGGTATGGAGAAATTGCTTTATATCTCCTCTGTAAAACCTGGTTATGTTCTGTTTAAATGTTTTAAAAGTTAAGTTCTTCCATAACTGCAATAGGAAAGATAGAAATAGTTGGGCTAAGGATGCCAGGATTATGAATAATTTTTTCTTAAGATTTTCTTTTTATTCTTTTATTATATTATCTTCAATGAAAAAAAAATTTTTTTAAACAGATTCACTAATCCACCCCAGAGAATAAGAACACAAATGCTACTCATACCATAGCTACTCATAAGAAATGAGATTTAAACATACATTGTGGAGACACCCCGTTCCTTAGCCCCTAGTTGCAGTCCATTTTTCCCAAATAAAGGAGAGTTGGAAGTCTTACCATCATCAACTCCCAGGATAGAATTGGTATTTGGTAGGTTCAAGGACTCTCCACCAAGGCTGGGCTGGGAATTCATAGACACCAGGTTTTTACTGGGTACTGAAGCCTCTTCAAGCAAACTACTGCCCATTAGTGGCTCAGCTGCACAGAGAATAGGTTGTGAGAGACATACAGCAATCAAGGCTGTGCCTAGTCCTCATTTTCTTTCAACAGGAAGCTGGCCTTCTCTTTCATTACTAGAAGTTAACCTATAGATGGGATGCCACCTCCTATTTCACCTACTTTCGAGAAATAAGAATAAACCTAGAAGGGAAAGAGTAAGCCTTAGAAGATAATGATCCTTGCTTGTGTTCAGCATCTGAAGAATTAGCGTATGAAACAGGATAGGTGGATCTTTAGAAAGGAATATTTGGAATAATTAAGGAAAGATATGGCAAAGGAATAACAATAAGAGTTATCAAATTTCAGACAGGGCAAAAAGGTAGTCATGACTGGTAAGTAAAATACGCTTCCAGCCTGGCCAACATGGTGAAACCCCGTCTCTACAAAAATGCAAAAATCAGCCAGGTGTGGTGGCACCTGCCTATAATCCCAGCTACTCAGGAGGCTGAGGCAGAAGTGCTTGAACCCAGGAGGCAGAAGTTGCAGTGAGTCGAGATGGCGCCACTGCACTCCAGCGTGGGCGACAGAGCGAGACTCCATCTAAAAAAATAAAAAAGCTTAAACTCTTGCCATGCAGAAATCTTTTATCACTGTGTTACTCAAATGCTGGTTCATGGATCAGCACTAGTTACCATCAAAATCACTAGGGGAACTTTTAAAACTACAGATTCTGGGATCTTGCAAATTATCTCATTTATCAGATTGCTTTGTTTTATTGGTGGGGGGACAAGCAACAAAAAGTATATAAATTTTAAAAGGTTGCAGATGATTCTACTGTACAGCTATGTTTGGAAACCATCAGCCCATCAAATGAGACCAGGGCTATCTACCTAAAACAGAATCAGAAAATTTCCAGATAACCAGGCAGGACAGTGACTTGGCTCTTTGAACCCTAGAAGGTATAGCCCTCCACTCTGCCCACCCTCCTCACCAGTTTGCTCCTGCTCTTGACTCCCAGCTGCTCCCAGCTGCAAGTGATGCTTTCTCATATGCACATTCCTGCTTCCACTCTGAGAGAAGGTCTTCCCACAGACTTGGCACTGATGAGGCTTCTCTCCTGAAACAGGGACCAGGTTAAACAGGGAAGCCAAAAGGACAGGAAGAGAATGAACTCAAGACCTAGATGGAGAAACCCAGAGAATGTTAAACTAAACATAAGCAGCAGCTCCTTTTCCCATTCCCCACCTTCCCAGCCTCTCAAACTTCAGGGGAAGGCAGGAAGAGTACACCAGGAGGGCTTTAGCACACTCCCTGCTCCCAGCCCCTGGTCCTTTCCAGACTCACTGTAATGCTGCCTTCACAAAACCTCTTTGGTATAGGACCACGGCAACCACAAAAAATAGGCCTTCTTTTTCAGATGGTCTTCCATGGACCTCTAGGACATGTGCTTTCCTCAAGGATTCCAATCCTGGGTTCCTAATATCCCCTTGTCATATTCCCTGCCACCCTCTTTAGGGTCAACATTCACACTGGTGGCTCTTCTAACATAATAATCTAAATTGTCCTCTATGTCTTCAAGTCCCAGACTCTCTGTCTCCATTCTACCCACCCAGACAACCATACTTAAAGCAGAGGTCAAAAACTCATGTCTATAGGGGACTGATAGGTAGCAAAAGTTAAGTAAAATGGCCAAGTGGAGGCCGTAGTAACCTGGAGAGTACCTAGAAAAGGGGCAGCTATTATTCAGCTCTAGCCAGCTGTTGCCATGGGTAGATTAAGGCCTAGCACAGCCAGGTTCTGATTTTTTTTTTTTTAATAAGGATTTTTACGTAGAATCTCCCAATTTCTAAATGCTAGGAACAAATTCACAATTGATAAACACATGGTACAGCAATCTTCATTGCTGATTGTATTTTGCTGGGAATGCAAAATACAAAAAACCTCTTTGGAGGAATCTGACCACATCTAGAAAAACTGTAGATGCACTTGCCCTTTGACCTTGGAATCCCACTTCTAGGAATATGTCCCAAAATTATAGTGGCAAAATGTGAAATACTCTATGCACAAGGTTATTCATCACTGCAACATTATTTTAAATGGCTAAATACTGGAAACAACGTAAATATTCATCACAGAGACTGACTAAAAAGCTATAGATACTGCAATAGTCCTGCATAGCAAAAAAAAAAAAAAAAAAAAAGCTATACAATAGAAATAGGGTAGAATATTACAAACCTTAAAACTAAAAACGGAGTCATCATTTGAACTGGCAATCCCATTACTGACTATCTACCCAAAGGAAAATAAACTGCTCTACTAAAAAGACACCTGCCCTCACATGTTCACCGCAGCACTATTCACAACAGCAAAGATATGGAATCAACCCAGGTGCCCATCAGTGGTAGATTAGATAAGGAAAATGTGGCACATACACACCATGGAATACTATGCAGCCATAAAAAAGAATAAAATCATGTCCTTTGCAGCAACATGGATGCAGCTGGAGGCCATTATCCTAAGCAAATTAACACAGAAACAGAAAAACACCACATGTTCTCAGTTGTAAGTGGGAGCTAAACACTGGGTACTTATGGACAAAGATGGGAACAATAAACACTGGGGATTCCAAAAGCAGCTATGAGGCAAGGGCTGAAAAACTACCTATTGGGTATTATGTTCACTGCTTGGTCAACAGGATCATTAGTAGCCCAAATCTTAGCATCATGCAATATACCCTTGCAACAAACCTGCACATGTACCCCCTGAATCTAAAATAAATTTATTTTGGCCAGGTGCAGTGGTTCACACATGTAATCCCAGCACTTTGGGAGGCCGGGCAGGCAGATTACTTGAGGTCAGGAGATCAAGACCAGCCCGGCCTACATGGTGAAACCACATCTCTACAAAAATTAGTTAGGCGTGGTGGTGACGCATGTAATCCCAGTTGCTTTGGAGGTTGAGGCAGGAGAACTGCTGGAACCCAGGAGGTGGAAGTTGCAGTGAGCCAAGATCATGCCACTGCACTCCAGCCTGAGCCACAGAGTGAGACTCCGTCAACAAAAAAAAAAAAAAAAAAAAAGCCGGGCGCGGTGGCTCACTCCTGTAATCCCAGCACTTTGGGAGGCCGAGGTCGGGGGATCACGAAGTCAGGAGATCGAGACCATCCTGGCTAACACGGTGAAACCCCATCTCTACTAAAAATACAAAAAATTAGCCGGGCATGGTGGCAGGCGCCTGTAGTCCCCAGCTACTCGGGAGGCTGACACAGGAGAATGGCGTGAACCCAGGAGGTGGAGCTTGCAGTGTGCCAAGATCACACCACTGTACTCCAGCCTGGGAGACAGCAAGACTCCGTCTCAAAAAAAAAAAAAAAAAAGAAAGAAAGAAAGAAAGAAAAAGTCATGAAATGTCCAGAACAGGCAAATCAATCCAGAGACAGAAAGCAGATTAATGGTTGCCAGGGGCTGGAGGAAGAGAGAAATGGGCAATGATACTAATAATGGGAATTCTTTTTCTTTTTTTAATCATCTCCTGGATATGGGGATCCTTTTTGGGATGATGAAATGTTGTGGAGTTGGACAGTAGAGAAAACTGTAAAACTATGAATATATAGTTGGCCATACACATCCATTGATTCAACCAAGCGGATAAAAAAATTCAGAAAAAATAAAAATAAAAAATAACAGGCCAGGTGTGGTGTTACATGCCTGTAATCCTAGTACTTTGGGAGGCCAAGGCAGGTAGATCACTTGAGGTCAGGAGTTCAAGACCTGGCCAACATGGTGAAACCCTGTCTCTACTAAAAATACAAAAATTAGCCAGGCACGTGCCTGTAATCCCAGCTACTTGGGAGGCTGAGGCAGGAGAATCACTTGAACCCAGGAGGTGGAAGTTTCATTGAACCGAGATCATGGGCCACTGCACTCCGGCCTGGGCAACAGAGCGAGACTCCATCTAAAAAAATAAATAAATAAAAAATAACAATATAGTAATAAAAAATACAAATAAAAAACCAATATAGTATAACTATTCACATAGCATTTACATTGTATTAGGTACTATCAGTAATCTAGAGATGATTTAAAGCATATGGGAGGATATGTGTAGGTTATATGCAAATATGCCATTTTATGTTGAGAGACTTGGGTTATTTGTGGATTTTGGTATCTGCTGGGGTCCTGGAACCTATACACCACAGATAACAAATCACTTAGTTGCATACTTGTCTTCCTTTTATATTTTAGACAGAGTCTCACTCTGTCGACCAGGCTGGAGTGCAGTGGCATGATCTTGGTTCACTGCAACCTCCGCCTCCAGGGTTCAAGTTGATTCTTGTGCCTCCGCCTTGTGAGTAGTTGGGATTACAGGCACACACCACCACACCCAGCTAATTTCTGTATTTTTAGTAGAGACAGGATTTCACCATGTTGGCCAGGCTGGTTTTGAACTCCTGACCTCAGGTGATTCACCCGCCTCAGCCTCCCAAAGTGCTGGCATTACAGGCATGAGTCACCATGCCCGGCCGGACTGCACACTTTTCTGAGATGAATCTTATGATGTATGAACTATATCTCAACTTAATGTATGGATGAAAAGGGAGGGAAATACGAAAAATAACCTGCATTTGCTTGTATATGCAAAAAGAACCACTGGAAAAGTAAACCAAATAGGAAATAAAAAGTGGTTATATCTATAAGAGGAGGAGGGAGGGAACATGGTAAAACAACACACCTATAATCAAGGCTTTTTGAATACATCTAGCTTTGACTCTACATATTAAAAAGACTTGAAAAAGAAACTGAAGCAAATCTATATATCAGGCTGGCGATATATTAAAACAATGATTTAAAAGGTATTTAAACACAGTATTATTCTAAGAAAAATACAGCTGCAAGAGTCTTAAACTTCATTCTGTAGACAAATTGATAATATTGGTATTATCATTTTGAAACAATATTGCATTAATGTTAGGAACCAAGATTTTCAGTGTAAGAGAAAAAAATAAAAAGTACAAAAAAAATCCCCTGAAAATTGTTTAATGTGAAAATTTAAATTGGAATTATCAATATGAACCAATTATTTTATTTTCGAAAATATGTCTTCTCTAGTTCTTTCCACTAAAAAGTTCTAGAAACAGTAACAACCTTTTTTTTTTCTTTGAGATGCAGTCTCGCTTTGTTTCCCAGGCTGGAGTGCAGTGGTGCATCTTGGCTCACTGCAGCCTCTACCTCCTGGGTTCAAGCGATCCTCATGCCTCAGCCCCCCAAGTAGCTGGGATTACAGGTGCGTACCACCACACCCAGCTAATTTTTGTATCTTTTTTGTAGAAACAGGGCTTCACCGTGTTGCCCAGGCTGGTCTTGAACTCATGGGCTAAAGTGATCTGCTCACCTCAGCCTCCCAAAGTACCAAGATTACAGGCATAAACCACTGCGCCCTGCCAACAATGACAACCTAACAGCAACAGGCACATGGCACCCAGACTGTGGTTCAACTATAAGGAACCAGGACTCCATGGAGGAAAAGCTGATTCCAAGTCTAAGGTAAGCCTGGGTACTGTTGTTGTGTTATAAAGCAAAGAGGCTATAACAACACAAATGGGTCATGTCAAAAGCATAAATACGGCATGAGAAGCTCCGAAAATAACAACCAGGCCAGGCACGGTGGCTCACGCCTATAATCCCAGCACTTTGGGAGGCCAAGGCAGGTGGATCACTGGAGGCCAAGAGTTCAAGACCAGCCTATCAAGGCAAAACTCCATCTCTACTAAACAATGTGCAAAAATTAACAAGACGTGGTGGATGCCTGTAGTGCCAGCTACTCGCAAAACTGTGGCATGAGAATCGCTTGAACTAGGGAGGCCACTATAATTACCCTGATAGAAAAGCTAAAAATATCACAAGAAAACATTACAGACCAATATCCCTCATGAACATACAGACTCCTTTTCCTCCTTCCCTTCCACTCTCCTGCCCTCCTCCTCTCTCTCTCTCCCTTCCTCTCATCCTTCCTTCTCTCCCTCCCTCCCTCTCTCTTACTGATTGATTTTTTTGTAGAGGACAGGTCTCCCTACGCTGCCCAGGCTGGTCTAGAACTCCTAGGCCCAAGCAATCCTCCTGCCTTGGCCTCCCAAAGTGCTGAGATTACAGGCATGAGCCACCACATCCAGCCAGTTGTAAAAATTCTTAACAAATTATGACAAAACCAAGTCTAGCACCATATAAATAGGACTATACACCCTGACCAAATGGGATTTACCCTAGAAATACAAAGTTAGTTTTACATCCAAAAATCAACTGTTAGCAGTAACATTAGTAGCATACAGTACAAAAACAACAAGATCATCTCAATAGACACACAAAGGTGCTTGACAAGATCCAATACCCATTCATAATAAAAATTCTCAACAAACTAGGAAGAGAAGGCAAATTCCTTCATCTGATAAAGGGTATCTATGAAAAAAACTACAGTTAACATCAAATTTAATCATGAAAGGCCAGGCACGGTGGCTCACACCTGTAATCCCAGCCCTTTGGGAGGCTGAGGCAGGTGGATCATTTCACGTCAGAAGTTCGAGACCAGCCTGACCAACATGATGAAACCCCACCTCTACTAAAAAAAACAAAAATTAGTCAGCTGTGGTGGTGGGCGCCTATAATCCCCACTACTCAGGAGGCTGAGGCAGGACAATCGCTTGAACCCAGGAGGCAGAGGTTACAGTGAGCCAAGATCACACCACTGCACTCCAGCCTGGGCAACAGAGTAAGACTTTGTCTTAAAAAAAAAAAAAAAATTATTCATGAAAGAATAAATGCTTTTCCCCTAAGACTAGGAAAAAGACAAGGATGCATACTCTCACCCTTTTTTTTTTTTTTTTTTTTTTTTTGAAACAGAGTCTCACTGTATCGCCCAGGTCAGAGTGCAGTGGTATGATCTTGGCTCACTGCAACCTCTGCCTCCTGGGTTTAAGCAATTCTCATGCCTCAGCCACCTGAGTAGCTGGGATTACAGGCATGAGCTACCACATCTGGATAATTTTGTATTTTTAGTAGAGACGGGGTTTCACCATGTTGGCCAGGCTGGTCTCGAATTCCTGACCTCAGATGATCTGCCTGCCTCAGCCTCCCAAAGCATTGGGATTACAAGTGTGAGTCACTGCGCCCGGCCTCACCACTTCTATTCAACATTTTACTGAAGGTTCTAGCCAGAAAAAGAAATTAGGCCAGGTGCGATGGCTCACGCCTGTAATCTCAGCACTTTGGGAGGCCAAGATGGGTGGATTACCTGAGGTCAGGAGTTCAAGACCAGCCTGGCCAACATGCTGAAACCCCGTCTCTACTAAAAATACAAAATTATCCAGGTGTGGTGGCTCACGTGTGTAATTCCAGCTTCTCGGGAGGCTGAGGCAAGAGGATCTCTTGAACCCAGGAGGCAGAGGCTGCAGTAAACTGAGATTACACCATTGCACTCCAGCCTGGGCGACAGTGCGAGACTCAGTCTCCAAAAAAAAAAAAAAGGAAGTTAAGGCCAGGTGCAGTGGCTCATGCCTGTCATCCCAACATTGGAAGGCTGAGACAGGAAGTGTCAAACCAGCCTGGGCAACATGGCAAGACCCTGTCTCTGTAAAAATTTTTTAAAAACCTAGCTGGGAGCCAGGCGCAGTGGCTCAAGCCTGTAATCCCAGCACTTTGGGAGGCCGAGGTAGGCGGATCACGAGGTCAGGAGATCAGGACCATCCTGGCGAACACGGTGAAACCTCGTCTCTACTAAAAAATACAAAAAACTAGCCGGGCGAGGTGGCGGGCGCCTGTAGTCCCAGCTACTCGGGAGGCTAAGGCAGGAGAATGGTGTAAACCCGGGAGGGCAGAGCTTGCAGTGAGCTGAGATCCGGCTACTGCACTCCAGCCTGGGTGATGGAGCGAGACTCCGTCTCAAAAAAAAAAAAAAAAAAAAACTAGCTGGGGGCCAGGCATGGTGGCTCATGCCTGTAATCCCACCACTTTGGTAGGCCGAGGTGGGCAGATGACTTGAGGTCAGGAGTTCCAGACTAGCCTGGTCAACATGTTGAAAACCTGTCTCTACCAAAAATACAAAAATTACCTGGGCGTGGTGGTGCATGCCTGTAATCCCAGTACTCGGGAGGCTGAGGCAGAAGAATCACTTGAACCTGGGAGGTGGAGACTGCAGTGAGCTGAGACTGTGCCACTGCACTCCAGCCTGGGCAACACAGTGAGACTCAAAAAAAAAAAAAAAAAAAAAAAAGCTAGGCATGCGCCTATAGTCTCAGCCTTGGGAGGCTGATGTGGAAGAACTGCCCGAGCCCAGGAGGTCGAGGCTGTAGTGAGCCATGATCATGCTACTGCACTCCAAACTGAGCAACAGAGGGAGACCATGTCCCAAAAAAAAAAAAAAAAGAAAAGAAAAGAAAGGAAATTAAAGGCACCTAGATTGGAAAGGGAGAAGCAAAACTATCTTTAATCTCAGATGACATGATCTTTTATGTAGAAAACACTAAAAAATCTGTTTTTTAAAAACTACTAACTACTAAAACTCAGCCAGGTGTGGTGGCTCATGCCTGTAATCCCAACACTTTGGGAGGCCAAGGTGGGAATATCACTTGAGGCCAGGAGTTCAGGACCAGCCCAGGCAACACAAAAAGACTCCATTTCTACAAAAAAAATAGAAATTAGCTAGATGTGGTGGTGTGAGCCTGTAGTCCTGTTGTGGGAAATTAAGGACTGGAGAGGCTGATATGGAGAACGGGAGGATTGTTTATTTTATGGACGCACCAGCTCAGTGGATTCACATCCAAAAAGCTGAGCATTAAACAAAGATGGAGTGGGGTTTTTATAAACAGACTTACAAAAGTAAAACAAAAGCAGTTAATCGTGACAGGTCACATAATCTATAGCATAGCATAACTTGTGGCCTTGCAAAGCTGGTGGCCTTGTAACTGCATTGAAAGAAAAATAAGAACTGGCTAAATACAGACATTTGAAAAACATAGTTATGCTTAAGAAGCCAGGGAAATGAGTAACAGTAAAGGAATTTGTCTTTCTCTCTTTTTTTTTTCCTTCAACCTTGCTCTGGAAGAGGGGGTGTCTGGAGTCAAGCTTTTGGCCTTGGCTTCTCAAACAGCGTTACCTTTTAACTGTCCTTGAAGTGAGCTTGCTACGCAGAGGAAAACTTATTCTTTTCTTTTTAACCTTTGCCTTGCCTGTTACTTTTCTTGGAGTGAATGAATGCATATTTATTTTTAAATTTCTGCCTCAGTCCCAGCTATTGGGGAGGCTGAGGTGGGAAGATCACTTGTTCCCAGGAGTTCAAAGGCTTCGGTGGGTTATGATGGTGCCACTGCACTCTAGCCTGAGCAATAGAGTGAGACTTTGTCTCTAAAAAAATAAACAGAAAAGAAAAAAATGGGGTGTAGGAGGAGGGGGAGAGCATCAGGAAGAATAACTAATAGACGCTGGGCTTAGTATCTAGGTGATGGGATGATCTGTGCAGCAAACCACCATGGTAAAAGACACGTTTACCTATGTAACAAACCTGCACATCCTGCACATGTACCCCTGAACTAAAAAGCTGGAAGGAAAAAAAAAAAAGAACTACTAAAACTCAAGCACTTACCAAGGTTGCAAGATCAATGTACAAAATTCAATTATATTTCTACATACTAGCAATGAACAACTCAAAAATAAAATCAAGGAAACATTTCATTTGAAATAGCATCAAACATGAAATACTAGAAGTAACTAGAGCATCAATTCCTGATTCTCAAAATTCACAATTAAAAGAATTACACATTGATCCTGCCTTGGCTATGCAAATGATCAAATAGCCCTACTTGATATTAGTGGAAAAGAGTCCAACTACAGAGTCCCACAGTACAGAAGAATTCCACCTAATGTGGAAAGAGTAAATGAATAAGAAAAACCACCATTTTACAATCCTTAATGAATAAGGGATTCGGGCATCATTTAGGAATGAAATCAAAAGGTGAAAGGTTGGCTCGGTGCAGTGGCACATGCCTGTTAATCCCAGCACTCTGGGAGGCCAAGGAAGGCAGAACACTTGAGGTCAGGAGTTCAAGACCAGCCTGGCCACATGGTGAAACCCTATCTCTAGTAAAAATATAAAAACCAGTGGGGCGTAGTGGCATGCGCCTGTAATACCAGCTACTCAGGTGGCTGAGACAGGAGAATTGCTTGAACTCAGGAGGTGGAGGCTGCAGTGAGCCAAGATCATGCCACTGCACTCTCGCCTGGACAACAGAGTAGTAACTGTCCCCCCCGCAAAAAAAAAGAGAAAGTGAAAGGTTCATAGGGAACTTTACAATACAGGGATTAGGCCAGCTGAACCCATGGATCAATTTTGACAACCAAGCACTGTGAGCTTCCTGATGTGACACAAAATGAAGCACACAGAACCATCTCTCACATATTCTTGCCCAAAACTTCCAAACTTTGAAGCTTTTAGAGCTTACTTACATTTATAGGAAATGTAGGGAAACAAGTTAAATGACATAAATGGAAGCAAACCAACACATCCAGAATGTGGGGTATTCTACAGGACTCAACTGACTCTGTTTTGCAACAACACTATGAAAAAAAAAAGAAAACAAACAACAACAAAAACTCCATGTAGAAAGATCTAGAGTTTTAAAGACTTAATAACCTAGTATAATACTGGATCTTGTTGGATCCTGATTTAAACAAACCAACTTTAAAAGAAATTTTCGAAACAAGTAGAAAAAACTGAACATTGGTTATAAGATAAAACCAAGGAATTATTAATTTTGATAGGTATAACACCACTGTTGCTATGTAAAAAAAAAAAAGTCTCTACTTTGGTGAATCTTTCACATAATCTGACACAGTAAAGTAAAATAAAAATGCTCTACAATCCAAGCAAAACACATCCGAAGTCCACATCTAGCCTACAGGATACCAGTTTGCCACCGCTGCTTAGAACCTGTCATCATATTAAAACACTGCTCCACTCCTAATATCTCAACTCTGAAATGTACATTCCTGATTGTAATCTCCAACTTCCTTGCTCCTGCTGCAGTAGCTTGCTTTCCTCATAAGTAACTTCCAGTTCCTCCTTTCTACTTGTCATGTTCTGGCTTCCCCTTGTTTCCCATGGCCCGTCATTCAACAATGACCTGATTCCATTCTAGAATCCCTCTCCTCCTTGAGTTCATCTCTTACTCAGCAAGCCTCTGTTCTGATTAACCTCCATCACCTATTTTCTCCAGTGTCCAGGTTTTAAATTGTTGAGCAGCAGCAGAAAAAAGTAATAAAATCTGAACATCTACTAAAAAAAGTTATGCTACTTACTCTCAGCTATCTCCTCACTCACTGTTACTTAGCAATCCTTTTATTCATTCCAATTCGTTCACTCAATCAACAAATTCTAAACAGCTGTTGTACGCCAGGAATTTTTTTTTTCTCACCCCCAACGAACTTACAAGGCTAGTCTACAGACCCCCTCTAGCACTCATCATCCAACACTTTTCTAACCCCTCATAAATATGTGAGTCACCCTGACAACTGGAAAGCCCCCTTTTCCTCCTTATCTTCACTACCACTTTTTTTTTTTTTTTTTTTTTTGAGACAAGGTCTCCCCTGGTCATCCAGGCTGGAGTGCGGTGGCACAATCACAACTCACTGCAGCCTCAACCTCCTGAAACTACCATGCTTCTTTTTTCTTTTGAGACGGAGTTTCACTCTTGTTGCCCAGGCTGGAGTGTAATGGCACAATCTCGGCTCACTGCAACCTCTGCCTCCCAGGCTCAAGCAATTCTCCTGCCTCAGCCTCCCAAGTAACTGGGATTACAGGCATGTGCTGCAACGCCCAGAAAATTTTGCATTTTTTTAGTAGGCTGATCTCAGCAGGATTTCACCATGTTGGCCAGGCTGGTCTCAAACTCCTAACCTCAAGTGATCCACCCGCCTCGGCCTCCCAAAGTGCTGGAATTACAGGCATAAGCCACCATACCCGGCCACTACCATGCTTCTTGAATCAATAATCCTCACCTGCTGCCTCCCATTTCTGTATCACTTTATAGCCAATCATTTGTGGAGTTGAACAGATTCTTTCACTGGGTCTCTTTCCATGCTCCCTGCCACTACACTGGAGCAGACTTCTTGACCAGACTGAAAAAAAGTCTTCTCATCTCTTCCTGTTTTAGTTTAGCTTCTGCATCACTGCCAGATTAACCTTCAGTAAGCCAAGTTTTCATCCGGTTGTACTTCCAGTAGGCTCCACAAACTCTCCTTTCTGACATTCTAGGCCCTTCTTAAACTACCTTCCCCATCTTGTTTTCCAAGTAAATCACCATGTCCTACAGGAAAAAAAGTCCTTCTAACAAGATACAGGTTTTTCCCTGGGCTGTACCTGACTTCTGGTTGAGAAGATGAGATATACCTGCAGAGTGAGCAAACTGACAGAATTGCAGGGAATTAATTTAAGGCTCCAAACAGAAAATGGGTCGCTAAATCTTACTCCTCTCTTCTCTTCTTCACATCTGCAATGATAAGGTTTGTGGTTCTATTTGCCAAAGGCACAGTTTCTGCCAAAATGGTGACTCAAGCAGGATCACTAACACCTGCTCAGAAGGCAGTAATATTACTGGTGCTGCTACAACTTATATCAATTTTTTTTACTTTCTTCTGATATGAAATCCTCCCCAAGGATAAAAACATCAGTTCCTAAAGAGGAGCGTCCACGTTTCATGTAACTTATAAAGCACCCAGCAGAGTGCCAAACAAATTTGCTGTTCAAAAAAAGGCTGTATTAGAAACACAGCTGAAAATAATAGAAGTTTCTCCCCCTTAATTATAAGAATTAAGGGCCTAGATTTCTGATTCCATCACGATGATGAGAAGCTTTCTATCTTTATAGTGAACAGTTTGTTTCTTTTTAGATGTCTTTATATCACCCCCACAACCCTTTTATTCTTTTGTCTACTTTTCCTAAAATCTATGAATGGCAAAGGTTCTGATACCTGAGTGAACCACCAGATGTTTTCGGAGGCTAGAATACTCAGCAAAGGAACGACCACATCCTTGGGCTTCACAAAGGAAAGGTTTCTCTCCTAGAGACAGAAAATGAGATAAAGATTCAGTCTTCTGATGAACTGATTACCTGTTACTCTCTTTTCCCACCAACTTTATTCAGAGTCGAATGACTTACCTACTCTGATTTATTTAATTCATGTTATAATTTTAACTGGGCTACCTAGCAAGTGTTGCCTCTCAATGATCTTTTAGTATACATCCCACTGACAGCCTTGCCCTTTTCCTTGGAATGGCTGCCTCTAAGCCTATACTTCCTTCTCCCTCCTGGCCCAAGAGCTAGAGAGTTGCATTAACCTACCTTCTTCAGTGATTCCCACCCTCTGAGGATATCAAGATTAATACTGTATATGCGGTCAGGATTTTTACCTTATATCAATTTTCTTTATGATTCAGTTTCTAGATCCATCTAAAAGTATAATTTTTTTGGAGATGAAGTCTCACTATGTTTCCCAGGCTGATCTCAAATTCCTGGGCTCAAGCCTGTGCTATAGATAGACAGTGAGACCCTGTCTCAAAAAAGAAAAAAAAAATCAAAACAAAAAAGATGCAGTCTCTATCCTCTAAAGTTCACAGACCAGTGTGAGACAGACAAATGAATTCATAAAAGAAAAAAAAGTGCTCCCTTGCAGTAATTTTTTAAGCAGCTGAATTTGAGTTCATCTAAAAGATGACAAGGATGGAAGGAAATTTCAGGCACAAGGAATAGTGTGAGCAGAGCCTTGAAACTGAGAGGGCCCAGGGAAAGTTCAGAAAATGGCAAGTAAGGCTGGCACAGTGACATTACGGGAGCTGAGCTTTCTAGAAGGGAACAGCACTGCTAGATTATATTATTCTTTTAGGCTGTACCACACAGTTTAATGTTTGCGATTCTCCAGCGGTAGCTTTTTTCAATGCTTTATTTGTATACTCATCCCTACCCCAGAATGCTAGGTACTCAAAAGTTATTGAAAGAATGAACAATATATTAATATATGTAACAGAACAAATGTCAAGAAAACAGAACATTTTAGTAATTACAAGGTCAAATGTTTCAAAAGAAGGCAGTAACTAAAGAACTAAAAATATGAAAAGGATTTAGAAAAAGATTCTACATAAGAATGTAATGGCATGAAATAATCTGCATCAAGCTGGTTAGGGGATATACCTATTTGGAAACTTGAAAGGATGGTTATTTCACTGGGATAAGGGACACAGGAGAAGGAACAGGTTTAAAAGACAATGCAGCAAAATGGTGAAAAACATGGCCTTTGGGGTCTGTTAATCCAATTCTGACTTCAAATCCTGGCACCACCACTTATTTGTATGGGGAAGGTGTTTAATCTCTTTAAAAATCAGCTTTTCATCTATAATATGGAGATAATACAATTTCAAAAGTGTTTTGAGGATTAAATGAGATAATACCAGGTAAATATTCAGCATGGTGCCTGGCACATAGTAAGCCCTCATAGTAAGTCACTGAATTAGCAGCTCTATTTACTTTTTTTTTTTTTTTGAGACAGAGTTTTGCTCTTGTTGCCCAGTCTGGAGTACAATGGCATGATCTCCACTCACTGCATCCTCTGCCTCCTGGGTTCAAGCGATTCTCCTGCCTCAGCCTCCCTAGTAGCTGGGATTACAGGCATGTGCCACCATGCCCCAGCTAATTTTTGTATTTTTAGTAGAGATGGGATTTCACCATGTTGCTCAGGCTGGTCTGGAACTCCTGACCTCAGATGATCCACTCACCTTGGCCTCCCAAAGTGCTGGGATTACAGGCATGAGCCACTGTACCCAGTCAAAATTGTTCTTTTGAGATGGAGTCTTGCTCTGTCTCCTAGGCTGGAGTGTAGTAGCACGATCTTGGCTCACTGCAACCTCTAACTCCCGGGTTCAAGCAATTCTCCTGCCTCAGCCTCCTGAGTAACTGGGTTTACAGGCACCCATCACCATGCCTGGCTAATTGTATTTTTAGTAGAGATGGGGGATTTCACTGTGTTGACCAGGCTGGTCTCGAACTCCTGCCCTCAAGTGATCTGCTCGCCTCAGTCTCCCAAAGCGCTGGGATTACAGGTGTGAGCCACTGCGCCCGACCTGAACTGCAGCTTTAATTACTATCAATACTACTAATAAAGATTTGAGGTCAGTTTTGACATTTGAGATAAACTGAGTTGTCAGCATTTAAATATAAAATCCTTGAAAGAGCTTTGGGATCATATCAGAATTCAAATTCCAGCTCTGCCATTTCCTACCTGCATGATATTGGGCAAGTTACTTCTCTCTCTAACCTTCTGTTCCTTTATCAATAAGTACAGTATCTAAGGCATAAAGTTACCTTAAAGATCAAATGAGATAATATATATGTGGTTGGTACATATTAAAGTGCCTCAACAAATGCTAACTTTTATTATTATTAATTATTCTTGAGATTCAGATCTGTGAGGCATCTAGGGAGAAATAATTAAATTGAGGTCTGAGATTATGACAAGAGAGTGCACTGAGTAAAAGAGAAGGAACGAGAAATTCTGAAACTGGTGAAAAATTCAGAGATTAACAGAGATAAAAGTCAGAAAGAATTAGAAAGAGAAAAACAAAAAACAAAAAAAACAGGAAAATCAGGCCATATTTTGAAGTAAAAGCATTTTAAGGCTGGGTGTGGTGGTTCACATATGTAATCTCAGCACTTTGGAAGGGCAAGGTCAGCAGATCACTTGAGGTTAGGAGTTCGAGAACAGCCTGGCCAACATGGCAAAACCCGGTCTCTACTAGAAATACAATTGTCTGGGCATGGTAGTGCACACCTGTAATCCCAGCTACTGGGAGGCTGAGGCACGAGAAAAGCTTGAACGCAAGAGGCAGAGGTTGCAGTGAGCTGAGATCACATCACTGCACTCCAGCCTGGGTGACAGAGTAAGACTCTGTCTCAAAAATAAATAAATAAGAAAAAAAGTAAGCTTTTTAAGAAGATGTTCAGTGTTATCAAATGCTACAACAAAGGGCTGGTCCGAAGGTAGTGAGTTATCTCAACTGATGTTCACAGTTATAGATCAAGTGCCTTGTTTTACTTTTTCCCCTCTTCTCACTACCGCATTTGACTAATTTTAAAAAACAGTATAGGCTGGGCGCAGTGGCTCACGCCTGTAATCCCAGCACTTTGGGAGGCTGAGACGGGCAGATCACAAGGTCAGGAGATCGAGACCATCCTACCTAATATGGTGAAACCCCGTCTCTACTAAACAGACACACACACACACACACACACAAAATTAGCTGGGCGTGGTGGCGGGTGTCTGTAGTCCCAGCTAATGGGGAGGCTGAGGCAGGAGAATGGCGTGAACCTAGAAGGCGGGGCTTGCAGTGAGCCAAGATCTCACCACTGCACTCTAGCCTGGCGACACAGCAAGACTCTGTCTCAAACAAACCAACAAACAAACAAAAAACAAAAAAAAGTATATTATATATATGCCTTTTATTTTTATATTTTACATATACCTTATGTTTTTATTATATATGCCATATATATATTCGCCTTTTAATTTTACCTGCTGTCATTTTACCAATGCAAGAATCAAGAAGAGTCAACGAAAGTGGGGAAGAATAGTTACACATTTTAAGAGTGGTCTGGGTTCAGTGATTACACTTTGGCTAGAGACTAGAACATGCTAGACCAAGTGGCTTGGAAAATCACCCTTAGACTCTTAGACTATGAGTCAAGGAATCTTTATTTTGTTCCTGTGATATTAACATGCTGTGTGACCCAGAATAATTAACTTCTCTATTCTGTTTCTCATGTTGTGAGGCTCTAACGAGAAAGTCGGGGATTATATCTTATCTTTTGTATTTTTTCCCACCCTGCCCCATTTAGTGCCTAGAACAGGTTCTGCATGATTTGTGTGACTCAATAAATGTTACTGCCCAAAATCTTAACTGCGCAGTGTTCAGAAAGATTTGAACACAGACTGATTTTGTCCAGATCTCCCCACATCATTATTGTCTGAAAAGGTCTTACAACTCTCCCTACAGGTTAGGCTCCTGGAGACAGAAATCAACATCGTCCACTCTAAACACACAGGTAAAAATACAATAAATATTATTATAAGTGCCACAAGTCATTTGAAAAAGAAATCCCATCTTCAGAGTTGTAGCAACAACCCCAGACCTTCATTTCTATTCCCACTTGAGTTTTTCCTAAGGATAGGCAAACATGCAGAGCCAAGGAGTAGACTGCCCAAAGGAATGTTGGTGCTACACATACCTGTGTGAATGCGCCGGTGGTTCTTCAGGTTTCCAGCTGTAGTAAACTGCTTACCACAGCCAGACTCATGGCACATAAAGGGCTTCTCTCCATTGTGGGTCCTCATGTGCACCTTCAGCCTCTGCAGCACATAGAAGCTTTTCCCACAACCTTCTGCAGGACAGATGAAGGAGCGGTCATTTCTGCAAAAATAATCACATAAGCAAAAATATCTGAAAATACTCTTTGCTAGAGATGACAAGTCAAAGCCCCTATTGACTCTCAAGGCAAACAGTAAGTCCAAAAACTGGATATATCAGAATCAACTGAAGACTTTGTTAAAACTACAGCTGGGTGGTGGCTCACAGCCTGTAATCCCAGCTACTCTGGAGGCTGAGGCAGGAAGATTACTTGAGCACAGCTTGGGCAACATAGCGAGACCTTGTCTCAAAAAAAAAATTTTTTTAATTAGCCAGGTGTGGTGGTGCAAGTCTGTAATCCCAACTGAGGCTGAGGTAGGAAGATGACTTGAGCACAGGAGTTTGAGACTGCAGTGAGCTATGATGGCGCCACTGTACTCCAGCCTGGGTGAGATCCTGTGTCTTTAAAAAAAAAAAAAAATCAAAAAACTACAGATGCCTAGCACCACCCCTTAAACTGATTTCATAGGTTCAAGGCAGGAGCCCATGCTTACTTGTTACTTTTAAGTTCTCAAAGGAAATATGTTTTATAATAAAATTTGAGAACTCTTGGTTTAAGGTCTTTAGGTCCCAAATGTCTTATTAAATATTTATCAAGAATGAGATAAATGAGACAATGCAAATCTTAACTAGAAGTTAACTGGAGTCCCTATTTTCCTGTAATCTGTCAACCTGAGGGACAAGCTCCTCTGGAAGAATCAACTTTTGCATCAACATATATCCAAATATGAGATCTCAGATTTGCTCACCGATGAGTCTTGAGGTGGTATTTAAAGTGAGCTGGCCATACAAATGTCCGGTCACAGCCTTCAACTGTACACTTGAGCTTCTTTTCCACCTGAGGAAGGGGCCCAGAATCTTTTGGTTGCCCATCACCAGAACCAAGGTGGACATTTTCTCCTGTAACAGAGTCACATATTTATAATCCAGCAAAGGACCCTACTCAGATACTTAGGCTCAAACAATAAAGCTCCTATGTTTTCCTCCTAGAGATCATTAATCAGATATCTATCTTCATCTTCCTCAGTCCTCCGTGTACGCACTTAACAGCAGAAACTGGGCCAGGCGTGGTGCTCACACCTATAATCCCAAGCACTTGGGAAGCCAAGCTGGGGGGACTGCTTGAGCCCAGGAGTTCTGAGACTAGCATGGGCAACGTGGTGAAACCGTATCTTTACAAAACACAAACAAACGCAAAAATTAACCAGGCATGGTGGCACAGGCCTCTAGTTGAGGCTCCAAGGCTGAGGCAGGAAGATCACTTAAGCCTGGGAGATTGATGCTATAGTGAGCTATGACTGCACCACTGTACTCCAGCCTGGGTGACAGAGCAAGAATCTGTCAATAAATAAATAAATATAACAAAACAATAGAAATGCAAGTGTTCTACATATTTATCCCCTTACTCCAGGAAAAACTACCAAAAACTATCATGCTTTGTTTCACAAGACTAGGCCTCTTTGACAAATTTAAGAGATATACAAAATGGTTTGCTATTACAAATCTTAGAAAGCAGAATTAAACCCACTTTGCATTACAGTTTGGTGGAGAAGCAGAGATAGCAACACTATCCCTGAGTAGTATGCTACAAAGATGACAAAGTTCTGAGTAGTTAAAAACACTGTATTTTGCTTGTGTCCGGGAGGCGGAGGCTGCAGTGAGCCGAGATTGCACCACTGCACTCCAGTCTGGGCAACAGAGTAAGACCCTGTTTCAAACACAAACAAACAAAAAATCCCACTGTATTTTAAGGAGAAATAGTCATTCTGGTTCAGTGTGGGCTTTCTTTGACAGATAGCCATTTTTGGATTTCCATCTTCTGAAATGAATTTGGCCATTTCCTGTCATTCTGGAAACTAAGCACCACCTTCCAATTTCCTGTACCACCCTTCTTTAGTTATAAAATACTTAAGGCATACAAAATTCAAATTTCTAACCACATTTTAAAAAGTAAGAGAAAATATCTACTGCAGTTTTGTTCAACAGAATAAAGAGAGGTGAGGAGAGGAGTATAAAGTGCCTCCCTTAAATGTAAACAAAATCAGTTAAAAATTTTTATATAAATTCCAGATTAGTAGGTGGTGGTCCTTTCACTTTCTTCAAGAAATACTTGAACATCAATAGAGAAAAAAATTAATAGTCATTTAATTCTGCTATGAGCATATGCAGGCAGTGTATCTTTCCACTATATACACCTTAGCAATAAGATTTGTATCTCCGCCGGGCGCGGTGGCTCAAGCCTGTAATCCCAGCACTTTGGGAGGCCGAGACGGGCGGATCACGAGGTCAGGAGATCGAGACCATCCTGGCTAACACGGTGAAACCCCGTCTCTACTAAAAAATACAAAAAACTAGCCGGGCGAGGTGGCGGGCGCCTGTAGTCCCAGCTACTTGGAGGCTGAGGCAGGAGAATGGCATAAACCCGGGAGGCGGAGCTTGCAGTGAGCTGAGAACCGGCCACTGCACTCCAGCCCAGGCGACAGAGCGAGACTCCGTCTCAAAAAAAAAAAAAAAAAAAAAAAAAAAAAAAAAAAAAAAAAAAAAAAAAAAAAAAGATTTGTATCTCCAAATTTCCCCCTCAATAGCCAAAAGTAGAATATATATGTTGTACCTATCACAACCCCTAGAACCTGATGGTTAATCAAAGGCAGTTTCTGTCCCATCTACTAATCTTCTCCTTGCTATACTTTACCAAATACTAGTCATAAAGCTGATTGCTCCAAGGTCAGAGCAGAACCTAGGATGCTTCCTGCTAGTTACTATTAACTTTTTCTTTAATATTGCCCCAAGAGTTTTAAAAATGTGCTTACCTAAAAAATATCTACACATATAGCACAAAAATACATATGCCATGAAGGAATCTTCCCACCAACCCCAGAACTCCAGCTAATTGATTTCTAATGAAAGGTCTGTTAAACATCATGCTTTTTTCTTTTAAATTTTTTTGTTTTTGTTTTTGAGACAGGGTCTCATTTTGTTGCCCAGGCTGGAATCCAGTGGCATGATCTCAGTTCACTGCAACCTCGACCTCCCCAGCTCGGGAGATCCTCCCACATCAGCCTCCCAAGTAGCTGGGACTAGAGACAGGTGTGCACCACCACACCTGGTTACTTTTTTTTTTTTTTTTTGTAGAGATGGGGTTTTGCCACGTTGACCAGGCTGGTCTCCTAAGCGCAACAGATCCAGCTGCCTTGGCCACCCAGTGTTGGGATTACAGGCGTGAACCACTGCATCGGCCAGAAACATCATGCTAATACAGTGATTCAAATCAGTGATAGTAGGGGCTTTCTGGATTCAGTTTTATAGATATAATAAGAATGTTAATATAATCATAAAATAGGAAAAATGAATACATAGAATAAGGAAAGGCTAAGAAATTATTGAAACTCCTCTTGCTCAACAATGAAGATTATCAATATATGCTCAAAGAAATATAAGGCAAATTTTTCCCTTAAAAAAAAAAATCCCTCAGAAAAGAGTGCATTTGAGTTTTACTATGTTGGCCACCCTGGTCTTGAACTCCTGACCTCCAGTGATCTGCCCACCTTGGCCTCCCAAAGTGCTGGGATTACAGGTGTGAGCCACTGCGTCCGGCTGCCATATGGTTTCTGTTACAACGACTCAGCTTTGCCATAGTAGCAGCCTTAGACAATTTGTAAGTAATGTGGATGCCTATGTTCTAAAACTTTAATTATAAAAACAGGTGCAGGCCAGGCACAGTGGCTAACGCCTGTAATCCCGGCACTTCGGGTGGCTGAGGCGGGCGGATCACGAGGTCATGAGATTGAGACCATCCTAGCTAACACAGTGAAACCTTGTCTTTACTAAAAATACAAAAAATTAGCTGGGCGTGGTGGTGGGCACCTATAGTCCCAGCTGCTCGGGAGGCTGAGGCAGGAGAATGGCATGAACCTGGGGCGCAGAGCTTGCAGTGAGCCAAGATCACACCACTGCACTCCAGCCTGGGCGACAGAGAGAGACTCCGTCTCAAAAGAAAAAAAACAGGTGGGGATTTGGCCCAAAGGCCTTTGCTGACCTAATACACAACATCTTAAGCAAACTTAAAATGTTTCTGTATTTCAAACAACTTAGATTGTAAGTGAAGATAATGTGCTCTGAAAATCTATGCTAGAGGACTCATAAACTGACTTCAGTGTCAACAATGACAAAGATATTTATGTTAAAAATGCATTAAAATATTGAATAAAATCACTTTGTTACATGTTAGTGCAAGGGTGTCCAATATTTTGGCTTCCCTGAGCCACACTGAAAGAAGAAATGTCTTGGGCCACACATAAAATATACTAATACTGGCCAGGCGTGGTGGCTCATGCCTTAATCCCAGCACTTTGGGAGGCCAAGGTGGGCAGATCACGAGGTCAGGAGATTGAGACCATCCTGGCTAACATGGTGAAACCCCGTCTCTACTAAAAATACAAAAAAAAATTAGCCAGGCGTGGTGGCAGGCGCCTGCAGTCCCAGCTACTTGGGAGGCTGAGGCAGGAGAATGGCATGAACCCGGGAGGCGGAGCTTGCAGTGAGCCGAGACTGCACCACTGCACTCCAGCCTGGGCAACAGAGCAAGACTCCGTCTCAAAAAAAAAGAAAAAAAGAAAAAAAAAAAAAAACCTAACACTAACGACAGCTGGTGAGCTTTAAAAAAAAAAAAACTCATAATGTTTTAAGAAAGTTTACGAATTTGTGTTGGGCTGCATTCAAAGGCATCCTGGGCCACATGTGGCCGGCCCACAAGCCGTGAGTTGGACAAACTTGTGTTAGTGGGTAAAAGCAATATGGATATATTTCATATGATTCAAATGTTTATGTGGGAGCAGGCGCAGTGGCTCACGCCTGTAATCCCAGCACTGTGGAAGGCCAAGGCAGGCAGATCACCTTGGGTCAGGAATTTGAGACCAGCCATGGCCAACATGGTGAAACCCTGTGTCTACTAAAAATACAAAAATTAGGTGGGCATGGTGGCATGCACATGTAGTCCCAGCTACTCGGGAGGCTGAGGCAGAGAATCACTTGAGCCCAGGAAGCTGAGTTTGCAGTGAGCTGAGATTGCACTGCTGCATTCCAGCCTGGGCGACAGAGAGAGACTCGGTCTCAAAAAAATAAATAAATAAATAAAATGAGTATGTATTACCAAGATCATAAAGTTTCCAAATAGCAACCTATAGTGTTAATTTTATCTACATGCCTAAAGGTTTACATAACTAAGTTACGAGAAAAAAAAGGCTTTTAGGGAATCACCTTGTTGGAAAATAAGACTGTCTTATATTTGGGGTGATTTTTTTGGGGGGGAGATCGAGTTTCGCTCTTGTTGTCCAGGCTGGAGTGCAGTGGTGCGATCTCAACTCACCGTAATCTCCGCTTCCCGGGTTCAAGCAATTCTCCTGTCTCAGCCTTCCTAAGTAGCTGGGATTACAGGCATGTGCCACCATGCCCAGCTAATTTTGTATTTTTAGTAGAGACAGGGTTTCTCAACATTGGTCAGGCTGGTCTCAAACTCCTGACCTCAGATGATCCGCCCACCTCAGCCTCCCAAAGTGCTGGGATTACAGGCGTAAGCCACCACGCCCAGCCTATTTGGGGTGATTTTATATTCAGGCATACAAGGTAGTTGTTAAGATAGTAAGGCAACATATTTTGAGAGTAAGAAAAACATCCACACAATGCTTTGCTGATTATAACATTTCCCAGATAGAATGTTACATAATCTCCATAACAAGTCAATCAGGTAAGCTGCCTGATCTCCATGTTCAGATCATAAGAAAATTGAAGCTAAGGGAGGTTAAACTGCCCAAGGCAGGGAACTAATAAATGATGATCCCAGGCCTGGATCCCAGCCCCCAGATTCTAAATTGCAAGCTCCCCTACCTACACCACTTCTCATTGGCAAATATGGCACTATTTCTTCAATGTAAGAGGAAATGCTGAAGGTTTCAGCATCCAGAGATTGGCACATACATCTCAGGAAGAATCTGAACTTTAAGGGTCCTACCAAAATGGTAAAATGAACCATTCTGAGTAGCACTATGGTAGTCATAAACAGAACTAAGTATTTTGAAAACGAACAGAAGTTTAGAGTTTGGCTGAGCATGGTTGCTCACACCTATAATCCCAGCACTTAGGGAGCCAGAGGGAGGAGGAGAACCTGAGTCCAGGAGTTTGAGACCTGCCTGGGCAACAGAGCAAAACCCCATTCTCCACAAAAAGGGAAAAAAAAGAAGACAAAAAAAAATTTAATGTTTCAAAATATTCATAGTTCTCTATTAGAAACTTTTTATTTTCATTTGAATGGTAATCAAAAAATAACAAAAAGCATATACTAAATAATCTGCATAAACTCCAAACAGCTATATACTAAGTGCTTAAGCTTAGTTTGTGATAATGATAGCATTAAACCATGTAGTATTGAGTTGTCACATGTTAATGAGAAAACACAGAGGCAGGCATAAAAAAGAATTCATGACATGCTACATAAGCAAAGATTCTGCAGTGGTCTGAATAGAGCCGTGGTTCTCAAGCTTTAACATGTATCAGAACCAAGTTTTTAACTCAGTAGGTCTGGCATGGGCCTGAGAGTTTGCATTTCTCAGTTCCCATGTGACATCAACGAACCAGTGACAATGCTTTGAAAATTACTAGAACAGCCAGGCGTGGTGGCTCAAGCCTGTAATCCCAGCACTTTGGGAGGCCGAGAGGGGCGGATCACGAGGTCAGGAGATCGAGACCATCCTGGCTAACACGGTGAAACCCCGTCTCTACTAAAAATACAAAAAACTAGCCAGGCGAGGTGGCAGGCACCTGTAGTCCCAGCTACTCGGGAGGCTGAGGCAGGAGAATGGCGTGAACCCGGGAGGCGGAGCTTGCAGTGAGCTGAGATCCAGCCACTGCACTCCAGCCTGGGTGACAGAGCGAGACTCCGTCTCAAAAAAAAAAAAGAAAAGAAAATTACTAGAACAGAAAAGTGGCACAGAGTAATTAGTACAGGCATGCTGAACTGAAAAAGAAAAAGCATTAAAACCATCATAGCTAATTGTTAAACTGCCATGAGCAGCAATTCAGTTTCAGCAAAACATAATCCTCTGCCACAATGACTTAATGTTATTTTTATTTTCATGGGTTTGGTAGTTTTATTCCTATTAACTGATAAAACTGTTTTGATTTCATGAGGTTGTAAGAGCTCTAAGTATATGAAGTTTACACAGAATTTCTGTTTTTGCGTATTTAAGAGACATTACAATAAAAACAATTCAAACCCCAGAATGTATATTATTTTTTCTTTAAAAGGGGCTCTGTACATTTTTAAAGTTGAGAATTCAGAATACTAGTTGGTTTTGGACACAAATCTAGTATGGCCAAGTTATTTTACAGAAAATAAAATTTTAAAAATTTACAGATTTCTACCCTTCTGCTCTCATCAATAAAATAACTTGAATTATATACAACTCAAACCAGCCACTGCATTACCAAAATCTCTTTGCACAGAATAGTGGCAAGGAAAATGCCAACAGGCCTCACCATTGCTGCTGGTTTTTGCATTCTTTGCCAGTTGTGCACGAGTAGCAGCAATCAAACTGTCATGGGCCAACTCTTGAACCCGGAGGAACCATGGAATGCTACTGTCTGTGCTCTCACTGGAGAGGAAATCATTCCCTGAATCTTCTGCCTCATCCTGTACAAACACTAAGTGCTCAGCTGAAGAGCCCAGACCTGGAAGAAACAAAACATATGAAAAGTTAGCAACCAAGCAAGCCTTTTATTTGCCCTGGCTCAGAAACTCTCCATGTACCCCCGCCCCCCGCTTTTTTTTTTTTTTTTTTTGAGACGGAGTCTTGCTCTGTCACCTAGGCTGAAGTGCAGTGGCACGATTTCAGCTTACCACAACCTCTGCTTCCCAGGTTCAAGCGATTCTCCTGCCTTAGCCTCTGAGTAGCTGGGATTACAGGCATGCGCCACCATGCCCAGCTAATTTTTGTATTTTTAGTAGAGACAGGGTTTCACCACGTGGGTCAGGCTGGTCGTGAACTCCTGACCTTGTAATCCGCCCACCTCGGCCTCACAAAGTACTGGGATTACAGGCGTGAGCCACTGTGCCTGGCCCAGAAACTCTCCATGTCCTAAATAAGCTATTCCTGACCTTCGCCTTTTACCTCAAACTTCTCATTGAAAAGTAGGCAATTACCTTTCTACCTTTAGTCTACAGGCTTGTCGTTACCTTGCCTCCTCTGGTTTCAGAGGCAAAGCTGTCTTTCTTGGTCAACCAGACTAAACCCCCATCTACAGTATTTCATTCTCATTCTTCAATTATCCCCTCATATATACTTGTTATCTCCTCTCTCCCATCTGCAACCAGTTTCCTATCGGCCAGCATTTCCTTATAGTCTTTAAATATGTCCTAACTCAAGTCTCTCACCCTTATTTTTTAAAAGAAGTAGAAAACCCCAAGTACTTCTCTAGCTATTACCTTCTTCCCTGTTCCTTTAAAGTCAAGTTTCTTGAACAAGTGTACCTTCTAACTTGCATATCTACTGTCTTACCTCCCATCCACTCCCCATCTATTTAACCTTGGCCTCTACCTTAGCTACCACAGTAACAACTGCTCTTGCTAGGGTCACCAGACACACACTTCTCACTAATAAGCCCATCATGTAGCATTTGGCATGATTTAGTGTATTTTCTGCCTTAAAACTTCTTCCTCCCTTTGCTTCCCCGCTACCAATCTCTCCAGTTCTCTTCATCCCCTTCCAGCTGCTCCTTCCTGTTCTTCTGTTGTCCTCTTAAATGTTTTTTCCTAGGGTCCCAGACTTGCCTTCTTTTCTGTTTATGCTTCAGACTTCTCTTGAATCAAAGAATCCACACTCATTGTTTCATACATTTCCTGAATGCTGATAAGCACCAAAACAGACCTTTCTAGAACTCTGGATTCCTGTTTCTAACTCTCTAAAGGACATGTCCTCCTGAATGTACCTCCAAAATCTCAACATAAATAGGCATAAATTGGAACTAATCATCCTCCCCCAAGCCTTGCTCTTCCTGTTCGATCTCAGTAAATGGCACTACATAATTTCCCAAACAAGATGGGTCATACTAGAGTCCTCCCACTCCCTCTACATATTCAAATGGTCACCAGACAGACCAATTCTCCAAAATAATAAAATAATAAAGCTTCTTTCAAGTATGACTAAGTAAAATATGCCCCACCCCTAATTTTTTTCTTAGGCATTAGCAGAGCTCAAGAAAAGGAAAGAATACCTGCTCTTGTTAGGTTAAGAAGAATAAAAGAAGTGCTATCACTTGGCTGTAGATCTTGCAACAAGCTAGAAGACTCTGAAGTGGACAAAAACTCCGGGGATTTCTGTACAGTCTGAGCTCTCGTCTCCTCTCCGTCTGGACCTACATTCACCCGAAGGCTTCTCAAAACAGCTGAGGAAGGGACCTCCTTGGAGGAGTTAGAATGATTTGTAGTATCATCTAGTAAAGGGAAAATATCACAGCTTTATCTCCAGGGGCTCACCATTTTGATACACAGCACCCAACATCTCTTGGAAGCTAACATCCTTATAGGAGCAGACAGCATTCTCATTATACAAATAATAACTTTGTCTCACAGAAGAACAGAGAGATGGCTTTATGTTCTAAAGCAGTCAGCCAAAATGTGAGGAACAGAATTCTCTGTCACTTGGCAGTAATGGTTGGTGAATAACCAACCATTCACATTTGGACCATGGAATTTAGTCCTTTTTGAAGCCAGAAATCAGTACTTTTTCCTTGAAAAATATAGCTATACAATGAATACTAGCTCAAGAATAGGATTTACATTTTATTTTTCTTGTAGAGAGCTCCCTCTCCTTAACTTTTATATTAGTTTGGTGCAAAAGCTATTGCAGTTTTTGCCATTACCTTTTTACCTCTGGTTGTATCTCAGGCTGTGGTATTTTTTCTGTGCCACCATGCCTGGCTAACTTTTGTATTTTTAGTAGAGACAGGGTTTCACCAGCCAGGCTGGTCTCAAACTCCTGACCTCAAGTGATCCACCTGCCTCGGCCTCCCAAAGTGCTCGGATTATAGGTGTGAACCACCACGCCCAGCCTGTAATATTGTGTTTTATGAGCTGGGAGGCAAGTATTTGGATTTTTTTTTTTTTGAGACAGAGTCTTGCTCTGCCACCCAGGCTGGAGTGCAGTGGCCGGATCTCAGCTCACTGCAAGCTCCGCCTCCCGGGTTTACGCCATTCTCCTGCCTCAGCCTCCCGAGTAGCTGGGACTACAGGTGCCCGCCTCGTCGCCCGGCTAGTTTTTTGTATTTTTAAGTAGAGACAGGGTTTCACCGTATTAGCCAGGATGGTCTCGATCTCCTGACCTCGTGATCCACCCGTCTCGGCCTCCCAAAGTGCTGGGATTACAGGCTTGAGCCACCGCGCCCGGCCCAAGTATTTGGATTTTCATTTACTTTTATCTATACTTGTTCGTATGTCTCAAATACTTTAAATCAAAATTAAAACTAAAGGAAATGTGGAAAAGAAGGTGAAAGCATTTTTTAAAAATCCATTCATTAGTAGATGAACACTAAAGCTGATTCCATATCTTGGTTATTATGAATAATGCTGCAATTAACATGTAAGTACAGACATCTTTGACTTACTGATTTCAATTCCTTTAGATATATACCTACAAGTTAGATTGCTGGGTCATATGGTAGCTCCATTTTTAGTTTTCTGAGGAACTTCCATACAGTTTCCATAATGGCTGTACTAATTTACGTTCCCACCAACAGTGTACAAAGGTTACCTTTTCTCCATATACTTGCCAACACTTGTTATCTTCCATCTTTATAACAGTCATTCTAAGGGGAGATGGACACTCTGTTGTTTTCATTTCCTTAATTATTGTTTATATATATATATATATATATATTTTAATTTATTATTACTATTTCTTTTAAGGTGTTGCTCTATCCACCCAGGACGTAGTGCCGTGTTGCAAAAACAGCTTACTGAAGCCTCAAACTCCTGGGCTCAAGTGATCTTCCCACCTTAGCTGGGACTACAAGTGCACACCACCATGCCCAGCTAATTTTTAATTTTTTGTAGAGACGAGGTCTCGCCATGTTGCCCAGGCTGGTCTCAATCTCCTGGGATCAAGCAATCTTCCTGCCTCAGCCTCCCAAAGTGCTGGGATTACAGGCATGAGCCACCACACCTGGCTTGTCTTCAACTTTTCTAACTGGTTCTTTCCTCTTAGCATAAAGCAACCCTCAAATATCTCAGATCTTAACACAAACAAAAAAATTTCCCTCTATCTCATCACTTTCTCGTTTTCCTTCTAGTACCAGGAGAGCCTTTAGAAAATATGTATTGATAGGCCTGGTGCAGTGGCTCACACTTGTAATCCCAGCACTTTGGGAGGCCAAGGTGGACTGATCACTTGAGGTCACGAGTTCAAGACCAGCCTGGCCAACATGGTGAAACCCTGTTTCTACTTAAAATGCAAAAATTAGCCAGGCATAGTGGCGCGCACCTGTAATCCCAGCTACTTAGGAGGCTGAGGCAGGAGACTAGCTTGAACCCGGGAGGGGAGGCAGAGGTTGCAGTGAGCCAAGATCGCGCCACTGCACTCCAGTCTGGGCGACAGAGTGACACTCCGTCTCAAAAAAAAAAAAAAAAAAAAAAAAAAGCTTGTACACTCAAGTCACTGCAGCCTGACTTTCCATCCTCTTCTCTCCATGGAACAGGTTCTGCCAAAGTCAATGGTGTCCTTTTAGTCCCTATTTCACTGGGCCTGTCAGTATCATTTGATACAATGATTTCCCCTGGGTTTCATGCCTCCACTCTGCTGATGTTCATCCAACTATTTTACTCTTTGCTTCTTTCCTCCTTTACAAGTTCTCCTGCCCTACCCTGTACCTTAAATAAATAGTTCCATAGTTTTGCATTGACCTTTTTTCCCCACTCTCACACTCTTTGGGTGATCATATCCATTCCTATGGCTTAAACTACCAAAGCACTAATGATTTCATGGTTGCTTTTTCTCCATGACTCCTAATTTTTACAGTTTCCACCAGTCAGTTATTAAGTGATATATTCATTCCACCAGTAACATAGAGTAGGCTAAGCTCTTAAGACTTCCTTATCCTATCTCTAGTGATCTTAATTTTTACCTGGTAACATTAGCCGACTGCATTCTGAGGCTTCAGTCACAGGAAGGAGGGACAAACAAGTAATATCTTTAGCTTCTGATTCTACAAGCCCCTGTCCCAATGGGATGGATGTATTCTGAACAAACTGTACCAGGAGCTAGGGGGAAAAAAGACAACACTGAGAAATACAAGTTGTTAGAAATGTATCTAAACCTCCGAATTTACCAAAAGGTAATATTAAGACTGCTCACTAGTCTCATCCATATTCAAAGAAAAATAAACACCATAATATCTAAAGTTATTTTATCAAGTTGTCTGTTCTAGAGAACAGCTGATTTATATAAAGTCATGTGTTGCGTAACAACATTTCAGTTAACAGACCATATACAGGATTATGGTCCCGTAAGATTGTAATGCCCTATTTTTACTGTACTTTTTCCACATTTAGATATGTTTAGATACACAATGTTTACCACTATGCTTCAACTGCCTACAGTATTCAGTACAGTAACATGCTGTATAGGTTTGCAGCTCAGGGGCAATAGGGTATACCATACAGCCTAGGAATGTAGCAGGCTAAACCATCCAGGTCTGTGTAAGTATACTCTACCATGTTCGCATAATAATGAAGTCAACTAATGTCATATTTCTCAGAATGTGTCTCTATCGCTAAGTGACACTTCACTGTAATTAAGTTAACCTCTGCCACCTTCTGTCAAACAGAGAAATGATAAAAATAATTACATTTTAAAATAATGGCTTAAAAAAATCAACTGTATCATATTGATTACATTTTACAAAGCAATTTTCTGTGTACTGGCTCACTTAATTATCACATTAACCCAGTAAGATTTAAGATGTATTTTTTTGTTTTTGGAGACAGAGTCTCGCTCTGTCACCCAGGCTGGAGTGCAGTGGCACGATCTCGGCTAAATGCAAGCTCTGCCTCGCGGGATCACGCCATTCTCCTGCCTCAGCCTCCCAAGTAGCTGGGACTACAGGTGCCCGCCACCAGGCCCCGCTAATTTTTTTTGTATTTTTAGTAGAGACGGGGTTTCACTGTGTTAGCCAGGATGGTCTCGATCTCCTGACCTCGTGATCCGCCTGCCTCGGCCTCCCAAAGTGACGGGATTACAGGCATGAGCCACCGCGCCTGGCCTTAAGGTGTATTTTACAGCTGAGGAATCAAATTGAAACATTAAGTGACTTGTCTAAGGTCACATGACTAGTTAGGAGCAATGCCAATCCTCAAATTTAAGTAATCTGATTCCAAATTCAGTGTCCATTCTGCAACAAGATGTGCTAAATTTAAAGAAAAGTGAACAACAAAAAATGTTTAAATCCCCTAATCACATTTAGAAAGAAAATACTTACATATATAAAATAAACGAAGAATTTGTAGTAGTAAATATTTATATATGTATACACCTACATACATCGCTTGTATCTCATATTTATGTGAGTACATATTTACACATAAACATATTTTTATTTACAAGATTTTATTACATAATTATCTAAATGTATAATGATTTTACATACACTGAAAAACATATATAGCTTATAAAACCTAAAATATTTATTATCTGGCTCATTGAATAAAAAGTTTGCTGACCCCTAAAGATAAACTTTGAAATATAGCCCACCAAAAGAAAAGGAAACAGACTGACTGGGCTCACCTCTGGTTTGGATTCTAACTCATCTGATAACATTGATTCAGCTTCCAAAACCTGTAGCTATTCAGGGGACAAGTTCAAATTTAATTCAGAGCCAATGATACCTTCCTGTTATGTTCATATTCCTCTAGGAAATACTATGTTCTTCCTGTAAGATGTTGTATTAGGTGGTTAATCAATTTAACCTAGAATAGGGTAAAAAAGAGAGAAGGGGCATTAAGAGCAGTGGGAAAACACAGGTACATAAAGACACTTCTTCACATATCCAAAAAAAATCACAAGCAAGCAAATAAAGAATTCAAATCAAAACACTTGTTTTAAAATACAACAAGCTCAACAGGCTTTGATCAAAACCCATAAAAATACTATGCTTTGATGCAGTATTTCAACCTTTAATAATCTAAGAAACTATCTTAAATATGGATAGAGCTATGTCCAAAGATGGCCATCTTTTTTTTTTTTTTTTTTTTTGAGACGGAGGCTTTGCTCTGTCGCCCAGGCTGGAGTGCAGTGGCCGGATCTCAGCTCACTGCAAGCTCCGCCTCCCGGGTTTACGCCATTCTCCTGCCTCAGCCTCCCGAGTAGCTGGGACTACAGGCGCCCGCCACCTCGCCCGGCTAGTTTTTTGTATTTTTTAGTAGAGACGGGGTTTCACCGTATTAGCCAGGATGGTCTACGATCTCCTGACCTCGTGATCTGCCCGTCTCGACCTCCCAAAGTGCTGGGATTACAGGCTTGAGCCACCGCGCCCGGCCAGCACTCAGTATCTTATGAAGTGTACTGTGAGGATCTCATCTTTAACAGAGTAACGTACTAATTAGCTATAGGTGTAACAGCAAATATGCAATTAAACATTCGTATTCCCAATTCCTTACTCAACAGATTTCCAAAACTGCAATGTAAATCTTTTTTAAAAATTAGTTTCGCCGGGAGCGGTGGCTCACGCCTGTAATCCCAGCACTTTGGGAGGCCGAGACGGGCGGATCACAAGGTCAGGAGATCGAGACCACGGTGAAACCCCGTCTCTACTAAAAATTCAAAAAATTAGCCGGGCGCGGTGGCGGGCGCCTGTAGTCCCAGCTACTAGGGAGGCTGAGGCAGGAGAATGGCGTGAACCCAGGAGGCGGAGCTTGCAGTGAGCCGAGATCGCGCCACTGCACTCCAGCCTGGTGGATAGAGTGAGACTCCGTCACCAAAAAAAAAAAAAAAAAATTAGTTTCACTAAGATATTGTTCATATACCATACTATTGACTCATCTAAAGAGTACAATTAAAACGTCTTTAGTTTATTCAGAGTTGTACAAGCACAATCAATTTTACAACATTTCATCACCTCACAAGGAAACCCTGTGCCCATTAACAGTCACTTCCCACTTCTAATGTGTTTATTATGAGCTTAAAGGGCTTCCATACAAGCTTCCCAGTAAGCAACTGGTAGATACTAAATATTTGTATAATGAATGAATGACACTACAAATGATACCCACATTTTTCTCTAGTCATCTCTGAACTCCAAACCTTCATTTCTAACTGCTTGCTAGGTATCTCCACATGTATGTACATCCAACAGCATCTCAAACCTAACAATGTCCAAAATCCAGATTATTATCTTCCTTACCAAACCTGTTCTTCTTGTATTATCTATTTCAATGATCGCCCAATCTTCCTCCCACTCAGCTGCAAATTCTAGGTCTTTAAATCTCTCTCTTTCTCCATTTAAAAATAATTCCCATGATTCTCTGTTCCCAGAATGTTCTCTGTTCCCTACTGTAAAGCCCTGTTTACGTCTCTCAGTAACTTTCTACTATACTATTAAAACAGGCTTCTAACTGGTCATCCCGCCTTTAAAATTCCTCTTTCCAATGCATCCTTTAGGCAGCCTTTCAAGTTACCTTTCCAAAACAAAGAAATGCTTATGTCACTTCTATTCAAAGTTCAGTGCTTCGGAATAATTGTCATAACCCTAAGGGTAAACCCCTTCGTTTATATAGAAAAACTCCCCAGAGCTAGAGATTCAGCAACTTGCCAAAAATTAGACATCTACTTAGATGCAAAACGTAAAAAACTAGAACTTAAAACTTCTGACTGCTACTTTAATTGTCTTTTACTCTGCACCACACTAAGAAAAAAACAAGTGCAATTTCTCACCCCCTAACAAAATGCCCGACTTTACTTCCAAATGTTTATTTACTGCAAAGATGCTGCGTTGACCTTCGTGCCAACCTAAGTACTAATTCTTAAGTCCCAACTTAATAATATTTAACTTCCAAATGGTGCCTAAATGCATTTCTGAGCCTCATGAGCAAGTGGGATAAACTTTAATAAATTGGATTATCTTGAGAAACTTCAGAAGATTCGACACGAAATGTATAAAGGCCGTGAACACAATTCACACACTCTCCCCTACCCTCCTGACAGGCAAAGGTGAAACGGGCGACCCAGCCCAGTCGAGAAGGCAGCTGTCCCTTTTCCAGACGCAGAAAGTAAGTGGTATGAAAGGAGAGGGTAGCTCTGGACTGAAACATTCAGGGAAAGGCCTCCTGGCATCCTCTATCCCACACCACAAAGGCCTTAGTAATAAGGCCCCAAGGTCCGTGGGCAGGCCCCGGCTGCGAGTGCAGTCCAAGAGCCCCCGCCCCGGGGACTCGCTGACTCCGGCTTTCTCAGGACAGTCCGTTCCTATATCCCTGCCCCCAAAACCAAGCAAAGGAGCAGGAACATCGCCCCTAAAGACCCGCGAGGGGAAGGCCAAAGCCGCAGGGCTTCAGACTGGCCGCTCCCAGGCCTGCCAGATCCTGGAGGGATGCCCAAGGAGGGCGGTTTCCTCTCTCGGGGTGAACTCGGCCCCAGGCCCCAAGTAGCCGGTAATGGCCCCCGCCCTCTCGGTTACTACCTAGCCGAGCAGGTGTGGCCAGGCCCACCTCGGAGCTCACCTTCCAGTTCAGGGAAGCCGGCCGGCCGTCTGTCGGTCCCGAATTCCGTCCACACACAACGTCTTCCGGCTCCCGCCGGAAGCAGCTCGAGCGCGGGACAGGAAGTTTGGCCGACCCCCCACGCACACACCCACTCGCTCGCCTCAGGGCTGGGTGGCTGCAGCACCGCTGGGGACGCAGACGTCAAGGCTGCTGGCGGGGACTGCCCAGGCCCGCGACGCAGGGCTCCGCCCGGGACAGGAGGAGCCGCAGCCTCCCCGCTCCCACTCACTCTCGGCCTTCGGGACACCTAGGTCCGCGAAGCCCGAAAAAACAGGTCAGCTAATTCGTTGACGTCACTGCCACCCCGCAGTAGCGGAGGGAGTAGTTTTTACCATCAGCGGAGGCGTTGCAATGGAGGCAAACGAGAAAGGATCACTCTTAAACATTTATCAGAGGTCTCCTTGGAGAGGACCTCGAAGTTTCACCGCCTGAGAAAGGAACTTGCAGAATCAAGTTTTGCATTATATACGGGACGGGGTATGCAGTGAGTCTGGATTCGGTGTTGTAATTAGGATGTAAAGAGCTCTTGGATGTCCCGACTGCGGCCTTGAACACTTGACTTCCAAGCTAGATGCCACCTTGTTAAAGCTTTGTGAGTTTGACTTCTTGAAATTACTTATTTTTAAGTATTTGCGTGCGGAGGAATGAGAGACTCAACTAATGGGAATTAAAGGAGTTACCTTTAAAAAGGGATTTTCAAGGTTAAAGATAAGCCTTGATGACAGGTTTGGGTACACAAATTACTAATGGTCATTTAAAATAAAGGAGAAACGTTTCAGGGGAAGATAATTCCACTTCAGAAAAGCAGAGTAGGCCGAACTCGGTGGCTTACGCCTGTAATTCCAGCACTTTGGGAGGCTAAGGCGGGCGGATCACTAGGTCAGGAGATAGAGACCATCCTAACGCAGTGAAATCCCGTCTCTACTAAAAATACTAGCCAAGCGTGGTGGCGGGGGTCTGTAATCCTAGCTACTCTGGAGGCTGAGGCAGGAGAATCGCTTGAACCCGGGAGGCGGAGGTTGCAGTGAGCCGAGATCGTGCCACTGCACTCCAGCCTGGGCGGCAGAGCGAGACGAAAAAGAAAAAGCATAGTATAAGGTGCCAATCCAGAGTTGAGGATATTTACTTGGAGGTAAAGGTCCAGTGCTCAAGAAAGAGGTGAGAAATACAGATGGAGATTTGGGAGTTAGCAACATACAAAGAAAAGGTGAAACCCCCTCAGGAGATGAAATGGTCCAGGAAAAGTAACAAGAAAGGGCCACTCAAGTAAACTGGAGAAGCTGATTACCAACACAATTTGAATCTACTTATTACAAATGTTGCATACAAAAGTATATTGGCAGTGTGTAGACAGACGATCATAAGCCAAAACATTCAGAAACAATAATCCTCAGTTTTACTGTTCTGTGAGGGTTGAGTACAATTAATAAAACAAACTCTTGAGGTACATCAGCAGTTCCTGAACATTCATGTTTACAAACATTTGTTAATTTGCCCAGTCCAGTGATTTTCTGAAACTGTCTTTATTGTCAATCTGTTTTTGTTTTTTGAGATGGAATTTCACTCTTGTGGCCCAGGCTGGGGCGCAATGGTGCGATTTCAGCTCACTGCAACCTCCCCCTCCCAGGTTCAAATGATTCTCCACCCTCAGCCTCTTGAGTAGCCGTAATTACAGGCACCCACCACCATGCCCTGCTAATTTTTGTATTTTTAGAGAGAGGGGGTTTCACTGTGTTGGCCAGGCTGGTCTATCTGCCCGCCTCTGGCTCCCAAAGTGCTAGGATTACAGGCTTGAGACATCAGGCCCGGCCGGCAATCTTTTTAATTACCTAAAACTCCAACTGATGTTTACATCTGTTTGCCCTCTCAATCTTTACAACTATTTGACAGTATGTGCCTGCTAACCTAAAATAAACATACACTTTTCTCAATATATATTGAGTTTTTAGGCTATACAGTAAATTATTTGGCAAATACAAAGAGATCATCCTCTGGAGTAAATCTTGTCAACCTAAGGTATTTATCTTCCCATACTAATCCCAACCCAAAGCCACTGGTCTCCTATCCCAAAAACTGTTACACAAGCTCTGAAACCCCCCAATCCTGCCCCTAGTCCCTATGTACACATCATACCATTAAGTCTCTTTTCTGTCTACAATGTGAAAAAAAGGCCATCTCAATTCTATTTTTACATCAAGTTTCAGTTTAAGAATCATGTAAAACATTTCCAGTTCAACAAATCTTTACTAAGTGCCTCTCAAGTATTCTATTTTAAGCATTCTATTTTAAATTAATAAAAGTTATTATTTTTAAAAACCTATTGTGTCTGATTCATTAATGGTTGTATCAGATCATGTAAAACTTTTCCAGTTTAACAAATCTTTACAAAGTGCCTCTCAAGCATTCTTTTAAATTAAAAGTAATTACTGAAAGTTACTATTAAAAACCTATTGTGTGTCATCCATTAATGGTTGTATCAAATCCCCTATGCAACTTAAAAATAACACCTATGATCACATTTAAATCAAGAGCTATGTATATTCTAAGCATTTTTAATGTATCTTTGAAAATATGCAAAATGGAAAAGAAATCTATGATTGCCTTGAAGACATTTACAGCGATTACAAAGAGATTTCTTCTGAAATGCAAACTATCTGCTTTCCAATGTTACCTCCTGTCATCATGGACTGGAATGCAGCTGGAAAAAGAGAAAGTAGATTATCTGAAAAGGTAAATGTCACTATCATACTTGTTTCCAAAAGGTGTAATACAAAATTATCTTCAATAACTTTTTCAGTGATTTTCAATATTAAGCATAGAAAATTGTCATGAAAAGAAATCTCGGCCGGGCCCGGTGGCTCAAGCCTGTAATCCCAGCACTTTGGGAGGCCGAGACAGGCGGATCATGAGGTCAGGAGATCGAGACCATCCTGGCTAACACGGTGAAACCCCGTCTCTACTAAAAAATACAAAAAAAAAGTAGCCGGGCGAGGTGGCGGGCGCCTGTAGTCCCAGCTACTTGGGAGGCTAAGGCAGGAGAATGGCGTAAACCGGGAGGCGGAGCTTGCAGTGAGCTGAGATCCGACCACTGCACTCCAGCCTGGGTGACAGAGCGAGACTCCGTCTCAAAAAAAAAAAAAAAAAAGAAATCTCAAGTAAAAAGTTATACACAAACCCCATTAACATCTTTAAAAAAAGTTTTGCCTATACTGAAAATATTTAATTGGTATCTAATTGGTATGTACATCAAGGTTCATTGTTTACAGTATCTGAAGACTAGAGGCAAAAAAAATATGGGAATAAAATGTCAGTGAAGGCCAGGCATGGGGCCTCGCAACTGTAATCCCAGCACTTTGGGAGGCCAAGGTGGGCAGATCACTTGAGGTCAGGAGTTTGAGACCAGCCTGACCAACATGGTGAAACCCCATCTCTACTAAAAATACAAAAATCAGCTGGGAGTGGTGGTGTGTGCCTGTAGTCCCAGCTACTCTGGGGGCTGAGGTGGGAGCATCATCTGAGCCTTGGAGGGAGAGGCTGCAGTGAACCATGATCGCACCACTGCACTCCAGCCCGGGTGACAGAGCATGGCCCTACCTCAAAAATTAAAAAAAGGGCCAGGCATTCCCACCTGTAAATTCCAGCACTTTGGGAGGCTGAGGCAGGAGGATCATTTGAGGCCAGAGTTGCCTGGACAATACAGTGAGACCCTGTTTCTATGGAAAATTAAAAAAAAAAAAAAAAAAAAAAAGGCTGGGCATAGTGGCAGGTAATTGTAGTCCCAGCTACTCTGGTAAGAGGATTGCTTGAGCCCATGGGTTCATAAGTTACAGTTAGCTATGATCATGCCACTGCACTCCAGCCTGGGCAACAGAGCAAGATCATCTCTTAAAAAAAAGGGGAGGTAAGGGGAAGGAAGGGCAGGGAAGGGGAGGCCAGAGAGGTAGCATTAAAAGATAAAAAGATAAAAGACTTTGGCCTGTGGGGTGGGTCACACCTGTAATCCCAGCACTTTGAGAGGCTGAGACAGGCAAATCACTTTAGTTCAGAAGTTCAAGACCAGCCTGGCCAATATGTTGAAACCCTGTCTCTACTAAAAATACAAAAATTAGCCAGGCATTCTAGTGCACGCCTGTGGTTCCAGCTACTTGGTAGACAGAGGCAGGAGAATTGCTTGATCTCGGGAGGTGGAGGTTGCAGTGAGCCAAGATCACACCACTGCACCACTCCAGCCTGGGAGACAGAGCAAGACTCCATCTCAAAAAAAAAAAAAAAAAAAAAAAAGGGCCAGGCATGGTGGTTCACACCTGTAATCCCAGCACTTTGGGAGGCTGAGGCGGGCAGATCACGAGGTCAGAAGATTGGGACCATCCTGGCTATGACAGTGAAACCCCGTCTCTACTAAAAATACAAAAAATTAGCTGGGCGTGGTGGTGGGCACCTGTAGTCCCCGCTACTTGTGAGCTGAGGCAAGAGAATGGCATGAGCCTGGGAGACGGAGCTTGCAGTGAGCTGAGATCGCGCCACTGCACTGTTTCCAGCCTGGGCGACAGGGCAAGACTCCGTCTCAAAAAAAAAACAAAAAGACTTTATCTTTGTGTGCTGAGCACAAGTATATAATAAATAAGTCTACATTCATCTTACCTCCCATGTTTTCCAACCCATTTATCACCGTCTCCTTAATCTGTAAATCAAAATAGGTAGATTTAATAGTCTTTAAACTTCAATGTTTCTATATAATAGTTTCCATACTTACAAAAGGCAGCAATACTATTTAGCACCTTCTGTCTAAAAACAGATAATCTTTATTTCATGTAGGTAGTCCAGAAAAGCTTCCTATCAATTGATTTTTTTAAAGTAATATCCTATTTTCCTGTTGTTTAATCTCTTCAATTAGTAACAGATCACAAGCTATACACTCTAAAACAGAAAAATAAAGTACAGAAGCATACAAAGGTACAACTTTGCCTATCATCTGCAGGTTTCAAGAATAGCCTAGGCCAGTCCGGGTGCAGTGGTTCACACCTGTAATCCCAGCATTTTGGGAGGCTGAGATGGGTAGATCACTTGAGGTCAGGAGTTCGAGACCAGCCTGGTCAACATGGTGAAACCTCATCGCTACTAAAAATGCAAAAATTAGCTGAGCGAGTGGCACGTGCCTGTAATCCTAGCTACTCAGGAGGCTGAGGCAGGAGAATTGCTTGAACCCAGGAGGCAGAGGTTGCAGTGAGCCGAGATTGCGCCACTGCACTACAACCTGGGTAACAAAGCGAGACTCTGTCTCAAAAAAAAAAAAAACAGCCTAGGCCAGTAGGTCTGAGGCCCAGAATAATAACTCCTGACTTTCAAGACTTTCAATCAACAACTAAGACATACATTAGGATGTCCAGGGAGGACAGGGAAGAAGTATGGTGGTAAAGGCATCAGGAGGTGCTTACATGATTTTTGAGAAAGCACAGCTTCTAACACATAGTAGCATCCCATAAATATTTGTTAAATTAATAAACATAACAATTTTACATTTGGGGGAAAACCTATTGATTTTGTAATATAATCTATGAAAGTAAAGCTAAAAAATTTTAGATAAAGGGAATAACAAACAAGGGTTTGTTAAGGGTTTGGTAATCAGGAGGTTATACTCACCTGGGAGGTAGAGTTAATTTATAATATTCAGCATACTTTTCTTTTGTAGGAAAAGAAACTAATATGAAACTATATTTTATAGCTTTTTATAATGAAACTAATGTTTGCTATAGTACATTTAAATAATGCAAAATTATATCAAGTAGCAGGAAGAATTATATTGATAAACAATAGAAGTTCTACCTTTAGCTTTCCTTCTTTAAACCACTGACTCAGCTGTAGAATGCCAGGCTCAAATTTGTCTTTATAATTTAACACCAGAAATCTTTCCCTGCAGTGAGGAAGAAAAGGATAATGATCAGAGAATATGACGGGAGTGGTATTCCAAGATCATACCATTCCAGAATTCTAATATCTGTTAATCCTTAAAATATTAGGACATAATCACATTGAGTCTGGTCAGATACAGTTTTATGCGGAGTTACAGGTATAACTGTAGAAGACTTCTATTAATAATTTCTGTTGCCAGGCACAGTGGCTCATGCCTATAATCCTAACATTTTGGGAGGCCGAGGTGGGCAGATCACCTGAGGTCAGGAGTTCAAGACCAGCCTGGCCAACACGGTGAAACCCGTCTCTACTAAAACATAAAAATTAGCATGATGGCAGGTGCCTGTAGTCCCAGCTACTCGGAAGGCTGAGACAGGAGAATCGCTTTAACCTGGGAGACGGTGGTAGAAGTGAGCTGAGATCGTGCCACTATACTCCAGCCTGGGCGGCTGAGCGAGACTCCATCTCAAAATAATAAGTTTTTGTCTGCCCAGTATCTACAACCCCATTTGTTAATAGCACCGTGATTTTTCCTTTGTGGGTAACATCCTTTCTTGACCCTCATGTGACCTAATCCAGGCCAGTCAAAGCCAGTAAGTATGTTTTTAGGGAGCTAGTTAGCCAAAACCTAAATATTGAACGGGCTTTTAAAATGTGTATTTTTTTTTTTTTTTTTTTTTTTTGAAACGGAGTCTCGCTCTGTCGCCCAGGCTGGAGTGCAGTGGCCAGATCTCAGCTCACTACAAGCTCCGCCTCCCGGGTTTACGCCATTCTCCTGCCTCAGCCTCCCGAGTAGCTGGGACTACAGGCGCCCGCCACCTCGCCCGGCTAGTTTTTTGTATTTTTTAGTAGAGACGGGGTTTCACCATGTTAGCCAGGATGGTCTTGATCTCCTGACCTCGTGATCCGCCCGTCTCGGCCTCCCAAAGTGCTGGGATTACAGGCTTGAGCCACCGCGCCCGGCCAAAAAATGTGTATTTTAAAGCTTTTTTTTTGAGACGGAGTTTCGTTCTTGTTGCCCAGGCTGGATAGAGTGCAGTGGCATGATCTTAGCTCACTGCAACCTCCGTCTCCCGGGTTCAAGTGATTCTCCTGCCTCAGCCTCCCAAGTAGCTGGGATTACAGGCACCCACGACCACGCCCGGCTAATTTTTTGTATTTTTAGTATAAATGGGGTTTCACCATGTTGGCTAGGCTAGTTTTGAACTCCTGGCCTCAAGCAATCCACCTTGCTTGCTTTGGGATGTGCTAGGATTACAGGTGTAAGCCACCACACCCAACCTAAGGTTTTATTTAATAAAGAAAAAGTGTCTATGAAGAACAATAGATTTCATACACATCTATGATATTTAAAACCCCATGAACCGGTAATAAGGGCAAAGAGGAAGAACACACCTTGTGATGTTTCTTTCTTTCTGGATTGCCTCTATAGCAGGGGATAACGGGGGAGGATAAGGCACATCTTTGTTGTACTGAGAAATTTGACCACACAGGATGATGTGGCTGTTCTCATTCATCTGCACAAAGAAAAATGATGATAAAATATCCCTTTCCTATGTTTACTGATTTTATGGCTGCCATAATGAAAGCCTCCTTGACTATTTAATCCTTTTTGTCAACTAGTTCGATTTTTTTTTTTTTTAATTTACCTGTTAGAGGTATTTGAGAATTTGAACTAGCTAGAAATAATTACATTCCAAAGGAACGTAGAGGCAAATAAATGTTTGGTAATCAGCAAAAGAATTGCATTAGTTGTTGTTGCTACTTATTAGTGGTAGAACTGTATTTTTTTGGATTTAAATAATTTAATAATCTCAACTGCAAATAATTTTAGATGCAGCAAAGGACTATGTAGTGTTAATACCTCATGTTGATATTTTATAATATTGTTAGTAAATATACATAAATACATGCAGTCTGTGAAACCCATTCTCTACACAAGGTCTGGGGCCATAGCTGTGAGTTGGTCAGTGGTGAGTTAGGGGTCAGAGCTTCACCATTTCAACAATGCAACTGTAATTTTTCACAAAAATAAACCACAAGTGAAAAAGATAATATTGGTAGCAAATAACTGAAATTGAAGTTCATAGTACAAATCTGCAAGTAAAGGGAAGTAGGTATCAGCAAGCTCTTTTGTATCACTTAAATACAATACTGATCTTCACATTGTCACAATAATCCCTCCAATTTTATAATTTTTTTTTCTCAGTATTAGGTAAAAAGATATCACAACATATAAAATGCAGTATTCAAATTTGTAATAGAAATCAGCAAACAACCTGACTTATCACTGTATCACTGATGTTACCACCAACATTGTCAAAATAAACATCCACTCCAGCTGGGCATGATTCACGGAGTTGTTCTGCCACATTCTCTTTTTTATAATTAATCGCAGCATCAAAGCCCAGTTCTGAGGTCAAGAGGACGCATTTCTCATGTGTTCCACAAATCCCCACCACTCTGGAACAACCTAACAAATGGCCAATCTAGGGGGGAAATTTGAAGATTAAATGGCTTTATATTGTCACATTTAAATGTAAAAATGTACAAGTATACAAGATATTACAGGTATATATGACAGTGTTCATTACAATTTAGGTTAGATTACGCTGCTTTTAATGAAGAGTAATTTGAAAGTAAAAGAACTGAGGGCAGACAATGTCATCCACCCCAAAAAATTATTAAAATTGAACAAAGTTAGACTTACGTTCCTCAACTTATGATGGGGATATGTCCCAATAAAACCATCTTTTTTTTTTTTTTTTTTTTTTTTTGAGACCGAGTCTTCGCTCTGTCCCCCAGGCTGGAGTGCAGTGGCACGATCTTGGCTCACTGCCAGCTCCGCCTCCCAGGTTCACACCATTCTCCTGCTTCAGCCTCCCGAGTAGCTGGGACTACAGGCGCCTGCCACCATGCCCGGCTAATTTTTTTACATTTTTTAGTAGAGGGGTTTCACCATGTTATCCAGGAAAATTATCCATGTTACATGTTATCCATGTAAAAATTTTTACATTTTTTAGTAGATGGGGTTTCACCATGTTATCCAGGATGGTCTCGCTCTCCTGACCCCACCTCGGCCTCCCAAAGTGCTGGGATTATAGGCGTGGGCCACTGCGCCCAGCCAAAACCATTGTTAGTTGAAAATATCCTAAGCAAAAAATGCATTTAATATACCTAACCTACTGAACATCACAGCTTAGCCTAGCCTACCTAAAACATACTCAGAACACTTATGGTTGGGCAAAATCATGTGGCAATACGGTACACCACAGAGTACCAGTTGTTTACATTGTCAAAATAAACATCCACTCCAGCTGGGCATGATTCACGCAGCTGTTCAGCCACATACAGTGGCTGACCGGGAGCTACATACAGCTTGTTGCTGCTGCCCAGCATCTCGAGAGAGTGTCATACTGATATCACTAGTCTGGGAAAAGACCAAAATTCAAAATTCAAAGTATGGCTTCTACTGAATGCATAGGGCTTTTGCATCATTGTAAAGTAGAACCATCATAAGTTAGGGACCATCTGTAGTTTAAATGTTAAAATCTAACAATTTTTGGCTTTCACTCATTGAAAAATATAAAATCAAAGAATAAATTTAAAAAATAAAATTTCACAGCTTAAATCTAATTTCATAAAAGGAATAAATAATCAGACCCAAAGCATCACATGCAATTCATTATTTTTCAGGCTTGTGGCGAACTAAAATCGCAGCTCAGACACAATGTTTGTTTTCAATGGTTTCAACCTATAAAGGCTATTATTTATAAAAGGATGTACTTTTATAAGATTCTTTCTTTCTTTTTTTTTTTTTTTTTCAAAGAAACAGGGTCTCACTCTGTCATCCAGGCTGGAGTACAGTGGTATATTCATAGCTCGCTGTAACTTCAAACTCTTGGGCTCAAGTAATCTTCCTGCCTCAGCCTCTCAAGTAGTTAGGACAACAGGAGTGCCGCCACACTGGGCTAATTTATTTACTGAAGAGTCTTACTATGTTGCCCAGGCTGGTCTTGAGCTCCTGTCCTCAAGTAATCCTGCCACCTTGGCCTCCCAAAGCACTGGGGTTGCAGGCGTGAGCCACTGTGCCAGGCTGACTTTGTAAAATTCTATCAAAATGTTTACACTTCTAGAATTCAACAAGTGGTTTCTTATTTGAGGATATTAATTTAAAATGTGAGTTTGACTTTTAATTCATGAATTCCAAACAGCTTCTTTATCATTCTCTTCCTTATAATAATGAAAGCAAAGCTTTAGCGTTTACTACATCTGTTTTTGGTTAACAGAGAATAAGATACTAAAATCTGCATTTTTTTATACTGTTATTAAGAGAGTCTAAGTAGGTAAAAAAAAAAAAAAACCCATTTCTACAAGAAATGTTGTAAGTCATTATAAATTTATTCAATTTTGGCTGGGCATGGTAGCTCACGCCTATAATCCCAGAACTTTGGAAGCCAAAGCAGGTGGATCTCTTGAGGCCAGGAGTTCAAGACCAGCCTGGCCAACATGGCAAAACCCCATCTCTACTAAAAATACAAAAATTAGCCAGGTGTGGTGGCACACACCTGTAGTCTCAGCTACTCTCGAGGCTGAGGCATGAGAATCTCTTGAACCCAGGAGGCAGAGGTTGCAGTGAGCCAAGATTGTGCCACTGCACTCCAGCCTGGAGACTCTGTCTCAAAAAAGAAAAAAAAAAAATTATCCAATTTTACATTTTTAATGGTATACATATATCCGAAATTTCAATTATGAATTATAACAATCCTCAAATAATCAGAAAATCATATAATTCTCAGAAAGTTTACCTGCCCAGCCACGGATCCACAGGCACCTGCAGCCCCACTGACAACCATTGTCTTATTAGATCCAGCAGTTATATGACCTTTTTCCTGTATCCCAATCAAGGAAGTCAAACCAGGCATACCTATAGCTCCAAGAAAATATGAAAGGTGTCCATTCACAAGTTGTGGGTCTACCTAAAATAAAATATATACTCTTTAAAAATAATACTAGGAATTCCTGTTTTGAGACAACAAAGTAGAGACAATATGTTATGGACTGAATTGTGTCCCCATAACATTTATATAGTAAAGCCCTAAGCCCCAGTGTGACTTTATTTGGAGACAGGGACTTAAAGGAGATATTTAGGATTGAATAAGGACATAAGTGTGGGGTCCTAGTCCAATAAGACTTGTGTCGTGGCCGGGCACGGTGGCTCACATCTGTAATCTCAGCACTGTGGGAGACTGAGGCAGGCGGATCACCTGAGGCCAGGAGTTCGAGACCAGCCTAGCCAATATGGCGAAACTCCGTCTCTACTAAAAATACAAAAAATTAGCAAGGCGTGGGGGTATGTGCCTGTAATCCCAGCTACTTGGGAGGCTGAGGCAGGAGAATCACTTGAACCCAGGAGGCGATGGTTGCAGTGAGCTGAGATCATGCCACTGCACTCCAGCCTGGGCGACAGAGTGAGGCTCCATCTCAAAGGAAAAAAACAAAAACAAAAACAAAACGGACTTGTGTCCTTATAAGAAGAAGAAACAAAACAAGATCTATCTCTCTGCACACCCACAGAGGAAAGACTGCCTGAGGACACAGCAAGAAGGCGGCCATCTGCAATCCAGGAAGAGGGGCCTCCCCAGAAACCAAATTTTCCAGAACTCTGATCTTGAGCTTCTAGCTTCCAGAACTGTGAGAAAATAAATCTCTGTTGTTTAAACCACACAACCTGTAGTATTTTGTTATGGCAGTCCATCAGTATAATAAACAACCCAATATGGTTTATAGAAGAGTAAACCATTCATCAATCTTGCTAAAATTCTATACTTTATTTGTAAAGAGTAAAAAAGCAATATTACTTCTCTTTATATTAAAAAGAAACTTTAAGGCCGGGTGCGGTGGCTAACGCCTGTAATCCCAGCACTTAGGGAGGCTGAGGTGGATGGATCACAAGGTCAGGAGTTCAAGACCAGCCTGGCCAAAATGGTGAAACCCCATCTCTACTAAAATTACAAAAAATTAGCCGGGCGTGGTGGCGGGTGCCCAAATCCCAGCTACTCGGGAGGCTGAGGCAGAGAATTGCTTGAACCTGGGAGGTGGAGGTTGCAGTGAGCCGAGATTGTGCCACTGCACTCCAGCCTGGACGACAAAGCAAGACTCCGTCTCAAAAAAAAAAGAAACTTTTAAAACCAATTCTCACATAAGAGACAAAATATTCTTTCTGTTAATGCCCCAAGTATGAAAAAAAAAAAAAAAAAGGAAATGCTTAACAGAAAAATACTTGGCAACACTGGAAGATTTTTAAGTCTCTGAGCAATTCCAACATGAACATGTACCTATAAAAATCAACTCTGGCTGGGTATGGTGGCTCATGCCAGTAATCCCAGCACTTTGGGAGGCCAAGACGGGTGGATCACGAGGTCAGGAGTTCACCACCACCCTGGCCAAGATGCTGAAATCCCGTCTCTACTAAAAATACAAAAATTAGCTGGGCGTGGTGGTGGGCGCCTGTAATCCCAGCTACCCAGGTGGCTGAGGCAGAAGAATCACTTGAACCCGGGTGGCAGAGGTTGCAGTGAGCCGAGATTATGCCACTGCACTCCAGCCTGGGCAACAGAGCAAGACTGTCTTAAAAAAAAAAAAAAATCAACTCAAATTCCAACAGTTCTCATTACTGATGTTTAAAATGTACCATTAAGGCTGGGCACAGTGGTTCACAACTGTAATCCCAGCACTTTCTGGGGCTGAGGCGGGAGGATCGGTTGAGGCCAAGAGTTCAAGACTAGCCTGGGCAATATGGTGAGACTCCTGTTTCTACAAAAAGTTTAATAAAAATGGCTGGGCATGGTGACTCACGCTTGTAATCCCAGCACTTTGGGAGACCGAGGCGGACAGATCACTTGAGGTCAGGAGCTTGAGACCAGCCTGGCTAACATGGCAAAACCCTGTCTCTACTAAAAATACAAAAAATTAGCTGGGCATAGTGGTGCACACCTATAATCCCAGCTACTCGGGAGACTGAAGTGGGAAGATCACTTGAACCCAGGAGGCAGAGGTTGCAGTGAGCCAAGATCACTCCAGCCTGGGTGACAGAGTGAGATGTTGTCTCTAAATAAATAAATAAAAGACCCAGTCAGGCTATTGCCTATTCTTTTGGTAGCTGCTCTGAAACAACTTTTATTACCTGAGAGACTTTATTTACAATAAGATAACCTTTGTTTACCACGCAATTCCTCCCCTTTCCCTTTTTGTTGCCATTTCCCCCAAAAGCCTCAAGTCCCATTCCTTTAAGCTATAAGAACTTCAAGCTCATACCTGTAATCTCAGCACTTTGGGAGGCTGAGATGGGAGGACTGCTTGAGCCTAGGAGTTTGAGACCAGATGGGGCAACACAGTGATACCCCATCTCTAAAACAAACAAACAAGCAAAGAAACAAACAAAAAAAAAACCTTCAACCATCTGGTCCCTCCTTTGAGTCTCCTATTCTTCTGTGAGGCTCCAGTGCACATACATGAATTAAAATGGTTTTTCTCCTGTTAATCTGTTTACTGTCAGTTTATTTTAGCAGGCTCAATTATCAAACCTTCAGAAGGAAAATTTAAACTTCCCTATACAGCTAACAGTGGAAAAGGAACAAAGACTTTCCGCATTTTGGCAGCTAGCTAAAAGAAAATATATGCTTTTATTTTTCCCTGATTACAAACACAACTGAATATCAAATGCACAAAGTAAGAGTTACACAGGGAAAAAAAAATCAGATACGTTCATATATATATATCACCTTTTCAAGGTTATTTCCATCCAGAATAACTTTGGTTTGCCAGGGCCAATAGAAAGAAGTCACAAAATCGCCTTTAGTCAAATTTGTGTGTTTGCTTTCTTCTATAATTCCAATACCTCCACCATCAACGACTTGAGATAGCTGCCAAGGTGTTATATAATCAGTGCCAGTGTCTTCATTCATTCTACAACGCTGAAAAAAGAAAACATTAAGATAATTTTATCCAATAATGTCAAACCACTCTACTAATTTACTCAATGACTAAAAGTATATAATGAGTAATATATAGCATACAATACACAAAAATCAACTCAAAATACGTTCAAGACTTAAACATAAGACCTGAAACAATATGGTGACTATAGTTAATAACAATGTATTGTATACTTCAAAATTGCCACTGGCTGGGAACGGTGGCTCATGCCTGTAATCCCAGCACTTTGGGAGGCTGAGGAGGGCAGATCACCTGAGGTCAGGAGTTCAAGACCAGCCTGGCCAACATAGTGAAAACCCATCTCTACAAAAATACAAAAATTAGCCAGGCATGATGGCGGTTGCCTGTACAGCTATTCAGGAGGCTGAGGCAGGAGAATCACTTGAACCAGGAGGCGGAGGTTGCAGTGAGCTGAGATCGCACCACTGTACTCCATGCAGCCTAGGCAATGAGAGTGAAACTCCGTCTCAAAAAAGAAAAGAAACTTGCCGCGAGGGTAGATTCTAAGTGTTCTCACCACAAACAATAAGTATGTGATATAATCCATGTTAATTAGCATGTTAGCATGACATAACCACTGCACAATGTAAACATATTCCTTTTTTTTCTTTTTCTTTTTCTTTTTTTTTGACGTGGAGTTTCGCTCTTGTTGGCCAGGCTGGAGTACAATGGTGCGATCTGGGCTCACTGCAACCTCCGCCTCCTGGGTTTAAGCGATTCTTCTGCCTCAACCTCCTGCGTAGCTGGGACTACAGGCATGCGACACCACGCCTGGCTAATTTTTGTATTTTTAGTAGAGATGGAGCTTCACCATATTGGCCAGGCTGGTCTCGAACTTCTGACCTTGTGATCTGCTGGCCTCGGCCTCCCAAAGTATTGGGATTACAGGTGTGGGCCACCGCGCCTGGCAACAATTTTTATTTGTCAATAAATTTGTTTTTAAATAAAACATTAAAAAATTGAGGTGACAGTTGCAAAGAAAGCTCTGTGAGTATTCTAAAAGTCACTGAATTGTACATTTAAATGCATGAAACGCATGCTAGTAAATAAAGCTAAAAATTTTAAAGAATTACTTAAGGAATGCCGGGCGCAGTGGCTCAAGCCTGTAATCCCAGCACTTTGGGAGGCCGAGACGGGCGGATCACGAGGTCAGGAGATCGAGACCATCCTGGCTAACACGGTGAAACCCCGTCTCTACTAAAAATCCAAAAAACTAGCCGGGCGAGGTGGCAGGCGCCTGTAGTCCCAGCTACTCCGGAGGCTGAGGCAGGAGAATGCTGTGAACCTGAGAGGCGGAGCTTGCAGTGAGCTGAGATCTGGCCACTGCACTCCAGCCTGGGAGACAGAGCCAGACTCCGTCTCAAAAAAAAAAAAAAAAAAAAAAAAAAGAATTACTTAAGGAAATTGAAGTAATACTATACACATTATACTAGCAAAAAGTAATACAAAATAGTGTTTTGATGGTTTCAAAGGATTGTGGCCAATTAGGTACACCCACATGTTGCTGATACTATAAAACTATTTTTTATGGAAAACAAACTAGCAACATATACACCATAAAACTTGATTTCTTTTGGGCTAGGAATTCTGTCTCTCCAGTGGAAATAAGCCAAAAAGAAGTGAAGTAATTTTTATACAGTTGCTCCTCCCAACTTCAGACCAAGCACTTTCCCTATTTCATGCCCCCTAACCTCAGATGAGTGCTCTCTTCACCCCTCGAAGACAAGAGTGTCACAGTGGGACCACGCCCTGTCTCAAGAGGAGGGCTAACAACTTCTCTGGGTAGTAGTCAAGGCTCTCTTCCTCTGTGGCTCACTCTTGCCTCTATCATGAAATCCAAAATGTAGAGGACCACAGCATGGACCAGGAAGTGGAAAACATGGAAGGACGCCTGATCCCATGTGGTTGTGTACCCGGTAAAACCGGGTAAAAGACGAAACAGAGAACTGATGCAGAAGCTTCTGTAAGAATACATTTGCTTCTGTTTGTCTGCCACCTCCCACGTATTCCTTAAAAGCAAGTGCAGCCACAGACACTGGCCAGACCAAGGGCCTGACACTAAACACAGCTAGTAGGAAAAACGGAAATAAGTTCTCTGAGATATAGGAAAAAAATCTACTGTTTCCTCCTTTCACTCACCACTCAACACTTTTAAAAACAGATGTGGTGGGGTATTTCCCCATACACCAACCAAGCAATTCTGCAGAGGGCATCAACTGGGTGTCCCCTAATTCCATTCAGTTCAACTGTGACACTGTCTACCTGGATATAGTGTCAGGTCCCACAGATTAAAAGCTCAGTCCCACAAGACTGCACCTAATTCAGATGCCAATCTCAAGCCCTAGGTTATGGTCTGTGCTTCTGACAAACTGGCTACAAATCAGGGTCCCCACTCTACTCTCTCCTTTGGTTTAATTTGCTAGAGCACCTCACAGAAGTCAGAGAAATACTTTACTTACATTTACTGTTTATTATAAAGGGTATTACAAAGGATATAGATGAATAGTCAAATAAAAATAAAAATTAAAAAAAAGACAAAGAACAAAAATTAATTAAAAAAAAAAAGATGAACAGCCAAATACAAGAGATGCATGGGGTAAGGTATATGGGAAAAGGTGCGGAGTTTCCACACACTCTCCAGGTGCACCACCCTACAGGAATCATCATGTGTTCAGCTATTTGGAAACTCCTCAACCAGGTCCTTTTGGGTTTTGATGAAGGCGTCATTATATAGACATGATTGATTAAACCACTGGCCACTGGTGATAAACTCAACCTTCACCTGCTGTCCCCTAGCTGGGGGTAAGGTGGCAGGAATAAAAGTTCCAACTCTCTGAGCATATATGGTTGGTTGCCTTGGTAACCAGCCCCCATCCTGAGGCTATCCAGGAGCCCCCCAAACACTTGTCATCTCATTAGAATACAAAAAGACACCTTGGAGATTCCAAAGGCTTTAGGAATTGTGTGCCAGCAAAGAGCAAGAAGACCAAATATTTCCTATTATAAATCACAATATCACACAAGTAATTCCCTAGAGCTAAACAAATGATGTCAACAGAACAGAATGTTATTAACCACCAAAATAATAATATTTGAACTAGTTTTCCCATTACAGTCACTTAAAAAATATGAAAGCACACCTATAAAACCACCACTTTGGGAGGCTGAGGCAGGAGGATTGCTTGAGGCCAGGGCTTTGAGACCAGCCTGGCCAACATAGTAAGACCCTCTTCTCTATCAAATGAAAATAAAAAATTAAAAAGAATACGAAAGCCAAGTTGTATATGAACCTTAAGGATAATCATGTAAAATACTGTGTACACATAGTGATTAATTTTAGTTGTGAATTGGAATGATATAAAATCTCAATTATTTAACGTTTGTTAGACTCCCTTTTCCCTTTTAAAGCTGCTTAAAAAGCCTGGTGTGGTGGCTCATGTCTGTAATCCCAGCACTCTGAGAGGCCAAGGCGGGCAGATCACCTGAGGTGGGGAGTTTGAGACCAGCCTGGTCAATGTGGCGAAAGCCTGTCTCTACTAAAAATACAAAAATTAGCTGGGCATGGTGGCGCATGCCTGTAATCCCAACTACTCAGGAGGCTGAGGCAGGAGAATCACTTGAACCCGGGAGGCAGCGGTGGCAGTGAGCCAAGATTGTGCCACTGCACAGAGCAAGACTCTATCTCAAAAAAAAAAAAAAAGGTGCTTAGGGTTTTTCTATTTTTTAGAGTTGGGGTCTTGCTTTCTGCCCAAGCTGGATTTGAACTCCTGGCTTCAAGCCATCCTCCCGTCTCAGTCTCCCAAGTAGCTGGAAGTATAGGCCCAAGCCACCACATCTAGCCGATTCTTTTTTTTTTTTTTTCTTCTGAGACAAAGTCTCTCTCTGTCGCCCAGGCTGGAGTGTAACGGAGTGGCACAATCTCAGCTCACTGCAACCTCCACCTCCCCGGCTCAAGCGATTCTCCTGCCTCAGCCTCCCAAGTAGCTAACAGGCACATGCCACCATGCCCGGCTAATTTTTATATTTTTAGTAGAGACGGTGTTTCACCATGTTGGCCAGGCTGGTCTCAAACTCCTGACTTCAAGTGATCCACCTGCCTCGGCCTCCCAAAATGCTGTGATTACCAGAATGAGCCACCTTGCCCAGCCTGATTTTTTTTTTAAAGGAATGATGCATAGAGAATGTCTAGTGGAAGTATCCCAAAGTGATTTTTCTTCCTTTATGCAATTAACATTTAATAAACATTATGCTAGTCACTGGAGATACAGTGATAAATAGAAAACTTTGTTTTCATAAACTTTTTTGTTTTTTTGTTTTGTTTTTTTTTGAGGCAGGGTCTCACTCTGTTGCCCAGGCTGGAGTGCAGTGGCATGATCACGGCTCACCACAGCTTCAACCTCCTGGGCTAAGTAATCCTCCCACCTCAGCCTCCAGAGTGGCTGGTGCACCTTAACACTCACCTAATTTCCTTTTTTTGGTGTTGATGGCATCTTTCTATGTTGCCCAGGATGGTTTCAAACTCTGGGGTCAAGTGATCCTCCTGCCTCAGCCTCCCAATGTGCTAGGATTATAAGCATGAACCATGGCACCCAGACCATAAACTGACTTTTTATTAGGGAAGACAGATAATCTAACAATTACACACATGTAATTATTACTTTCAATTGGCATAAATGCTGAATGTCAAGAGGAAAATATAAAAGAGAGGTCTAGACTAGTCTGAGGGTTCAGGGTGATTTACCAAAGGAAATCTCTTTAAAGCAGGCATCTAGGGAATAACAGGGATTACCAGGTAAAGGGAAAGGAGTGGGAGGAGGCTTTTAGATAGAGGGCCAACATGTATGAAGGCTTGCTTTAATATGTATCTGGGACTCTGTTTTAACTAGGTATGGTAAAGTGATAGATACGAAGACAACTGCCTTGAAAGAAGAATTTCTCAGCTGGGCGCGGTGGCTCAAGCCTGTAATCCCAGCACTTTGGGAGGCCGAGATGGGCGGATCACGAGGTCAGGAGATCAAGACCATCCTGGCTAACACGGTGAAACCCCGTCTCTACTAAAAAATACAAAAAACTAGCCGGGCGACGTGGCGGGCGCCTGTAGTCCCAGCTACTCGGGAGGCTAAGGCAGGAGAATGGCTTAAACCCAGGAGGCGGCGCTTGCAGTGAGCTGAGATCCAGCCACTTCACTCCAGCCTAGGTGGCAGAGCAAGACTCCGTCAAAAAAGGAAGGAAGGAAGGAAGGAAGGAAGGAAGGAAGGAAGGAAGGGAGGGAGGGAGGGAGGGAGGGAGGAAGGAAGGAAGGATTTCTTACAGTTGCCAAGGGGGGGGGCACAATATGCCAAGAAGGGTCGTATAGGGAAGCACGAGAGTTGGTCACGAGGGCAAAGGAGCGAGGAAGAGCATGGCCCAGAGTCTTTCTTTTTTTTTTTTTTTTTAGGAGGAAGTATCTTTGGTTTCCACAGGGAAGAAGGGGCAAGGCAGGGTAGGTAACCTCGAGTATATTACATGACAGCTTTAATAACGTCAGAGGGCTCTGATATACAGGGGTGGTTCTTAAGTTGTGCAGCATCTGGCCCTGGGGTGATTTAAGGCAGGGGAGTGTGAGTTAGATACAGGAGGAGTTTAGGGATATGGGCTTTGGATTGGTTGGTTTGTTTATGAATGGCAAGACTTAAATGCAAGTTGTTATCTCTAAAAATAAGCAAATCCTGCCAGGGACAGTTACTCTAGGATTCACAAGCCCCCTAAGATGTCAAAACATCCTAAAATACACTAAATTAAAAACATGATTAATACAAAGATTAAGCAGAAGGGGGCACTGATGTGTTAGAAAAGAAAGACATCCCCTGAGGCAACAGTGCGAGGGTAATTGGCAGGTTTCTCTGAGCCTGGACAGGTAAAGGAGTCAGGTTATGTAGCTTCTTTTTTTTTTTTTTTTTGTTTGAGACAGAGTCTTGCTCTGTTGCCTAGGCTGGAGTGCAGTGGCATGATCACGAATCACTGCAACCTCCGCCTCCCGGGCTCAAGGGATTCTCCTGATTCAGCCTCCCAAGTAGCTGGGACTACAGGCATGTGCCACCACGCCTGGCTAATATTTTTTGTATTTTTAGTAGAGACGGGGTTTCACCATGTTGGCAGGCTGGTCTCAAACTCCTGACCTCAGGTTATCCGCCCAACTCAGTATCCCAAAGTGCTGGGATTATAAGCATGAGCCACTGTGCCTAGCCTAGGTTATGTAGCTTCTTAGACCATGTCAAGGCTGATTGGTCTCAATTCCAAAACTAATGGGAAGCCATTAAACCACTTTAAGCAAGGTGACACAATTAGTTGATGTTATAAAAAGAATCACTCTGGCACTCTGGCTGCAGTGTGAAAAATGGCTTAAAGGGGCAACGTGTGTATGCAAGGGTACCTACCCTATTAGGAAAGAAACAATGGTAATTCAGACTAGGTAGACTTCTCTGGAACTACTAAGACATTGACTGAATTGAGAGGTATTTAGGAGGTAGGATCCACAGGACTTCCCAGAGGCAAAATTCTCAAGACTGAAATGAGTAAGTAGACAAAATATTTACTTCCCTGGAGGAAAAAGACTTTTTTTGGTTTTTGTTTTTGCTTTGAAGTTGGGAGTGTTCTAAGTGAACATCATTAATTCAATTCATATTATAATCCTATTGTTCCATCATTTTTCCTCCCCTAAAATCTTTTTTTTTTTTTTTTTTTTTTTAAGAGAAGGGTCTCGGCCAGGTGCAGTGGCTCATACCTGTGATCCTAACACTTTGGAAAGCTGGGGCAGGCAGATTGCTTGAGCTCAGGAGTTCTGGGCAACATGGCAAAACGCTGTCTCTACAAAAAATACAAACATTAGCCAGGCATGGTGGCACATGCCTATAGTCCCAGTTACTCCAGAGGCTTAAGTGGGAGGATCACTTGATTCCAGGAGTTTGAGGTAGGGCAATGAGCCACGATCACACCACCATATTCCAGCTAAAGGGACATAGTGAGATCCTGTCTCAAAAAAAAAAATCCATAATCTCATGAGCCAATTCCTCTTACAAGTCCCCTCTCATATACATGTGTGTACATGTCTGTGGGTGCATGCCTATGTGTGTGTTTGTGCTTGTCTCTCTAAAGAATCTTGATTAATACAGACCCCTTCCTCATACTCATACACAAAGTTTAACCCAAAATGTGTTATTGACTTAAATGTTAGATCAAAACTATAAAACTCTTAGCAGAAAATATAGGACTAAATCTTCATGACCTTAAGTGAGGCAAAGCCTTCTTAGATACGAGTCTGAAAGTATTGAAAGTGTAAGTGACATTGGCCGGGTGCGGTGGCTCAAGCCTGTAATCCCAGCACTTTGGGAGGCCGAGATGGGCGGATCACAAGGTCAGGAGATCGAGACCATCCTGGCTAACACGGTGAAACCCCGTCTCTACTAAAAAATCCAAAAAACTAGCCGGGCGAGGTGGCGAGCGCCTGTAGTCCCAGCTACTCTGGAGGCTGAGGCAGGAGAATGGCCTAAACCCGGGAGGCAGAGCTTGCAGTGAGCTGAGATCCGGCCACTGCACCCCAGCCTGGGCAACAGAGCGAGACTCTGTCTCAAACAAAAAAAAAAAAAAAAAAGTATAAGTGACAAACAAAAAAAGAGATTAGACGTTATCAAAATTAAAAACTTTTGTGCTTCAATGGATACCATCAAGAGAATAGACAACCTACAACATAGAAGAAAATATTTACAGATCATATATCCAGCAAGGAGTTTATATCGAGAATATATAAACAACTCTTACAACTCAGTAATAAAAAACACAGATAATCCAACTTTTAAAATGCACAAGAGATCTGAATAGACATGTCTCCAAAAAAGACATGCAATGACCAATAAGCACATAAAAACATGCTCAACATTATTAGCCATCAAGGAAATACAAAAGAAAACCACAATGAGTTATCGCTTTACACCAACTAGAATGGCTGTAACCAAAAAGACAGATAACAAGTGTTAGTGAGGATATGGAAAACTGGAATCTTCATACACTGATGGTGGGATTGGAAAACGTAAAGCCCCTTTGGAAAACAGTTTGGTAGATCCTCAAAAGGTTAAACATATACTTACATACAGTAAGTATATGTACTAGGTCACACAGACCTAGTAATTTTACTCTTACATACATACCCAAGAGAAACAAAAACACAGTTCACACAAAAACATATACACAAATGTTCACAGCAGAAGTATTGCTAATAGCCAAATTGTGTAAACAACCCACATGTCCATCATCTGATGAACAGATAAGATACTGTATCTATACAATGTAACATTATTCAGCAATAAAAAGAAGTACAAACTATAACATGATGAGCCTTGTAAACATATACTAAATGAAAGAAGCCCGACACAAAAGGTCACATATTATGCCAGGCACAGTAGCTCCCACCTGTAATCCCAGCTACTCAGGAGGCTGAGGCAGGAGGATCCCTGGAATTCAAGACCAGCTTGGGCTGTCTCATAGCAAGAGGTAACCTTGGGTGAGGAAAAGCCTTCTTAGATATGAGTCTGCCAGGTGTGATGGCTCACACTTGTAATCCTAGCACTTTGAGAGGCTGATGCGGGTGGATCACCTAAGGTCAGGAGTTTCAGACCAGCCTGGTCAACATGGTGAAACTCCGTCTCTACTAAAAATACAAAAATTAGCTGGGTGTGGTGGCGCATGCCTGTGATTCCAGCTACTCAGGAGGTTGAGGCATGAGAATCTCTTGAACACAGGAGGTGGAGGTTGCAGTGAGCTGAGACTGAGCCACTGCACTCCAGCCTGGGGGATAGAGCAAAACCGTCTGCAAAAAAAAAAAAAAAAAAAAAAAAAGAGCCTGAAAGTATAAGAGTATAAATGACAAAAGAAAAAACAGACCTCATCTCTAAATAAATAAATAAATAAATAAATGTTTATTCTTTGCAATGATTCATAAATAAATAATTTTAAATTTTTTTAAAAAAATTTAATTAGCCGGGCATGGTGGCACACACCTATGGTCTCAGCTACTCAGGAGCTCTCAGCTGAGGTGAGAGGACTGCTTGAGCCCAGAAGGTCAAGGCAGCAGTGAGCTATGATTACCCCACTGCACTCCAGCCTGGGTGACAGTGCAAGACTCTGTCTCTTAACAGTAACAAAAAAGAATAACATATTGTTATGTTTTTATTTATATGAAATGGCCAGAATAGGCAAATCTATAGGAACAAAAAGTAGGTTAGTGGTTGTATACAGCTGAGGGCAGGGTGAGCAGGGGAAACGGGGAATGATTGCTAATTATACCGTAAGTTCAGGGTTTCTTCTTGGGATGATGAAAATGTTGTAAAACTGATTGTAATGACAGTTGCAGAATTCCATGAATATACTAAAAACAATTTAATTGTACTCTTTAAATGAGTAAATTGTATAGTGTGTGAATATAATAAAACTTAAATTTTTTAAGTATATGGAGACAGATGTAGTGGCTCACACCTGAAATCCCAGCACTTTGGAGGCCAGGATAAGAGTATTGCTTGAGTCCAGGAGTTCAAAACCAACCTGGGCAACATGGCAAGACCCCATCTCTACAAAAAAACAAAAAAATTAGCCAGGCGTGGTGGTGCATACCTGTTGTCTCTGCTAGTTGGGAGGCTGAGATGGGAGGACTGCTTGAGCCTAGGAGATCGAGGCTGCAGTGAGCTGTATTCACACCACCGCAGTCACCCTCAGCAATAGAGATCTCATTTCAAAAAAGTTAAAAATTAATAAAATGAAGTACACAGTCCTTCACTCAGCTTCCCCCAGTAGTGACATCTTAAATAGCTGCAGTGTAATATCAAAACCAGGACATTAACATTGGTACATTGCTGTTACCTAGACAGCAGATCAATAAGCAATCCTTTGTATGGGCATTTTTTCACTTCCTACTTTATACACTTCTATTTCACCTACTTAGATGTTAATAAAAATAGGCCGGGCACCGTGGCTCACGCCTGTAATCCCAGCACTTTGGGAGGCCAAGGCGGGCAGATCACAAGGTCAGAGATTGAGACCATCCTGGTTAAGACAGTGAAACCCCATCTCTACTAAAAATACAAAAAATTAGCCGGGCATGGTGGCGGATGCCTGTAGTCCCAGCTACTCGGGAGGCTGAGGCAGGAGAATGGCGTGAACCCAGGAGGCAGAGCTTGCGGTGAGCCGAGATCATGCCACTGCACTCCAGCCCGGGCGACACAGCAAGACTCCGTCTCAAAAACAAAACAAAACAAAACAAAACAAAAAAAGAATGTTAATAAAAATAATAAAGTTGCTCATTTTTTAAAAATGTCTTCAATAATGAAAAAGATAATCAGCCCCTAAATAACAAAAAAAAGAACAGTGTGACACCAGGCTGGCCAATCTGGTGAGACCCCCGTCTCTACTAAAAATACAAAAAATTAGCTGGGCATGGTGGTGCACTCCTGCAATCCCAGCTACTCGGGAGGCTGAGGCAGGAGAATCACTTGAACCCAGGAGGCAGAGGGTGCAGTGAGCCGAGATCGTGCCACTGCACTCCAACCTCAGCAACAGAGTGAGACTCTGTCCCCCCCAAAAAAAAAAAGCCACTAAGTTTATAGTACTATGTTAAAACAGCAACATGAAACTCATACAGTTGTTCAGCAACCTATGAAACAGTTAAACAAAACAGACACATGGGGCCAATTTCCCTACTACAACAATCTGATTCCACGCACTGAGACTTTTTTTTTGAGACAGGGTCTTGCTCCATCACCTGAACAGAAGGGCAGTGGCACAATCATGGCTCAATGCAGCCTTAACCTCCCAGGCTCAAGCAATCCGCCCACATCAGCCTCTCAAGTAGCTAGGACTACAGGCACAGGCCACCGCACCTGTCTAAATTTTTAATTTTTTGTAGAGATGGGGTCTCACTCTCTTGTCCAGGCTGGTCTTCAACTCCTGGGCTCAAGCAATCCTGCCCTGGCCTCCCAAAGTGCTAGGATTACAGGCAAGAGCCACCATGCCCAGCCGAGACTCTTAATAGCAGGGGGTAAACTGACATATAGAGCTGTGCTTCTCATGGCCATAGGAAAAAGTTAGAAGTAAAGAAGAGACTGTATGACCTCTGGGAGAAGTAAAGCAAGATGCCAGCTCATAGAGCCAAAGTCCCTGTGCCTAATGGCTTCTTATCTGCAGTCTTCGGCAATATATACGTTTTCAATAAATCTTCTTTATCTAGAAGTAGCATAAGTGAGTCTGTTCCTTTCAAAAAGAGATCAAGTACAGGGCTGAGCACAGTGGCTCACGCCTGTAATCCCAGCACTTCAAGGAGGCCAAGGATGGAGGATTGCCTGAGCCCAGCAAAACTGAGACCAGCCTGGGCAACATAGCTAGGCCTCATCTCTTTTTTTTTTTTTTTTTTTGAGATGGAGTCTCGCTCTGTCACCCAGGCTGGAGTGCTGTGGCCAGATCTCAGCTCACTGCAAGCTCCGCCTCCCGGGTTCACGCCATTCTCCTGCCTCAGCCTCCCGGGTAGCTGGGACTACAGGCGCCCGCCACCTCGCCCGGCTAGTTTTTTGTATTTTTTAGTAGAGACGGGGTTTCACCGTGTTAGCCAGGATGGTCTCGATCTCCTGACCTCGTGATCCGCCCATCTCGGCCTTCCAAAGTGCTGGGATTACAGGCTTGAGCCACTGCGCCTGGCCTGACCTCATCTCTTAAAAACAAGAAAAAGTAAAGAAAAGGAGGTCAACTAGAAATAAATAAAGATCTCATACATAGCCTCTCTTATAAAGTGGATCTGAAAGAATTTGCAATCTCATTTTACCATCTTCAAGCTTTATTTACCGAATTTGCAATCCTATTTTACTATCTTCAAGCTTTATTTACTCCTAGGAAGTAATCTGAACATTTGAAAGCACCTGAATCACATACATGTGCTACTATTATCTGTCCCCTCTACAACATTCCTTAATTACACTAGTGAATAAAAACAAAGGCGGGCCGGGCGCGGTGGCTCAAGCCTGTAATCCCAGCACTTTGGGAGGCTGAGACGGGCGGATCACGAGGTCAGGAGATCGAGACCATCCTGGCGAACAGGGTGAAACCCCGTCTCTACCAAAAAAATACAAAAACTAGCTGGGCGAGGTGGCGGGCGCCTGTAGTCCCAGCTACTCCGGAGGCTGAGAGGCAGGAGAATGGCGTAAACCCGGGAGGCGGAGCTTGCAGTGAGCTGAGATCCGGCCACTGCACTCCAGCCTGGGCGACAGAGCAAGACTCCGTCTCCAAAAAAAAACAAGCAAACAAACAAAAAAAAAAAACAAAGGCAATCTATAATTAAAAAGTATCAATATATAACTGCTCAAATATTTACCAATCTATAAGGGACTGCACAATAAAATTCAGATACAACAACAGGAAGAATAAAGTTATTTTTCACCAAGTTACAACATCCTGATTCTTACCATGTAAGGATCCACAGAAAGATAAAGAGTTCTGACTTGCACTTGTCCTTCATTAATATTATCTGTTAAATAGATTTCTTCCATTCGGAAATTCTCTGTCACTGGATTACCATTTTTTCCTAAAATATTAGGCAAAAATATAAACTAAAAAAAAGCCACTTTACTATATATTATTATTATTATTATTATTATTATCATTATTTGAGACAGAGTCTTGCTCTATCACCCAGGCTGGAATGCAGTGGCACGATCTCGGCTTACTGCAACCTCTACCTCCTGGATTCAAGTGATTCTCCTGACTCAGCCTCCCGAGTAGCTGGGATTACAGGCGCGCACCACCATGCCTGGCTACTTTTTTGTATTTTTGGTAGAGATGGGGTTTCACCATGCTGACCAGGCTGGTCTCGAATTCCTGACCTCTTGATCTGCCCACCTTGGCCTCCCAAAGTGGTGGGATATACTTATTAAAGGGTCACTTTATGATTCAGAGCACTTCCTTTTAAAACAGGCACAAGGGGTCAGGTGCGGTGGCTCACACCTGTAATCCCAGCACTTTGAGAGGCTGAAACAGGTGGATCACGAGGTCAGGAGTTTGAGACCAGCCTGGTCAACATGGTGAAACCCTGACTCTACCAAAAGTACAAAAATTATCCGGGCATGGTGGTGCACACCTGTAGTACCAGCTACTCCAGAGGCTGAGGCAGAGGAATCGCTTGAACCCGGGAGGTGGAAGTTGCAGTGAGCCAAAATCGTGCCACTGCACTCCAGCCTGGATGACAGAGCGAGACTCTGTCTCCAAAAAAAAAAAAAAAAAAAAAAAAAACAAAAAACCGGCACAAGTAAATCTATATTGTTTTGTAATTCTTCTGTAACTATAGAAATGACTCAGTATGTATTTCTTTTTTTTTTTTTTAGAGACAGGGTCTAACTCTGTCACCCAGGATGGAGTGCGGCTAAACTTTCCTTCCTCATTTTAAGAAGCAAATAGAAACTCAAATGAATACAAAAGTAATAATAATAAAGTCTGAAAAATTAGGAAATTAGAAAATTTAAAAATTAGAGGCATGAGAAAAATTTGTAAGAAAAGATCATCATTATAGAAACTTAAATGAATATAAAATAATAATAAAGTCTGAAAAAATAGGAAGTAGGAAATTAGAAAATTTGAGGTATGAGAAAAATCTGTAAGAAGGAAAGGTTACCAGTAGAAGGTACTCATCTTCAGATATGTTTAATGCATATTTACTCTTCATAGAATTATTACATTTATAAGGTGGGAATAGTACATAAAGATCTTAATCTAACTGCTCAATTTACTAAAATTGAGTTCAGAAAAGTTAAGTGACTTCCCCAAGTGGGCAGCAGTGACCCAAATCTCTTAGGTTCTTTCCATACCTGTTTTTATGATGCAGTTTACATGTCAGCACTGATATAAGTTAGTACATTTCACATAAAAAAGAAAAGCAAATTTTAAGACCAATAATAACATACTCTAAAGAAAGAAAAGCCACATATATTTGTAATGTAATCTTTCAGATGTTATGATTCCAAAATATTTTATTTCATCAACAAATGCCTGGATAAGTTACCACTTAAAAAACTAGTACACTGTGCCGGGCGCGGTGGCTCAAGCCTGTAATCCCAGCACTTTGGGAGGCCGAGACGGGCGGATCACGAGGTCAGGAGATCGAGACCATCCTGGCTAACACAGTGAAACCCCCGTCTCTACTAAAAAATACAAAAAACTAGCCGGGCGACGCGGCAGGTGCCTGTAGTCCCAGCTACTCGGGAGGCTGAGGCAGGAGAATGGAGCGAACCCTGAAGGCAGAGCTTGCAGTGAGCTGAGATCCAGCCACTGCACTCCAGCCTGGGCAGCAGAGCGAGACTCCGTCTCAAAAAAAAAAAAACTAGTACACTGTTTAAAAATGGCCTTGATAAGCTAACACTTGAAAACTATTACATCATTTAAAGAGTTTCTTCTAATATCTCTACTAGTGTTAATATCTTACTACCTTAATTTACCACATGAACATCACATTAGTTTTTATTCCTTCATTTGCATTAGTAATTATCAAAGATCACAGCTGTTCATTCATCACGAATACATACCAGGTCGAGAATTCAGTACCACTCTCTGAACAATCATCGCTCTGGTTGGGCAGTGGTTTCACAAGATTTCTGTATAAAATACTCCTATAAATAGAAAAATTTTTAAATCACAAATAAGATTTTAAGTATTCAACAATTTAAAAATAAAAAAGAAGTCCATTTGTGTTTCCCAAAGAAGAGGGAGAAAAATCACATTTAGGATCCAAAAAGATAAACTCTCCTGTCAGTTTGCCTCCTAAAGCAAATACACGAAGAAAGACTAAATCTAGTTAGAATTTTTAACTAATAGGAACAAGTTCACTGAAGATTAAGTGGGGCAAAATATTTGTTTGTTTATTTATTTATTTATTTTGAAGATAGAATCTCACTCTGTCACCCAGGCTGGAATGCAGTGGTATAATCTCTGCTCACTGCAAGCTCTGCCTCCCAAGTTCACGCCATTCTCCTGCCTCAGCCTCCTGAGTAGCTGGGACTACAGGCACCCACCACCATGCCCAGCTAATTTTTTTGTATTTTTAGCAGAGAGGGGATTTCACCGTGTTAGCCAGGATGGTCTCGATGTCCTGACCTCACCATCTGCCTGCCTGGGATTACAGGCGTGAGCCGCCGCACCCGGCCCAAGTGGGGCAAAATGTTTTTGGTCTCAGGTAATTCAAGCTCATTCATCTTCAAGCACACCATCATGAATAAGCCTCCTATGGCTCGATTAAAAGAAAACAACACAAGGCTAGTCCAAAGGTAGTGAGTTATCTCAACTGATTATTCACAGTCAGTAACAGGTCAGAACCTTTGTTCTACTCTTTCCCCCTTCTCAGTACGGCACCTGACTTGTTTTTAAATAAAGACAAGAAAAAAACATAAAACAAACAACATGATATATTCCTCCAGAGTTAGTAGTTAATCTAGTGGCAAAATAAAAACATTGCAGCCAGGCACGGTGGCTCATGCCTATAATCCCAGCACTTTGGGAGGCCGAGGCGAGTAGATCACGAGGTCAGGAGTTCGAGACCATCCTGCCTAACACGGCGAAACCCTATCTCTACTAAAAATACAAAAAAATTAGCCGGGCATGATGGCAGGCGCCTGTAGTCCCAGCTACTCGGGAGGCTGAGGCAGGAGAATGGCGTGAACCTGGGAGGTGGAGCTTGCAGTGAGCTGAGATCGCGCCACTGCACTCCAGTCTGGGCAACAGAGCGAGACTCCATCTCAAAAAAAAGAAAAACAAAACAAAACAAAACACTAACTGCTTAACTGATATGTAATCAAAATTTTTTTTTTTTTGGAGTCGGGGATGGAGTCTCACTCTGTCACCCAGGCTGGAGTGCCGTGGCGTGATCTCAGGATCTCAGCTCACTGCAACCTCTGCTTCCTCAGTTCAAGCGATTCTCCTGCCTCAGCCTCCCAAGTAGCTGGGATTACAGGCGTGCACCACAATGCCTTACTAATATTTTGTTTGTATTTTTAGTAGAGACGCGGTTTCACCATGTTGGCTAGGCTGGTCTTGAACTCCTGACCTCAAGTGATCTGCCTGCCTCAGCCTCACAAAGTGCTGGGATTATAGGCGTGAGCCACCAAGCCCAGCCACGTAACCAAATTTCCAAAAGCTCTTCTATTTGTTTATCAAAATAGAAATTCCTTTGCCTTCTTATCAGTGGTGAATTTAAAAAAACAAAAAACGGAAATTCCTTTATAGTTTAGCTAACAATAAAAGTAACATATCGAAGGAATTTAAAAATCCTTACCTTATAGGAAATTCCATATCACGATATGGCCAATAAGGACCAGTTTATTCTGTTTTGTTTTGTTTTTTGAGATGAGGTCTCACTATGTTGCTCAGGCTGGTCTCGAATTCCTGGGCTCAAGTGATCCTCCCATCTCAGCCTCCCAAAGTGCTGGGATTACAGGCGTGAGCCACTACATCTGGCCAGTTTATTCTGGATTTACAATTTGAGCTAATGAAGCAAGCAAAAGAAGTTCCAGTACTAGCACTATCTGACTTGTTGAAAATCACTTTGCTTACTTTATCCACCAGTGAAAATTAGAAAATCAAGCCCTTAGTGTTACTATGTGCCAAGCACTGTTGTGAGTGCTTTGTACAGCTTGACTACTGGGATACATGTCGAGAAATGTGACATTAGGTGATTTCATCATTGTGTGAACATCAAAGTGTACTTACACAAACCTACATGGTACAGATGACACTAGACACCGAGGCTACATGGTTTAGCCTATAACTTCAGGGTACAAACCTATATGGCATATTGCTGTACTGAATGCTGCAGACAACTGGAACACAATGGTAAGTATTTGTGTATCTAAACATAGAAAAAGTACAGTAAAAATATGAGGTAAAAGATTTTAAAATGGGCGGGGCACGGTGGCTCACCCTTGTAATCCCAGCACTTTGGGAGGCCAAGGTGGGCAGTTCACCTGAGGTCAGGAGTTCGAGACCAGCCTGGCTAACATGATGAAACCCTGTGTCTACCAAAAATACCAAAAAAATTAGCCGGTGGGTAGGTGGCGCATGCCTGTAGTCCCAGCTACTTGGGAGGCTGAGGCAGGAGAATCGCTTGTACCCTGGAGGCAGAGATTGCAGTGAGCCAAGATCACGCTACTGCACTCCAGCCTGGGTGACAGAGTGGGACTCCGTCCCCAAAAGAAAAACAAAAAAAAATGTTTTAATGGTATACCTATATAGGGCACCTTACCATGAATGGAGCCTACCAGATTAGAAGTTGCTCTGGATGAGTCAGTGAGTGAGTGGTAAGGGAATGTGAAAGCCTAGGACGTTACTGTAGGCTACTTAGACTTTATTAACACTATACACTTAGACTACACTACATTTCTTTTCTTTTTTTTTTGAAACGGAGTCTTGCTCTGTAGCATGGGCTGGAGTGCAGTGACGCAATCTCAGCTCACTGCAACCTCTGCCTCCCAGGTTCAAGCAATTCTCCTGCCTCAGCCTCCCGAGTAGCTGGGATTACAGGGGCATGCCACCACTCCTGGCTAATTTTTGTATTTTTAGTAGAGACAGGGTTTCACCATGTTGGTCAGGCTGGTCTCGAACTCTTGACCTCGTGATCCACCCGCCTCGGCCTCCCAAAGTGCTGGAATTATAGGCATAAGCCATCGCGCCTGGCCCCACTAAATCTCTTAAAAAATAAAGTAATACTCCAGGCGTGGTGGCTCATGCCTGTAATCCCAGCACTTTGGGAGGCTGAGGCAGGTGGATCATTTGAGGTCAGGAGTTCACAACCAGCCTGGCCAACATGGTGAAACCCTGTCTCTACAAAACATACAAAAATCAGTCGGGCATGGTGGTGCACTTCTGTAATCCCAGCTACTCGAGAGGCTGAGGCAGGAGAATCGCTTGAACTCAGGAGGTGGAGGTTGCGGTGAGCTGAGACTGCGCCACTGCACTCCAGTCTGGGTGACAGAGTGAGACCCTGTATGTATAAACAAACAAACAAACAAATAAATAAATAAAGTAATTGCACTAAAATGTTCTGATGACTATGACATCACCAGGCAAGAGGAATTTTTCAGTTCCATTATAATGTTATGGGAGGCTCATCGTCTGTCATTGTCTTAACCATCATTATGTGGCAAATGATTGTATAATCTCACTGGTTGTGACAGAACAGCTAGTTGCCCTCAGTGACTATCCTCTCCTACTGGACACTATGTTGCCCAGCTAAAAGATTACATTTTCCAACTTCCCCTTGAAGCAAAACCCAGCCATCACAGATTTAAACATAAACACTATGCCATTATTACACCTAATAGAAGTAATAGTACAAGTAATTCCTTATCATCATCTAATGCCTAGTGCATATTCAAATCTCCTGATGTTTCAAGGATGTCTTTTTACATTTGGTTCATTAAAATCAGAATTCAAGGTCCACGTACTACGGTTTGAGTCTCCCTTCCCTATTTCATGCCCTTGATTTGTTTCATTACTTTGTCTGTAGAATGTTCCTTGACTGCTTCCTCATGGTGTCATTTACCATCACAAGGTAAATGACTAGCTTTTAAAGAAAGAAGGAAATGTCTCTTCTATCTCCTTCCCTTATCTATGACTGCTAGTTACATCCAGAGGCTTGATTACTTCAGGTTCAATTTTTCAGGCAAGAATCTTTAAGGGTGGTGCCACATCCATTCATCACACCAAGAGGTCCATAATGTCACATAGGGCTACACGTGTCTTAAAAAGAAAACTTTCTACAGAATCTTCATATGTGTCAATTACATAAGGATTAAAAAGCCAAAGTTTTCCAAATTAAGTGGGTCTAAGAGTCCTTAAGTAGTAATAGAACGATAATGGCTGAATTTTCAAAGTAGTCTTTCCAAATGAAATGTCATATTTGCCCTCTTCTCTAATTACTGTCAATGGTATGTTTTCTTTAAAATATTAATATGTATATTATAGATTTGTCCAAACACTGCTTATCAGCATGAAAAATATACTATTAAAGTTCTCTCACTCTCTATTAAATTAGAAACTTTTCAAGTGTCAAATACTACAATTAATACAGGATAATTGTATGATATCCCTCCACAGTACCAAAAAAACACACATTTACAATATAGATAACTTGGCTGGGCATGGTGGCTCACACCTGTAATCCTAGCACTTTGGGAGGCTGAGGCAGGTGGATCACTTGAGGTTAGGAGTTTAAGACCAGCCTGGCTAACATGGTGAAACTCCGCCCTACTAAAAATACAAAAATTAACCGGGCGTGGTGGTGGGCGCCTGTAATCCCAGCTACTCGGGAGTCTGAGGCAGGAGAATAGCTTGAACCTGGGAGGTGGAGGTTGCAGTGAGCCAAAACTGAGTCATTACACTCAAGCCTGGGGGACAAGAGCAAAACTTCGTCTCAAAAAAATAAATAAATAAAAATAAAATATAGATAACTGGATTTAGTCATAAAATTAACAGCTAAAATAAGACACACCAAGTTCCAAGATCTGAAAGAAGGGTATATTGTTAAATTCATCCCAAGTAGGGGAAAAAAACAGCAAATCCTATTTGCCTGGGATGCTATTCCTACTTGGTGCTAATATTCCAAAATAATAACAGATGAATTTGCTCTGACGTGATGATAAAGAGTGTGTTGAGTGTTTACCTTGCAGCCTGGAAAAGAGAAAGGTCATTTAACTAGGAAGAACAGAGTACTTGTCCTGGTTCTAACCAGGTGGGAACTTGGAAAAAGTCCCTTCTGTCAACCTGTTTCCTTAATATTCCTAAACACCAGGAACTGAGCAAAGACTCATTCATTAGCCTGTTTAACCCACCTCCCCCACCCGCATCCCCAAAAAACTGTGAGGTTGGTAATATCATCCTCTCAATTTTATAGATGAGAAAAGGGGCCGGGTATGGTGGTTCAAGCCTGTAATCCCAGCACTTTGGGAGGCTGAGGTGGGCGGACCACCCGAGGTCAGGAGTTAGAGACCAGCTTGGACAACATGGCGAAAACCCACCTCTACTAAAAATACAAAAATTAGCCCAGCGTGGTGGCGGGCACCTGTAATCCCAGCTACTCTGGAGGCTGAGGCTGGAGAATCACTTGAAACCGGGAGGTGGAAGTTGCAGTGAGCCGAGATCATGCCATTGCACTCCAGCCTGAGTGACAAGAGCAAAACTCCGTCTCAAAAAAAAAAAAAGAGAGAGAGAGAAAAAAGAGGCACAGAAAGATTGAATAATTCGCCCAAGGTCGCAAAACTTGTAATAACGCTAGAACCCATACTCCAACGCGGCACCTACTATTTCAATCACATTAGCTTCCTAATACCTTTTAATACCCTTATTTCGTGCAATTATTCTACCACTAGCAACTCTGTTGACCACACCTTGTTATAAAACATGTCTTTCCGGGCCCAACGCCGTGGCTCACACCTGTAATTCCAGCACTTTGGGAGGCTGAGGTGGGAGGATCACTTGAGGCCAGGAATTTGAGACCAGTCTGGCCACCATGGCAAAACCCCACTCTACTAAAATACAAAAATTAGTAAGGCGTGGTGGTGGGCGCCTGTAGTCCCAGCTACACCGTAGGCTGAGGCTGGAGATTGAAGTTGCAGTGAGCCGAGATCCAACCAGGACACTCCAGCCTGGGAAGGAGTGAGACTTTGTCTCAACAAACAAACCACATGTCTCTCTGGATCTCTCTGCCAGTCTTCTCCTCCCCTTCCGGTTTTCTGGTCTCCTCCTTCCCCTCCCGAAGTCTCGCATGTGGAGATTCCTATCTGGCTCTTCCCTTTCTCAGTGACCTCACTGAGCCCTATGGCTCTTGCTACCAACCACTTTATATGGAAGTTGATAATAATTTGCGTCTCTAGCCCAGAATTTCAAACTAATTGCCCAGATCGTCAGCGCTAAGAGGATAAGGACTCGTCTGCTTTGTTCAATGATGTGAGTCCAGGCCCGGCGCAGTGGCTCACGCCTGTAATCCCAGCACTTTGGGAGGCCGAGGCGGGCAGATCACGAGGTCAGGAGATCAAGACCATCCTGGCCAACACGGTGAAACCTCGTCTCTACCAAAACCAACAAGAAATTATCCGGGCGTGGTGGCACGCACCTGTAATCCCAGCTACTCGGGAGGCTGAAGCAGGAGAATCGCTTGAACCCGGGAGACGGAGTCTGCAGTGAGCCGGGATCAAACCACTGCACTCCAACCTGGGCGACAGAGCGAGACTCCGTCACACACACACACACACACACACACACACACACACACACACACACAAATGTGAGTCCAATCCCCTAAGCCCGGCACATAGTAGGTGCTCAACTAATCTGTGTTAAATGAAAGTTCCAGAGGCACCTCAAACACAATTACGTCAAAACCTCAGGTTGCTTTCCCACAAGAATTCAAAAAAACACCCCAAAACCTGCTTCTCCTTCTCGAGCATTCCCTATCTCAGTGTTCTGGGCAATAACGCCAGTATCCCCGGTAGCTCCGGGAGGACGCCTGGAAGTCACCCTGGTTGAGTCTCCTCCCTCACCGCTGAGGCCCGAAGCAGCTTCGGGAGGCACAGTCGCAGCGGCCGCTCGCGCGTCACTGACCTTGGTGGAGCCCGGGTAAACGAAATCTCGCGTGATTTGCCTGAAAGAGTCTGTACTTCACGACTCCAGCTCGCCCCCAGGCCTCGGGCCTCCGACCGCAGTACGCAGGCGCGCGGCTAGGCCCGGCTCCGCGCCCCCTCTCCTCCCAGGGGCGGGGTTTGGAAGCTTAGGGAAGATTCCTGGACGCCCCACGTTTCCGGGAGAAGCAGGGGAAATGCGGCACGTCAGGGGAGAGTTACTAGTCTGGATAAAGTGCGTTAATAACTTAACCGAGATTGGTTCCCTGTGGCCACCCCCACTTCCTTGACCCAAAAAGCAAATCTTGCAACCTTGACCAGCGAGTTCACATTTAGCAGTCCTTGAAGAAGCTGTATTTGTTTTGTGGATTTCTCCCTGAACCTCGATTGGGAAATCATAGGGAGAGAGGGACCGTCAAGCCTACTCCTTGTTTTATAGACGGGGAAACTGAGTCTCGGAGAGCTGATGTGATGGGATCACCTACCTTTCAGCTGGTTAGGGGCAATGCTGAGATAAAACGCCTGTCTCCGGACCCTGATCCAGGGCCCCTTTGTGCCTCTTTTATTTCACAAAGAATATCAAATTCCTCCACGATTACCCAGTGTGGGCTGATTTCTCAATTTCATTCATTGTTAGTTGTCTCCTTTTGTGGTGGACTGTGTTGAGCAAAGTGTATACCTAGGACAGCTTCGGATCCTCAGGGACTTCAGACCCTAAGAAAGATCATGTGAATTAGGCAGGTATAAGAATTGCTTATATTCACGTGAGAGCTAATAGCTCAGCACAAGTCACGCATGGAGTAGCTGAAAGATGACAAGGTTGGTGAGCAAGGGAATAGTGATCAAACAGGTTGGAGCTCCTGGTAGCTTTATGTCTGAATATTTTTGCTTCTTTGGGAAAGCTTCAGGAAGGACTAAGAGAATTATACTACTTTGCAAACATTTTCAGACAGGAGCTAATCTCTTTTATCCGTCATGGACAGGTAGACAGACCTTCAATACCTTTTGTAATGACTTAAACCAAATGATGAAAAATAAAGGCCGGGCGCGGTGGCTCAAGCCTGTAATCCCAGCACTTTGGGAGGCCGAGACGGGCGGATCACGAGGTCAGGAGATCGAGACCATCCTGGCTGACACGGCGAAACCCCGTCTCTACTAAAAAATACAAAAAAACTAGCCGGGCGAGGTGGCAGGCACCGGTAGTCCCAGCTACTCGGGAGGCTGAGGCAGGAGAATGGCGTGAACCCAGGAGGCAGAGCTTGCAGTGAGCCGAGATCGCACCACTGCACTCCAGCCTGGGCGACAGAGCAAGACTCTGTCTCAAAAAAAAGAAAAAGAAAAAAAAAAGAAAAAGAAAATGCTCAAATAGACAAAAAGTGGTAGTATAAAATAAAGGTAATCTAGAACCTGATTTAAAAGAAACACTCAATCAAAATAGAAAAGAAACCCTGCAATATTAAATTAGTTTTGGGGCTGGGCGCAGTGGCTCACGCCTGTAATCTCAGACCTTTGGGAGGCACAGGCAGGTGGATTGCTTGAGTCAGGAGTTCCAGACCAGCCTGGGCAACGTGGTGAAACCGAGTTTCTTCAAAAAATAGAAAATAAAATGAAATTAGCCAGGTGTGGTGATGCTTGCTGGTAGTCTCTCAGCTGCTCAGTAGGCTGCAGCAAGCCTTGATCACACCACTGCACTCCAGCCTGGGTGACAGACTGATACCTTGTCTTAAAAATTTAAAATACATGTATATTAATTAGTTTTAGCTCTCTTGATTCTAGGATCTGTGAACTCCTTGTAACAAGTGTGATTTTTCTCACCAAAATGAGTTCTCAAAAATTCAATAAATGAGTAGAGGATTTATACGTACATTTTAATCTTGTTTATCCCCTACTTCTAAATTTTCTCTAACACCAGGATTACTATCATTTATATAATGCTTAGTTTGAGTTGGATAATGCCTTATATGATTTTTTGCCTACATGATTTAATTTTCAAAACAGCCCTGTTACTATTATTACCATTTTACCAATGAGGAAACCAAAGTTAAACCAGTTAAGTACCAACTCAGGTTAAGTAATTAATAAGTAAAGGAGCAAGTTATCCTCCCTCAGTCCAAGCACCTGACCCTTTGTTATATTTGCCATAAATCTGGAATTCCCTACTCCTCCCCCTTTGCAGAACTTTGTACTGCCCCCTTCTCATCATTCAAGCAATTCCTGAGAATCATTTTCTTTTTTTTTTTTTTTTTGAGATGGAGTCTCTCTGTGTCGCCCAGGCTAGAGTGCAGTGGCACGATCTCGGCCTACTGCAACCTCCGCCTCCCAGGTTCAAGCAACTGAACCTACTGAGTAGCTGGAACTACAGGCGCGTGCCACTACACCCAGGTAATTTTTGTATTTTTAGTAGAAACGGGGTTTCATCATGTTGGCCAGGCTGGTCTCAAACTCCAGACCCTCAGGTGATCCACCCACCTTGGCCTCCCAAAGTGCTGGGATTAAAGGTGTGAGCCACCACGCCCGGCTCTGAGAATAATTTTCTAGACTTCACTAGAAGGAAGTGTCAATTCTTCTCATCTCCATCTTATCAAAAAAATATACATAGTATATATTGTTTCATTCAAGCATGATAAATATAGGCCAGGTGCAGTGGTTCACACTCATAATTCCAGCACTTAGGGAAGCGAGACAGGAGGATCCCTTGAGGCCATAAGTTTCAGACCAGCCTAGGAACATAGGAGACCCCTATCTCTACACAAAAAAAAAAAAAAAAAAGAAGAAGAAGAAGAAAAGTAGCCAGGTGTGGTGGCACACACCTGCAGTCCCAGCTACTCAGGAGGCTGAGTCAGGAGGATCACTTAAACTCAGGAATTCCAAGTTGCAGCTAGCTACGATCTCACCACTACATTCCACGTAGGTACCAGAGTAAGACTTTGTCTCAAAAAAAAAAAAAAAAAAAACAAAAACCCAGGCACTGTGACTCAAACCTGTGGTCCCAGAACTTTGGGAGGCTGAGAGGTAGGAAGATCAATTGAGCCCAGGAGTACAACACCAGCCTAGGCAACATGACAAACCCACCTCTACATAAATTTTAAAAATTAGCCTGGTATGATGCACGTGCCTGTTGTCTCAGCTACTTGGGAGGCCGAGGTAGGAGGATCACTTGAGCCCAGGAAGGCGAGGCTGCAGCGAGCTGTGTTTGCACCACTGCACTCCAGCCTAGGCAACAGAATGAGATTCTGTCTCTTAAAAAAAAAAAAGCGTAATAAATATAACTACTTGGCCAGGCGCAGTGTCTCACGCCTGTAATCCCAGTACTTTGGGAGGCCGAGGCAGGCGGATCACGAGGTCAGGAGATCGGGACCATCCTGGCTAACATGGTGAAACCCCGTCTCTACTAAAAATACAAAAAAATCAGTCAGGCGTGGTGATGGGCGCCTGCAGTCCCAGCTACTCCGGAGGCTGAGGCAGGAGAATGGCATGAACCTGGGAGGCAGAGCTTGCAGTGAGCGGAGATCGCGCCACTGCACTCCAGCCTGGGCGACAGAGCGAGACTCAGTCTCAAAAAAATAAAAAAATAAAATAAATAAATATAAATACTTAATCTGATATGTTTGTATACTCATTCAATTATGTTTTAGTTTTTTTATTCATTAAATTATTTTTAAATGAAAATAACTTCATATGATAGCAAATTACTTAGGAGAAATCATTCAAGTTTGACCAACCTGCATGATATATGACACTTAGTGCAATATCAAAGATTATTGGATGCTAAATAAAACATTTTTCCATGGAGGTGATAATTGTTCATAATGACACAAATTCATACCCAAACATACATCATAAAGAAATAACAGAACAAGGTAGGAGATAAAAACCACACCTGGCTAGGCTCAGAGGCTCATGCCTGTAATCCCAGCCACTTTGGGAGGCTGAGGTGGGCAGATCACATGAGGTCAGGAGTTCGAGAACAGCCTGGCCAACATCGTGAAACCCTGCTCCACTAAAAATACAAATACAAATAAAACTACAAAAAATTAGCCGGGTGTGTTAGTGAGCACCTGTAATCCCAGCTACTCAGGAGGCTGAGGCCAAAGAATGGCTTGAACCTGGGAGGCAGAGGTTGCAGTGAGCCCAGATCATGCCACTGCACTCCAGCCTGGGTGACAGAGCTAGACTCCATCTCAAAAAAAAAAAAAAAAAGAAAAAAAAAAAAAGAATGCTGTAACTGAATCCTGTGACACTCAAGCTTAAATAAATGCTTTTTCATAAAAATTGAGTATTTAGAAAAAGGTCATATTTCTGCCTATTACAAGGTGGGTTCTCTGGAAAGCAGACTCTGATGGGGAGTTTGGTATGCAGGATGTCTATTACGGAATACCTTTTGAGTCAATACCTATGGGAGGAAGAGGAAGAAAGCAGGACTGGGCAACAGGAGAAGTTGAACTCCACGGGGAGCTTGGAACTAACATGGCCAGTCAGAGTTGTCCTCTGTTGGACCTGAAGTTTCTCCCACTGCTTTTAGTTAAAGTCACTGTGGGTAATGTATCTCAAACTTGCAAAGCATAATTTTCTCCCCTGTACCTCCTATTGGTATGACTGATCTCTTTAGGGGCTTGAATGCAATAAGCTCCCTATTTCACTGCTATTAAACAAAAGCTTATTTATTTATTTATTTATTTATTTTAATTTTTTTTTGAGATGGAGTCTCACTTTATCACCCAGGCTGTAGTGCAGTGGTGGGATCTTGGCTCACTGCAACCTCTGCTTCCCAGGTTCAAGTGATTCTCCTGTCTTAGCCTCCCAAGTAGCTGGGACTACAGGCACCCACCACCATGCCTGGCTAATTTTTGTATTTTTAGTAGATACGGAGTTTTACCATGTTGGCCAGGCTGGTTTTGAACTCCTGATCTCAAGTCATCCACCTGCCTCGGCCTCCCAAAGTGCTTGGATTACAGGCGTGAGCCACTGCACCCAGCCATATTTCCTCCTCCACTTCTGCCAGTAAAATTTAGCTCTACTAGCCTACATTTTTTTTTTTTTTTTTTTTTTTTTTTTTTTTTTTTTTTGAGACGGAGTCTCGCTCTGTCGCCCGGGCTGGAGTGCAGTGGCCAGATCTCAGCTCACTGCAAGCTCTGCCTCCCGGGTTCACGCCATTCTCCTGCCTCAGCCTCCCGAGTAGCTGGGACTACAGGCGCCCGCCACCTCGCCCGGCTAGTTTTTTGTATTTTTTAGTAGAGACGGGGTTTCACCGTGTTAGCCAGGATGGTCTCGATCTCCTGACCTTGTGATCCGCCCGTCTCGGCCTCCCAAAGTGCTGGGATTACAGGCTTGAGCCACCGCGCCCGGCCTACTAGCCTACATTTTACTTATAATGTTGACTAATGAAATCCGGAGCCTGACCTTAAAAATGCCAACTCTTCAAAATTAACAAAAAGAGTCCCAGAAAGAGATGAATGAGATTTCTCCTCTCCCCTGCAGTTACTGATGGAAAGAGACATTTCATAAAATCATTTCAAAGACTCTAACCGCCGGGCGCGGTGGCTCAAGCCTGTAATCCCAGCACTTTGGGAGGCCGAGACGGGCGGATCACAAGGTCAGGAGATCGAGACCATCCTGGCTAACACCGTGAAACCCCGTCTCTACTAAAGAATACAAAAAACTAGCCGGGCGACGAGGCGGGCGCCTGTAGTCCCAGCTACTTGGGAGGCGGAGGCAGGAGAATGGCGTAAACCTGGGAGGCGGAGCTTGCAGTGAGCTGAGATCCGGCCACCGCACTCCAGCCTGGGCGACAGAGCCAGACTCCGTCTCAAAAAAAAAAAAAAAAAAAAAAAAGACTCTAACCATATAAGGTGTTAAATTAAGAACATTCATATGATTACCAACTTATATGGACATTTATAAATGTGATCAACCTTTTTTTTTGTTCCCCATTAATATATCTGTCCTTTGAAGCATAATTTCAGAAAAGAGAGCTTGAAAATTCTTAGAGGTTTAGAAATTCTTGCATGCCAAGTGAAAATAACCTTGAAAGAAAAACCTTTGAAGATTGGCTGTTGTATCGTTATCTATTGCTACAAACAAATTACCCCCAAAACTTAGTGGTTTAAAACAACGAACTTTTCAGTGGCTCACGCTTGTAATCCCAGCATTTTGTAGGGGCTGAGGCAGACTGTTCACGAGGTCGGGAGTTCGAGACCAGCCTGGCCAAAACAGTGAAACCTCGTCTCCACTAAAAATACAAAAATTAGCTGGGTGTGGTGGCAGGCATCTGTAATCCCAGCTACTCGGGAGGCTGAGGCACAAGAATCACTTGAACCCGGGAGTCAGAGGTTGCAGTGAGCCAAGAATGTGCCGCTGCACTCCAGCCTGGGTGACAGAGCTAGACTCCATCTCAAAAAACAAACAAAAACTATGAACTTTTATGATATTATCTCAGAGTTTTGAAGGATCAGAAAGCCAGGCACAGTTTAGCTGGATACTTCTGGCTCAAGGTCTCTGTAGTCAAGCTGCCAGTCTGGGCTGGGCTGTGGTCTCATTAAGAAGACTCAGCTGGGGAAGAATCCACTTCCAAGCATGCTTTTTTTTTTTTTTTTTTTTTTTTGAGACAGTCTTGTTCTGTTGCCCAGGCTGGAGTGCAGTGGCACAGTCTCAGCTCACTCAAGCGAATCTCATGCCTCGGCCTCCCAAGTAGCTGGAATTACAGGTGCACGCTACCATGCCTGGCTAATTTTCATATTTTTAGTAGAGACAGGGTTTCACAATGTTGGCCAGGCTGGTCTCACACTGCTGGTCTCAAGGGATTCTCCTGTCTCAGCCTCCTGAGTAGCTGGGATTACAGGTGCCCGCCACCATGCTTGGCTAATTTTGTATTTTTAGTAGAGATGGGGTTCCTATATGTTGGTCAGGCTGGTCTCGAACTCCCGACCTCAGGTGATCCGCCCACTTCGGCTTCCCAAAGTGCTGGGATTATAGGCATGAGCCACCGCACCCGGCCCTATTATTATTATTATTATTATTATTATTAAAGACTAGTCAAGCGCAGTTGTAAGAAGGAGGAAAGAGTAGAACAAGGAGTTCAATCTGTAACTGAACAGTCAATTGATATAGCTCACAACCTTCAGACTAGTCCACATTTATTATTGCTGGGAATGAAAATTGGAACAATCTCAATGAGGGGAATTTGGCAACTAATAAACTATATATGCATTTATCCTTCAACTCCGCAATTTCACTTCTAGAAACTTAACTTGAAGATAGATAGAGACAGATATGTTCAAGGTTATTTGTTGCAGCATTATTTATCATGGTAAAATCTTGGCTACTACGTGAAGTGTCCAAGTGTAAGAGATTGGTTAAATAAGCAATGATACATCCACCTAGTAAAATACCATCAAGCTATAAAAAAAAATTCAAGACAGATCATTATGGACTGTTATGAAGGCCGGGCTTTTTTTTTTTTTTTTTTTTTTTGTTGTTATTTAGTTTTTATTTCATAATCATAAACTTAACTCTGCAATCCAGCTAGGCATGGGAGAGAACAAGGAAAACATGGAACCCAAAGGGAACTGCAGCGAGAGCACAAAGATTCTAGGATACTGCGAGCAAATGGGGTGGAGGGGTGCTCTCCTGAGCTACAGAAGGAATGGTCTGGTGGTTAAGATAAAACACAAGTCAAACTTATTCGAGTTGTCCACAGTCAGCAATGGTGATCTTCTTGCTGGTCTTGCCATTCCTGGACCCAAAGCGCTCCATGGCCTCCACAATATTCATGCCTTCTTTCACTTTGCCAAAGACCACATGCTTGCCATCCAACCACTCAGTCTTGGCAGTGCAGATGAAAAACTGGGAACCATTTGTGTTGGGTCCAGCATTTGCCATGGACAAGATGCCAGGACCTGTATGCTTTAGGATGAAGTTCTCATCTTCAAATTTCTCCCCATAGATGGACTTGCCACCAGTGCCATTATGGCGTGTGAAGTCACCACCCTGACACATAAACCCTGGAATAATTCTGTGAAAGCAGGAACCCTTATAACCAAATCCTTTCTCTCCAGTGCTCAGAGCACGAAAATTTTCTGCTGTCTTTGGAAACTTGTCTGCAAACAGCTCGAAGGAGACGCGGCCCAAGGTCTCGCCGTCGACGGCAATGTCGAAGAACACGGTAGGGTTGACCATGGCTAGGACTACAAGAACTCAAACAAATATACAAGAAAAAAACAAACAACCCCATCAAAAAGTGGGCAAAGGATATGAACAGACATTTCTCAAAAGAAGATATTCATACAGCCAACAGACACATGAAAAAATGCTCATCATCACTCGCCATCAGAGAAATGCAAATCAAAACCACAATGAGATACCATCTCACACCAGTTAGAATGGCAATCATTAAGAAGTCAGGAAACAACAGGTGTTGGAGAGGATGTGGAGAAATAGGAACACTTTTACACTGTTGGTGGGATTGTAAACTAGTTCAACCATTATGGAAAACAGTATGGCAATTCCTCAAGGATCTAGAACTAGATGTACCATATGACCCAGCCATCCCACTACTGGGTATATACCCAAAGGATTATAAATTATTCTACTACAAAGACACATGTACACGTATGTTTATTGCGGCACTATTCACAATAGCAAAGACTTGGAATCAACCCAAATGTCCATCTGTGACAGACTGGATTAAGAAAATGTGGCACATATACACCATGGAATACTATGCAGCCATAAAAAAGGATGAGTTTGTGTCCTTTGTAGGGACATGGATGCAGCTGGAAACCATCATTCTTAGCAAACTATCACAAGAAGAGAAAACCAAACACCGCATGTTCTCACTCATAGGTGGGAACTGAACAATGAGATCACTTGGACTCAGGAAGGGGAACATCACGCACTGGGGCCTATCATGGGGAGGGGGGAGGGGGGAGGAGGGAGGGATTGCATTGGGGAGTTATACATGATATAAATGATGAATTGATGGGTGCTGACGAGTTGATGGGTGCAGCACACCAACATGGCATAAGTATACATATGTAACAAACCTGCACGTTATGCACATGTACCCTAGAACTTAAAGTATAATAAAAAAAAAAAAAAAAAAAAGAATTTCCTCGGCGGCAGCGTCAGCAAAGCCGGCCGGGCTTTTTTTTTTTTTTTTTTTTTTTTTTTTTTTTTTTTGAGACGGAGTCTGGCTCTGTCACCCAGGCTGGAGTGCAGTGGCCGGATCTCAGCTCACTGCAAGCTCCGCCTCCCAGGTTTGCACCATTCTCCTGCCTCAGCCTCCCGAGTAGCTGGGACTACAGGCGCCCGCCTCGTCGCCCGGCTAGTTTTTTGTATTTTTTAGTAGAGACGGGGTTTCACCGTCTTAGCCAGGATGGTCTCGATCTCCTGACCTCGTGATCCGCCCATCTCGGCCTCCCAAAGTGCTGGGATTACAGGCTTAAGCCACCGCGCCCGGCCCGGCCGGGCTTTTTATAGAAACAGGGTCTCACTCTGCCCAGGCTGGAATGCAGTCACATGATCATAGCTCACTGTAGCCTTGAACTCCTGGGCTCTAGCGATTCTCCCACCTCGGCTTCCCAAAATGCCAGGATTACAGGTATGACCCACCACGCCTGGCCTCCAAGAAATATTACTAAGTGAAAAAAGTAAAGTGCAAATGATCATATGTAGTATGCTACATTTGTGTGAGAAAGGAAGGAAAGTAAGAAAACATACATATGGGCCAGGCTCAGTGGCTCATCACACCTATGCTCCTAGCACTTTGGGAGGTCGAGGTGGATGGGTCGCTTGAGCCCAGGAATTCAAGACCAGCCTGGGCAAAAAGGTGAAACCCCATCTCTACTCTAAAAAATACAAAAATTAGCTGGGTGTGGTAGTGTGCACCTGTGGTCCCAGGTACTCAGGAGGCTGATGTTGGAGAATGGCTTGAGTCTGGGAGGTCGAGGCTGCAGTGAGCCGTGATCATGCCACTGCACTTTAGCCTGGCCAACAAAACAAGACCCTGTCTCAAAAAAACAAAAAAAAGTAAAATATATATATATATATATATATGTGTGTGTGTGTGTGTGTGTGTGTGTATGCTTGTTTTTACTAAAAGAATCAGGAAACATAAACCAAAAACAACAAAGGTGGCTACCTATAAGGGATGTAGGGAAATAGGTGGCAGTGATATTAGGAGTGAAACAGGGGGCATGGTGGCTCACACCTGTAATCCCAGCATTTTGGGAGGCTGAGGTGGGCAGATCACATGAGGCCAATAATTTGATATTAGCCTGGCCAACATGGTAAAACCCCGTTTCTACCAAAAATACAAAAATTAGCCAGTCGTGGTGGCGCCTGCCTATAGTTCCAGCTACTCGGGAGGCTGAGGTGGGAGAATCACTTGAATATGGGAGGCGGGGGCTGCAGAGAGCTGAGATCGCGCCATTGCACTCCAGACTGAGCTAGTAAGTCTTTTGTCATATGCTGATGGATCTGTGTATGTTTAGGTGCATACATTCAAAGTGGAGACTGTCTTCAAGTATGCTCCATGTTTTCCTTTCTACAGGGCCTTTTTGAGTCTCTTACATACATATGCACAGCTCCAGTGTCAGCTAGGCATGTGTGAATAGGTTGGCCCCTCTTTGGTCTCCACTATGCATGCGTTCTGCCCCAGCTAGGAATATGCTTGCCCCAACCACAACAGGCTCATAGAACCAGGCTGTTGGCCTTCTCCTGCTCACCGGCCTCAGAGAAGTCACTTCCATTGACAATAGCTCTAAGCATTGACATCGCCCACTGCTCCAAATAAAGCATCACCCTTCCATCACAGCAAAAAAGCTGCCAGTCTTCATAACCTGCCCTGCCCTGGCAGAACCTCCACATATTCAGCTGGAGTGGTGGTAGGGAAATGGGAGTAGCCCCAGGTCAGAATACCTCAGATCCCTCTGATTCTTACCTAAAGTTCAGTGTTCAAGCATAAATGCTTCTCATTGTTGTATGCTTTTGGTCAATTTCTGGAGCACAAAAGGGTTGCTTATGCTAATTTTGTCCAGCTTTATAGCTGTTTTTTGTTTTCCTAGTGGGGGTTGATTGGATGTACCAATCTCCTCACTTGGTTATTATGAGAAATCTGTTTGTTTATTTTATGAACTCCAAATAATTTTAGAGAAAGACTTGACATTTCTGTGCGACTCAAAAGAGACATTGTCACAGCCAGACGTGGTGATGTATGTCTCTAGTTCCAGTTACTTGGGAAGTTGAGACAGGAGAAACACTTGAGCCCAGGAATTTGGGGCTACAGTGCACTGTGATGGTGCCTGTGAATAGTCACTGCACTCTAGCCTGGGCAACACAGCAAGACCCCATCTCTAAAAACCATAGAAATAGTAAAATAAAAATAAAAGGGGGAGTAGTATTGTAAAAAGAAAAAAAAAAGGCATTGGCTTTAAAAATTTTTTTCTGAGAAACTCTGATCTAATTAAACTCCCTCATTGTACAGAGAAAAACAAAGAAAAGTTATATTATTTACCCAAGATAGAATAACTTGGTTAGTTTTTAAAATAGCAAATTAAGCTATCTTATTTTCTTTTTTTTTAATTTTTATTTTTTGAGATGAAGTCTCACTCTGACACCAGGCTGGAGTGCAGTGGCATGATCTCAGCTCACTGCAACCTCTGCTTCCTGGGTTCAAGCAATTCTCCTGCCTCAGCCTCCCAAGTAGCTGGGACTACAGGCGCCTGTCACCACGCCCAGCTAAGTTTTGAATTTTTAGTAGAGACAGGGTTTCACCATGTTGGCCAGGATGGTCTCCATCTCTTGACCTCGTGATCCGCCCACCTCAGCCTCCCAAAGTGCTGGGATTACAGGTGTGAGCCACCGCATCCCGCCTATCTTATATTTTCATAGTGGTGAATAAAGCTACCCATCCTAGAATATTTTTTCCAATTTCTTTAATTTGCTGCCATCTGTTGATCACCTCTGTCTTTCTTTTCATGTACTGTTTCTATGGATACATGTCCAGGACTTGTATAATAATTGTAGGGGTGGAAAGGTGTGATATGCCTGACACTCCCATAAAAACAGACAAATTAACAAGAGAAAAAAGCATAACAAATTTATTTAATCAAGATGGGGTTTTTGTTGTTTGCTTGTTTTTTTTTAAACAGAGTCTCACGCTGTTGCCCAGGCTGGAGTGCAGTGGTGCAATCTCGGCTCACTGCAACCTCTGCCTCCCAGGTTTAAGTGATTCTCCTACCTCAGCCTCCGGAGTAGCTGGGATTACAGGCACCTGCCACCATGCCCAGCTAATTTTCGTATTTTTAGTAGAGATGGGGTTTCACCATGTTGGCCAGGCTGGTCTCGAACTCCTGACCGCAGGTGATCTGCCCACCTCGGCCTCCCAAAGTGCTGGGATTACAGGCATGAGCCACCGTGCCAGGGCTAATCAAGGTTTTACAAGATACAGGAGGACTTCAGAAATGAAGACCCAAAGACCCAGGGAAAATTATTTTTTTCTTTTTAATTTTTTATGGAGACAGAGTCTTGCATACTGCCCAGGCTGTTCTCAAACTCCTGGCCTCACACAGTCCTCCCACTTCAGCCTCCCAGAGTGTCGGAATTACAGGCATGAGCCACTGCTCCCAGCCTCTTACTCATTTTAGAGCCATAGTGCCTAGCATAATCTTTGACATATATAAAAAGTACAAGATATATTTGTAAATTTAATGGAAAATCTGGGGCTCGTCTCCTAATTCAAGTTGTCTGCATTATCTCAGTAAGACTTTTAAGCTCTGTGATCAGGGTTTGAAAAGCATTAGATATGCTGAGTGCAGTGGCTCACACCTATAATCCTAGCACTTTGGGAGGCCGAGGTGGGAGTTTCATTTCAGCTCAGGAGTTTGAGACCAGCCTGGGAAACATAGTGAGACCTTGTCTATACAAAAAATGAACAAAATTAGCCAGGTGTGGTGGCATGTGCCTGTAGTCACAGCTACTTGGGAGGCTGATGTAGGAGACTCGCTTGAGCCCAGGAGGTCAAGGCCGCAGTTAGCTGTAATCACCCCACTGTACTCCAGCCTGGACGACAGAGCGAGACCCTGCCTCAAAAGAAAAAAAAGGGGGCAGGGAAGAAAGAAAGAAAAGAAAACAAAGGAAGGAAGGAAAGAAGGAAGGAAGGAAGGAAGGGACGGAGGGAGAAGGAAGGAAGGGAGGGAGGGAGGAAAAAGAAAAAAAGAAAAGAAAAGAAAAAGAAAGGGAAAGTATTCGATAACCAGTTGAGAAAGGAACTGAGATCAGAAATTCAGTTCTGCATCTTCTTTGTGACTTCTCATTCATCTCTGGGTCAGTCATAGAGTCTCTCTTGTCTTAATTTTCTCATCTATGAAATGGCTACCCCTCTATTTATCACCAGTGGTTTTGAGAACCTTAATCAACATTTAGGAAATAATATATAATCCTCATAACATGAGACCCATCATTGAAAGACTATACCATTATCATGGCCTATTTCATTTTATCTGGATTTTTTTTAACTAAGTTGGTTTTATATATTGATGTGAATTTCTATGCAGCACTATTGTTAAATTGAGTGTTGATTTTCACTCCCCAGAGAGTTTTCTCCTTCAGTAGTGGAAAAAGGAAGTGTACATTATTGCAATAATAACACTCTTACTTGTGATCTGTCATTTCACAAGATCCTTTTTTTTTTTTTTTCTTTTTTGAGACGGAATCTTGCTCTGTCGCCCAGGCTGGAGAGCAGTGGTGTGATCTTGGCTCACTGCAACTTCTGCTGCCGGGGCTCAAGCATTTCTCCTGCCTCCTGCCTCAGCCTCCTGAGCAGCTAGGATTACAGGCGCGTACCACCATGCCCAGCTAATTTTTTTTTTTTTTTTTTTTTAGTAGAGATGGGGTTTCACTATGTTGGTCAGGCTGGTCTTGAACTCCTGACCTCAAGTGATCGGCCTGCCTCGGCCTCCCAGAGTGCTAGGATTACAGGTATGAGCCACAGCACCTAGCCTCATAAGAATCTTGAAACAGGAGTTGGGCTAAATTACGGCTTAGAGGAGAGACATTCAGAGTAAAAGCATGAGCTGTAGGAACAACCTTAGCTGCTGTCCTTTGCATTTTCCTTTTTCTACGTTCAATTCTTGAGAACCCAGGAGTAGATAAGCCCTAGCATCATATACATTCAAACACTTCTTTTAAATATGATAGCTGCTGTTTCTCCTCCAGCTGCTCCGCCAAGCCTATGAGACACCCTTCTTATAGTCCAGGGGGGACTTCCTGATATCCGTCCCTAGCTATTCCCTTTTTCTTGTTGGCTACTGAAGAAATAGTAGGCAAGAGCTTGTGGTTTAGGTGAGCTGCCAATCCATACCTCAGCGTGCATTCTCATCAACCAGTCTCAATTGTGATGACTCTTGGCACTTGCAAAAGCTCTTTAATTTCCGTCTCCCATTGATATTTGCTACCATGCTCTCTTGCTGTGGCCAGAATTCAGTCCTAAGAAGTTACCACATGTGACTGGGTGGTATTTTGTTAAGTAATAACTTTATTTATATGTATACATCCATATGATGATGTAGATACACATCATAAACACTACTCTATGCCATATATATATAATATATATGTATGTATATATATCTGCACATGAGTAGTTTAAATTCCTTGACATAAAAACATATAGAATTTGGGCACAGTGGCTCATGCCTGTAATCCCAGCAGTTTGGTAAGCCAAGGTGGGAGGATCACTTGAGGCCAGGAGTTCAAGACCAGCCTGGGCAACATAGTGAAACCCTGTCTCTACAGAAAATCCTTAAAAATATTAGCCAAGTGTGGTGACACACCCCTGTAGTCCCAGCTACTCAGGAGGCAAAGATGGCAAGATTGCTTGATCCCAGGAGATTGAGGTTATGCTGAGCTATGATCGTACCACTCCAGCCTGGGTGACAAAGCAAGGCCCTGTCCCCCCAAAAAAACAAAAACAAAACAAAAACATACAGAATTTCCATTTTTATATATATACATCTATATCTATATCTATATATTTTTTTTTGAGATGGAGTCTCGCTCTGTCGCCCAGGCTGGAGTGCAGTGGCACGATCTCGGCTCACTGCAAGCTCCCCCTCCCGGGTTCCCACCATTCCTCTGCCTCAGCCTGCTGAGTAGCTGGGACTACAGGTGCCCACCACCATGCCCGGCTAATTTTTTGTATTTTTAGTAGAGACGGAGTTTTACTGTGTTAGCCAGGATGGTCTCGATCTCCTGACCTTGTGATCCGCCCGCCTCGGCCTCTCAAAGGGCTGGGATTACAGGTGTGAGCCACCTTGCCTGGCTAATTTGTGTACTTTTAGTAGAGACGGGGGTTTCGCCATGTTGGTCAGACTGGTCTCAAACTCCTGACCTCAGGTGATCCACCCACCTCCACCTCCTAAAGTGCTGGGATTACAGGCATGAGCCATCGCACCCACCCTTCCCCATACATTTTCTCCCCTCATGTTCCCATATCCAAAACACTCTGGTCCCAAACATTTTGAATAAAGGATATTCAACCTGTAGTATATAGTATATATTGTACATATTACATAATATGTAAAATAGATACATTCCCATCATTTGTCTGTACCTTATCTCCAGAAGCCCCAAACCCTATTCCTTTCCATAGCTGAGGATGATACCCAAATCTGGATCATCTGGCCTCTTCCTTGCGTCTTATATTTTTGAGAGACTCCTGTGCATACATACATACATAAAATTGTGTTTCTCCTGTTAATGTCTTATGTTAATTACATTCACAGACCAGCCAAAGAGCCTAGAAGAGTTGAGGGAAGCATGTTTCCTTCCCAACACTCACTGGTGTGCATGTGAACAACACATGTGTCACATGAACAGCAAACTCAGGTGTTTCACCACTTATCTGTTCACGACTATAGTCATTCTCCATTTCTTCTTCTTTTTTTTTTCAGGTTGGAGTGCCGTGGCACGATCTCAGCTCACTGCAACCGCCACCTCTCAGGTTCAAGGAATTCTCGTGCCTCAGCCTCCAGAGTAGCTGGGACTACAGGCACAAGCCACCACACTCAGCTAATTTTTTGTATTTTTAGCAGAGACAGGGTTTCACTATATTGGCCAGGCTGGTCTCAAACTCCTGACCTCAGGTCATCCACCCACCTCAGCCTCCCAAAGCGCTGGGGTTACAGACATGGGCTACCGTGCCTGGCCCATTCTCATTTCTTCTGATCTCCTTAATAAACACTGCTGTGAACATACCTCTTTCAGTTGATTTCATCATTTCACCAACCTGAACACAAACTCCATTAGGCTGGTATTGCAATAATATCCTCTGACAGATAGCATAGTGCCACTGAGATGTGTTGGGGTGTGTGGGAGGCAGAAGATGTACCTTGAACGGGGGAGGAGAGGGCTATGCAAAACAAAATCAGAAACGAAGATGAACTGAAAGGGGTGTCAAGTGCGACTAGTCTAAAACACAACGTGCAACCAAATCCTTGACAATAGTAGGAAATTACTTGCAGGGAGAACATTCAATTAAGCCACTATTTTCAGGAACTAGTTGAAAAAGGACTAATAAGCAGCCAACTGTTGAACATCATCTTGAGAAACAGCTAAATGACAGGTGCAGCACCAAAGCGGGTAATGAACACATGAATAAAGATGTAAGTGTTTTGTGTGTCTGAAGTTATATTGCTGTGAGTGAATTATTAAAGAGTTTTATAATTTAAGGCTCAGCAAGAAGAAACTCTTGTTAAGTAGCTCTTTAGGGGACAGTGGGTTTCTACTGATCATATAGTCATCCAACATGGCTCTCTATGTTTTTTTTTTTTTCTTTTTTTTTTGAGACGGAGTCTCACTCTGTCGCCCAGGCTGGAGTGCAGTGGTGCAATCTTGGCTCACTGCAAGCTCCGCCTCCTGGGTTCGCGCCATTCTCCTGCCTCAGCCTCATGAGTAGCTGGGGCTACAAGCGCCCGCCACCATGCCCAGCTAATTTTTTGTAATTTTTTTTTTTTTAGTAGACATGGGGTTTCACTGTTAGCCAGGATGGTCTCGATCTCCTGACCTCGTGATCCACCCACCTCGGCCTCCCAAAGTGCTGGGATTACAGGCGTGAGCCACCGTGCCTGGCCTTTTTAAAAATTATTATTTGTGTGTGTGTGAGAGAGAGACATAGTTTCACTCTTGTTGCCCAGGCAAGAGTGCAGTGGTGCAATCTCGGCTCACTGCAACCTCTGCTTCCTGGGTTCAAGCGATTCTCCACCTCACCCTCCCGAGTAGCTGGGATTACAGGTGCCCATCGCCATGCCTGGCTAATTTTTTGTATTTTTAGTAGAAACGGGGTTTCATCATGTTGGCCAGGCTGGTCTAGGACTCCTGATCTCAGGTGACCCACCCACCTTGGCCTCCCAAAGTGCTGGGATTACAGGTGTAAGCCACTGCGCCTGGCCAAGACTGTCTATGTTCTGTGGTGCCTGTGCTGCAACAGTTGCTGAAATCCTTGTCTTAGATGCCCGGTGCACACACAGTCCCCACATACTAAGCATATATGTACACACGGTACCTCACCTCTTATTGTAAAGAACAGCATAAAATCCAGCTCAAGGCATGTTGCATCATTGGAACACCTGAAAGCTTGCTGCTTTTTCTTCCTGGATTGACTTTATGAAAGTCAGCCTCCCTGGGCTACCTTTAATTCTGCAGCTTGTTTAGACCCAGAGGTCTGACAAGACTTTCCTTAAATCTAGATGCTTTGGTGCTTCCCAGGGGTCAGCTTGTGTGGGCCTGGTATACAGGTGGCCATGCTTGTGAGATCCATTGAACTTGTCTTTTTTTTTTTAAATTTATCTTTTTTATTTATGCCTCTGTAGGGGAGAAAAGTAATTATCTTTCTTTTTTTTTTTTTTTTTTTTTTGAGACGGAGTCTCACTCTGTCGCCGGGGCTGGAGTGCAATGGCCGGATCTCAGCTCACTGCAAGCTCCGCCTCCCGGGTTTAAGCCATTCTCCTGCCTCAGCCTCCCGAGTAGCTGGGGCTACAGGCGCCCGTCACCTCGCCCGGGTAGTTATTTTGTATTTTTTAGTAGAGACGGGGTTTCACCGTGTTAGCCAGGATGGTCTCGATCTCCTGACCTCGTGATCCGCCCGTCTCGGCCTCCCAAAGTGCTGGGATTACAGGCTTGAGCCACCGCGCCCGGCCAAGTAATTATCTTTCATCACTCATTGCTAAGTTCTTGGCTGACCCCCCTACAACAAAAGATAGATTAACAGGAAAAGAGAGATAATCTTTTCTGTCCTTTTTTTACCAGGTCCTTGGGAGAATGTAGGAGGTTTGCGATAGAAATGCAAGGAGGAGAAAAAGAAAGATTCAAGAATTTTACAGAAGTATCTTTAAGAACATTGAAGGGGGCCAGGTGCTCTCACCCATAATCCTAATTTTTGGGAGACTGAGGCGGATGGATCACTTGAGGCTAGGAGCTCGAGACCAGCCTGACCAACATGGCAAAACCCCGTCTCCACTAAAAATACAAAATTTAGCCAGGCGTGGTAGTGGGCACCTGTAATCCCAGCTATTCAGGAGGCTGAGGCAGGAGAATTGCTTGACCCCAGGAGGCGGAGGTTGCAATGAGCTGAGATGGCGCCACTGCACTCCAGTCTGGGCCACAGAGTGAGACTGCATCTCAAAAAAAAGATATAAAGTTGAAGGGAACGTATTTCCTTTAGTCCTGTTTTCCTGGCAGGGCCCCAAGGAGGTGGCAAAGCCCCAGAGAGGAAAGGAATTGGGGCCTTCAGTCTTGCAAACAAGTCTCATGTCTCAAGTGGGCGTAGAAACGAAGGTGTCAGCAGATCTGAAGGGGCTACTGGGAAAGGGACAATGTCTCCGCAGGGATCTTCAACAGCCAGGCAGGACTCACTGTAAGAAGGTCACCTTCAACTTGGAATTGGGTAAGACTGTGGAATCTTTTGCCTGATTGCAAGGTGCCAAACATTAGAAATGACCAAAGTTAAATATTTGCCTGCCTGTCTGACTGGGACAGAGAGGCAGCAACTCAACTGATATGGAAAACAAAATACCTGTTCTGCAGGTCTGGCCCTGGGTACTGAGACTGGTTTTCTCTGTGCATTCATCAGTGAAGTTGTGCAGATATAGCTCAACTGGAACTACATTTCCCAGAATTCCCTCCCCCATAGTGTATGAGTTAGGCTTGGCCACAAGTGAAAGACTGCATGTGATTTGGATGGCAGAAGTGAAGCAGTGGCCATAATGCTCTGAAAGCCTCACATACATTGTGACTGCCCTGCTGACTTCCCTTGGTGTGAGGCAGCAACTTGGCCCACCATTCCTCCAGCTCCCATCCCAGGGATGCTTCCTGGGATGCTTCCCAAATAAACTACTTGCATTCAAATACTTTTTTTTTTTTGAGACAGGATCTCTCTCTGTCACCCAGGCTGGAGTGCAGTGGCCCGATCATGGCTCACAGCAGCCTCGACCTCTCGGGCTCAAGCAATCCTCCTGCCTCAGCATCCCAAATAGCTCGGATTACTGGCATGAGCCACTATGCCTGGCTGATTAAAAAAAAAAAAAAAAAAAAAAAAAAAAAACTGTAGAGACAGGGTCTCCCTATGTTGCCCTAGCTGAGTCTCAAACTCCTGGGTTTAATCAATTCTCCAGCCTCAGCCTCCCAAAGTGTTGGGATCAAATCTTTATCTCAGGGCTGGCTTCTGAGAAAACCCAACCTAAAACAGACCTCGTAAGATGGAACAATGGACTGAACCTGATAAAGTTAAATTTATTTATTTATATTTTATTTTTTGAGACAGGGGCTAGAATGTCAGTGATGTCACCCAGGCTGGAGTACAGTGGCGTGATTTCGGCTCACTGCAACCTCCGCCTCCTGGGATTACAGGTGCCCACCACGACGCCTAGCTAATTTTTGTATTTTTAGTGGGGATGGGCTTTTGCCATGTTGGCCAAGCTGGTCTTAAACCCCCGACCTCAGGTGATTGATCCACCTGCCTCGGCCTCCCAAAGTGCTGGGTTTACAGGCATGAGCCACCACACCTGGTCAGATAAAGTTAAATTTAAAGATCTGCCTGGTTGGGCGTGGTGGCTCACATCTGAAATCCCAGCACTTTGGGAGGCCGAGGCAGGCAGATCACAAGGTCAAGAGATTGAGATCATTCTGGCCAACATGGTGAAACTCCATCTCTACTAAATACAAAAATTAGCTGGGAGTGGTGGCATGGACCGTAGTCCCAGCTACTTAGGAGGCTGAGGCAGGAGAATCGCTTGAACCCGGGAGGCAGAGGTTGCAGTGAGCCAAGATCGCGCCACTGCACTCCAGCCTGGCAACAGAGCAAGACTCTGTCGCAAAAAAATAAAAATAAATAAGATCTGCCCTTAGATTCAAAAACCATCTTCACGCATAACAGGGATATACTCACACCTGAACAGTCGCAGGTCTTCGAGTTGGAGCAGGTCTCTGGCTATGCCTGTGGGGAAGTTCAGGGGTGATCCCAAGGGTCCCAGGTTTTCAATAACTTTACATCCTGTTCAACTATACCAGATGAATAAGTGTTGTTTGTGTTTAAGATGATGCTGAGCAGATAAAGAGAAGCACACCAGTATCACCCTAATACATCTGAGTTGCCATCTCCTTCCCAAGGCCTACATCAGTGCTGCATCTTAGTCAAAAGAAATGCCAATTTGACTTCAAACAACCTTGAAAGTAACAAAGCCTATACTAAATCTCTCTCAGGCTGGGTGCGGTGGCTCACTCCGTAATCCCAGCACTTTGGGAGGCCGAGGCAGACAGATCTGTTTAGCCCAGGAGTTCAAGACCAAGCCTGGGCAACATGGCGAAACTCTGTCTCTACCAAAAATAAACAAACAAACAAAAACACACACATATATATTTTTATATATATTATATATATATAACATATATAACTTATCCAGGTGTAATGGCATGTGCGTGTAGTCTCAGCCAGTTGGAGGCAGAAGCATCACTTGAACCCAAGAGGTTGAGGCTGCAGTGAGCCTTGATGGGACCACTGCACTTCAGCCTGGGTAACAGAGCGAGACCCTGTCTCAAATAAAGTAAACATAAATCTCTTTCAGAGGGTTGGTTGAGGAAGTTGAGGAAGGAGCTACCTTATTGAAACAATAGCAAGTTCTCAAGCTTCAAAATTCCACCTTAAGGAAATTGTTTAAATCTTTCTTCAGTTCCCCAAAGGCTCCAGCGCCCCTGTGGGTGCGTGCCCCCAAGTCCCACCCCCAAGTCTCTACTGGTACACAAATGTTGGAGTCTCAATGACTCACAAACCAAGAGTTTCCTCAACAGGTTGGAGTTGGGGAAAGAATGGGATTGGGGGGCAGGGAGAAACTGACTAATTATACCTCAAAAATTATTGTCCCTGTCACATGCAAAAATTAATTGCCTAAATGATTATAAATTCAGGATCCACCACTCCCTCCTTACCAGCCAAGCCTCCTCTCAGGGATAATTAGCATAGGATAATAGGAACGGACTATTAGAAACAACTCAGTTACCTCTCACTTCCTGCTGGGAGCCAGTCCCTTATTCAGATAGGTATTTTAGGCAGGGTTGCTAATGACCTCCAAGCCCATTAGTGACATTCTTCATGTTGGCTTCACATGCTGATGCAGGTGATGTGACTGCCCCCTGGCAAGATGGGAACTTCTCTCTCTGCCCTGGCACAGTTGCACTAATGTTCTTAGGTAGCCCCTACTATTGTGTTCTAGAATTAAAATCCAGGCTAGTAAAAAGGGCTTCAGAAATTGGCCGACCACGAAGTCCTTTCCTATTTCGTTCTTTTCTGCACTGATGTATGAGTAAAAGTTTACGTGGTTGACACAGCGGCCAAACTCCATTTTCTCTGCTAATGAAGAGAGTAGAGGGAAGAAAACACAAAACAAGCCCTGTGTGCACAGCACACACACTGTCATTCTCACAAGGGCCTCTCTGGCTTCCTGGGCAGCTTGCCTCTTGAGGGGAGAGCAGGGCCCCTGGTCATGGTGCCAGGAACTCCTAGTTGCGTCAGAAAGGGGAGCCGCTGCCCATGAAGGCTGAGCAAATTCCCCGAGGCACCCAAACAGCGGGCAAAGGAATTCAGAGGTGGTGGGCCCCTGCTGCCTCCACCCCTCCCACTTATAAAAACACAGGCAACAAGCCATCAAAAAGACATTTTCAACCAGCGAAGCCCTAATATCCAAAATGCATACTCCAATGAATCAATAGGAAAAAAAAAGCAACCCACTAGAAAAAAATAGACATTTCACAAAAGATGAAAAGTATATTTAAAAGACGCTCATCTTCATTAATTAGCAGAATAATGCAACTTAAAACAATAAGATGTCTTTACATCTGATGGCATCAAATGGTAAAGAGGATGTGTAAAAATGGAAACTCATACATGGCTGGGGAGGGAACACATTGGATTCAGTCACTTAGAAAACTATTTGGCAGTACCTAGCACAGTTGATTATTCACACATGCTATGTGCCATTTGTCCCAAAAACCTGACCACTTCTCTTGCAGGTCTCCCAGAACCTTATCTGGATTAGCTATACAAACAAATGAGGTCTGGTTCAAGGACCTGGCATTCCTTTCCTTCCTTCCTTTCTTCTCTCCCTCCTTTCTCCCTTTTCTTCCTTCCTTTCTTTTTACCTTTTGCCTTCCCTCCTTTTCTTTCTTCCTTTATTTTTGCTTTTCAAAATAGTAAAATACAACATACATATAGAAAAATGCATAGAAGACCGGGAACAGTGGCTCACGCCTCTAATCTGAGCACTTCGGGAGGCCTAGCCGGGCGGATCACCTGAAGTCAGGAGTTCGAGACCAGCCTGGCCAACATAGTAAAACCCTGTCTCTACTAAAAATACAAAAAAATTAGCTGGGCATGGTGGCGCACACCTGTAGTCCCAGCTACTCGGGAGGCTGAGGCAGGAGAATTGCTTGAACCCTAGAGGCAGAGGTTGCATGAGCTGAGATAGAGCTACTGCACTCAAGCCTAGGAGACAGAGTGAGACTCTGTCTCAAAAAAAGAGAAAAAAGAAAAATGAATAGAATGTATTTGGACAGTTTAAAAAATAATTACAAAGCAGCCCCCTGTGTAACCAACACTCAGATCAAGAAATAATAATGGCCAAGCATGGTGGCTTATACCTGTAATCCCAGCACAATGGGAGGCCAAAGCCAGAGGACTGCTTGAGCCCAGAAGTTCAAGACCAGACGGGGCAACACAGTGATGTCCTATCTCTATGAAAAATTTTCAAATTAGCTGGGCATGGTGGCATGCGCCTGTAGTCCTAGCTACTTGGGGGGCTAAGGTGAGAGGATCACTTGAGCCCAGAAGGTTGAGGTTGCAATGACTTGTGATTGTGCCATTGCACTCAAGCCTGGGTAACAGAGCAAGATCCTGTCTCAAAAAGAAAAAATAAAATAAAATAAAATAAATAGTAATAATCAGCACCCAAGAAGTTCCCTGTGCATCCCCTGAGTGATCACAACCATCTCCCTCCTATCAGAATTACTGTTACCCTAACTTTCATGATGTTAATTCCTTCTTATTCTTTATAATCTACCACCTGTATTTGAATTTTATATGTGTGGATTCCCACTGTGTACATTCTTCTGTATCATGCTTCTTTCTCTCAATGTTATGTTTGTGGGATTCAAACAACTAATTCACTGGCTGTCACCGCAGGTCACTCATTTTCATTGCTGTATTGTATGAATCCACCACAATGCATCTCTTTCATTGTTTTTCTTTTTTTTTTTTTTTTTTTTTTTGAGACATAGTCTCGCTCTGTCGCCCAGGCTGGAGTGCGGTGGCATGATCTTGGCTCACTGCAACCTCCGCCTCCCGAGTTCAAGCAATTCTCTGCCTCAGCCTCCCGAGTAGCTGAGATTACAGGCACCTGCCACCATGCCCAGCTCATTTTTTTTGTATTTTTAGTAGAGACAGGGTTTCACCATCTTGGCCAGGCTGGTCTTGAATTCCTGACCTCATGGTCCACCCGCCTCAGCCTCCCAAAGTGCTGGCATTACAGGCATGAGCCACCGCACCCGGCTGCATCTCTTTCATTCTATTTCTTTCTTTTTTTTTTTTTTTTTTTTTTTTTTTGAGACAGAGTCTTGCTCTGTTGCCAGGCTGGAGTGCAGTGGTGCAATCTTGCCCCACTGCAACCTCTGCCTCCCAGGTTCAAGCGATTCTCCTGCCTCAGCATCCCAAGTAGCTGGGACTACAGGCACCCGCCAGCATGCCTGGCTAATTTTTGTATTTTTAGTAGAGATAGGGTTTCACCATGTTGGCCGGGATGATCTCAATCTCTTGACCTCGTGATCTGCCTGCCTCGGCCTCCCAAAGTGCTGGTCTTTCATTCTATTCCTGATATATAGGATTGTTGGGCCGGGCGCGGTGGCTCATGCCTATAATCCCAGCACTTTGGGGGGCCGAGACGGGCAGATCACGAGATCGAGATCGAGACCATCCTGGCCAACATGGTGAAACCTCATCTCTACTAAAATTAGCTGGGTGTGGTGGCAGGTGCCTGTAGTCCTAGCTACTCCGGGGGTTGAGGCAGGAGAATCACTTGAACCCGGGAGGCAGAGGTTTCAGGGAGCTGAGATTGCGCCACTGCACTCCAGCCTGGCGACAGAGTGAGACTCCGTCTCAAAAAAAAAAAAAGATAGATAGGATTGTTTCTGCTTTGAGTCTATTATGAACAATGCTGCCAAGAACATTCTTGCACCTAAATCCTGATACCCATGTGCAAGAGCTTTTGTAAAGTGATGGCATAGAGGGGCTTCCCTTTAATCAGGGCTTAGTGCATTCACGATTCTTCCCTGTCTACTCTTTCAAAACCAGCTCTCAGGAAAGGATTAGAAATTCACTCATGGTAAGGTATAAATGGCTGAGAAGGATTAATTTGTAGTCTCTCCCACATAACTGTGAGGTGGGACCAAAGGAATTAATTTCTAGTTGTAGAATTTTAGTATCAAGAGATTGGTGGAGAGAAATCCATTACAGTTAGCCCTAGAAAAAAGCATCACATGGTTGTAATACCATGAACCAAGAAAATCAAAAAGAAAAAATCCACATACACAACAACAACAAACCAGCCAAGGTGTTATACTCTACTTGAAAGGTCAAAAACCACATACAAGAAGTGAAGTCCCACTGGGCACGGTGGCTCATGCCTGTAATCCCAGCACTTTGGGAGGCCGAGGTGGGTGGATTACCTGAGGTCAGGAGTTCCAGACCAGCCTGACCAACATGGCGATACCCCATCTCTACTAAATATACAAAATTAGCTGGGCGGGGTGGTGCGTGCCTGTAATCCCAGCTACTTGGGAGGCTGAGGCAGGAGAATCGCTTGAACCTGGGAGGCAGAGGTTGCAGTGAGCCAAGATCACGCCACTGCACTCCAGCCTGGGCAACAAGAGCTAAACTTTGTCTCAAAAGAAATAAAAGAAGTGAGGTCTCGTCTCTGAGGATCAGTTGGTAGTTAATGGCTAAGTTAACTGGTGATAGAGTGGTCAAAAGTAAGTCCTCAAGCCAGATACCAGCACTTGAACCTCAGCTCCATCAGCTAGACGGGTCACGTTCTCCCAGCCTCAGTTCCTCTTCTGTGAAATCGACATAATGAGAGTACTTACTTCATCAGGCTGTTGTGAAAATAATGACTGAATCACATTTCACACAGTGCTTTATAGTGTAAGTGCTCAAATAGTATTGGGCATCCTTCTGCTTATTTGTATTATTTGATGCTGAGTGTGGGCACTTTCTGTGAGTTGGGATAAGCCAATGATCTGAGTAGGGCTTAATGATACCATTGGAGAGTCTGATAAGATCAAAGCGTAAATGGGAGACAAGAGGAAAAGAGGAAAGAAATGAGAACCACATATCTGCTGGGCAAGATGAAAAGTGCAAAATTTTCAGGGGCAGGTGGGTAAGTGGAGAGGCTGGGCCAGAGAGGCAGAGGGGCTGCTCACCTAGATGAGGCCCAAGAAGCGGTTTGAGTGCGTCAGGATAGAGAGGTCAGGCGTAGTCAATATATGAATAGGAAGGTGCAGGGCAAGGAGTAGGTCAGACAACAGTAAAGGTGTGCATCCCCACAGGATTGCTGTAGATCTACTGGAACTGAGGTCTGTGGCTTGTGATGCAGCTGTGGCTAACAGCTCCTATGCATGCTGATGGCTTCACGTCTCAAGCACCAGTGGAGTCTCTCAGCTTTTCTGCCTCAGAATTTTCCCTTGGCTTGGAAGCTTGTTCAGTCCAACTTGCAGAGACAGCCACAGAAGAAAGGGGTGGGAGCTGGCTGGTAGGAGAGTGGGAGATTGCCAGTTGAGGATGAAAGTTGCTGGATAAATGTCCCAACCTCTCACACTTCAGCAGGACAGTTTTGGGTGGTTTCTACATGGTTCTTCAAAGGTGTGCAGGAAGAATAAGCCAATTGTCCACAGTGAAACCTAGCTCAGCAGTGTACCTTTCACTGGCTTTCCCTCCTTCCCATATCACTCTCCGCTCTCCCTCCCTGTCTTCCTTGGATATCTTCCCAAGTAAACTATTGTCACCCAAGTTCTTGTCTCAGGGACTGCTTTAGGAGGCACCAAACCTAAGTGGTATTATTACTAACACAAATCTGGAGCTGAGATTCCAAAAGCGGAAACAAAAACTAACTTAAATAGAATGTAGTCTGGATGTGGGGGCTCATGCCTGTAATCCCAGCACTTTGTGAGGCCAAGGCGGATGGATCGCTTGAGTCCAGGAGTTCAAGACCAACCTGGGCAACGTGGCGAAATCTCATCTCTATAAAAAAAATAGAAAAATTAGCCAGGTGTGGTGGTGCATGCCTGTAGTCCCAGCTACTTGGGAGGCTGAGGTGGGAGGATCACTTGAGCCTAGGAGGGTGAGGCTGCAGTGAGCCGCCATCATGCCTCTGCACTCCAGCCTGGAAGACAGAGCAAGACACTGTCTCAAAAAAATAATCAATAATAAACTAAAAATAAATATAATAGAATGTTGAAGAAACATGGTCAAAGTGGAAATTAGGAGTGTTTTTGCCAATGGAAAATGTCAAGAACTAATAGATCTTGTTCCAGCAGGTGTAACTAGAGAAAGAGGGGGAAAAAAAGAATAGAGTCAAAATCATTGCATAAGGTAGACGTGCTCAGATAAACCAAACGTGGGGAGGCATATGAATAGAAGAAAAAACAAACTGCAGGAGTATCAGAAGAAAATGTAAGCAATCCTGTGAAAGTAGTCCTCAGAAATTCTCACAAAGGACCATACATGAGGTTGTTCATTACAGGGCTGTTTGTGGTAAGGGGAGTTGGAGGCTCCAGGGGGTCAATGCTGGGGGAAGGGATGAAGGTAGCAGTTAGAAGGAAGAAACTGAGGGTACCATGGCCATGTGGAAGGGCTGTAAAACAGTGTTGAGAGAAGATAGTCAGAATAAGGCCTATGGCACAATATCATTTACCTAAATATATATATATATATATAAACATATTTTATTTATTTATATGCTTCCCATGGAAGGTATATTTTATATATATATATATATATATATATATATATATATATATATATATGTATATGTATTTATTTATTTTTGAGATGGAGTCTCGCTCTGTCACCCAGGCTGGAGTATAGTGGCATGATCTCGGCTCACTGCAACCTTCACCTCCTGGGTTCAAGCTATTCTCCTGCCTCAGCCTCCTGAGTAGCTGGGACTACAGGCACATACCACCACACCCAGCTAAGTTTTGTATTTTTAGTAGAGACGGGGTTTCACCCTGTTGGCCAGGATGGTCTCCATCTCTTGACCTCATGATCTGCCCGCCTTGGCCTCTCAAAGTGCTGGGATTACAGGCATGAGCCACCGTGCCCAGCCCGAGAGCCACCATGCCCGGCCATATATTCTATAAGGAAACATGCAAATGCTGTAAAACCTATCAAATGCATTACTGTGTTGTCTATGGTGTATTGGGGGGATAGGAATGGGAAACGGGATAAAAGGGAATAAACAGACAGACAAAGAGATGTCTCACACAGACCAATTCTGACCATGCGGAATGTGAGCTGAGGAGCTAAGGAGCAGATTAACTCAACTGAGGTCCAAAATGAAAGAAAAGAAGTACAGGGAGATAGTATTATAACCTGAAAGTACGGAAGGCCTTGAAAAAGGTATAAGATGCTAAATACAGCTGGGCGCAGCTACTCACACCAGTAATCCCAGCAGTTTGAGAGGCTGAGGAGAGAGGATCGCTTGAGCTCAATGCAAGACCAGCCTGGGCAATTTATTGAGACCTCATCTTTACTGGAAAAAAAAAAATTAGCCAGGTGTCGTGGTATACACCTATAGTCCCAGCTACTCGGAGGTTGAGGTGGGAGGATTGCTTGAGCTGGGGAAGTCAAGACTGCAGTGAACCATGACTGCACCACTGCACTCCAGCCTGGTGAGGGAGCAAGACCCACTCTCCATTAAAAAAAAAAGTAAAATAAAATGTATACATGCTAAAGTAAAAATTACAACCACTACATACATAAAAACATATCTGGCTGGGTATAGTGGCTCATACCTGTAATCCCAGCACTTTAGGAGGCCAAGGCGGTAGGATCACTTGAGGTCAGGAATTTGAGATCAGCCTGGCCAACATGGTGAAACCCTGTCTCTACCAAAAATATTAAAAATTAGCCAGGTGTGGTGGCCGGCGCCTGTAATCCCAGCTACTCAAGGAGGCTAGAGCAGGAGAATCGCTTGAACCCAGGAGGTGGCAATTGCAGTGAGCTGAGATCATGCCACTGCCACTCCAGCCTGGGCCACAGAGCGAGACTCTGTCTCAAAAAAAAAAAAAGAAGACATCTATTAGGGTGTCAACACAGCATTTTAGTAACAGCTAGAAATTGAAAACGAAATGGTTAGTGGTGTTCCATTTTTACCATAGAGTACTATGCAGGCATAACAAGAATGAGGTGAACCTGCATGTACTGGGAAAGGGCACAGAGTGCAAGGAGGTCATTCTCAGGGTCACAGAGGGTTCTGCTTGCCTCACCCTGGTCCTGATCCTGCCAGGGTATATCTATAGGGGAAGAAGCAAGTCAAAGAATAACAAAAGTGGCCAGGCGTGGTGGCTCATGCCTATAATCCCAGCACTTTGGGAGCCTGAGACAGGTAGATTACCTGAGGTCAGGAGTTCAAGACCAGCCTGACCAACATGGCAAAACCCTGTCTCTACTGAAAATACAAAACTTAGCTGAGCATGGTGTGCATGCCTGTAATCCCAGCTACCCGGGAGGCTGAGACAGGACAATTGCTCAAACCCAAGGTGGGGAGGGCAGAGGTTGCAGTGAGCTGAAATCACACTACTGCACTCCAGCCTGGGTGACAGAGCAAGATTCCATCTAAAATAAAATAAAATAGGCCGGGCGCGGTGGCTCACGCCTGTAATCCCAGCACTTTGGGAGGCTGAGGCGGGTGGATCACCAGGTCAGGAGATTGAGACCATCCTGGCTAACACGGTGAAACCCCGTCTTTACTAAAAACACAAAAAATTAGCTGGGCGTGGTAGTGGGCACCTGTAGTCCCAGCTACTTGGGAGGCTGAGGCAGGAGAATGGTGTGAACCCAGGAGGTGGAGCTTGCAATGAGCTGAGATCACGCCACTGCACTCCAGTCTGGGCGACAGAGTGAGACTCTGTCTCAATAAAAATAAAAAAATGAAAAATTAGCTGAGCATGGTGGCACATGCCTATAGTCCCAGCTACTCGGGAGGCCTAGGCAGGAGAATCACTTGAGCCAGGAGGTCAAAGCTGCAGTGAGCTGTCATTGTGCCACTGCGCTCTAGCCTGGGTGACAGAGTGAAACTCTCTCTCAAATAAAATAAAATTAAAAAGAATAAAAGTACAATACAATATAATTTGTACTGTAAAAATGGCAGGGATATACCTACTATGTATCTACAGTTTTTTGTTTTTTTTTTTAAATGGCAGGGGAACACAAAAAGGAATTTATAATTTGATCTGTACATTCTACACATACATCAGTGTCTAGAATGAAGTGTGCAAATTAAAATAAATAAACATATGTGTTGAAAACGAGTGTAGGGAGTATGAAAGGATTGCTACATGATTAGTTGCTCCATGGTAAGATCTTCCAGAACAGTTTTGAGCAGTGAGGCCAGTTTTTCCAAATGTCTCTGGGTTCTGAAACACTCATCTCTCCAGGGCCCTGTCCCTGGAGAAACGCGCAGGCCAGAGCCTGCACTTTCCAGAGATGCCCATCGGGGGGCAGAAGCACCTATGAGCCGGCTGCCCTGGCAAACTGCCCTGTGACCTGAAATTTAGGGCTGGGCCCCGCCTGCTTCATAGCCATTAAGGCTGCTTATTAAGTTTTTCTGCAGAGCAGCAGATTCACATATGTGCTCTTGGCTGCATATTTTCAAAATTTTGAACATGCATTTGAGTTAAAAGTAACGATCTAATTTTTTTTTCAAAATGGAATTACCCTACTTTCTTTCTTTATGATTATAAAAGTAAAAATACACTTATTATAAAAATTTTTTGGAAAAGTGTAAAATGAGAAAAACACATTTTTATTACCTGAACAAAACACTTGAATGTATTTCTTTTTATACACAAACATTTTACTAAAAGATTTATTCATACTATACATATCATTTTACAGCTGCTTCATTTTATTCATACTATACATATCATTTTATAGCTGCTTCATTTCAACTGGATCAATAAGATCTCATGGGTATCTTTTAAGGGCTCAATGGTAAATAAAATTTACATACATGTTATTAACCTAATTATTTCCATTAAAGCATCCTGACACTCACTGAGATGGGCCAAGACCCATGCCACTGTTTGGGCTTTAGATCTGGTTATGCTATTCTGACCAGAGGACCTGCCATTTCTGGGAAAAAATCAGCAGTGAAGGGACCAAGTGCTTCCGTGGATCCACACTTCTAAATGGCTGTGGAGTTTTGGCAGTCAAGGGCTTTGTGGTCTTTTGTAGGTTCCCTTACACAGTGACTTTCTTTTTCCGTTCTTTTTTTTTTTTTTTTTTTTTTGAGACAGAGTCTCTCTCTTGCTCTATCACCCAGGCTGGAGTGCAATGGCGTGATCTCGGCTCACTGCAACATCCGCCCCCGGGTTCAAGCAAGTCTCGTGCCTCAGCCTCCCTAGTATCTGGGACTACAGGCGCCAACCACCACACCCAGACAATTTTTTGTATTTTTAGTAGAGATGGGGTTTCACCATGTTAGCCAGGCTGGTCTCAAACTCCTGACCTCAAGTGATCCGCCTGCCTTGGCCTCCCAAAGTGCTGCGACTGCAGGCATGAGTCACCATGCCCAGCCACACAGTCACGACTTTTTGAATAATAGATGTTATTTCAATTTATTAGATAACAGAAAATAGATGCACATCAGCTTCAAAAATCTCCCTTGGAAAAGTGACTGATTTGTCTATGTATTGTGTGGAGTGACTTACTAGAAAATGAAGTCTTTGGACTGCCAGATTTTAGTTGCTTCTCCCTCAGGGGAAGTGATTATCTCATATAGAAATTTATAAATGTAGCTCTTGCTATCTACATTGTTTGGGGAAGTTTGATTCAAAAAAGAATAAAGCAGTGGCTTCATATGCAAAGACATATCAGATTTAAACTGTCTTTCTTTCTGGCCCTATTCTTCCAGGAGTGCCTAGAAAACTTAACCAGATAAAAATTAGTTTGGGCTGGGTGCAGTGACTCACACGTGTGATCCCAGCACTTTGGGAGGCCAAGCCGGGCATATCCCTTGAGCCCAGGAGTTTTAGCAACATGGCAAAACCCTGTCTCTAAAAACAAATACAAAATACAAAAAAATTAGCCAGGCATGGATCTGTACATGCATCTGTAGTCCCAGCCACTCAGGAGGCTGAGGTGGGAGGATCGCTTGAGCCCGGGAGGTCAAGGCTGCACTAAGCCGTGGTCATGCCACTGCTTTCCAGTCTGGGTGACAGAGTGAGACACTGTCAAAAAAAAAAAAAAAAAAAAGAAATCTGATTTTTTTTTTAAGTGAATAGTTTCTTGTTTTGGAAGGTGTTCCGATAAATAAAAAGTTAAAAGATTTGCCAACAAATACGAGAACAAATATACCATTTGGAGGGGATCAACCACCATACATATCCAACGCCCAAGGAAACAAAAACTAATTTTGCCACCAACTTACAAAGATCAGTGAATACAGAATTCAGAGAGAAAGTGTGATATTATTTTCTCAAAGGCATAATGAAAAATTTCCAAACCCAAACATCTTGGCAGACAATGGCTCAGACAATGGCTGAACTGAATACTCAAAACCCCAGGAACAATGGGCCACAGATGCAGAAAGGGCCCTGGGTGGTCAGGCTTGTGGTGGGGTGACAGCTTGCCAACCAGCAAGGGCCCCTCTGAAGAGTTCTGCAGTTGTATTCCTTCTTCCTCAGGATTTAGGTCACAGGAGATTGTCCTGCTTTAAACCACCAAGCTTCAAACCACTTCTAAAGTTGTCAATGCCTGGAGGAACTCCAGTCTTTGTCTGTGGTAGGGCAGACAAAGCTGACAGGAAGTTGGAAAGCATATTTTATTACATATGTATTTGTTTTTTGATAGGATGGAAGGCAAAGGTTGTTGACGTTATGAATGTCTGTTTCACAGAACTAAATATGAACAGTGTTATTAAGGAGATAGCTCATCCCAGGGTAAAGACAGCAATAGATGATATAGAGAAGATTACACCAAGCAAACCTGCTGTAAACTGCATTTACCTTTAGGAGATGATAAGCTAAAAATGAAGGGAAGGGATAATGAATGAATGTTAAGAGCTAAAAACTATAAAACTCTTAGAAGAAAATATAGCAGTAAATCAACACAATCTTGGATTAGGCAACAGTTTCTCAGATACCTCATCAAAAGCACAAGTGACAAAATAAAAAAATAGATAAATTGGACTTCATCAAAGTAAAACTTTTGCATTCCAAAGAATACCATCAAGAAAGTAAAAAGACAACCCACAAAATGGGAAAAAATATTTGCAAATCATGTATCTTAAGAGAATTGTAGCCAGAATATAAAAACTCTTACAACTGAACAATAAAAAAACAAATAACTCAATTTTGAAAGTGGACAAAGGGATAGACCTACAAATGCTCAATAAACACACGAAAAGACACTCAGTGTCATTAGCCATCAGGGAAATGCCAATCAAAACCACAATAGATACCACTTTATGCCTACTAGAATGGCTGTAATAAGAAAGATAGATAATAATAAATTCTGTCAAAGATTTGGAGAAACCAAACCCTTACACATTGCTGATGAGAACGTAAAATGGTACAGACTTTTTGGAAAACAATCTGGCAGTTCTTCAAAGAGTTAAAACAAAAAAATTACCTTGTGACCCAGTAATCCCATTCCAAGAGAGTGAAAAACATATGTTCCAACAAAAGCTTGTACATGAATGTTTATAGAAACATTATTCATTATGGCCAAAAAAGTGGAAACAACCCAAATAAATGTTCATCAGCTGATAAGTGGGTAAATAAACATGGTATGAACTTATGTTCTATTTATTCATTAAACCATAAAAAGCAATTACGTACTGATACAGGCTACAACACAGATGAATCTTGAAAACATTATGCCAGCCTGGGCAACATGGTGAAACTCCATCTCTGCCAAAAAAATACGAAAGTTAGCTGGGTGTGGTGGTGTGTGCCTGTAGTCCCAGTTACTTAGGAGCCCGAGGTGGATGGGAGGATCGCTTGGGCCTGAGAGGGGGAGGTTGCAGTGAGCCAAGATCGTACCACTGCACTCCAGCCTGGGCGACAGAGTGAGACCCTGTCTCAAAAAGAAAAAGAAAAAAAAAGAAAAAGCAGAGAAAACAGTATGCTAGCTGGGTGCAGTGGCTCATGCCTGCAATCCCAGAGCTTTGGGAGGTTGAGATGGGAGAATCGGTTAAGCACAGGAATTTGAGGCTTCAGTGAACTGATCACACCGCTGCACTCTGGCCTAGATGACATCTCAAAAAAAAAAAAAAGAAAGAAAGAAAGAAAAAGAAGGGAAGGAAGGAAGGAAGGAAGGAAGGAAGGAAGGAAGGAAGGAAGGAAGGAAGGAAGGAAGGAAGGAAGGAAGGAAAAAAACTTTATGCTAAGTGTCTAAGTGAAAGAACCCAGGCTGGAAGTGGTGGTTCATGCCTGTAATCCTAGCATTTGGGAGGCTGAGGTGGGTGGACCGTTTAAGCCCCAGAGTTCAAGACCAGCTTAGACAACATGGTGAGATCCCATCTCTATTAAAAATTTAAAATCTAGCTGAGTGTGGTGATGTGTGCCTGTAGTGCCAACTACTCAGGAGGCTGAGGTGGGAGGATCGCTTGAGCCTGGGAGGTTGAGGCTGCTGTGAATTGTGTTTGTACCACTGTACTCCAGCCTGGGCAGCCTGGGCGACAGAGAGAGAGAGACCCTGTCTCAAAAAGAAAGAAAGAAACCATACATAAAAGGCCACATATTGTATGATTCCGTTCATATAAAATATCTAGAATAGGCAAATCCACAAAGACGGACAAAGTAGATTAGTGGTAGCTAAGGCCAAAGGGGAAGTAGGAATGGAGAGTGACTGCTAATAGATGTGGGGTTTCTCCTGGGGGGTGATGAAAATGCTCTGGAGTTAGGAAATGCTGATGGTTGCACAGCTCTGCGCATACACTAAAGCTACTATATTGCACACTTTAAAAAGGGAGATTTTATGGGTGTGTGAACCATATCTCAATAAAGTTGTCAAAATAAATACATAAACTAGGAGGACTTCAATAAATAAAAATATAAAGGGAGGTCACAGACTGTCTGATCCCATCTCTCAGCTGAGCAGGAGCCCAGAGTGCTGAGTAGTGACTTGGGTGGGGTGACCAGGCCTGGCTCACCAGCTGCCAAGGGAGGAGTGAGGACAGTCAGGAGACGGCACCCACGGGCAGAAATGGAACCGACACCCATCGTCACTGCTCACTGGAAAAACTCCTGTTAGGTGGCAACCCAGGGAAACTGAGGCAACTGGAATTGAGCAAGAGGGATGGGCAGGAAGGTGGGAGCCAAGGTATTTCCCAAATTAAAGAGCACAGCCAATTCTATAGGTTGCCTGGAACAAGGTGTGAGCAGAGAACTATTAAGGGCACTAAGCAGAAATTGTGTGGTGTTGGCCGGGCACGGTGGCTCAAGCCTGTGATCCCAGCACTTTGGGAGGCCGAGACGGGTGGATCACGAGATCAGGAGATCGAGACCATCCTGGCTAACACGGTGAAACCCCGTCTCTACTAAAAAAAATACAAAAAACTAGCCGGGCGATGTGGCGGGCGACTGTAGTCCCAGCAACTCAGGAGGCTGAGGCAGGAGAATGGTGTGAACCCGGGAGGCGGAGCTTGCAGTGAGCTGAGATCCGGCCACTGCACTCCAGCCTGGGAGACAGAGCGAGACTTTGTCTCAAAAAAAAAAAAAAAAAATTGTGTGGTGTTTAAGGAGACTGACTTGTGTAAGCAGTCATCAACTACCTCCAAAGTGATTCATGACATGACATTCATTTTATTCAGTAAGCTTGCGTGCCTACTGTGGTGCTAGACTGAGGAAATAAAAAGGAAAGTAAGGCCAGGCGCGGTGACTCATGCCTGTAATCCCAGCAATATGGGAAGCCAAGGAGGGTGGATCACTTGAGGTCAGGAGTTCGAGACTAACCTGGCCAACATGGTGAAACCCCATTTCTACTAAAAATGTAAAAATTAGCCAGGCGTGGTAGTGCGTGCCTGTGGTCCCAGCTACCCCAGAGGTTGAGGCAGGAGAATTGCTTGAACCCAGGAGATGGAGATTGCAGTGAGCCGAGAACCTGCCAATGCACTCCAGACTGGGTGACAGAATGAGACTCCATTAAAATAAAAAAAAAAAAAAGGGAAAGTAAGAGCCAAGACTCACAGCCTGGTAAAAATGACAGATGGTAAGTCACTCTACAGTACGACAGGTGCTATGGTGAAAGTGGGTACCAGAGTACAGATAAGGGTCATCAGATTCAGGTAGAACACAGTGACCAAGCAGGTAACAATTTGATTCTCTCTGTCAATTGAGATGCTGAATTCAACTCAGTCTTGACTGGAGTGTGTTCCTCCAAATGTCTGTTACGAATTAAGTTATGATCCCCTCAAAAAGATATGTTGGACCTGGCGCAGTGGCTCATACCACCGCAGGCAAGGCCGGCAGAAAACCCGAGGACAGGAGTTTGAGCCCAGCCTGACCAATGTGGCAAAATGGCATCTCTACCTTTTTTTTTTTTTTTTGAGATAAAGTCTTGCTCTGTCACCCAGGCTGGAGTGCAATGGCATGATCTCGGCTCACTGCAACCTCTGCCTCCTGGATTCAAGCGACACTTCTGCCTCAGTCTCCTGAATAGCTGGAATTACAGGCGCCCGCCATCACGCCCAGATAATTTTTTGTGTATATATATACATATACATATATATATATATATATATATTTTTTTTTTTTTTTTTTGAGATGGAGTCTCGCTCTGTTACCCAGGCTGGAGTGCAGTGACCCGATCTTGGCTCACTGCAAGCTCCGCCTATAGGGTTCACGCCATTCTTCTGCCTCAGCCTCCCGAGTAGCTGGGACAACAGGTGCCCACGACCACGCCCAGCTAATTTTTTGTATTTTTAGTAGAGTTGGGGTTTCACTGTGTTAGCCAGGATGGTCTCCACCTCCTGACCTTGTGATCCGCCTGCCTCGGACTTCCAAAGTGCTGGGATTACAGGTGTGAGCCACCGTATCTGGCTAATTTTTGGTATCTTTAGTAGAGACGGGGTTTCACTCTGTTGGCCAGGCTGGTCTTGAACTCCTGACCTTGTGATCTGCCTGCCTTGGCCTCCCAAAGTGCTGGGATTACAGGTGTGAGCCACCACACCCAGCCTGTCTCTACTTAAAAATACAAAAAGTAGTTGAGCGTGGTGGTGCAAGCCTGTAATCCCAGGTACGTGGGAGGTTGAGGCAGGAGAGTCGCTTGAACCTGGAAGGTGGACGTTGCAGTGAGCCGAGATCACGCTACTGCACCCCAGCCTGGGCAACAGAGCAAGACTCCGTCTAAAAAAAAAAAAAAGATATGTTGACGTTTTAACCCCTTAACCCAGTATCTCAGAGTCTGACCTTAAATGGAAATAGGTCATTGCAGATGTAATGAGTTAAGGTTAGGTCACACTGGAGTAGGATGGACCCCTAATCTAACATGACTGGTGTCGTAAGAAGATGGCCATGTGAAGACAGAGACCCACAGGGAGAACAGGACGTGGGGAGCCTTTCTGCTGCAAGCCAAGGCAAACTACCGGCAGCTAGGAAGAGGCAAGGGAGGGTTCCGTGACCTCTACCAGAGGAAATACGACCTTGCCGATACCTTGATTTTGGACCTGTAGTCTCTAGAAATGCGAGACAATGAATTTATGTTGTTTTATGCCACCCAATTTGTTGTATTTTGTTATGGCAGCCCAGGGAAACTAACACAGCCTCCCAAAGCTGAGGCTCTATCAACTTGCACACAAAAAAAGTTTGTAGTCTTTACTTGAAGGGTTGTTTCCATTAACATTAACAACAACAACAACAACAACAACAACAACAACAACAACAACAACAAATACCTTCAAATCCCCTGGGATTCCAAAGCTGTTCCCAAGAGTGCTGGTTTCCTGATGGAGTCTGGTGCTGGCTCTAGTACATCTTACTCTGGTGAAATGGACTCAGCTTCCTTCAGAAGCACCTGGAAATGCCATTTTCAGGTCCTATGTGAGGCTGAAATAATGGATAAATTGGGCTTCTTTTTTCTAGGGTTTTGGTTTTTTTACTTTTTTTTTTTGGAGACGGGGTCTCGCTCTGCCTCCCAGGCTGGAGTACAGTGGCACGATCTCGGCTCACTGCAACCTCTGTCTGCCAGGTTCAAGCAATTCTCCTGCCTCAGCATCCCGCGTAGTTGGGATTACAGGTGCACGCTGCCACGCTCGGCTAATTTTTTGTATTTTAGTAGAGATAGGGTTTCACCATGTTGCTCAGGCTGGTCTCGAACTCCTGAGCTTAGGTAATCTGCCCGCCTCGTCCTCCCAAAGTGCTGGGATTACAGGTGTGAGCCACCACGCCCATCCTGTTTTTTTGTTTTTTTACCTTTTTAAGAAATAAATTATTTTTTGGGGGTGGGTGCGACTGGGCATGCTGGCTCATGCCTGTAATCCCAGCACTATGAGAGTCCAAGGCAAGTGGATCACTTGAGGTCAAGAGTTTGAGACCATCCTGGTCAACATGGTGAAACCCTGTCTCTACTAAAAATACAAAAATTAGCCAGGCATGGTGGTGGGTGTCTGTAATCCCAGCTACTCTGGAGGCTGAGGCAGGAGAATCTCTTGAACCCGGGAGATAGAGGTTGCAGTGAGCTGAGATGATGCCACTGCACTCCAGCCTAGGTGACAGAGAGAGACTCCGTCTCAGAAAAAAAAAAAAAAAATATTTTTTTAAATGGAAATAGAGACAGGGTCTCAATATGTTGCCCAGGCTGGTTTTGAACTCCTGGGCTCAAGCAATCCTTCTGCCTCAGCCTCCCAAAGCCTCCCAAAGTGTTGGGATCACAGGCATGAACCACTGCACCCAGTATATGTATATATATTTTGGAGATAAGGTTTCAGTCTGTCTACCCAGGCTTGGGTTTACTGGGGTGATTACAGCTCATTACAGTGTCATACTTGCGGGCTGGAGTGATCCTCCCACCTTAGCCTCTAGAGTAGCTGGCTGGGACTACAAATGTGCACCACCACACCCAGCTAATTTTTTTTTGTTTTTTTATAGAGATGGTTGTCAATTTTTTGCCCAGGCTGGTCTTGAACTCCTGGCCTCAAGCAATTCTTCAGTTAAGGGAGATTACAGGCTGAGCCACTGCACCCAGCCCTTTTTTCTAGTTTTTAAAAGACACTGAAGAACTTATATTTCCATATATGTGATAGTTTTTCTCTTTCTTTCATTTATTCATTCAACAAACCTGTACAGCACATCTACTGTGTGTCAATGGTGGATGGTCTCTGCCCTCACGGAGTGTGGAACCCCGGGGCGCCTTCTCACTATTGCACCTGTGCTGCCGCTGCCTCTCCGCCTTTCCAGGCCTCCTCACTGAATAATGTCTGCCCAACTCATAGCATGTCCTCAGTGGTGAAAACCTCCACCTTTGCAGGCAAATATGAGTTTTTGGAGCCTTCAAAACCATGTCTGAAGAATAAAATGTATGATTAAGCAGGAAAAAAAAAGATTAAGTCTCGGTTTTTCCTCTAAAAATCTCAGGAAAAAAACCCAAAATATTTTAATGGCAATACCAATGGGATACATTTATAGCTCATAAGATGATGCTGTAGAAGAACAATGTTATTCAGATATAAAAAATGACTTATTACATCATGGTCATAGAAGGAGAACCTTTTAAGTCAAGCCCGGAGTTCTCACGTGGCAGCCTTTCTCTCATGTTTTTTTTTCTTTGTGTTATTCTTTCCTCTAGATAGAGGCGCAGGGTGAAGGGAGCAGTATCTTTCATCTCTTCTTTCTTTCTCTTGAGTACGTTGATGGTGACTGGTGCATGGCTCAAACCTTTCATAGCTGCCAGGACTTTCCAGACTCTTGATTGCCCTCATTATTTTTCCTGCCTTGTCCAGGGTTCTCCTTCCAAGGTCGTTTTCTGGTTGTGATGTAAGCCTCATCACAGCTCCCATAACACATCACAAGACACGTACACTGCAGACACTCACAAAGCTGAACTGCAAGAGAAAACAGGAAGCAGGCTGGGCTTTCCATTCACAGAGGAAAGCGTCTCAAGATGCCTGGGAAAGTGACTCCAGGGCTTGTGACCCAGTGAACTGAACCTAGTTTCTCCTTCCTTCCTTCCTTCCTCCTTCCTCCCTTCCTTCCTTCTTCCTCCTTCCTTCCTTTCTTCCTTCCTCCTTCTTCCTTCCTTCCTTCTTCCTTCCTTCTTTCCTTCTTTTTTCTTTCTTTCTCTCTCTCTCTCTCTTTCTCTTTCTTTCTCTCTTTCTCTCTTTCTTTCTCTCTCGCTCTGCCATCCAGGCTGGAGTGCAGTGGTGCAATCATAACTCACTGCAGCCTTTAACTCCCAGGCTCAAGCAATCTTCCCACTTCGGCCTCCCCAAGTGTTGGGATAGCAGGCGTGAACTGCCATACCGGGTCATTACTATTTCTTGACTCAAGTGTCAGTTACACAGAGAGCTGCTTTGTAATTATTTGTTAAATTGTCCAAATATGTTCTATGCATTTTTTTCCCCCTTCCTTCCTTCCTTCCTTCCTTCCTTCCTTCCTTCCTTCCTTCCTTCCTTCCTTCCTTCCTTCCTCCCTCCCTCCCTCCCTCCGTCCCTTCTTCCTTCCTTCCTTCCTTCCTTCCTTCCTTCCTTCCTTCCTTCCTTCCTTCCTTCCTTCCTTCCTTCCTTCCTTCCTTCCTTCCTTTCTTCCTTTCTTCTTTTTTTGGAGAGGGTCTTGCAGTCTTGCGTCACTGCCCAGGCAGGAGTGCAGTGGCACAATCACGACTCACTGCAGCTTCAACCTCCCAGACTCAAGCCATCCTCCCACCTCAGCCTCCCAAGTTTCTGGGACTTCAGGCACATGCCACCACATCCAGCTAATTTTTTATTTTTTATAGAGAGAGGGTCTTGCCACGTGGCCCAGGCTGGTCTCAAACTCCTGGGCTCAAGTGATTCTCCCATCCCAGCTTCTGCAAGTGCTGGGATTACATGTGTGAGCCACCATGCCCAGCCCGAGCCTAGTTGTTAAGTCTAGAATACTCCTTCCTGATGTGTGGAAATAGCAAAGGTTAAATTCAGTGTTCCATAAGGCAATTGTATATCTGATGACCACAATTTGTTATATCAGAAGACCACCATCTCTGCAAATGAGGAGGCTTCATTCACTCATTCATTCATTCATTTATTCACCAGATATGTACGAAGTGACAGACACTTTAATAGGCAATAGGAAATCTAAAACTGGAAACACAGTATGTGCCCTTGAGGGGTTCATGGCAGGGAGACAGATCTAAATAGAATCTGGTGTGATATGGCCTGAAGGTAGCCATGACTTCTTCGTCCACCCTTCTCATCGTTTTTTTTTTTTTTAATTGAGTCGGAGTCTTGCCCTGTTACCCAGGCTGGAGTGTGATGGCGTGATCTCGGCCCACTGCAACCTCTGCCTCCCGGGTTCAAGCAATTCTCCTGCCTCAGCCTCCCAAGTAGCTGGGATTACAGGTGCCCGCCACCATGCTCAGCTAATTTTTGTATTTTTAGTAGAGACAGGGTTTCGCCATGTTGACCAGGCTGGTCTCGAACTCCTAACCTCGTGATCCACCTGCCTTGGCCTCCCAAAGTGCTGGGATTACCGGCATGAGCCATTGCACCCGGCATGGTTTTTTGTTTGTTTGTTTGTTTGATATGGAGTCTTGCTCTGTCGCCCAGGCTGGAGTGCAGTGGTGCGATCTCGGCTCACTGCAACCTCCACCTCACAGGTTCAAGTGAGTCTCCTGCCTCAGCCTCCCAGGTAGCTGAAACTACAGGCATGCGCCATTATGCCCAGCTAATTTTTGTACTTTTAGTAGAGACGGGGTTTCATCATGTTGGCCAGGCTGGTCTTGAACTCCTGACCTCAAGTGATCCACCCACATTGGCCTCCCAGAACTCTAGGATTACAGGCATGAGCCACTGCACTCGGCCTTCATCCACACTTCTAAGCCCTGTAGATCCAGCCCAGCATCTAAATTACCCTGCTCCAAAGACATGAGCAGGAAAAGGACGAGCAGACATCACACATTACCAAAAAAACTTCCCAATCACTGCCTTTTAAAAACCTCTCTGCTCCTTCCCCAAAGTGCCCTCTCATCGCAGTTGCTGCACCTCAGCTCTCATCCCATCCCGCCCCAAAAACTAGGATCTTAGCTTTTTCTCCCCTCCTCACATCACCCCTCCACTTGTCATCTGGTTTAGTAAAACAAGACTTGGCCCCAAGCATCTTTCAAGATTGTCTCTAAGGGGCTTCAATTCAAAGTGGTTTGGTGTTGCTGCACCATGATGTAAAAGCCCAGGGGAAGCCTGGAGTCAGAGGAAGGGGGATCTCAGAAGCCAGACCAATTTTTGTAGTGGCTGCACCTACCCTTGATTTTCTGAATCAGAATCTAAACAAAATTCTGTCTCTTTCTCTCCCTCTCTTTTTCCACTTGATGAAAAAGTTGAGTGGTCTGTTCTGCAGGACAGTTTCTCACAGTTTGAATGTTGCTGATTATAATATTGCTGTACTTCCTGGTAGTTAGAGTTTGAGGTTAAAGCGGGTTCAGGTGTGACTATTTTGGCCAGACTACTTCTAGGGTTACCAGGATTAGTAAATAAAAATACAAGATGCCAAGCTAAGTTTTAATTTCAGATAATGAGCTTTTTTTTTTTTTTTTTGAAATAGAGTCTTGCTGTGTCGCCCAGGCTGGAGTGCAGTGGCGATCTCGGCTCACCACAACCTCTGCCTCCCAGGCTCAAGCATCAAGCAATCCTCCCACCTCAGCCTCCCAGGGAGCTGGGACCACAGGCATGCACCACCTTGCCTGGCCAATTTTTTGTAAGGATGAGGTCTTGGTATGTTGCCCAGGCTGGTCTTGAACTACTGGGCTCAAGCAATCTGCCTGCCTCGACCTCCCAAAATGCTGGGATTACAGGTGTTAGTCACTGCGCACAGTCCCTGAACTTTTTTTTTTTGGCAGGGGGCAGGGGGACAAAGTCTCACTCTGTCACCCAGGTTGGAGTGCCGTGGCATGATCTCAGCTCTCTGCAACCTCCAACTCCCTGGTTCAAGCGATTCTCCTGCCTCAGCCTCCTGAGTAGCTGGGATTACAGGCACGGGCCACTACGCCCAGCTAATTTTTGTATTTTTACTAGAAATTGGGTTTCACCGTGTTGTCCAGGATGGTCTCGATCTCCTGACCTCATGATCTGCCTGCCTTGGCCTCCCAAAGTGCTAGGATTACAGGTGTGAGCCACTGTGCCCAACCTGGTCCTTGAACATTTTTCAGCATATGTATGTCTCATGGAACATTTGGGATATATTTATACTAAAATTTATTTGATATTTGAAACCCAAATTTAACTGGATACTGTGTATTTTATCTGGAAACCCAAACTACTTCACAAAATGTATGGTGTCCACTCGTCAGGAGCTGAATATCTGGCTCTCGCTCTTTTTGCGATGTTAGAAGCTATTGATGGTCATGGCCTAGACTGATTATTTCCCTAGAGGCTGTAAAATGATGATATTCTAATTCTATCTTTTTTCTTCATTTCTTAGCTGGAATATGTCTATAAAGAGGAACTTTTCCTTGTCAACTATTTGGTTTCCTTGGTTATTTTCATACAGAGAAAGCAGGCGACATGCTTATTTCTGTCCTTTACCAGTTTTCAGAATAATTAATCGGTTCCCTAGAACTTGCCAAAGGTGACCAATGGGTTGTGTTCTTGACTTTAAAAGTATCATTATGATCTCAGGTTTTTTGTTTCTTTTTTGAGACAGAGTCTCGCTCTGTCGCCCAGGCTGGGGCACAGTGGCGCGATCTTCACTCACTGCAAGCTCTGCCTCCCGGGTTCACGCCATTCTCCTGCCTCAGCCTCCTGAGTGGCTGGGACTACAGGCGCCTGCCACCATGCCCAGCTAATTTTTTGTATTTTTAGTAGAGACGGGGTTTCACCATGTTAGCCAGGATGTTCTCGATCTCCTGACCTCGTGATCCACCTGCCTTGGCCTCCCAAAGTGTTGGGATTACAGGCGTGAGCCACCATGCCTGGCCAAACTCAGGTATTTGGACATGTATATATTTTGACCCATTGCAGCTGTTATTCTTTCAGACACTCAAATTGTTCCATATTTGGCAAATCAGAGTCTCTTGAACTTGGCTACTGGGTACTTTCGATGCCACCCCAACGGTCTTTGTTAGGTTCTTTGCTTTCTGGTGTAACAAGATATTCCAGAATCATCTTACGCATTTCTTAGCTCTGGCATGGAACTAGACATTTCTCTTAGGAACTCTTTTAGTAGGAAATGATATTTAGAGATCAAACATTTCCTACTCCCCTATTTAAAATTACAACCCCCCTGCAAGTTACACATAGACCTATGTTCCCTGAGATCCCCTTACCTGATCTACTTTTTTCCATACGGTTATCACCTTCTAACATATGAATTTGTTGATTGCTTTTCTCTCAGCGTGAGACTGTAATCACCTTCTAACATATGAATTTGTTGATTGCTTTTCTCTCAGCATGAGACCGTAAGCTTCTCAACAGCAGAGACTTGTTCACTGTCTGATACACAGCACAACAGCAGACACTCAATAAATACTCCTTTAATGAGACGAGACGATGACTATATATCACCAAATTACTTTTTTTTTTTTTTTTTTTTTTTTTTGAGACAGAGCCTTGTTCTGTTGCCCAGGCTGGGGTGCAGTGGCACATCTTGGCTCACTGCAACCTCCACCTCCTGGGTTCAAGTAATTCTCGTGCCTCAGCCTCCCGAGTAGCTGGCATTGCCACCATGCCCGGAAAATTTTTGTATTTTTAGTAGAGATGGGGTTTCACCACGTTGGCCAGGCTGGTCTGGAACTCCTGACTTCAAATGATCTGCCTGCCTCGGCTTCCCAAAATGCTAGGATAACAGGCATGAGCCACCGCACCCAGCCCCAAATTACATTTTTGAAGTGTTCATTCTCACTTCTGGTGGAGAATGTATTAGGGAGGGACTGATGTGAAGCAGGGAAGCCACTAAAGAGGCTTTTTCAGTTGTCCAGGGGAAAAACGAGGGTAGCTTAGACTAAGAATGTGTCTGTGGAAATGGAAAGAAAAGTGAGGTAGAGACAAGAGGTATTTAATAGAACTGACTAAACATGGTGATGGACTGGATGTGTGGGATGAGGGAAAAGTAACAATGAAAGATGACTTAAAGAATTTGCCCTGTGCAAATAGATGGATAAAGAAGCTAAAGGGGTGAAGGGGAGGGGAGAGGAGAGGGAGAGATTTTGAGGATAAAGAGAATGAAGAGCTCCAATGTGGAAATGCAGGATTTGAAGTGCCTGTTAGCTAGGTGGAGACATAAAGCAAGAGGAGGATGGATGAGTCTGGGCTCAGGCATGGAGATGTAAAATTGGGTGTCATTAGTATTTAGGTGGTATTTAGAGCTCTGGAGTAGATGAGATCATTTTGACAGCTTTAGACAGCGACTAGATGCTATTTCAGAACCAAGCCCTAAAGTACCCCAACACTAATGGTCAGATAAAGGAGAAGCCTGCTAAGAAGACTGAGAAGAGGAGTCTATAGAGGTAGAGGAAAACCAGGAGAGAGTATCATCATTAAAACCAAGAAGGAAGAATGCCTGGAGAAGGAGGAGGTGGTCAACTGTGTCAAATGCTACTGAAGGGTCAAATGCTACTGAAGGGTCAAGGGTCAAGGGCAGAGGTCGACCCATTAGATTTTGCAATATATAAGTTGCTGGCGACCTTTACAAAGGAAGTTTCAGTGGAACAGTAGGGTGATGAGTGAACAGGAAGAATGAAACCAGACAGAGTAGACTCTAGACTCTTTCTTTTTCTCCTTGTTTTGAGACAGGGTCTCACTCTATCACCCAGGCTGGAATGCAGTGGCAGAATCATAGCTCACTGCAGCCTTGAACTCCTGGGCTGAAGTGATCCTCCCACCTCAGCCTACAGAGTTACTGGGGGTATAGGTGTGCGCCACCTTGCTGGGCTAATTTTTCATTTTTTTGTGTGAAGACAGTGTCCAACTATGTTGCCCTGGCTGGCCGCCAACTCCTGGCCTCAAACGATCCGTCTGCCTCAGCCTCCCAAAACATTAGGATTACAAGCATGAGCCTCCGCACCTGGCCCGGACTACTATTTCAAGAAGCTTTGTGATGAAGGGGAGAAAAGGAGCAGTAGTTGGAGAGAGATGCAGAGGCGAGGAATGGGTATAGTCAAAATGAGAGATGCTGTGTAATAATGAGATGCCCCTGTGTAGTAGGAGAGCCTACTGACACAGGACTGAGAAGAAACTGAAGACTGTTGGCAACATCCATGCAAGAAATAAGAAAGACCTGAACCAGGACAGGAAAAAACAGCTAATGGAATTTATGAAGCAGGTTGACCTAGGAGTCCTCCATTTCCAGACCAGGAGGCAAATGCCAGGGTACATCATTTCTCGGGATCCAAACCTACCTGCTGAACAGACTATCTTCGCCGCACTGTCACCCCAAATAAACACACAGATGGAAACACCTGACCCTTTCGAAAAGCATAGAAAGCAGGATGCACACTGGGATCCTGAACAAATGGCCAGCTGCACGTAGGGTGGCCTGATCTGGGTTCAAAGCCAAGAAAGCACACGGAGTTTCCTTGCTCCCCGACTAGATTTAAGTAGGGGTTGAAAGCACTCTTCTCTGGCTACCCAGGGATTAACCATGTGTTTCAGCAAGTGATTTAAAATCATTACTCGTCTCCTTTGGTTGAACCTCAAACGTTTGAAATGTACACAGCTTGGCAGGCTGGACAGTGCAGCTGAGCATCAAGAGGCCATGTCCCAACCATCTGTTGCCCTTAATTCCAGCTTTCTGCCCTTCCCGCGGCTTGGGAGCACTGGGCTTGACAGGCAGATGCAGGACAAAGACAACTGCAGCCTTGGCTTCAAACAGTTGCTCATACAGTGTCTTGGGTGGTGGTGGGAGGGATGGGGAAATCATTGAGTTGATTCTAAGTGCTTTGCCTTGACATATGGAGTTTTTTCCTCCACCTTAGAGATCCAGAGAGTTTTAGAGACAAAGACTAAGGATGTTATCTTTTGTTTCCCTTCCATCAGGGTGGATCAGTGGATTTCAAACTGTGCTCAGCTACTCTGAGGTCATTCAGCAGTGCCAATGGAAAGATTAGAATCTCATTACAATTATATGTAAATATTTTTCTCTTTTTTCTTATTTTATTATTATTATTATTTTTGAGACAAGGTCTCGCTCTGTTGCCCAGGCTGGAGTGCAGTGGCATGATCTTGGCTTATTGCAGCCTTGACCTCCCCTAGGTCCCATCTCAGCCTCCAGAGTAGCTGGGACTATAGGCACATGCCACCATGCTCAGCTAATTTCGTTTGTATTTTTTTTTTCCCTTAAATACGGGCTTTTGCCATGTTATTCAGGCCGGTCTCAAACCCCTGGAGGCTCAAGCGATCCTCCTGCCTCAGCCTCCCAAAGTGTTGAGATTATAGACATGAGCCACCGCCTCTGGCCCTATTTAAATATGTCTTAAAACAGCTATTAAAATGTTTAGGGGGCCGGGTACAGTGGCTCACGCCTGTAATCTTTGGGGGGCCGAGGCAGGTGGATCATGAGGTCAGGAGATCGAGACCATCCTGGCTAACATGGTGAAACCCTGTCTCTACTAAAAATACAAAAAATTAGCCGGGCGTGGTGGTGGGCGTCTGTAGTCCCAGCTACTCGAGAGGCTGAGGCAGGAGAATGGTGTGAACCCAGGAGGCGGAGCTTGCAGTGAGCCGAGATTGCGCCACTGCACTCCAGCCTGGGCAACAGAGTGAGACTTCGTCTCAAAAAAAAAAAAAAAAAAAAAAAAGTTTAGGGGACAGGTTTGGTGGCTCACACCTGTAATCCCAGCACTTTGGTAGGCTGAGGCAGGAGGATAGCTTGACCAGCCTGGGCAACATAGCAAGACCTTGTCTCTATAAAAAAATTTGACAACTTAGCCAAGTATGGTTCCGTGTGCCTATAGTCTCAGCTACTTGGGAGGCCGAGGTGGTAGGGTCACTTGAGCCCAGGAGTTCAGGGTTTTAACACACTGTGATCGTACCTGTGAATAGCCACTGCACTCCATCCAGCCTGGGCGTCACAGCAAGACTCTGTCTCTAAAAAAGTTTAGTCCATAAAAATATAAGTGCATTAAGCACTTACTTTTAGCATGTCAAGACCTTGGTGGTTTAAGTTGCATCACCAGGTAAACTAATTTTTTAAGAGGGCAGCCAATTTTATTTTTTATTAATAGATTTTATATTTTAGAAAAATTTTAGGCCAGGTGCGATGGCTCACACCTGCAATCCCAGCACTTTGGGAGGCCAAGGCAAGTGGATCATGAGGTCAGGAGATCAAGACCATCTTGGCTAACATGATGAAACCCCGTCTCTACTAAAAATATAAAAAATTAGCCAGGCATGGTGGCATGCGCCTATAATCCCAGCTACTTGGGAGACTGAGGCAGGAGCATCGTTTGAACCTGGGAGGTGGAGGTTGCAGTGAGCCTAGATCACGCCACTGCACTCCAGCCTGGGTGACAGAGCGGGACTCCATCTCAAAAAAACAAACAAAACAAAAAACAAAAAGGAAAGAAAAATTTTAGATTTGCAAAAACATTGAGCAAATAATAGAATTCCCATGTTACCTTCCCCTTTCCAGCAGTCACTTTCTCCTATTATGAACATCTTAAATTGATAGGGTACATTTGTCACAATTGATAGACCAATGTTGACACATTATTAACTAAAGTCCATAATTTATTCATATTTCCTTAGTTTTTACCTAAAGGCCTTTTTCTGTCCCTGGATCCTGTTTAAGATAATACCTTACATTTTGCTCTTATATCTCCTTAGGCTTCTCTTGGCTGTGACAATTTTTCAGACCTTCCTTGTTTTTGATGACCTTCTGAGTTTTGAAGAGTACTAGCAGAGAATTTTGTAGTATGGCCCTCTAGTGAGATTTATCTGATGGTTTTCTCACAAGTAGACTGGAGTTAAGAGACTTGGGAAGGAAGATCACAGAGATAAAGGTGTCATTTTCATGATATCATATCAAGGGTATGTACTGTCAACATGATTTATGAGTGTTGATGTTGACCTTGATCACCTAGCTGAAGCAGTATTTGTTTTTATCTTTTTTATTTTTTTTATTTTTTTTTGAGAAGGAGTCTCACTCTATCACCCAGGCTGGAGTGCAATGGCACAATCTCGGCTCACTGCAATCTCTGCCTCCCTGGTTCAAGCAATTCTCCTGCCTCAGCCTCCCAGGTAGCTGGGATTACAGGCACCTGCCACTCCACCTAGCTAATTTTTGTATTTTCAGTAAAGATGGGGGTTTCACCATGTTGGTGAGGCTGGTCTCGAACTCTGACCTCTAATGATCTGCCCGCCTCGGTCTCCCAAAGTTCTGGGATTACAGGTGTGAGCCATTGCACCCAGCCTATTTTTACTCTTCTTTAAATTATAAATTATTTAAGTATCGATTCACAGATATTCATTCTACACTTTGGGTTGTAATCCAATATTACTTTATCTTGTTGGTGACATTGTTCCAACTTTGGCCACTGGGGCACAGTTGACTCCTGTGCCTCCCTGACATACCCCCATCTGTGTAATATTTTTTTATTTTTTGAGACAGAGTTTCGCTCTTGCTGCCCAGGCTGGAGTGCAATGGTATGATCTCAGCTCACTGCAACCTCTGCCTCCCAGGTTCAAGCAATTCTTCTGCCTCAGCCTCCCAAGTAGCCAAGATTACAAGCAAGTGCCACCACGCCTGGCTAATTTTGTATTTTTAGTAGGGATGGGGTTTCTCTATGTTGGTCAGGCTGGTCTCGAACTCCCAACCTCAGGTGATCTGCCCACCTCAGCCTCCCAAAGTGGTGGGATTACAGGTGTGAGCCACCGTGCCCAGCAGTAATTTTTTTCTAAACTCAATTTTGTGCAGACTTTGGCACAAGCTCCTCCCAGCATCTGAGCCCAGTTAGCACTGAGATGGGTGTGTCAAGCGGATGTTGCAGTGCTGTGCCAGCCTGGGCACGTCTGCTCGTGAAGAGCAAAGCAATGAAGAGCCGAGAGCTTCCTGCAGTTGGGTGTACCAGGCTCCATAAACCACCAGACCTGTAACAGAGAACACCACTGGCAGAGTGATGAAATTGTCTTGTTTGTTTAATATTTGTCATAAGTTTTAGTTGTTTATTGCCTGATTTTTATGTTTATGATGACGAAAAGCAGTTGTTAGATATTTTGATAGTTACTCATTCAACTTTGAAACAAATATTTCTACTGCTTCTCTTTCTAGCGTCTAGATTGGTTTAATTGAAGACTATTCTAATCTCAAAAGAGAATCTGAAAAAAAATCCTTTAGCAGGAGTTAAGAGCACAAATCCTGGATTGGGACTGCCTAGATTTAAGTCCTTGACCTCAGACAAATTACTCCTCTGTCCCTCAGTTTTCTCATTTACAAAAGGGGGATGTTAATGATAGACCCACTTCAAAACGTTTGCTAAGTGAATTAATATATGCAAAGTGATTAGGACAGGGCCTGGCATATAGTGAGTGCTACGTAACAGTTTTTTGTGGCGGCTGTTGTTGTGTCTCGCTCTGTCACCCAGGTTGGAGTGCAGTGGTGTGATCACGGCTCACTGCAGTCTCAACTTCCTGGGCTCAAGCAATCCTCCCACCTTGGTCTCCCAAGTAGCTGGAACTACAGACATGCACCACGATGCCTGGCTATTTTTCAAATTGTTTTTTGTAGAGACAGGGTCTCGCTATGTTGCCCAGGCTGGTCTTGAACTCCTGGGCTCAAGTGATCCTCCTGCCCTAGCCACCCAAAGTGCTGGGATGACAGGCAGGAGCCACAGTGCCCAGCCAGTAATAGTTGTTATCATTATTATTTATAACCATCCATCTGTATGATCAGAATTTTCTCAGAACCGTGTGTACCAAAGCAAAATGCAAAAATAAGTTGGATGCGGAGACTGAAATAAGACTGTGAATTGGTCAGAACTCTGACTTAAAAATGCAACAGAAACTGGCTCTGGATGATTTTAAGCAGAAGAGGGATTTATGGTAAAGATGCTGGGCAGCCCACAGGTCTCTGGGAAGGCTAAAGAGCCAGTTTAGGGCATGAATGAGAGCAAAGGGTGTGAGACAGCAGCCAGGAACATGGCCAGAACTGTGGAGCACAAGCTATGCAGACAGTCCTGCTCTGTTCTCAGAACACTGGGCAGCTGAGCCACAACCATGGCTGGGGTCTGAACCATGACCCTGCTGCTGTTGCCCTGGAATCTGGACAAGGCTGCAGTAGCCATGGCCACTTCCACCAGAAAAGTTTCTGTGCTGGGCTCTCGCTTGGTCCAGGCTCCTGGGTCCATAGAACCTGAGTGGCCCAGCCAAGATCACATGACTAAGCTCTGCAGCTAAAGTAGGTTGAGAAGCATCTGGCATTTTCAGCCTCTATGTTGACAGGTAAGCAATAGGCTCCAGCTTCCACGAAGACTCCTAAGATGGCATCTTCTACAAACCTGGGAAGGGACTCCAAAACTGGGTAGCCAAAAAGTAACAAATGTTACTCATTACCCTGCTTTCAAATTTTGTTCCATCTTATTGGCATCATTGATGGACTTTACTTTTTAATTTTTATTTTATGTTTTCGAAACGGAGTTTCGCTCTTTTCGCCCAGGCTGGAGTGCAGTGGCGCCATCTCGGCTGACTGAAACCTCCGCCTCCGGGGTTCAAAGGATTGCTCCACCTCAGCCTCCCAAGTAGCTGGGATTACAGGCGCCCACCACTACACCCAGCTAATTTTACAAAAAACTACAAAGTTTTAGTAGAGAAGGGGTTCCTCCATGTTGGCCAGACTGGTCTCAAACTCCTGACCTCATGATTCACCCGCTTAGGCCTCCTAAAGTGTTGGGATCATAGGCGTGAGCCACCGCGCCCGGCTCACTGATGGACTTTATAACAAGCACCTGGCCCAGTGCTCTGGTATCCCTTGTATTTTTCCTTTTTTAAAAAAATAGAGACGGGATCTCTCTATGTTGCCCAATCTGGAGTGCAGTGGCACAATCTCAGCTCACTGCAACCTCTGCCTCCTGGGTTCAAGCAATTCTCCTGCCTCAGCCTCCTGAGTAGCTAGGATTACAGGCGTGCACCACCACACCTGGCTAATTTTTGTATTTTTAGTAGAGACGGGTTTTGCCATGTTGGCCAGGCTGGTCTCGAACTCCTGACCTTAGGTGATCCTCTCTCCTCGACCTCCCAAAGTGCTAGGATTACAAGTGTGAGCCACCGTGCCTGGCCGTATTTTTCCTTTTTTTAAAGACTAGAGATGGAATCTCGCTATGTTGCCCAAGCTGGATTGCAGCAGCTATTCACAGGCATACCACAGCACACTGCAAACTGAAATTCCTGGGCTCAAGTGCTCCTCCCACCTTAGCCTCTCAAATAGATGGGACTACAGGCAAACACCACCATGCCTAATTTTGTATTTTGTATTTTTTTTTAATGGAGTCTTGTCCTATTGCCCAGGCTGGAGTGCAGTGGTACAATCTCAGCTCACCGCACCCTCTGCCTCCCAGGTTCAAATGATTCTCTTCCCTCAGCCTCCCGAGTAGCTGGGATTACAGGCACGTGTCACCACACCCGGCTAATTTTTGTATTTTTATTAGAGACGATGTTTCACCATGTTGGCCAGGCTGGTCTCGAACTCCTGACTTCAGGTGATCCTCCTGCCTCAGCCTCCCAAAGTTTTGGAAGTACAGGCATGAGTGACTACACCCAGCCTAATTTTGTATTTTTTAAATCAACAGATGCCAAAATGAACACTACTATCATGTGGACACTTTGAAATGTTGTGCTTTCAAAACGAAATCTTCATGTTAGAATGTTGCAAACCCTTAACATCATCCCAACACTCCTTTCCAAAGTGGAGAAATGGAGGCCCAAGGGGTGAAGTGACTTATGCAAGTCCACACAGTTGGTTTAGTAGCAGGACTGGGACTTGCGTCGCAGTTCTTAATGTTGCCTCATTGCTGTGCTGCTAGCAGCAGTGCAGGAACAGGCCCGGCCCTCCAGCTCCACAGCCACCTCCTTCTCAAAGCAGGTCTTGACAGGAACCCAAAGCTGCTCTGGAATACTGGCCTGTGGCTGCTGCTGCTGCTTTCCTCACCTTTATCTTCTGGGATGAGAAGTCCTGAGTGACTTTCTGTCTGCCTTCTAGCTCCTCCACGGAGACAGGAAGGAAAAAAAAAAAAGAGCAAGGCTGACAACAACCCCTGCACTGGGAGCGCTCTCCTCCCTGATGGTACTAGACCTGGGAGGACCTCGCCTAATAGACTCTGACCTCTGCCGGGCTCCACTCAGCCGCTTCTCAGAGTCGCTCACCTCCTGCCCTCCCTCACTTATGACTTGCTCCACATCCTATGAATCAGAGTTCCTGGTCCTGCCTTCCTGCCCTGGTTCCCAGTCCCATGCTTTGGTCACATCCTGACATGGGCTGTGTGTACCCAGCACCGGAACTGCCTGTCTCCTCGCCTGGTCAGCCAGATCTGGAGCCAGCACTCCTCAGGAAGCTCCAGAAACAGGGCTCATACCCTATTTTCCCTGGCATCCTCGGCACCCAACAGGGCCTGGCCCTGCAAACCCTCGTTGAAAGGAGGAATGGCCTGTTCTGTGTGACTGCTGCCCATGCCTCATCATGACAAATTAGAGCAAAGGAAGGTGGAGGTGCTGAGAGGGCATTTCTACCAAACTATGAGCCACTTCTCTTATATGCTACCTGGGGGGATGTCTGTCTTGTGTTGAGACCAGTTATTTAGATCTGAAATTCAAATGCCATAAACACGATATGGGCTGTGACCTGCCCAGGCCAGAGCAAGGAAAACTGGTCTTGGGAATCCAGAAAGAACTTCAGGATTAGGCAAAGTCTCCTGAGCTAAACCAAGAAGTGAGATATACATTCATTCATTCATTCATTCATTCATCCATTCAATAAATATGTATTGAGGGCCAGGTGCGGTGACTCACACCTGTAATCCCAGCACTTTGGGAGGCTGAGGCGGGCGGATCACAAGGTCAGGAGATCAAGACCATCCTGGCTAACATGGTGAAACCCCGTCTCTCCTAAAACTACAAAAAAATTAGCCAGGCATGGTGGCGGGTGCCTGTAGTCCCAGCTACTCAGGAGGCTGAGGCAGGAGAATGGTGTGAACTCAGGAGGCGGAGCTTGCAGTGAGTGGAGATTGTGCCACTGCACTCCAGCCTGGGCGACAGAGCAAGACTCTGTCTCAATAAATAAATTAAATAAATAAATAAATATGTATTGAGCACCATGTGTGTCAGGTTCTAAGAGAGGCACCCAGAGATTTAATGGTAAATGAGATATACTCCCTGCCCCCAAGGAGCTTAGAATGAGGAAGACAAAGCAGGGAACTGGTATCTACCATAGATTATGATGTGGGCTAGAATAATAACAGCTAACATTTATGGAGTGTTCACTACATGCCAGACTCTGCACTAAGCTGTTGAGGCTGCACTGTTTCATATAATCCTTACAGAAACCGTATTAGTAGATATTATTATTATTCCATCTTACAGATGAGGAAACGGAGGCATAGAGAAGTTAAGTGACTTGCCCAATGTCACACAGCTGGGGCACATAGCATACCAAGAATTTAAATCCAGGCTGGGTGCGGTGGCGCACGCCTGTAATCCCATCACTTTGAGAGGCCAAGGCAGGCGGATTGCTTGAGGCTAGGAGTTCAAGACCAGCCTGGGCAACATGGCGAGACCCTGTCCCTACAAAACAAACAGAAAATTTGTCAGGCACGGTGGTGCGCACCTGTAGTCCCAGCTACTTGGGAGGCTGAGGTTGGGGGATCGCTTCAGCCCAGGAGGCAGAGGTTGCAGCGCACCCTGATTATGTCACTGCATTTCCGCCTGGGTGTCAGACTGAGAACCTGTCTCAAAAATAAACAAATAAATAAGTAAATCCAGGAAGTTAGACTCTAGGGCCTGTGCTTCCAGAGGAAAGCACCGGGTATTATTGTAGCACAGAGAGAGGTACCCAACATGGGAGGGCAAAGAAGGCTTCCTTGAGGAGATCACATGTGAGCAGAGTCCAAAACAACCAGGCAGAATTGGGAGAACGGGGGAGGAAAGGGCATTCCAGACTGAAGGAACAGCACGTACAAAGACTGGCAGCAAGAGGCCATAGTGCGTTAATTACTATTTAGCGAGTACCAACTGTGTGTCAAGGACATCTAGAAACCTTCAGGGACTGTAATCAGTATCAAATGACTGGCTTGTCTGGGATGAAGAGAAGACTGGGGAGAGAAGCGGCTGGAAGGTACAGGAAGTACCAGTTCACAAAGGTCTTTACATCCAGACTAAGGAGTCAAGACTTTATCCACAGGACAGTGGGGAGATGCTTAAGGATAAGCAGAGAGTTTCCTAATCAAGTGTGTACCTCAGTAAATTCACTTTGAACCATACTAGTTAAAGGATTGAAGGCATGCAAGGCTGGAGGGCACGCTAGGTGCCCACTCCAGAGATGATGGTGGCCCAAAGAGGGGACTGGCAGTGGCAGGGAGACAAGTAGCCTCGTTTGATTACTTCACTGGAGGGGAGCTCACCATCATACCAGAAGATTCGTGGGGACCAAGATACCAGCCGAGCCTCAGAGGGTCAAGGGTCAGCAATGGCCCAATGCCAGGCAGTTGGCCAAAGTCTGAACAGGTGAGGAGACGGGAGGAGAAAATCCCAGCAGGAGTTGGCGTGGACCCTGCAGCAGGAAAGGACTCCAGTCCTGGGGGGACTGGTGAAGAAAGAGAATTTTCCATCGGACAACTGGGGACAGGGGAGACAATGAGAAACCAGAACGAGAAAGGTGAGTCCCTCAGGCTGGCAGCCAGACCGAGGATGCTCAGCTTCGAGAAAGGGATGGAGCTCCTTTTGTGTCCCTCCTCCTCCCTGGTCCTAAACACCCCCTTCCATGGCAGGTGGATTCTGTTTTTTGTTTGTTTTGTTTTGTTTTGTTTTCGAGATGTGGTCTCACTCTGTCACCTAGGCTGGAGTGCAGTGGCGCGATCTCAGCTCACTGCAACCTCCACCTCCCAGACTCAAGTGATCCTCCCTCCTCAGCCTCCTGAGAAGCTAGGACCACAGGGATGCACCACCACGCCTGGCTATATTTTGTATTTTTGGTAGAGATGGGGTTTTGCCGTGTTGCCCAGGCTGGACAGGTGGATTGTTTAATCAGGTTGGGTGAAGAGGGGGCAATGTGGTGAAAGGGAAAGAGCAAGAGCTTTGAAGTCAGAGTAATCCCATCTACTCGGGAGGCTGAGGCAGAAGAATTGCTTGAACCCGGGAGGTGGAGGTTGCAGTGAGCCAAGATCACACCACTGCACTCCAGCCTGGTGACAGAGCGAAACTCCTTCTCAAAAATAAGCGAATAAATAAAAGATGGGGTCTCACTATGTTGCTCCGGCTGGAGTGCAATGGCTAGTATTCACAGATATAATCATAGCACATTACAGCCTTTTCAAGAGATCCACCTCCCTCAGGCTCCCGGGTAGCTATGACGACAGGCACATATCTGGTTCCAATGTATGTTTTTCTTTTTTTTTTTCCCCACATCAGATGGGTAATGTGCTGACAATATAACAAGGTTTTTTTTTGTTGTTTTTTTTTTTGAGACAGAATCTCGCTGTGTCGCCCAGGCTGGAGTGCAGTGGCGCGATCTCGGCTCACTGCAAGCTCCGCCTCCCGGGTTCACGCCATTCTCCCGCCTCAGCCTCCAAGTAGCTAGGACTACAGGCGCCCGCCACTACGCCCGGCTAGTTTTTTGTACTTTTAGTAGAGACGGGGTTTCACCATGTTAGCCAGGATGGTCTCGATCTCCTGACCTCGTGATCCACCTGCCTCGGCCTCCCAAAGTGCTGGGATTACAGGCTTGAGCCACCGTGCCCGGCCAACAAGGTTTGAGTTAGGCACATCTCACAGATGAAAGTGAAAAGCCAATTGTCATGCTTATGAACTACAAAAGGATACCAATTTACTTTTTATTTTTATTTTTTTTGAGACAGGGTCTCACTTTGTTACCCAGGCTAGAGTGCAGTGGTGCGATCACAGTTCACTGCAGCCTAGACCTCCCAGGCTCAAAGTGAGCCTCCTGCCTCAGTTTCCTGAGTAGCTGGGACTAGAGGAGTATGCCACCATGCCTGGCTAATTTTTTTGATTTTTTGTAGAGACAGGATCTCACTGTGTTGCCCAGGCTGGTCTCAAACTCCTGGGCTAAAGTGATCTTCCCACCTTGGCCTCCCAAACTGCTGGGATTACAGGCGTGAGCCACCATGCCTGGTCTCAATTTACTTTTTAAAATGGCTTTGTTGGGATGTAATTTGCATACCATCCAACTCACCCATATAAAGCTTATGATTCAGTAGGGTTTTTTTTTTTTTTTTTTTTTTTTAGTGTATTCACAGAATTGTGCAATATTACCACAATCAATTTTAGAACATTTTCATAATTAAGTTACTTTTAAAGGAAACTTTGCATCATTCTCATAAGTGGAAAACCTGAATTATTTGCCACAAATGGAATGCAAAACAAAAATAAAGCAAAGAGAGCTGGGCAATGTTATTAAATGCTATCTAGCTAGTGCTGCCTGTGAAGTATCTGCGCTTGAGACGTCTCTCTTTGCCAAAAAGGGAGGATGGGAAGTGTTGAGGAGTTGTTGAAGACACACCAGCACTAAACTGCGACTCTCTCTTTAACATAATCAGAAAAACAAAAAGAAAACTGAAAAGAAAAATTACTTTTTCAATATATAATTTAATGCCACATCTCTGAGTCATCCAAAATCATCTTAAGTCTATGTCCCCACGTGCCTCCTCCAGGTAATTTAAGTGACTTGCCCAGTGTCACATGGCTAGGTAGTGGCAGACTAAGCCTAGAATTCAGGCTTCTTAACTGCTAATGCTATATCCTTTCCACTACGTCATAGTCCTCTTTGCAATCATTATTTTAAATTAGGTCAAGTGCCTGATGTGTGTGCTAGGCAGCCCTGTTACAGATTTATAAAGCACAAATTTTACAGCTAGAAGGCACACCAGAAACAATCTAATCTAACTCATTTCATTTTATAGACGAGAAAACCAACAAGTTCGTTCACTTAAGCATGTTTAGAATTGCCTGTCAGTCAATCGGCTAGAACATACAACCAACAATATAGCTATAAACAGCCCAGAATTACAATGACCTTTCTCTGGTCTCAGCCTTAAACCAAACTTCTGGATATCTCAGCCCTGTCACCAGGTCCTGGTTCAGCTTCAGTCTTGCTCTTTAATTTGGTCCGTTCTCACTTCTACATGAGTAGTTTCCCCTTGACCTAAACTGCCTAGGTGGCTTTAAGGATCACAGGGGTGAGGGGAATTCATTGGCGGATTGAAGGAGTGTGTTATATGAGAAAGAAATGAGAGCTTGTCAAGAACTGTGGAGGGTTTAAGATTTTATCCTACTTGCAAGCTAGTAAGTGAGCCTGTCGCAGTTTCATGGATGCTGGCAGAAGACAGAAGACTTCTAGGTGTGTCTGAAACAAAAGGTCTTATTTGCTCATAGAAATAGCAATAGCAAAAATATTGACTTTTTTTTGTGCTCGTTTCCTGAGTCCCAGTTCCCAAAGGCGATGCAAAGGGGGCCAGGTGACATCTGCACACACAGCAAAGCATATCACAGGAGAGCCTAGCTTTAAGCTTGGGGAAGCAGAATCTCTCTCTCTTTTTTTTTCGAGTCAGCATCTTGCTCTATTGCCCAGGCAATCATAGATCACTGCAACCTCAAACTCCTGGGCTCAAGCAATCCTCCCACCTCTGCCTAGGTGTGAGCTGAAGCACCCTGCTCAGAATCTTAGCTAATGGATAGTAAGCATGCTTTACTTTGCTCTGGGAAAGAAGCTCTCTTAAAAAGTTGGTCTGAAACAAAGGGCAGTGACGCTGCGCGCAAGGCATGCAGACATGGGAGAGACCCACGGAGAACTGTCTTCCAACAAGCGTTATGTACATGCAGTCTATGGGAAGTGAGCTCACGGTTCTCTGCCATACTGGAAGGCACAGGGTGGGGAAGATGGAGAACCAGAAGCCCAAGTCCACTAGTGCTTTCTGTTCTATATTGATTCTTACTGGTTTCAGTTATGGAAAGAGCATTTGGAGGTTTGCTTGTGGATTTTGGCACGTGTCTTATTTATTTTTTATTTATTTATTTTTTTGAGACAGAGTCTCACTCTGTCGCCCAGGCTGGAGTGCAGTGGTGCCATCTCGGCTCACTGCAAGCTCCGTCTCCCAGGTTCACACCATTCTCCTGCCTCAGCCTCCCGAGTAGCTGGGACTACAGGCACCCGCCACCACGTCCAGCTAATTTTCTGTATTTTTAGTAGAGACGGGGTTTCACCATATTAGCCAGGATGGTCTCGATCTCCTGACCTCGTGATCCTCCCGCCTCCCAAATCCCAGCCTCCCAAAGTGCTGGGATTACAGGTGTGAGCCACTGCGCCTGGCACGTGTCTTATTTTTTGTTGTATATAGCCCTCAATTCACAGCCTTGACTGGGTTTAGACAATTCAAATCATTCCTTTGCATAGATATTAGAAAACCCTAGAGGCTCCATAAATTCACAGTTGGGAGAAAGAATATAACTTTCCAAATTTTATCTGCTTCCTGAAAATCATGCATGCTGGGAGAATCCAGGGTGGCCACACTGCAGTTGGTTGTGCGATGTTCACTCATCTCTTGCATCATGTTTATTAATACCTAAAATAAATGTGGTAAGATCTAACAGTCACCATGATGTGGTCACCAAGATTCCTGACTTGGTCTAGTCTCTCATCTGAAATGAGGACTACATGGGCCATGAAGGAAGATGTTATTTGTTATGTGGGGTCCACATCTGAGGCAGATATTTTTTGTCTATAACCAAGACCTTGAATCTAGGCCTCTGGCTATCAGGAATAATGGCTGTTCATTTTATTCCTCTGCCTGGAGAAGAATAAATTCTTAGGCTAAAGAAAGGCCAAAGCAACTGAGGACAGGAGCTCAGAGATACTGCTGGAACCATACCAGGACCTGGGATGTGGTCCACAGAGGAATTCTGTGGCATTCCATGGGTCCTCAGGCTCTTTGCAACCAACTCAGATGGGAGTTAACCTGTTGACTGGACTCAGGCAATGAGTTCCTGGTAGGTGAGTCAGTGGCCACACCCTCCAACTGGGGGCAAAGAGCAAAAATTATGTCAGTAAAACAAGGCCGAGCACAATGGTACAGGGCAAAGGCCATTCGAGTGGGATATCCTTAGCTGGTGATTCTAAGAGTGATATGGGAACTAGAGATGTTCCTGCAGATGTGGTGGGCTGCTCTAGATATAGATATAGATATAGATATAGATATAGATATAGATATAGATATAAATATAAATATAAATATAAATATAAATATAAAGCTGACTATCCAAAGAGGTCCTTCTAGCTCATTGCCTCCTGGACACCTCTATTTGGAATTGGGAAGTAAAAGGGGATAAATTCGAGGGATCATGGAGTCTTTTGCCCTGTCCAAGCAATCCATAAACTGAAGCTTTTATGAAATTCCTTGGTGCTATTGTGAAGAATTTCAGTTCATGAAGATCCCTGAAGATCTGCAGTCCCCTATGGAGTCTATATACTGCCACACACCTGGTAATCTCCAGATATTACCACACCCAGAAGAAGAAGACTTCCTTCTTCCCAAAAGAAGCTGTGGGCCCTAAAGTAATCTCACGAATGCCTAGCAACCTCTTGGTCTATGAACCCAAATGACATCTCCCACATTATGCTAAGACTGATGTCCCAGGACCAACATTTATGACGGGCAGAGGACTGTGAAAATACTTCCTCCCCACTGTGCAGTGGGCTCTAACTCTTGAGCTGTGCCCGCCAATAAATAGTCACCTATCTCAGACAAGAAAAAGCACACTGTGTGGGGTGAAAGAACTGGGCTCCAGCACAGCTGGCCAGCCTGGTCCCAGAAATACCATGCAGGTTGCCTTGATGCTTGGATTTGTGTTTTGCTATCCATTGTGAAAGACTGATTTACACACTCTGGGTGGTTGTACAGCCTTGCTGGGCTCCTGTGGTCGTCGAACGCACAGAATTTCCACAGCAGCTTTGGAGAGCTGACTCCTGTTTACTTTTCTGTTTACTTTTGTTAACTATTTCTACACTTGGCCTCCACATTGTGGCCTGTGAGGCTAACAAGTCTGAGAAGAAGCTTCAAGAAAGAATGTGTGAATTAGAGTTCATCCCTAAGCCAGGGGCCCACAATCAGATTGTACTTTCAAGATACTGTCTCACGGCCAGGCACGGTGGCTCATGCCTATAATTCCAGCACTTTGGGAGGCCAAGGCAGGCAGATCACTCAAGGTCAGGAGTTTGAGAGCAGCCTGGTCAACATGGTGAAACTCCATCTCTACTAAAAAAAGAAAAACTAAAATAATTAGCTGAGGCAGGAGAAGCGCTTGAACCCAGGAGGCAGAGGTTGCTGTAAGCCAAGATTGCATCACTGTACTCCAGCCCGGGTGACAGAGTGAGACTCTGTCTCAAAAAAAAAAAAAAAAAAAAAAAAAAAAAAAGGATACTGCCTCAGAGTTTGGGACTCAAGCCATTGACTTTCTAGTGGCTTGTTACTTTGGAAACCTTCTGGTGACCTAGCATCCTGGGACATTGCTTGGCCCACCTAGTTTGACTTTCTGCTCAGGCTCTTATATAAAAACCAGGGCTTCTAATACCTGGCATAAACACTTCACAGAGAACACCACATTTAGAAGACATCCCTGCGGTAGTTTTCTATGGCTACTGTAACAAATGACCACAGTTTTCTATGGCTACTGTAACAAATTACCACCAACTTGGCAGCTTAAAACAACACAGACTTTTTACCTTGCAGTTCTGTAGGTCAAAAATCCAATGCAGGTTTACCAGGCTAAAATCAAGGTGCTGGCTAAATCGTGTTCCTTTCTGGGGTTCCAGAGAATTTGTTTCCCTGCCTTTTCTGGCTTCCAGAAACTATCTGTATTTCTTGGGTCATGACCCCTTTTCTCCGTCTTCAAAGCCAACAATGCCGTATGTCTTCAACCATTCATTCTTCCATAATCACACTTTCCTCTGACTCTGATTCCTCTTCTGCCTCTTGGTTCCACTTTTAAGGACCCTTGTGATTATAATGAACCTACTTCGATAATCCAAGATAATCGCTTTATTTTTTATGCATTTATTTTTTGGGGAAGGGAAGTCTGGTTGAATAACTGCTTTATTTTAAGGTCAGCTAATTAGCAAATCTTAATTGTATCTGCAACCTTAATTTCCCTTTTGTCATGAAACGTACCATATTCACATATTTATTAGGATATGAACATTTGGGGGAAGATCTTTATTCTGCCTGCTGCAGTTCCCTTCTGAATTACTTTTGGACAATCGGAGGTAAGTAAATGTAAAGACTTGCTGTGTCTGTCTTCCCAGTTGGACTGTGTTTGGGGAGGGTCAAGCCGTTTAATTTAGATTACTTTTTTTTTTTTTGAGATGGAGTTTCATTCTTGTTGCCCAGGCTGGAGTGCAATGGCATGATCTTGGCTCACTGCAACCTCTGCCTCCCAGGTTCAAGTGATTCTCCTGCCTCAGCCTCCCAAGTAGCTGGGATTACAGGCATGCGCCACCACACCCGGCTAATTTTTTTGTATTTTTAATAGAGATGGGATTTCCCCATGTTGGTCAGGCTGGTCTCCAACTCCTGACCTCAGGTGATCCACCCGCCTCAGCCTCCCAAAGTACTAGGATTACAGGTGTGAGCCACTGCGCCTGGCCATAATGTAGATTACATCTTAAATGTGCAGTCTATAACTGATCCAGTCCTCCCCATGAGCTGATGATGGCTGGGAGAATTTTTTTTTCTTTTTTTTTTTTCTGAGACGGAGTCTTGCTCTGTCACCCAGGCTGGAGTGCAGTGGCTCAATTTCGGCTCACTGCAACCTCCACCTCCCAGGTTCAAGCGATTCTACTGCTTCAGTGTCCCAAATAGCTGGGATTACAGGCGCCCGCCACTACGCCCAGCCAATTTTTTGTATTTTTAGTAGAGACAGGGTTTCACCATGTTGGCCAGGCTGGTCTCAAACTCCTGACCTCGTGATTCGCCTGCCTCGGCCTCCCAAAGTGCTGGGATTACAAGCATGAGCCACCGTGCCTGGCTGGTTGCGGGAATTTTTAACTGACAGTCTAACTTGAGGGTGTGGGAGACATAGGATGTTGCTATCCATATAGAATCCTATTGTCTGGTGAATGATTTACTTGTTTAACTGATGCTTATATGTGAGAGCTTTACAAACTAATTTAATTCTCATAACAACCTTATCAAATATGTACAATTGTTATTATCATCCTTGTCTTACAGATAAGGAAACTGAGGCACAAAAAGATTAGTAACCTGTCCAAGGTCACACAGATAGTACATGGCAGAGATGGGCCTTGCAGCCAGGCAGCCTGTGGACCATCCTGAATCCTTGTTCCTAAGCCCCCATACCAAGCTGCCTTGTCCTCTTGGTTTCTGCTTACTCTTCAGGCCTCGCTGCTCTGCTAGGCAAACTTGCGGTTCATTCTTTAGCAAAGCCGACCCCCTCCTTCCAACACTGGCTCCTCCCCATTGCAACTTGATGCTCATTTCTCCCTCTGTTCTCAGTGGTACAGACCCCTGACCTCCTCTGAGTTTGCTGTAGGGTCACCTTGCCCCATCAGGGCTGTCCCACACACAGCAGGCTGCTGGTTCCCAACGTGATATCCATGCCATGCAAGAATCAGGGGGACTCAGAAGAGCTCAGCCTCAGAGCTTCTCTCTGCCTACTCGGGTTTTTACTGCCAGGTTCACTTTGGCATGGCTGCCCCTGGTTGGGCATAAAACAGCCTTGGATACAGGTTCCTCCCAGAGTCCCTAGTGGGGAGCTGGGTGAGAGCCCCCTCTGTGTATGGAGTACCACTGTCCAGACCCCATCCAAGACCTGGAGAGGAGGAATAAGCACGAGACCCTTCTGACCCTCTTCTCTCTCCTTACCCTTCCTACTCCCCAGCAGGCCAGAAAGGTAGTGGGGCTTTCTCCATCTTAGGTTCTCTCTATCTATCTTAGGGCTTTCTCTATCTCTGTATTAGAGTTGGCCTTGCTCTTCTGGTGGAAATGGCCTCTGCTCTGCTAAGAGAAGACTCCAGGAGCTGGTCATTCAGGCATGGCCTTTGCTTTACTAAGGAGGGAGAATCTGGAAGGATTTGGAAAATCTCTTAAGTCATAGCTAACCTCTTCAGCTATACAGTGGGACACCAACACCCTGATGCCTGGCCTATCAAAGGCGTTCAGTGTGTGGTAGTTATTTATCACTTTATCTCTCTCTCTCTCTCCCCCTTTTTTTTTTTTGAGATGGAGTCTTGCTCTTATTGCCCAGGCTGGAGTGCAATGGCACGATCTCAGCTCACTGAAACCTCTGCCTCCCGGGTTCAAGCAATTCTCCTGCCCCAGCCTCCTGAATAGCTGGGATTATAGGCGTGTGTCAACACGGCCAGCTAATTTTTGTATTTTTAGTAGAGACAAGGTTTCACCATGTTGGCCAGGCTGGTCTCCAACTCCTGACCTCAGGTGATCCACCTGCCTCCGCCTCCCAAAGTGCTGGGATTACAGGCATGAACCACCACACCCAGCCTTATTTATCAGTCTCTAAACCCAGAACTTTCACACTTCTTTGTCTGAACGTAGGAAATTTGTTTTACATTCTGACACTGCACGAATGTACCTATACAGTACATAATTGAAACAAATGCTACACAAAACAATACTTATTATTACTTAATGCAATACAACCAGTTAATTTTTAATATATTTTCTTTTTTAAAAAAGAAACACCCTGGTGCTGACCCATAACCCTTCTGAGACAGACTTACTTTCCCCCTTCTCTGAGATCTCATAGTGCTCTCTGCAAAGCTCAACTCGAATACTTCTCATACTGCATTGCAATGTATATCATTCTCTCCCACTAGGGACTTAGTTCTTTTCATCTTTGCATCCCTAGCATACACAGTAATAGACACCCAAGTGAGTGTTAACTGAAGAAGTGAGTGGAAAATACCTGTCTGAGCTGGGCATGGTGGCACATGCCTGTAATCCCAGCACTTTGGGAGGCTGAGGCAGGCAGATCACCTGAGGTCAGGAGTTCAAGACCAGCCTGACCAACATGATGAAACCCCGTCTCTACTAAAAATACAAAAATTAGCTGGATGTAGTGGCAGGCACCTGTAATCCCAGTTACTTGGGAGGCTGAGGCAGGTGAATTGCCTGAACCCAGGAGGCAGAGGTTCCAGTGAGCTGAGATCATGTCATTGTACTTCAGCCTGGGAGACAGAGTGAGACTCCATCTCAAAAAAAAAAAAAAAAAAAAAAAAAGACAACGTCTGTCTGTGTGCTCAACACAACAGAAAAGGATGGTACTTCCCACTATGTTGCCACATGATGCCTAGTGTGGTGCTGGAGAGCTCAGACCTTGGCAGTGAGCAACCGGGCTCAGGGAGGAATTCCTATGGATAGGAGTATATCCGCCTCCTGCAGAGAGGACCTAAATGCATAAAGAACTAGGACCAGCGACTTTAACCATTTCCCCCCTCCTTGGTTTTTTTCCCTGAAATGATGTGTTTGCATCCCCATGCTAGAATGCCTTTCTGTCCTCCACAGTAATTTAATTATATAAAACTGACTGTGCAGACTCAAAATTTGGGGCATTTGGCATTCTTGCAAAGCCAGACTCTAGGAAACATGCCCATTGCTGAACACATTGGATGTGGTTTAGGTAGCAAAGCAAATGACCTAACAAGGAATATATGTGCTGAGCCTAGTTCCTGTTAAATTAATAGATTCACGTTCTGGCACATCCACAACCTCACAAGTCATAGCAACCGGATGACGGCATGGCAACACAGCAGCTGCGGCCACTGTACACGAGAAAAATCAGAGCCTAGTGTCTCTGGAGGGAAAACAGAAACGGCCTCTACAATTGCTGGCTTGTACTGGATTGACTGAAGCGAGGGAGCCATGGGGGCAATCACAAGTAGATGCCTGCCCTGGTCAGGGATTGAGTATGACATCTCTTCTGCTTCCTGAAACTTTGTTTTATATTTTAAAAGTAAATAATTTGTTCCAGCCAGAGAGGAAATGATGCTGAGAGAAAGACACCATCACGTGGACAGAATGTTCTCCCTCGCCCTGGCAGCAGTGTGGAGTTGATCCTTATCAGAGATAGTCCAGGACTTGCTCTTCAACAGCAGGACCACAAGCCTTTCTTCCTAGTTTTTTGACCTTCCACCCCAACCAAAATCACCTACCCCTTCTGGCTGCCAGCGTTGAAGGCCCTTCTTGCCAACTCTCCTTCTAGGATGAAGCCCTGACTCCACAGCCACTGTTTGGGCCAAGCCCTTAGGGATCAGGGTAAATGCCCGGAGAAGGAGGAAGAGGATGCCTGGACAGATGTCAATTCTGGTGACACAAAAACATCTGCATGTGCTGTCAGGTAGGTGACACCCAATACCAGGGCTGCCTGGGACCGAGCAGGAGTCCACACCCCCTGACCTAGTTTAAATTCAAGAATGACCCTTGCTCTGCAAAAGGACTGAGAGCTGGGCCTTCTGTTCTTGGGGTTTGTGTCTTACCCTTAGATCTGGCTCCGGCCCCTGCTTTCCTTTCCATGTTCTATCAGGAAGGCCGTGCAGGGTTGTCACTGAGTCCCCATGGATTCTCTACTGGTCTCTGTCTTATTAGTGGCCATGTAATGAATTCCTTAAAACACAGCAGCTTAAGACAACATTTACTATCTTATAGTTTCTGTGGGTCAGGAATCCAGGCAGCTTAGCTGGGTGCCTCTGCCTGAAGGGCCTGAGGGAGGCCCTTCAGCTATTGGCTGGGGTTGAAGGTCTTATCTGAAGTCTTGATTCATATAGGGAAAGGAGAGGCATCCCTTTCCAGGTTCCCTCAAATGGTGGTTGGCAGGCCTAGCTCCCTTTCTACCAGGCTGCCTTAGGACATGGCAGTTGGCTTCCCCCACAGTAAGTGTTCCGAGAGAGCGAAAGGCATAGAGAGGACCCAGTATGGAAGCCGCAGTTTTTTTTATAACCTAGTCTTAGAAGTAACATCACATCACTGGCCATATTCTATTTGTCAGAACTCAGTCAATGAATTCAGCCTACACTTAAGGGGAGAGGATTATACAAGGGTATGAATACCTGGAGGCAGAGATCATTGGCAGGGGGCGCATCTTAGAGGCTGTCTACCACATTCTCCACATGGTGCCCTGGTACTCCAGCAACTGCCACCCTATATAGAGAAAAGCAATGTATGTGTAAGTGTGAGGCCTTCACACATTTACACTGTCTGCTAATTACTCCTGGGCATGCAGAAATACTGAATATTCATGAAATTGTGACTGAAAATTTGGAATCACATAGAGAACAAAAAAAAATTCAACTCTTGTTTTAGCAAATATGGAGTATCACATGATTGCCTTTAGAAGCCTGGATAACATATTCTCTCTACTCATTGGTTGCCTTAAGCAGAATGCCCTAAGGAATTACTTCTATTTATTCCAAAATTGAAATGGGCAATCCCTTCACCATCTTCCCACAACAGTGTGATGTAAGAAGAATTTCAGAGAAGTTTCATTATTGAGTCTAATGATGCAGTTATTTCTCAAAGCTGTATTATTTTTCTTGCATTGCACATTTTGTATTTATGATGTGCCATTAATGTCTTAGTAAAAATCAGAACTAGGGAATAGCAGCTGCAACGTGGAGGATTTCATGTTGCTAGGAGAGCTTCGATCTACATACTTCCTATCTTTGGGTTAGTCTGTGGCTTTCCATGAGGGATTAACACAGACCTAGGGATCATTTCCCAAATGTCATTTTCCACCAGTCTTACATCCACCTTTCTGAACAAAGCCTTCACTCAAGTCTATGGTTTCCTATGTTTTCATAAAAAGATGAAGCATTGGAAGGGCTAGGTTTTATCTGGCCAATGTGCTAGGAGAAGCAGTATTTGGGGAAAAAAGGAAAATTGTTGAGCCCTAACTCATGCTTTTGAACCACCTATTAAAAAATTCCTGTTTTCCACGACAAGCTACAATGAAGCTAATGTTTCTGTTATGAAAGCCCGTTACTGCAGTTTCGAATGTCTTTTCTTTGTTTGTTTGTGTTTTCACCAGCAAAGGCTAACCCCGTTTTTTCTCCAGCCTTATGGGATCAGGAGTTCTTCCTTCAAGACTGCTGTTTAACTACTTGGTTGCTACTTACCCTAAAGGTGGCTTTCCTTTGTACTTTTTAATAAGGTGAACACATTTATTTTTAGCAATGATAAATTTCAGGATTACTATTGCCTGAAGCTGCCCTTCTCATGTCTCCACCCTACCCTCTAAGTCACTCTTGACCGGTGATGAAAGAGAATTCATCAGACTCCATTCTCTGTGAGTTGAGTGTAAAGGAAGAGGTGAAAATCGCGGGGGAGGATTAGAACAGAAACCATTCTGCAGCCCCAGCTTCAGCTTGGGCGCTGAAATAGCCCCCAGAAGTGTGATACGTGGTAAACGTCTTGCTCACTTGTAACCCGTAGAAATGACAAGGAACATCATGCAGACTTTTAGAGAGAACGTGGGGACAGGGACCCTTGTTTTAAGGCCCACTTTAGGCATTATTTAAGAACACAGCGTACACTACTTTCTGAGATGACATTTTTAGCCCCAACACCAAACGGAAAAACTTTTTCTTTCCCCTCCCCAACCCCTTTGTTTGTGTACTGGTGTTTCTCCTGGAACCCCAGCTTTACAGGGACCTTGAACCCCACCACCACCTTCCAGACCAGCCTGAGAGCAGGGGACTCCAGCGCGGGTCCCCGGATCGCACTTGGGCGCGGAAACGACGCGGCTGGAGCGAGCCTTCCCTCCCAGGGGGGTGCAGGCTAGGCGGCCGGCCGCGCAGGGCTGCCCACTCCCCCGCAGCTGAGGGCGCGCAGAGCTGGGAGACGGCGCCTGGGACAAGGGGCGCGCGGAGCCGGGGCGCGGGCGGGGCAGGCGGCTGCAGGGCGCGGCGCGCCACCGCGCGAGCTGCTGGGTCACAGCCCGGACCTCGCCGCCCGCTCAGCGAGGAAGTGACGACTGCGCAGTCCCGAGAGCAACAAAGTTTGAGTCTGCGGGCCGCGCTCGCCTGCGCCCCTCGCCCCTCCGAGCCACCCGGGGATCCAGCACGCAGGTGAGCTGCGGGCTCGGCGCCCCCTCCCGCCACCGGGCGCCTGCGTGGGGCTCGGAATCGTTCCGGGGCTCGGGCTGGGCCGCGCGGGCAAGGATGTGGTGGGCCGGGTTGGGCCGGGCGCTGGGGTGCGGGGGCGCTGCAGGGAGGGAGCTCGGCGGCCGGGGTCAGGGCGCCGGGCTGCGCCGGTGTTGTCGCCGCTTTGCCGCGGGACTTCAAACAGCAAGGGCTGCAGCGGCACCAGCTCCAGGCACCGTTGGCCAGAGAAGGGGTGGGGGGGAAGGGGCTTTCCGGCGCCTACGTTTGCAGCCAGCCTTCCGCCCAGCGCCTTCATCCCTGCAGGCTGGGCGCAGCTTTCAGCCCCCGCCCGGTGCTACCCTGGGAAACGACCTCTTCCTCTTCGCAGCCCTTGTCGAGGGCGCAGGAAGGAAGTTAAAGGAACTTTCCCCGGACTTTTATTTGCGCGGCCTTCCTGGGACGAAGAGCAGAGCAGTTCGGAAGTTTGGGAAAACAACCCTACGCATATCCAGAAAACCAAACCGGAATTGCCCTCAAGCCCCCTTGAAATGAATCGCTCCTGACTTCCCCTCTATCCTCCTCCCCAACCGCGTCCCAAACCTGACAGTGATCGCTAAGGCCTAACACTTTGCAATTTAGCCATAAAAACTGTCAGCACACCCACGTACATATGTGAGTGTTTTCTATATAAAACTCAGAAACCCGCTTCCAGCGGACTCTGTGGCATCTCGTTCTTTTCTGTTTCCTAAAACTGCAAGAGCTGCAGGAATGTGCTGCAGGAACTTTGATGGTGGTTCCTGCCGCCCTCGGTAGCCTCGTGGCTCAGGGTTTTTTTAAAGAACAGCTAAGAAGTTTGGGACATCCCTGCAGAGTAACTCGGGGCTGGCGGCCCGGGCCAGCGGCGAGACTGCAACTGTAGTGGCGGCGGCGGGGACACGTTGGTGTGTGCAGGAACGTGCGTCCGAGCCGTGGAGACTCGAGATGGGGTGTCCTGGAGGTTGAATGGTGCAGTTCCTAGCAGCAGCTTCCTGCCGGCCTGTAATTACAGCGTGATTGCACAGTCAGGCATTGTTGGCGTGGATGTTTATACACAGGCTATTGTGCAAGACCTCGGTGGTGGCTAACAAAACGCAGCTTTGCATTGCAAATGCCCAGGATAGATCTGGGTCTGAGCTGCAGTCTCCAAATTCTTTTTGCCCTTTAACCCTAGCTAGGTGATTTATTTCTTTACCTCTCTCTCACTTTTGACGACTTCTTCAAAGCCTGAGATGTGGGGTGGACTCGGAAGGCCACTACACTCCTATCTTAGGCAGCCTGAAAACTATCCCAGGAACTGTACCCTTATTTGTCTCCGGAGAAAATGTGGGATGACGTCAGCAGGAAAAGGAGATGGGAGATGGCTATCAACCTCTCTAAACGGGAAAGCTGTTTGAATTAGCAAAATTGCACGGGTGGCTGGGTTGGGGCTGAGTTGCAAAGAGGACTGGTCAGACCATGTGTGACTGAGCTGGCGTGCTAGACTTTAAGCCTGGAAGTGTCAGCTGCAGAAACTTAGTAGGTGGTGGGTCCTAATTCCTTTATTGTGCTCTGGGCAAAGAGGAAACGTGCAAGTGCTGGCACTTTTGTCTGTGCTGGTGGTCTGGGTCTGGGAGGGGCAGAGGAGTGACTCATGCACATTTTCTTCAGAGGAGCCCTAGGCCCACTTTCTTAGCAGGGATTGCGGCACAGACCAGGGCAGGGATCCTCCCATCTGCCATGCTGCCTTGCAGGAAGGGAGCCAAGCCTGCAAGTATGGAAAGAAGGCAAACAGTTTCTTGTTGAGGGCCTTACAGGGGGATAATTGTATAGAGAAATTTAAAACACAGTAAAAAAAAAAGCATGTATTGGATTTGTGCAGGACCATTGTTTTCACATTCTAAAGCTCAACCTGATAACTCCCTGTCCTAGGCAGAAGACCCTCATGGGGAGCACTCAGCCCAGCTAGGTTGCTGTGTGGCTAGGTGGTACCACCTTATGCTGGGCATGGGCAGCCTCTTTTCTCAGAGTGGCAGGTACTGATGATTCCAGTGCACTGGAGTTTCTCCATGCCTGGCCTTCTTTCCAGCCAAGTATCTGAGCTTCACTTGGAGGAAAAATGCTGTTTTGCAGTCTCGTGCCAGGTGTGTGTCATGGGCACAGTGACCGTTTGTCAAACCAAAAGATTAGGGCACAGTCCCTGGCAGCTACCTGTGTGCTTCCAGAAACTCGAGGACAAACATGTAAAATCAGGACAGTTCTGGAAAGTCTGGCATGTATGGTTACAGTTGCCACAGGGGAATGAGGTTTGAGCAAAAGCAGCTCTATGGTAGGAGTCACTACAGGTTGCACAACCCTCTGTTCTAGAGACATTTGGTTTTTACTGATCTTGACGGTGAAGGTCCTGGTTAGCTGGATCACCTGACCAGGACTGCCATAATGAAGGCCTGCTGGTGCCCGGCGCTGGTCTTGAGGGGCAGGAGTGGGAAGCTTCCCTTCTGACCCCAAAGCTTTGAGTTTGTCGTCCTTTGTGTTTGTGTGGAACTTAGAGACTAAAAGTGGCCCAAAGCCCTCCAGAGTGTGGCTGGGAGAGTGGAGGGGAGGGGTGCCTTGCAAAGGCCAGAGAAAGAAGGAAGCCAGGCTCCAGGGAGCTGCGGAGCCACACGCAGGCCCCGCACCTTCAGTTCCCTCTGGCTGATTTTTGTGCATAACTCAGGCCCTTTCCCTGGCTTGCTCAGCTTTGCCTCTGCATTCAGGGAGCTTATCCCAAAGTTGTTACACAGAGACAGAGTCATAACCCTGACTTCCTCCTTCACCTTACCTAAACGCTGGTTTATGACTTGAAGTTGTTGCCTAGTTCACGGCGCACGCGCAGCCCTCCCTACTGCCTCGCCATGCACAATTAGGAACAACAGTGAAAAGGCTCTGATTCAAAACTTGACAGGAGATTTTAAGAACAGTTTTATTGTTCTGAAAGGAAAAAATATTGGAGGTAATTAGGGAACCCAGCAACCCTGGCAGAAACCCCGACGTGCCACTGAGAGAAGCCGATGCAGGAGTGCCCTGGAGAGGGTGATCTTCAAAGGGAGGCTGCCCAGGCCCGGTATTGCTTTTTCCATTCATCTACCCCTTCCTAGCTACCCCACTTCCTACACCACAACCCAGTGTTTTGACATCACAACTCACCCCCAAAAAAGGAGGCTGAACACCCCCAGCTAAAGAGGGCATTCCAGTCGTGTGAGAATGCGCTGCAGTTTTCCAGACACTGCGGCTGGCAGTTCTGTCCTGCAGATTTGTTTCGTTCTTTAAAATGTGCCCCTCTTCATTTCTTGTTCTCACTGAAGCATCTCTTTGTGAGCCCCTTAAACCTTCTTTTTTCTCGTCTGCATGACACAGGGTAAACGCTTTACGACTTTCTGTCTCAAGTGCCACTTGAAATACACACAGGGCTTTGAATAAGCTTCGGATAAAGGCCTGCTCTGTAATCTCACTTAAAATGCCTCTTTGCAAGGGTCACCTTCCTGCTCAGCAACCTTCAATGGCTCCCCACTGTCTGCATGGTAAGGATCAAACTTCTAGGCCAGCAGTCAGGGCCCTTCTCCACAGGGGTCTGACCTTTGCAGCTCTCCTGTCCTAACCCTCGGCTCTAACCCGGTGACCCACTCTGTGTGTTTGTCCGAACCACTGGTGGCAAGAATTCCTACCTCCCAGCTTCCCCAGAGGACTGGAATGCCTCCTTCCTCTCATCCACTTGGCTCAGTCCTGCTCCCCTTACAGTCCTGTTCGTGTCCCCTTCCTTGAGGATTTCTCCCTGTCCCACCCTGTGGGCCTCCCTCTGGGACTCCAGCAACATCAGCCTGGGCCCTGTGCTGAGGAAAACCTTGAGTGCTGGTCTGAGGATTTTCACCTTCTCTTTTGGGCCATGACTTTAATCACATCCCCTGTTCAGCTCCTTAAACAAGCCTTTGGGTGAATAAATATTACAATTCTTCAACTAAACTGGAAGCCCTGTTTTATTTATCTTTGTATCCCCAGGCCTGGTGCCCCACTCATATCAAGTCTCAATAAATGTTTTATGATGCTGATACAAAAAGCAGTGGCCATCAGATTTTGTCCACTTGGACACCCAAGTTAAGCTCCAAAGGCCATGGTCCCTGGTCTCAATTCTGAACATTAAGCCAAGCCTGCCTCCTCTGCTTGTTAGCCGCTCTCAGGCTCCTCCTGGCTTTGCACCTCATTCTTTTGCTCCATTTCCAGCATCCCTTTCCTGACTGTCGGTATCTGCCCAGCTTTGGCACTGGCTCCTTTTGTCCCAGTCAGCCTGCCCTGTAATGCCCTACGCCTCTGCTCTGGCTCTGAGGTGAGACGGTTTGTTACTTGGGTTGACCTGACTTTCTGAGGAACCAATCTGATAGAAGGAGGCAGGACCAACTTGCAGGCAAGACTTGTGAAGACAGCCAGGCATGGTGGCTCACGCCAGTAATCCCAGCACTTTGGGAGGCCGAGGTGGAAGGATCACTTGAGTCTAGAAGTTCAAGACCGGCCTACGTAATGTGACAAGACCCCTTCTCTACAAAAAATGCAAAAAATTAGTCAGGCATGGTGGCACGTGCCTGTAGTCCCAGTTATTTGGGAGGCTGAGGTAGGAGGATTGCATGCCACTGCCCTCCAGCTTGGGTGACAGAGATTCTGTCTCAGAGAATCTCTGAGAATGGTGGCATGCACCACCATGCCTAATTATACATATATATATAAAGATTGTGAGGAGGGCAAAGAGAGGCGTCCTGGTTGGCCAGATGCGTGTTTTGCCCAAACAGGTGTTGAACATACAAAAACCAGGCTAAACTATAAAACTGAGTTTTGGGGAGATCCTGGCTGAACCCTAGCATTGGACTTGGCTAGGAGGACTGTGTTGCCTTCAGCCAGTCCTCATGCTGTTAATCACAACCTTGCCTCATAAGCCAGATTCTTTCTTTTTTGAAAAATAATTTGCGTACCATAAAATGCACATATAAGCTAGATTCTTTTAAAGTTTTGTTTTATTTAAAAATAGAATCTGGTAGATTCCTTTTTTTTACTTCCACCCAGGCTGGAGTGAAGTGGTGTGATCTTGGCTCACTGCAACCTCTGCACCCCAGGTTCAAGCGATTCTCCTGCCTCAGCTTCCTGAGTAGCTGGGATTATGGGCGCCTACCACCACGCCCGACTAATTTTTGTGTTTTTAGTAGAGACAGGGTTTCCCCATGTTGGCCAGGCTGGTCTCGAACTCTTGACCTCAGGTGATCCACCCGCCTTGGCCTCCTTAACCTCAAAAAGTGTTGAGATTACAGGCATGAGCCACCGCAGCTGGCCTGAAGTCAGTTTTAATTGAAAGTTGTTAATAAACATAAAAGGGTGAAACTGTGATTTACATATTTCTGATAAGTTACGTATAAACTGAATTTAATAAATCAACATTTTTTCAAATCTGCTATTTTACAAAATAATCAACTTTTAGAACTGGATAGGATCTTATGGACTATTATCATCCAGCCCCAGTTTTATAGTAACTGTAGTAACAGCATCTCTGATAATCCCGTGGTTAAGGATTTAAAGCTCAGAAGGAAACCTGTGCTAACTCTCATTTGAACTGAGGCTTAGAGAGGATAAGTTCCTTCTCCAAGTTCACACAGCTGTTGAATAGAAGAGTCAGGCACAAACCCCGTTCTCCATTTCTACTGGCCATCGTGCATTGATAATTAGTCATCATAATCATCAGTTTCAGCAGGTCTATTTGTAAACGAACGACTCCGTCTCCTCAGTTTCCCTGAGGCAGTACTCAAAGATTTAAAAAGATGAAACTTAAAAAACAACAACAATGGCCGGGCACGGTGGCTCAAGCCTGTAATCTCAGGACTTTGGGAGGCCGAGACGGGTGGATCACGAGGTCAGGAGATCGAGACCATCCTGGCTAACACGGTGAAACCCCGTCTCTACTAAAAAATACAAAAAACTAGCCAGGCGAGGTGGCGGGCACCTGTAGTCCCAGCTACTCGGGAGGCTGAGCTTGCAGTGAGCTGAGATCCAGCCACTGCACTCCAGCCTGGGCGACAGAGCGAGACTCTGTCTCAAAAAAAACAACAACAACAACAAAACAAACAAACAAAAAAAAACCTGGAGGTGAAGAAGAGGTTTTTAAGAGAGTGGGATGTGTATTTAATAGCTTTTAGCATTATATTATCTCGTAGTTTTAGTGGATCTTAGTTGCTATCAAAGCCCCCAGTTTCCTACCCAGGCTCAGCTGGCCAACAAGATTACTTACTGTTTTCTAAGTGCAGAACATGGGTTGAACAACACCAGGAAGACAGAAGAATGCTCCCAGTTCCCAAGAGACAGGCAGGAGAAGGCCCAGGAACACAGACATGGCACTGCTTGAACAGCCAGTTACTGCAGAGCTAACTGTCCTCACCGGGCATTTGTGGAACAGCTGCAGTGCTCTCAACCATGTGTGTGGCACAATGAGTGTGCAAAACAGAGTGCCATGTGCTCCTTACCCCCAGGAGGCTTCAAGCCTAGCTCCTGAGATAGGTCACACCCATGTGTGAGTGAGTGAAAGAATGAAGAACCCGAGGGAAAATCCCTTATAAACGATGATGGGGAAGGTCACTACTGTTACAGCTATGACCACGTTTCTTTTTCTCCATAGCTGGGGAAGTCAGATCCTAAATGCATGTGGTCAGCACAGCTTCCTTGGAGAGAGGGTGGAAGAAATCCTGAGCCTTTCCACCTCTAGAGCAAGTGGAAGAGGGTGGGATGGGGGAAGAACCGAGAGTGAATCTGTCACTGGGAGAATATAATTTGATGGAGTGGCGTTTTCTGGGATTCTAAAGTCAGTGTATAATATGAAATATAAGAATATAGCCGGGCGTGGTGGCTCAAGCGTGTAATCCTAGCACTTTGGGAGGCCGAGATGGGCTGATCACGAGGTCAGGAGGTCGAGACCGTCCTGGCTAACACGGTGAAACCCTGTCTCTACCAAAAAATACAAAAAAAACTAGCCGGACAAGGTGGCGGGTGCCTGTAGTCCCAGCTGCTCGGGAGGCTGAGCCAGGAGTATGGCGTAAACCCGGGAGGCGGAGCTTGCAGTGAGCGGAGATTGTGCCATTGCACTCCAGCCTGGGCGACAGAGTGAGACTCTGTCTCAAAAAAAAAAAAAAAAAAAAATATATATATATATATATAATTGGCTGAGCACGATGGCTCACACCTGTAATCCTAGCACTTTAGAAGGCTGAGGCTGGTGGACCATGAGGTCGGGAGATCGAGAGCATCCTAGCTAACATGGTGAAACCCCATCTCTACTAGAAAATACAAAAAAATTAGCTGGGTGTGGTGGCGGGCGCCTGTAGTCCCAGCTACTCAGGAGGCTGAGGCAGGAGAATGATGTGAACCCAGGAGGCGGAGCTTGCAGTGAGCTGAGATCCGGCCACTGCACTCCAGCCTGGGAGACAGAGCGAGACTCCATCTCAAAAAATAAATAAATGAATAAATAAAAGAATATAATCAAGATTAACCTTGAAAGTCCTTTAGGAGGGCACCAGGTAGGCAACAGACACACTGGCTCTTGACGTGTAAATTCACCTTAGCCTTAGCCTGCTCCTCTAGTTCTGAAAGAAGTTGCACTTTTTTTTTTTTCTGAGATGAAATCTCGCTCTGTAGCCCAGGCTGGAGTGCAGTGGTGCAATCTCGGCTCACTGCAACCTCCGCCTCCTGGGTTCAAGCGATTCTTGAACCTCAGCCTCCCGAGTAGCTGGGACTACAGGCGCCCACCACCACGCCCGGCTCATTTTTAAATTTTTTTATTTATAGTAGACACAGGGTTTCACCATGTTGGCCAGGCTGATCTCAAACTCCTAACCTCAAGTACTCCACCTGCCTCAGCCTCCCAAAGTGCTGGGATTACAGGTGTGCGCCAACCATGCCCAGCATTTCTCCTTGTTCTATTCTGTTTTTTTTCATTTTTGGTTTTGTTTTTTTTCCTTTTCCTCCTACCTCCCTAACTTCCTCCTTCCTCCTGTCTTCCTTTGTCTTCTGTCTTCTGCTAAGCTTGACCATTTGAATTTGCATAAGTTAAATGAACAGGTGAAGAGATTCCCTTGTCCTATGTCTCATGAGAAGGTCATAGGGGCGGTAAGTTAGGAAATCATCATATGAGATTAAGCATGAAAGGCTCTTAGACTAAGTGGGCAGGGTGCAATGGAGAGGAGATCCATGGAGTAGGTTTTAAACTGCGGTTATATCATCCAGGATTGCAGATGAAAAACTTGTGCTTGGGTTGACCCAGCCCTGGTGTGGGGCTGGGAGAGGGCAGTGCCCATGTTCAGCAGACACTTTACACTAGGGGCCTAGCCCTCCATGTCCATTCCCCAGCCTCCCCATTACAGGCCACTACAAGATGCTTGCAAGGAATCGACCAGCAAGATGTGTCTGCTTCCTCTGTGGCCTCCACATAGCACATGCTCTGTAACAACTTAGAAGCCAATAGCCACTCCCTGACCCCCTCTTCCATGTGCACTAGAGGTGGTGGAAAGGTTCAAGATTTCTTCCACCATCTCTCTAAGGAGGCTGTGCTGACCACATGGCATTTAGGATCTAACTTCTTCAGTTATGGAGGAAAAGAAATAGCTGTAACCACAACAGTGGTGACCTTCCCCATCACTTTTTTTTTTTTCCCCCGAGACAGAGTCTCACTTTGTTGCCCAGGCTGGAGTGCAGTGGCGCAATCTCAGCTCACTGCAACCTCCACCTCCCAGGTTCAAGCGATTCTCCTGTTCTCCTGCCTCAGCCTCCGGAGTAGCTGGGATTACAGGCGTGTGCTGCCGTGTTCAGCTAATTTTTGTATTTTTAGTAGAAACGGGATTTCACTATATTGGCCAGGCCACTCTTGAACTCCTGACCTCAGGTGATCCACCTGCCTTGGGCTCCCAAAGTGCTGGGATTACAGGCATGAGCCACCACGCCTGGCCCCCATCATGGTTTATAAGTTGCGTTCTATCAAGTTTTTCATTCTTTCACTCACTCACGCATTTATTGAGCCCTTACTGTGTACTTGGCTCTGTGCTTGGTACTGGGGATACAAAGATAAAGAAGCTTCAGGCTCCCACTTTAAGGTGCTCATGGTCTGTGAGGGAGACAAACATCTACAAAAGCCAAGAGCAGTTAAGTACTGCAGGTGTCAATATCAAGGTGTTCAGGGGGCTCCTGCGCTCAGAGGAGAGGACTGGCCACTTCTACCATGGTCATGGGAGACAGGCATGTCAGGAAAGGTTTAGGACAACCCCAGTGCCTTGCAGGCACTTGTGCCTGGTGAATGCTATGGAAATAATGAATGAGGGGTGTCCTGGAGAAGCCGTTTGAGCTGAGTGCTGAGAAGCAAGTAGGCATCCACCAGGTGGCAAAGGGAGTCAGGGTATTCTAGGTACAGGGAGCAGCTCAGACAAGGCCTGGAGGCACAACACGACACCATTTGCTCTGAGGACTGAAAGTGGTAGGGCCGTGGAGCACGGCTGACAGGGGTGCAGAAAGGGGCAGGCAGGGCCGGGTCATCGGCCAGAGGAGCCCATGTGCAGGTAGAAGGAGATGCTGGTATAGCTCAAGTCTTAGGTCTGCCCACAGCAGAAGCTGACTGTAGCTAAGTTGAGGAGAAAAGAAATGTATTGGAAGGCTATCTGGTAGCTCACTGAATGTCCGAGAAGGCTGGAGAACGAAGCTCAGAAATTAATCAGGACTCGTGGGAAGTTGGGTGGCTGGAACCAAAGCCACGGTGACGATGCTGCTGACCTGGCATCACTGCTACCAGTGGACCTAGATGCTGCCACCCCCTCCAGAATGAGTACTGAACTCTCCCCACTTTTTTGTGCCACTCATTCCAGACGCGAAGCCTAGGCTGAGCGTGTGGTTGGCCCTACTTAGGTCATGTTCTTGCTGTTATGGTTCTGAAGAGCAAGGCTCTGGAGGCTGCAGCCTCCCCAGCAGAGAGTGGAACTCTGCCTCCTCCCAGGACTCACAACCACAGGTGCCTGAAACCAGGGGAGGGGTACATATGCCCGGTGGATAGGTGTCTCCCATAGAGCCTGGAGCCCATTCTAGCCTTCAAACTGGGATGATGGCGCCGTTCTGGATGCGGGAACAGGAGACAGGGCATCCGCCTTGAGTCACTGAAAACATCCACATCTTTCTTTCTTTCTTTTTTTTTTTTTAATTTAAATAGAGATGGGGTTTTGCCGTGTTGCCTGAGCTGGTCTTGAACTCCCGGGCTCAAGCCAGCTTCCCACCTTGGCCTTCCAAAATGTTGGGATGACAGGCGTGAGCCACCATAGCTGACCAACATCCACATCTTGACCTGTGGATCAAGAGATCCACAGATGTCCAAAAGATCTGTTTGGACATCTTTCTGAATCCTTAGCCTCCTGCTGAGCTTTAGGAATGTTATATGCCCAGAAGATCTGAGTGTTTCATTAGTAATTGGAATTCTCCTCTGGAATCTGAACTATTCCAGTGGAAAAGGGAGATCATTGCAGCATCTGGATCCTCCCTGCACATTTGATTCCACTTGGAAAACTTTGGTGCTGCCTTTCGAGGACAGAGGCAGAGGCTTGGCACTCTCTAACAGGCAGTTACAGCGTGAATTCTGCTTCTTCCCCAAGGTTGGATGAGACTCTCGGGGCCACAGGGTGTTTGCGAGGTGTCACTTTGCTTTTCAGACTAGAAGTTGGAGTTCTGGTTTCAGGCTTGGTTTGTGGAACAATTGAGGCCCCTGGTGTCTAAGCTGCCCAGGTGATCTCTCCAGTTCTGAAGATGTCACCTGGTTGAGATGTTCTACCCTATCTCCTTTCTGAGAGCGCTAAAGGAGCTAGAGCTTTGTTTGCCTGGGGCTGCCAGCATCACCTGTCACATCCGGCCCAGTTTCCTCATCCAGAAAAAACAAGAGGTGTCAGATAAGGTGAGCTCCAGCTCCCGTCTTGCCCTCAGATCTTCTGGGTATAAGTCTTTGAAGCAAGGGTGCCTTGACTAGAATCTTGGTCACTCAGTTCCATTAATCTTAGACAAAGGAATTAATTTTCTTTAAAAAGAAAAATGCAGTTTTGAACTTACTGGCTGTTTGACGCCAGTGTTCCAGGACTTCCCTGGGAAAGCGGGACGCTGCCGCCTCCAGGAAGCAGCGAGTGTCATGAGCTGGGCTCTGGACTGGAAGTGATTCCTGATCCTGGGGTTGGGTAAGCAATGCATGGTCAGGTTGGCTCCCTGAGGGAGGAAGCAGGGGCCTTCCTAGTTCCTGGCCAGTGTTGGTTCTGGCCTAGTTTACACTGAACTTGCCCATTTTTGTCCAGATGAAATGAAATTGTGCTAGAAGCAGCATTAAAGTGGAAAAAAAGTCTTACAGAACCTGAATTAATTTACTAAAACACAGCTTTGGTCATGTCACCCCCTCTTAATCTTTGAGAACTGCCCAAGTTCTGCAGAAGGAGCCCCACACTCCTCAGAATGGCACATGTACCCTTGTTTGAGCCCTGGCCCACCTCTCTGGCATTTTTCTTAGCACTCCCCCTTCCCTAGCACGGCCCTTTTTCTTCCAGCTGGCCTCTCGCTGCGCCCGGGTGCACTTCTCTCCCTTGTTATATGCTCTTGGCCTTTGCTTATTGTTGTCTCTTCCACCTGAAATACCCTCTCTGGCCTTTTCCTCTTGGCAGATGCCCACAGGGCCAGCCAGGAGTCACCTGCTCCATGCTGCCTTCCTGAGTTGCCACTGTGGCATTTCTGCAATTGAACTTCCACCCTGCAGGATGCTGGGGTCAGTTGTAGGAGTGCCTGGCTCCCCACCACCTTGGATCTGTGGCTGGCACACAGTAGGTGCCCTGTGACAGGGACGAGGAGGGCCGCCTGAGGGGCTGTGAGGGAGCATCAGGCAGGCCCAAGACGTGGCCTGTGTCTGGTGGACTGTGTGCTTGGTGACCTGGCTGTCTGCATGACATCCCCAGTCTCCCTTAGTGCCTGCTGGTGGGGCTGCCACCTTGGTGGCTCTGCTGTTTGCTTGGGCCTGTCAGCAAGACCCTGGTGAGAGTAAGAAGGGGATTTGAGGGTATAAAACCTGTACTGGGGCCCCACTCACCCCGAAGCGTTTGAGGGGACACTCTGAGGAGATGTCTGTGGTGAGGAGCTGGTTTAGAGGTGGCAGAGGCATCTCTTCCTACTGGCCCTCCTTGAAGAAGGACAAATATTAATGCTGGCTGCCCTTAGAGGACCCTTTCGTTTCTCATGCTCAGCACTGTCTGTTGGCTTCGCACAGAGACAGAGCTGGGGAAAGCAAGTCCGCAGACCATGGTAGCAGAGACTGGGGCTCTTTAAAATGAAAGTCCTGTCCCACCTGGTCATGAGGCAGTCAGGACAGGCTGTGGCTCTTCCTGTTCCTGCGAGGAGGAACACATCCTCCTGACAGTGATTGCAGCGTGCAGTGGGAGCCCCAAAGCAGGGATTGTAGTCTCCATTTGTCTATGAAATGAGGGGATTAGACTACAGGGGGACCTTTCCTGTTCAAAAATTCCTGTGAATGGAGCGTGGCAGGCGGTGTCTTTATGGTGCCTCATAGTGGGACCCAGGGTTATCACTCAGAAGCTTCCTGTCATTATCCCAGGTCTGTGTGCCACTCAGAGAGTGGCACTGTGGAGAGAGACCTGTGGAGGAGTGGCTTTCTCACCATGGCTGATTAGTTGGATTTTCTTTTCTTTTCTTTTTTTTTTGAGATGGAGTCTCACCCTGTCACCCAGGCTGGAGTGCAGTTGTGTGATATCAGCTCACTGCAGCCTCTGCCTCCCAGGTTCAAGTGATTGTCCTGCTTCAGCTTCCTGAGTAGCTGGGATTATGGGCACCTGCCACCACGCTTGGCTAATTTTTGTATTTTAGTAGAGACAGGGTTTCATCATGTTGGCCAGGCTGGTCTTGAACTCCTGACCTCAGGTGATCCACCCACCTCAGCCTCCCAAAGTGCTGGGATTACAGGCGTGAGCCACCGCGCCTGGCCTCTCTCTTTTTTTTTTTGAGACAGAGTCTTGCAGTATCGCCCAGGCTGGAGTGCTCAGGAGGCTGAGGCAGGAGAATCACTTGAACTGGGAGGCGGAGGTTGCAGTGAGCCAAGATGGCACCATTGTACTCCAGCCTGGGTGACAGAGCAAGACTCTGTCTCAAAAAAAAAAAAAAAATATATATATATATATGTATATGTGTGTATATATATGTATATGTGTATATATATATATACACCCACACACACACTAGAACTTGAAGCTGTAATAAAATGTTATATACATTATATACAAATAATTTCCTTTGATCTATTAGTATTGCTCTTGAGAATTTAAGAATAAAGAATAAAGAATTTATTAATTCTAAACAGGAAAAGTACAAAGATATTTATTTATTATTATTATTTTTAATCTCATACCTTCCTGCACACCTAACAAAGATATTTATAGCAACATTGCTTAAAATAAAAAAAAACAAAAACAAAAAACTGTAAATAGCCTCAGTGTTTCATGTGGCTGTGTAATTCATGATACCTAGACTCACTGAGTATTGTGTCACTGTTATATTAATATGAAGGTAATGTTGATTCTTGGGAAAATGTTGATGAATTTAGATGAAAAAAGTAAAACACAGAATTGCATGATAAGTGTGTAAAAACTGATTACACTGCCCATAGTAAAAATTGACATAATGCAGATAATGGATTTAGGCAAAGAGGTTATGGGTAGAGCATGTGTGTTTGAAATGGCTTTAATAATTTATACAGCATCTTTTTTTTTTTTTTTTTTTAATAAGACAAGGCCTTAACTTCAAAGACTTCGGATTTGGGTGGAAAGGAGGCCAGGGGGAGGGACGCCCATCTGTTACTACCAGGAAGACCAAACAGCTCTGTCTTATCAGCTACCGGCACTGCATGCAGGGGCTGGAAGATTCAGATGGGCCTGACTTCATAGACTGGCTGAGTAACTCTGGGGTTCACAGCGTGGACTCTGCATCCAGCCCCCAGCTGGCTCAGGGCCCCAGACGATTTTCACACCTGCGTTTTCACGGAACCAGCCCAGTGAGCACGTGAGACTTTGAGCCACCCGCCCACTCACCTCTGGGCTGCCTCATACTGCAGGCCCCTGCCACAACAGGAGGAAGCTGAGTCTCTCTTCTGCAGTTCCAACTGGCAGCAGGGAGGGTGTGCTTTGCTAATTGACCTCCTGCAGCCTTTTCTAATCCTGGTGGGGCCCTAGTGAGGTAGTGTCTTGCGCACTTACATTGTTGCACATATTAATTGAAATGTTGAATTTAGTTGCTCTTTAGTGCTAGCCACATCCATCCAGTTCACATCTGACCTAGCAGGCAGGGCCCCCTGACCCCACATCTTGCCATGAGATCTGCTGGGACATGCAGCTGCAGGTGTGGGCGTGGGACTGAGCAGCTGACTGTCTTCTGAGCACCTTCTCCTATCTCTGTGGCATCTCAGAACCTCTGGACACCTGGTGAATGGCCTTCTCACCCACCACTCCCCTTGCGTGTAGTAGACTTTTCTTCTGAGGGGGGAGCCTTATTTTCTTAACGTGTGGAGTGTCTATTTGTAGGGCCCATGATCATCCCCTCACTGTGACCAGCCCAGGAATGTGACTGGGGCAGGACAGCGAGACTCCTTGGTGTTGTGCCGAGTCCCCAGGTGGGTGGCAGCTGGAGAGCCCGCGGTATACCTTGAGGTCGCAAGTTGGAGCCTGCTAAAGCTCCGCCCGACAGAATGCATGTGGAGAGACGTCCAGACCCAGCTGGGGCCCTGGTTATCTCCAGCTTATATCTGCTAAAACCAAATTCCAGAACTGTCAAAGACTGGAGTTTTTTGTTCTGTGATCAGATTGAAGTAGGACCTTGTGACTGGAGGTGTGCCAGGGTCAGAGAGAAAATGGAGCGTATGGGCTCAGGGCATGCCTAGATCCTCATTAGGGGTACTCAGGCCAGCTTCATGTGTTCCATGACAAATTATGGCTGTGTGTGTGTGTTTGGAGGTGGAGGTGGGGACTGTCTCTGTGCTTTTCTAGAATATCGTGTTTATTCCTAGATGCCCCTGCCCCGTCTTCACGCCCTACAGTGGCACTGAGCCTGGTTCTGATCATTGCTGGTCATGTGAATATTAAGTGCCATAGTGTCTAAGGAACAAGCTGCCTTCTTGAGCCCAGGCCCCAGCAATAACTGTTCCTCTCAGTTCCCTAATTTAGAGACCACGTGTGTGTGTGTGCCCCAGGGTTGTCAGCAGCTCGGTTTTTTGAAGCTTGAAACACATTTCCATAGAAACAATGCTATAAATGGTGGTTGGGTACCTAGGCTAGCCCACAAAGAGCCCTGGTGTTACCTCAGAAGTTGCTGAAATAAGGTATTAGTGAAATTGAGAGCCCAAATGCAGCAGTCAGAGTTAGCACCCAGGACGCTGGAGGTTAATAGGTGTGGGTTTATTTGTGTAATTTTCTTTCTTTGGTGAGAGGTGTTTCAAAGCTCTCCAGATAAGGGATGCTCTGGAGGCACTCCCCCACACCATCCCCACCCAGTCACAATCACTCCTCTCCCAGTTTACATTCCTTCTTCTTACCTCATCAAGCCAGGGGCCTGGGCCTACCTGCCCTCTGGTATGTTTATGATGAGGAAATCCTGTTCAGTGGCCCTTACATCGTCATCATCATCATCACCATCATCACCATCATCATCATCATCACCATCATCACCATCATCATTATTGTTGTATAAATCATCTCGATCAACTTAACAAACATGACACCTATTTAGAATTCTCTTCTGATTGCTTCTAATGTTCCTGTGAAGTTTTAACACAGCTTATAAGTTCACCTGACATATTTTTTGGTGCCGATTTTGTCACTTAACATGACTTCACCAAATGGTTTCATCAGATAGTTTCCCTTTGTCCATCCTTTCACATTTTGTTCTGTTGCTCTTCCTTACCGTACCATAATCTGATGGGCTCTATATACAGGTGCTATGGAGCATCTTTTGTAAAAACTTCCTTTTGGTGACATTTTAGATTGTTTTTATGGGATATAGTCGGCCGTAATTACCTGGTCAGTGTTTTAAACTCTTGCAACACTAAATACATACACCTACCATATATCCACAAACATTAAAAAAAAAAAAAAAAAAACCCAGCTGGGCACAGTGGCTCACACATGTAATCCCAGCACTTTGGGAGGCCGAGGTGGGCAGATCACCAGGTCAGGAGTTTGAGACCAGCCTGGCCAATATGGCGAAACCCCGTCTCTACTAAAAATACAAAAATTAGCCGGGCTTGGTGGTGCGTGCCTGTAATCCCAGCTACTCGGGAGGCTGAGGCAGGAGAATTGCTTGAACCCAGGAGGCAGAGGTTGCAGTGAGCCCAAGTTTGCACCACTGCACTCCAGCCTGGGCAACAGAGCGAGACTCCATCTCAAAAAACAAAACAAAACAAAACAAAACAAAAACCCTTTTGCAACACAATGCCAAATCACATTCTAGAAAGATTTAAACTGTTTATGGTAGCACAGCAACGTATATGTAGCTGCTCTGCCGACAGCAGCTTTCCTGGTTTATTTATTTACTTATTTTCATGTTGGGGTGGGCCATAATGGGGCCTTAATGATATTCTAATTTGCATATCCTAAATTACTGCTGATGTAGGTTTTTCCTCTCGATGATTTACTGATGTGTTTCCTCATGTGTCAAACTCTGCTCACGTCCTGTGACTGCAGAGCCTCCCACCTCATTTATCTCCTTGAACCACTTTCCTGTTAGGAAACTGCAAGTCCTCTCTTCCTCACTGGCCCCACCCCTCACCTTGTCTCAGTCATCTCCACACCAGCCCAGCTTACCACCTCAGTAACCCTGGGGAGGGAGTGAGAGGGACAGACCCTGGAAGCCCTTGTGATGGAGGCCACAGGGCAGGAGGTGGATGCGAGGGAGACCCTGGGAGGAGCCACAGGCTGTTAGAGCTGGAGGGGGCACTGGAATGCATCTGGCCCAGGGGTTATGCACTCAGAGGCCAGCAGGGAACAGAGGGGATGAAATGACAGAGGCTGGCAGAATGTGATGATAAAAGACAGTGACTCGTGGCCTAGAAAGGGGTGGGATCTTTGGAAAAGTAGAAAGTCCATTCCACCTAAGCACCCCTCCCTAGCAGTGCTACTCAGCTCCACCTTCAAGAAGGAGGCTTCCAATTTTTTTTCCACGACAAGCCAGAAGTTCTGATTTTTAGTTTGTTTTCTGATTAAAAAAAAAAAATATATATATATATATACGTGTATGTATATATATATACGTGTATGTATATATATATATACGTGTATGTATATATATATACGTGTATGTATATATATATACGTGTATGTATATATATACGTGTATGTATATACGTGTATGTATATATATATATACACATATACATATAGAGAGAGAGAGAGAGAGAGAGAGAGAGGCGCAATAGGCTGGGCGCTGTGGCTCACGCCTGTAATCCCCAAACTTTGGGAGCTGAGACTGGCAGATCACCTGAGGTCAGGAGTTCGAGACCAGCCTGGCCAACATGGTGAAACCCCATTTCTACTAATAATACAAAAAATTAGCCAGGTGTGGTGGTACACACCTGTAGTCCCAGCTACTCAGGAGACCGAGGCAGGAGAATCGCTTGAACCTGGGAGGTGGAGGTTGTAGTGAGCAACAGAGTAAGACTGTCTCAAAAGACAAAAAAAGTTGGCAATAAATTCATTTAAAATAAAACATAATATGTGAGTCAAATAAAACACATCTGTGAGGGAGAAGGGCCCATGAGGCTCCAATCTGTAATCCCTCATTTTATTAAACTTCTTATTGGGAAACACGGACCCAGAGAAGTATCCTCATGTAGCAGAGAGAAGGCTTCAGAGGGTCCAGAGGTCGAATGCCATCTGTATGACCTTGGCAGAGCTGTTTAACCTTCTTGAACCCCAGCTTCCTTATGTATAAAATGGGGAAAATGGCTTCCTTCCAGGGTGCTGGGGTGGACTCAGTAGGCTCATATCATGTCAAGCATGTATATTTTATTTTTTAATTTTTTTGAGACAGGATCTCTCTCTGTCGCCCAGGCCAGAGTGCTGAGTGCAGCGGTATGATCTTGGCTCACTGCAACCTCTGCCTCCCGGGCTCAGGCGATCTTCCCATCTCAGCCCCTCAAGTAGCTGGGACTACAGGCACACACCACCGTGCCCGGCTAATTTTTGTATTTTTTGTGGAGATGGGGGTTTCACCATGTGGCCCAAGCTGGTCTTGAACTCCTGAACTCAAGCAATCCACCCACCTTGGCCTCCCAGAGTTCTGGGATTACAGACATGAGCCACTGTGCCAGGCCAATGTCAAGCATTTAGTAGCTGCTCCACAGATGTGAGAAAAATCCTGTGTAGGTCATCCAGAAAATTAGAGGAAGAACTAGGCTTAGAACTTTTCTCTCATGACTTACAGTGCGGAGCTTGTTCCACATTACATGGGCCTACTTTCTTTTTTTTTTTTTTTTTTTTTTTGAGACGGAGTCTCGCTCTGTTGCCCAGGCTGGAGTGCAGTGGCCGGATCTCAGCTCACTGCAAGCTCTGCCTCCTGGGTTTACGCCATTCTCCTGCCTCAGCCTCCCAAGTAGCTGGGACTACATTAGCTGGGACTACAGGCGCCCGCTACCGCGCCCAGCTAGTTTTTTTGTATTTTTTTAGTGGAGACGGGGTTTCACTGTGTTAGCCAGGATGGTCTTGATCTCCTGACCTCGTGATCCGCACGTCTCGGCCTCCCAAAGTGCTGGGATTACAGGCTTGAGCCACCGCGCCCGGCCCATGGGCCTACTTTCATGGGAGTTTCCAGAGGTGTCTGGACACAGGGATCATTCTTAACTCTGGGAAATTGTAGGTTATTTTATGAGAGCCTTTTTTTTTTTTCTTTCCCCACTTGAGACACAGTTTCCTTCTGTTGCTCAGGCTGGAGTGCAGTGGTGCAATCATAGCTCACTGCAGCCTCAAACTCCTGGGCTCAAGTGATCCTCCCACCTCAGCCTCCCAAGTAGCTGGGACTACGAATGCACACCACCATGCCTGGCTAATTTTTTTTTTTCGAGACAGGTCTTGCCGTGTTGCACAGGCTGGTCTCAGACTCCTGGCATCAAGAGCCATCCTCCTGCCTCAGCCTCCCAAAACGCTGGGATTACAGGCATGAGCCACCACGCCCAGCCCCTATGACAGCTTGTTTGCTCAACAGCTACTGAGCTCAGATAATGGGCATCATAGCTCTGTGGGCTTTGCAGTGCTGGCCTCAGAATTCAGGAGACTGAGCCTCAATAGTTGTTGATAATAATAATGCCATACACCACTGAACCTAAGAAGCCACTGATTAGAAGATGTAGTGTTATTTTATATACAGCTAAGAAAGAGGCCGGGAATGGTGGCTCACGCTTATAATCCCAGCACTTTGGGAGGCTGAGGCCGGCGGATCACTTGAGGTGAGGAGTTCGAGACCAACCTAGCCAACATGACGAAACCCCGTCTCTACTAAAAATATAAAAATTAGCTGGGTCTGGTGGCGTGGGCCTGTAATCCCAGCTATTTGGGAGGCTGAGGCAGGAGGTGGAAGTTGCAGTGAACCCAGGAGGTGGAGGCTGCAGTGAGCCGAGATCACGACGCTGCACTCCAGCCTGGGCAACAGAGTGAGACTCCATCTCAAAAAAAATAAAAATAATAAAATGAAAAGGCCGGGTGTGGTGGCTCACGCCTGTAATCCCCGCACTTTGGGAGGCCGAGACAGGCGGATCATGAGGTCAGGAGATCGAGACCATCCTGGCTAACATGGTGAAATGCTGTCTCTACAAAAATTACAAAAAAATTAGCCGGGCATGGTGGCGGGTGCCTGTAGTCCCAGCTACTCAGGAGGCTGAGTCAGGAGAATGGCGTGAACCCAGGAGGCGGAGCTTGCAGTGAGCCAAGATTGCGCCACTGCACTCCAGCCTGGGTGACAGAGCTAGACTCTGTTTCAAAAAAAAAAAGGAAGAGGAAGTGCTGCTAATTAAACTATACAGGCTATCAATTGCAAGATGCATCCTGATTTCAGAGATGTTAAAATGGAGAAAATGTGTATCTTAGAATCAATGAAATAGAATAGTAATAAAAGTAACAACAATCTGTTACATTGTATTGCTTACTTTAAATATTCACATATACTGTTTAATTCATGCAGGCATTCACTGAGCACCCACCATGTGCAGGTGCTGTGTAGATACCAGGGATACCAAGGTGAGGAAGATCTAGGCTGTGCCCTTCAGGAGCTCCCATCCTAGTAGATGGCACTCTGATCCCAGATATGCTGCAATAAGCAGGTGTAGAACAATGTGTAGGTGACGGAGTACAGATAAACAGAGGATGCCATGGGAATTTAGGGAGCAGAGTGACTGTCTGGTCCTTAGGAGCAAAGACAGAGGTTTGGGTGCATGGGATTTATTTAAGAAATGGTCTCTGGAGGAAGGGAGGAAGGGAAGCAGGGTAGAGCCGGGGAAGAAGCCAAGTAAGGAGGTGTGTGTTGCAGCTGGAGCATGAATTGCACCACTATGGAACTGGTCCCACCAAAGGCCCCTTTTGAGAAGGGGTAGCTGTGAGTCCTTAAAAGCCAACACTCAGAGCACCTGGGGGACATTGCACCAACTTTACAAAGTAGATCTGGGAGGGCTCCAACAGTATACACTCCAGTGGCCTTCCACTGCTTGGAGGAGTCAATGAAGGGTTCCTGGAAGAGCTGCCATTAAGGTCAAGTCTGGTGGGAGATCTGGGTATGGGGTAACATGGGGATCAAGGTGGCAAGAGAAGGAGCATGTGTGAATATATGAGGGTGAGAATGCAGGCATCTTGGAGAACGTCAGGTTGTTTAGCCGTGTGGGCTGAGGCTGGGAAGTGGGGCAGAGCCAGATCGTGTGGGAAAGGTGCCTAACAGTCTAGCTAACAGTCTCAGCTTTATGCAGTAGATGATGGGAGCTACTGAAGAGAGGTGTGATCGCTCTGATGGCAGTGTGGATGGTAAAGTGTGCAAAACTAGAAGCAAGGAAATAGATGAGAAAAAATGATAGCCAACACTTATAAAAGACTTAGTGTGTGCCAGACACTGTTTAAGTAAGCTCTTACTATCATTCCGATTTTGCAGATGAGTGGTTGAGTAACTCGCTCAAGGTCATCAAGCTAGTGTGAGCCAAGATTTGGACTCAGGTCTCAGCCTGTGCTCTTAACCTGTACACCCCCATGAGCATGAATGTTGGATTCTAGCCCATGATGTATCAGTATTTGTTTTCACTTAAAATCAATGCTTTAAAGCATGCCCTGTTGCACACATTGGGTCTCTGGAGTTCCTGTTCCTCCTGGCCCGTTGCCATAACACAGGGAAGCTGAGCTCCAGTGAACAGCCAGTGAGGAAGTCTGTCTGGGACTAGTTCTGCAGAGGGCATGGAACTGTGCTGAAGGGAGGCCTTTGAGAAGTTGGCAGCTCTCGGTCTGTGAAGAAAGGGCGTTTCTGTCCTGTGGCTCTGCTGGCCTGCCCTCCCTGGCAGCCACACCTGTTTTGTCCTTCTCCCTACACCCGGCCAGACGTCTCTCTCAGAGTGACAGCAGCAACTGGGGACATGTATAGAGGCTCCCTCTCAGGCCAGACAAAGGCACTCAGAACCTGGCCCGGGCCTGCAGGGCAGGGAGGCTGGGGAGGGGGCAGGTGGGAGGGCCAAGGACACAGACAACTTTGGGCTGGTGTGGCAAGCATGGCCCTGCCCCAGAACAGGTGAAGTCAATGTGAGCGGAGGAGGAGGGTCCCCTGGCGTTTTTTCCAAGGGTAAAAGAGAAGACAGTGCAGAGACGTCTCAGCACACAGTGGCTTAATTTCATGACTGGGGTGGTTGTGAGCTCCCGGTTTGCTCAGAAAAGACCTGGCAAAAAGGGCTGAGAAGACACAGCTGTTGGAGGGGTGTCCCTACTTAGGCTGGGAGGACAACCCTGTGGAAAAGTGTGGTGGAAAGGACACAAAGAACGGGCTGGGAGAGAAGCCCTGGAGGACACCCCAGATGAGACATTGAGTCAATGCCGGAAAAAGTCTCTCGAGACAGAGCCCATGAGAGGGTTACCTGAGGCCCATGGGGTCTTTTCAGGCAAAATAACTGGGTTTTTTTTTTTTTTGTTTTTTGTTTTTTTTTGAGACATAGTCTCCCTCTGTCGCCCAGGCTAGAGTACAGTGGTGTGATCTGGGCTCACTGCAACCTCCACCACCTGGGTTCAAGCAATTCTCATGCCTCAGCCTCCCGAGTAGCTGGGACTACAGACGTGTGTCACCACACCTGGCTAAGTTTTTTGTTTTTGTTTTTTTTTGAGATGGAGTCTTGCTCTGTCTCCCAGGCTGGAGTGCAGTGGCTCGACCTTGGCTCACTGCAAACTCCTCCTCCCGGGTTCACGCCATTCTCCTGCCTCAGCCTCCTGAGTAGCTGGGACTACAGGTGCCCGCCACCACGCCTGGCTAATTTTTTGTATTTTTTAGTAGAGACAGGGTTTTACCGTGTTAGGATGGTCTCGATCTCCTGATCTTGTGATCCGCCCGCCTCGGCCTCGCAAAGTGCTGGGATTATAGGCGTGAGCCACTGCGCCGGGCCCACACCCGGCTAATTTTTGTATTTTTGGTGGAGACAGGGTTTTACCATGTTGGCCAGGCTGGTCTCGAACTCCTGGATTCAGATGATCCACCTGCTTTGGCTTCCCAAAGTGCTAGGATTACAGACAGGTGTGAGCCACCACGCTGGGGCTGGAACTAGGTTCTTAACAAGGGATAAGCTAGGTTGAGGAGGAGATACAGGGTAAAACAGTAAAAATAATAATCGTAGCCTCTTATGTGTACATAGCATGATCGAGTTATAAAGCACTTTTTTGTCCTTTTGATCCTCTCAAGCCCCTGGAAGGTGGGCATCCTTTTGTTGTTCATGCAACCAACACTTAAATGGTGCATCTGTTATGGGCCTAAAAAGTGAGGCTCAGGGAAGGTCAGTGACAATTTTCCTAAGTTCCCTGTGTCTTCTACGCCCTTCTTTTTTTTCTGTTGTAATTGTAGGTAATGAGGTCCTAGAGGTCATACTTTAGTTCTGTAGAGGGAGACGACAATAAAGACACAAGAACATAAGGGACATAGGGACCTGGCTGGCATCGTGGACTTGGGATGCCCTCAACAATATTTGCATTCCCGATATCCCAGGCTCTGATAAAGGTTGGTTGTTTACTTAAACACACCATGTGTGCTGGCCTCGTTGGAGGAGGAATAGTGGGCAAAGGACAGGAATGCAGGTATGGAGCCTGGGGAGAAAGACACTTCTCTTTTTAAATAGTGATGATGGCTGCAGAATGTTATTGGAGGAAGGTGGCTGGGAGGTGAGAACCTGGCTTCCTTGGAAGCTTCCCCCAACGTCGTGACAGCTTTATTGAGATATACTTCACACACCATAAAATTTACCCTTGGAAGATTTTCCTTTTTCTTGAGACAAAGTCTCACCCTGTCACCCAGGATGGAGTGTGGTGGCATGAACACAGCTCACTGCAGCCTTGACCTCATGGGCTCAAGCAATCCTCCTACCTCAGCCTCTTGAGTAGCTGGGACCACAGGCATGCACCACCACACCTGGCTAATTTTTGTATTTTTTTTTGTAGAGACTGGGTTTTGCCACGTCACCTAGGCTGGTCTCAAACTCCTGTGCTCAAGCAATCCTCCTGCCTCAGCCTCCTAAAGTTCTGGGATTACAGGTGTGAACCACTGTGCCTGGCCTCACCCTTGGAGGATTTTAATGGTCTAGATACTATTGATGAAACACAGGGCAGTGACAGACTGCTCTGAGTGGAGTCCAGAGAGCTGATGTGGCCCCAGGAAGCCTCTCAAATGCCATATTCTACCTTCATTGGGAATCAGAGTTTAGGATTCTGTCTAGGGTGCTTTATTTCCTGGAGTGTTTCTCTCTTGTCAGACACACTCCCTGGTAACTAGAGCTCTGTACTCCTTTTTCCTGCAGTTTGTAAAGAGGGTTGAGGGTGGAGAAAATCCCACTCTCTGCATAAGGTCTCTGGAACACCTCCCTGTCTCCCTGAAAGGTCACCCTTCTTGGTTGCCCCAGAGACTTGTAGCAGGGGCTGGAGCTTCTAAAACCAAAACTTTCACTTCACACGTCAGTGATTCTGCACCGTCATATCTGCAGCAAAACTGACCTCCAGGGCTTTCCCAGAAGTGCTGCAGCTTTCTTTACATAGCCTCATCTGCCCGCCTTTTCAAGGTAGACTTCTTCTGCCAAGCGGGGGCTATTTGGTATAGTCTTGAGCCTTCCTCCCCTGCACACGTGTGTGCCCCTTTTCTTCTCTCTCCTCCTTTCTTAGGTGGCCTGAATTTGGAAGTTTAGCTGTAGTGAAGGGCGGTGCTGCTCCAAGGTGAGCAAGGCTCCTTCAGGGCCACTGACTTCTCTGTTTCCCCTGCCACCTGCCTCCACTCCGTGTGCTGCTTCCTGGGCCACTCCTTTGGAGTGGCTCCCACTTGTTCCCTGAAGGCTGAGCCCTGGCTCCATGGTGGCAGGCTCTTCTAGGAATGTGCTTCCCAGCCGGGTTTTCTGGTTGATTGGGAACATCCCTGGGCTGGTCTGCACTAGCTCTCAGGGACTCACTCTGGGCTTGCCTAAGGCCAGCTGCAGGGGCTGGGCTCTCAGGGGAGGTCAGGATGGCCACAGGTCTGCAGAGGAACTTGGCAGCAGTGGGCACTGGAGGCCAAATGGCTTTGCTTTTGCTTCCCTCACTTGGATGTGTTGTCAATGGGAGGGAAGAAATCCGGCAAATGAAAAAAGTAAAAAGGCTCTACCCTGATCCTTTGCCAGGAGCCCTGAGAGTCTAGCCTCTGCTTGGGGGTCTGCATGCCTGAGCACTGCAGTTCCTCAATTGCTCACTGCCTTCCTCTGGGGGAGGAGCAGAGAGGTCAGAGATGCTTGGCTTGCTCTGTGACCTGGTGCAATTCACTTAACCTCTCTGAACCTCAGTATTCTCATCCACAGATTGAGAGGGATAAAACGCTCACATGCAGTGCTCTTCAGGAGACTGTGTGGAGAAGTGCTCTGAGAGCTGCCAGGAACAGTACTGTCATCACAGATGCTAAATTGGGGAGCCTGGGCTTTTTTTTTTTTGTAGAAGGTGGTTTCCCTAGCTCCTTTATTCACTTACTGTAATCACAGAATTATGGATCTTGAACTGGAAGGGATTTCAAGAGGTCCTCTGGTCCAGTCCTGTGGCATAATTATCTGTATTTTGTAGATAAGATTGTTTTAAGTGTTCCTTATTTTGACATATCTGTCATAACATGGTGCAAATAAGCCCTTTTCCTCTTGGGGAGGTGTGACTTTCAGGTGTACGTGTATGCAGGTGCTCCAGCCAGCAAAGAGGTGGAAGAGGACAGGAAAGCCATGCTCCCTTAGGAGCAAGTGCAGGTTTGGCAGGGTTTCTGCGCAGAAGATCCAAGTTTTGCCTGTGCCCTCCACACCCCACCCTGGCCCTGTAGGCTCAGTGAATGTGTGAGAATCATATTCTGCTGCCCCTCCCTCCTCTTCTCCCTGAGTGAGGGATGCATCTGGTTCTCAGGTCTGGCCACAGGGTTTTGAAAAGTGGCTGCCAGGACACACTGTATTCTTCAGTGGTTTTTCTTTCAAAGGAAAATCTCCTTCTGACCCATCTCCTTGAAAAACAGCCACCACCACCACCACTGCACCATCACCAAAAAACTTGGAAGGAGGAATAGGACACACACCCCTGAATTTTCCCCTGGCCCTAAAGGCCCATTGATTGTGGGGGCCAGAACCAACCTCTTGAGCTGCAAAAATGTTTCCCATCTTCCCACCAGTCAGGCAAGGAGGCCTCAAGGCTTGGACCTGAGAATTGATCAGGGGGGTATTTAGGGAAGGCAGGGGAAAATGTGAGTATGGAGTGAAAAGCCGCTCAAGTCTGGCCTGAGTTGCTAGAATTAAATCCAGGAGATTTTCCTCACCTAAGTGATGGAGATGGTGGGTCCTTTCTAGGGACTGAGGCCAATCTCAATAACCTTTACACGCACCAGGACGCTGTTGAGCCAGAAAGTGAAACCCGGCGAGTCTGTTAATAAAGTGCCTTGGAGAGGACTGTGCATGATTTACCGTATCCAAAACCAGAGAGAGTTTCTTTGTGGAAGAAAGCGACTTGTGCCTTCCCCAACATCACACACACACTTTCCTGGCAGGCGCGATGGGTTTCCAAACATTTCGTCACCGTCTCCTCCTGACCTTGGTGTGAAAGGAACTAGCAGCGTGGCCCGTGGGTTCCAGCAAAGCCATCGGGGGCGCCAGCCTGGGCGGGGGGTGGGGACGACGACCGACTCGTGAGTGGAGGTGAGGTCTGCTGGAAATCCCCAGCCCCGGCCGCCGCCTGAGGTTTAAAGACGCCTTCCCCGGCCTTATTTGGTCGCAGGAAGTGGGCGGCGCCGGGCCTGCTGGCTGAGGCCGCCCCGAGACAGTTGTGCTGATGAAGTGGTAGAGCTGGTTCCTGCTCGCCGCGGTGCCGCGCGCGCCGGCCGGCCGCTGGGCGCTCCGCGCTCCCAGCCTCGAGTTGTGCAATCCTTTGTAGCACGCCAGAGTCCTCCTCCTTCGCTGTTGCCTCTCGCCCTCTCTCTCTCTTTTTTTTTTTTCAAGCTGTGAGCTCAACCGATGAGTCAGAGCCGTGCAATCCTGACACTGCATCGCAGGACTGGGGGTGACACGGAGAGAGGGAGAGCGCTTGCGAGGCGGACAGCACGGGTGCGGGGCGCGCCGAGGCTCCTGCATCGCGAGTGGGGGGTGACAGCCCGCGCGTCCCGCCCGGGCCCTGCCAGCAAACTTCCCAGCCTCCGGGAGGCGCGGGCTGGCGGAAGCCCCACGAGCGCCGCGGGGAGGCGACGGCGCCTGTTTGTTTTTAAAATCGGGAGTGCGTGCAGGCTGCTGGAGTCCCCGAGGCGACCGAAGGCGGCGGCCCGCGGCGGAAGGGGGACAGTCGAGGCCGGAGTCCGGAGCCCGGAGCCCAGGCAGGAGCTGGGTAAGTGGGGCTGCTCGGCCGGCGGCCGAGGCCTGCACGCGGCGGGGCCGGCGAGGGGACCCCAGGCGGCGCGCGAGCTGTGGCTGCTCGCACGGCGGGTTGCAGCTCTGCAGGCACGGCCCGGAGCGGGGGCCGCTGTGCTCGAACTTCTGCGGCCTGGGCGGCGGTGGAGCGGGCGCGTGTGGCTGTGCGGGGGCCGCCTGCAGCCCGCCGCCCCCTCCCCCGCGGCCCGCGCCCTCGGCCCGCAGCTGCGTGTGCAGCGCAGCCCCGCGGTGTTTGTGCAGCTACGCAGCTTGCGCGCGGCCCCCGCCCACCCGGGCGCGGCCCCGCCAGGAAAGCCCTCCCCACCCGGCGGCCCGCGGCGGCTCGGGAATCCGGCTGCTCCTCCTCCGCCGGAGAGAAACGTGGTGTCCGCGGGGACCGGCTGACGTGATGGATCCCAGGCCCGGAAGGCGCAGCGAGGGGCTTGCCAGCTGAGGGAACTTGGCGCGGGAGCCCCTTCCCCTGCCAGCGTGCACGGGAAAGTGGGCTTGGACGCGGCGTCCACGCCGGGAGTTAGGGCGACAGAGATGCAGGGGCGGCGGGGAACTGGGGCAAATGCAGTCAGCAGAGGCCTAGGCTGGAGCGCTTCGCGCAGGCGGGCGCACCTCAGACCTGTCATCCTCCTGCGCGCCCCCGCACGCCCGCGCCGCTGCAGCCGGCCCAGCCCGCGCGGCGCTTCTCGGGGAGCTGTGTTCCCTGGTGCCTGGCGTCAGGGCCGAAACCCGGGGTTCGGCTGGGCCCTGCATATGGCCGTGGCCGGCTTGGTGGAGCTGGTCACGTCGCCTCCCGAGTCGTACATGCAGGAGCGTGTGTGCCAGGTTGCCCCCAAGGCCTCTGGGTGAGGGTCCAGGGGAGAAAGGGGGACCTCGTGTGCCCTGGGGCCTTCAGGCTTCAGCCCCAAGGCGGGCCGACATGGAGGAGGTACCTGCCACCCAAAGTGGAGGCCGGGTGTCCGTCCCAGCCCAGCTTCCAGCGAGAGCTGGTGAGAAGATGAAAGGGGAAGTTATATGCCCCATTTAAAACTTTGTTGGTCACAACTACGGTGGCTGCTTCCTGTTTCCACCATCCCACGTGGGACCTGTGTGCCAGCCTGTGGAGCCTCGTGCAGGGGGCGGTGGGATGGGGGAAGAGAGGCTGGCCACGGAGGCCCTGGTGGCACGCGTATGTGGGGGATCCCTGTTGGCAGCTGCGGCTGGGGGAGGGGATGTCTGGCTTGCCCTGGCAGGGGGATCCTGGCCTGGTGGTGTGGGATCTTGTTCCTGTAGCTTCAGGGTTGAGACTGAAGGCCTGTTGAAGGTGGACTGAGAAGCCAGTCCTCCCTAGGGGGCCTCGGCTGAGGGGAGAAACCACCTATCTTGCTCCAGAGCCTCCCACGGAAGGTGTGGCACACGCCCCTTTTGGATCAGAGAAATGCACCCTTTCCTCGGGTGTGAAGTGGCTGAAATTCAGGAGCCAGGGAAAAGGAGAAGCCTTCCCCGGTTGGGTTGAGAATTCGTAGCTCCTCTTTTTCCAACTGCTCTGGACAGTGAATAATAGGAGCGTAAACATTCAATTACTGTGATACACCATTTCGTTGCATGGCCCTGGTCCAGTCTCCACTCGGATTGGCCTCTGGCTCGTTACTCTGGTCTGTGTACCTCCCGGGGGGACAAGGGGGTGAAGAACCTGGGGGATCCCCCCAGGTCATACAGCTTGCCAGCTTGCTCTGAAACAGCCTACCCATTGCCAATGTGGCTTCTCCAAGTGCCAGCAGAATGCCCACTCCCGTGGCTCTGTCAGCTCCTCACCCCACCCCAGGAAAGAGCACCCTGGAGTACCCATGGGGATGAGAATTTAATTTTTACGTGTAGGATTTTAAAATAGCCCCAGTGTTTGACCCTGTGGGCTGCTGTTCCCAAAAAGTGGAACAAAAGAAAAGACAACATGCAGTTATGGATTCAGCTGAGGACCTCCTGTGGCTAGAGTCCCCAGAGAAAGGCTGCCCAGGGGTGTCAAGACCTCTGACAGAAAAGGGGAAGGGGAATGGGCCCAGTCCAGGAATCTTCAGCCTTGATAGCCCCTCTCTTGCAGTTGGGTCTCTCAGAAGAAAACCATGCTCATGCTGGGGTGGGGACAGCCACAAAGTGACTGGGGGTTTCCAGCTCATCCTTCTAGTCCTGTTTCAGATGCCACTTCTGAAGGCTGTAGCCATCTTCTGAACACTCATTTCCACCTTATGTAGTTATTTGTGTACATACTGTAGTGTGGTGGTCAAAAACAAAGACTCTGAGCTAGAGCCCCTATACAGTATCTCCCTCATAGAGTCACTGTGAGGATTCTGTGAGTTAGTATACATAAAGTGCTTAAAGCACATTTCAGTATTTGGTAGCCTCTGCTTCTAGTGTGAGCTCAGAAGGGTTCCCACAATGCTTGGCATCTAGTAAGTGTTTAGTGTTTTCTTTGTTTTGTGTTTTGTTTTTTTTTTTTGGTTGTTAGAGACAGGGTCTTTCTCTGTCACCCAGGCTGGAGTGCAGTAGTGCGATCTCAGGTCACTGCAGTCTCAGCCTCCTGAGATCAAGCAATCCTCCCACCTCAGCCTCCCAAGTAGCTGGGACTACAGGTGCACATCACCACACCTGGCTAATTTTTGTGTTTTTGTAGATACAGGGTTTTGCCATGTTGACCAGGCTGGTCTTGAACTCTTGGGCTCAAGAAATCCACCGGCTTTGGCCTCCCAAAGTGCTGGGATTACAGTCTTGAGCTACCTCGCCTGGCTTTAGTGCATGTTAGTTGAACAAATTAGTGAAAGATCTCCATAAAAAAAAAAGGTGTACTTGGCATGTGTTGGCCCCAGTGAGTCCCTGCTGCAGGAACCTCCTCACATTGCATCACTGGTTTCAAAAATGTCACTGCACCGTGGGTGATTCTGGTGCTGGTGAACCCAGTTTCCTGGCACTGCCCTGTAGCTGGCCTTGTGGAGTGCATGTGTCGGTCATCCTGACCCTAAGGGGACCTCAGGGTGAAAAGAGTTGTGGAGCCATCTCCCTAGGGATCTGCTAGCCTGGGCAGTTCCTTTGGCCAGCCCAGGTTGGTACCCTTCCTGTGTGTGTGCAGGCACGCATGCATTAGTACAGAAGCAGCCTGGGGCTTCATTCTTCCCTGACTCACTGCAGGTGGCAGGAAGCAGAGCCAGTGGCCGAAATTTGTTGGAGGAATTGCTTCTTTCTGCACATGAGAACTCTTGACTCTGGGACTGAAAAATTGCTTGCTGGGCCGGGGCTAGGGTGGAGTATGCTGAAATCCCCGGTTCTTACTAAGGGACCTGCATTTGCATTCGAAGCAACATTCAGGATACTGTGAGACTATGAGCTCATTTTATGAATCAGAAGCATTACAGCATAACTTTAATGTTGGAAACTGCAATTTGGAATCCAGATCACCCTCCCTCCACCTCAGCACACACACACACTCTCTGACATGGGCTCTCACAGTCACACACTTGGGAGCAACAATAGTCGGAGCATCAGTTCAGATTCTGGAGCCCTCAAGCAAAATTCGTCCACATGGACGTCGGCTTCTGCACTCAGAACGCTGCTCCTGGATGGTGTGTGGACAGTCACTTGGGCAGTGACTGAAGGAAGTCTGGTGGGTACATGGGAATAAGGCCTGGGCAGACCTGAGTTCATACCCCAGCATCTCCTCTTGCAGTGTGGCTTTGGGCATTGCTTGACTTCTTGGGCCTCAGTTTCCTCACCTGTAAAATGTGGATGATAAGTACTTCATAGGCTGTGAAGGTTAGACAGGATTATGCATGCAAAGTGACTGACACATACTAGGTATTCAACAGATGGCAACTCTCATTTCACCAGTTCCCACTGGGTCCAGTGTAGTTTGCCTTTGGCTCCTATCAAGGAAGAGAAAATGAAAGGTATCCTGCTTATAGTAGGAAAGCAATCTACCAGGCCACTGAAGCTTGTATAAATGAAGTTCATTGTGCCCCGGGAACAACTGCTTGATCCACTCCACCCTAGACATGTGGCCCAGACCGGGTGTCTTTGTGCCTTTGAGAGGGACTGTGTCCCTGCAGCCGAGGGTTGAGGGCCCAGCTTCCCAGAGATCAGATTATGCTCTCCGGAACCTACCCGCCCAGGCCCCAGGCTGAGCTGCTCACATGGGTGGGCAGGAGGAAGGCTGCTTTCTCAGCCAAGGAAGAAAAGTCCCCTGTTTGCTTCACCTGAAGCCTTGCAGTGTGACCTCAGGGGAGGTTTGGGTAGAGCCAAGGGTGGGAGTTTTTCCTCCAAAGACTGCTTTGGCTGTTTTACCCATTAAAATTAGGTGCAACGGTGAAGGAAACACCGAGAATTATATAAGAAGAAAGTTACCACTGTCAGAGGAGAGCTGGAGTTGTGCTGGGATGGGGCTGGGGGTCTCCCTGAGGGCTGCAGTTGCTGGCTGTCATTCTCGGCTGGTGGGGAAGAGCAGGGGCTTGGGGCTAAGGTTTCCCTGGCAGCCGCTCTTGCTCTTCCTGGAACACAGCCTCGTGCTGTGGCCAGCCAGGGAAGGTGCTCCCTGTTCCCTCTGCTTTTCTCCCAGCCGCAGGGAGCTCTCATGGTGAGAGCATTTTTTCCAGGCAGTGCTTCTTCCTCTAGGAGTCCTGGGAAGGAAGGAGAGTGGGGAGAGGAGCACAGGGCAAGGTTTATCCCAGTTAAGCTTGGATGGAGAGAGTGAGCTACAGTAGGCTTGTAGCCAGCCAGAAGGGGCTTCTCTCTAAAGCTGCCCAGCTTCTCTGGGGAATTGGAATCCAGACAAGAAGGAAAATGGTGAGATATTTTGGTCCCCCGCTTTTCCCAGTAGTTGGGCAGAGGCCCCTATCCAGCTTACTGTTGCCAGAACTTGCCATTTCTTTAGTAGGTAAGGCCCCCATAGCTCAGAAACAGGCTTAAGTGATAACTTGCAACCCTGAGACTTCATGTGAGCTGTGGCACAGATCCTCCTCCCGACCTGGCCTTCCTCTCTCTCAGGCCCCAGCTGGCCTCGGGTCATAGTCCTGGCCTCCAGGGAGTCATTCCAGAGCTGGGAAACCATTTGGGATATCTAGTCCAAATCCTTCATTTTCAAATGGGGAAGCCGAGAGGTGGTGAGATGCTTGAGGTTCTAAAGACTGTCTCCACTTTCACTTTGGGAGGGTGGAAAGGGACTGCTCCTGTGTCCCGTGCCTGGTTGCTGCTCCTCCCAGTTTGGAAGCTGGGAGGGCAGTTTGAGTGCAGGAAGAATCCAAAGGAATACTGTCTTGGCTCCTGGGTGTGGCTCAGTCCTCAGCTGGCTCCATAGTTATTTATTTGTTTGCGTGTGCGTGAGTGAGTCCTGTGGTTGGGAGGCTGGATCTGAGTAAAAGCAGAAGTACCCACACTCTGTCAGCTGTGCAGCACCCAACAGGGGACAGTTGGGAGGGGAAAAACAGGAGCAGGGGCCTGTCTGCATGGTGGCTGCTAGTTGTGCTTTCTGGCCCTGTCACAGTGCCTGCACACTTGAGTGTAAACAGCCCTTCCATGTTGCTGGCAGCTGCCCTTCCTTGCTGGCTTTGGGCAGAAGAGGCACCAAAAATAACCAGGCGGGCACTTCCACTTGTGGGACATTTACTGTGGTGGCCTCTGGGCAGGCTTGCTTGCTTTCTGCAGGCCCTGTGTCTCTGCCACACTGGAGTCCCTTCTACTTCCTGCAGCCCTTCCTCAGCTCCCTTCTGGCCATTGCACCTTCCCCTTTATTGCTTTTATTAGAGTGAGCAAAGGAGGGTGGCGGCTCATCCTCGTGGGCCTGGAGGCTCTGCCGGTGTTATCTGGGAAATACCCTCATCCCCCTGTATCCCTGTAGGCAGCCCCTGCTGGCATAGCTGAGTTTAAAGGAGGCCTCTGCTGGGTGCCCTCTAGACTTTCTCGCCAGGCCTCTCTCTCCTGGATCTGTAGGCCAGAAGCTGTGCATGCCTGCAGAGCCCCACAGTGTTGCTAGGACTTTGAGTCTCCCTGTCCTGCCCCTGCCTGGCCAGCCCTGCTCTCAGCCGGCTGTGGAACTGGAAGAGTCGGACCATTCATTTCCTCCAAGGTGTTAAAGACTGATAACGATGTCTGAACCACCCCTACCCAGCAAGGGAGACAGGAATCCCATTTATTGAGTGCATACCCTGTGCCAGGTGGCACTTCATCTATGTATTACCTCATTGAGTTGCACAATAATGAAGATGAAACTGTTGTGCCCATTCACCAGTAGGGATCCCCAGGCTCACAGAGGCCGGTGATTGGAGAAGCCAGCATACATTGCCCCTGACTTCTTTTACCCTGCGGCTCCCACACTTCCTCCAGCTATTTTCCTGCGCACAGGGAACAATGCTTTGATCCTTGGTATGAAGTGCTGATAGTAGGAATTCGGGCACCATTAGAATGGCTGATAACGGGAGATATTTTGGGCTGGGAAGGGTGGAGAAGACCTCCCTGCTGCCTCCCTCTCCAGGTGCTTCACAGGGCAGCCAGGAGCCCAGCCTTGAGCCCTGAGGCCGTTCTGTGGAGGACTCAGCTGTGGACCTGGGGACTGCCCGGCCAGGCACATGCACAGGAGGAGGGGAAAGGCTTGGTTTCAGCTTAGTTGTGGGTTTCCTGGGGGACCTCCCAAGTGTCTCATCCCCGCTAAAGGTATCCCAGCCTCTGAGGTACTGAGAACAGCTCTGGGGATCAAAGACTGGGGCTAGGTGGGATCTTTGGTCTCCCTTCTTGGCTGCTTGGTCTGACCTGGGGCCCATCATTCCAGCTGGCTTGGCCCAGGTCGCAGAGAGTCTGGTTGGTGTGTACTTGGGGCTTGGGCTGGATGCTCTGATGTGCCCACATGCTGTGCCAAAAGCCTCTGGGTATATTTCAGGAACAATAAAGAATAAATCAACATAGGAGAAAAGGCCCTGCAGCAGCTGCTCAGAGACTGGAGAAATGCAAAGAATGCGTGAGCCTTTGGCAAAAGTCTTGCATCTTGACCAGGGCCTGAGGAAGGACGTGAGGCTGATGTGATGGCTCTAGAGTCAAATGGGTGTGCCCACTTTGCAGCCCTTCTAGGAGGCCCCAGGCAGCCACACTGAGACTCCTCCCTCTGCTGGTGGCAAATTTTTGTGCTTCCTGGTCACTTGGCACGTACTGGGGAGCCATATTTCCCCCGTTCTTTACTCTCACACCACTCTGGCAGACACTGACCCATCTAACTCCCAGGCACCAGGTGGGTCTTGGCCCTTTCCAACCCTGACCAGTCAGGAGAGCATGGGTTGATGAAGACTTGGTAGGCTTGACACACATACTATACCCCTTGCTTTACCTCCCCCAGACGAATGTCAAGGACCTGGCAATGTCAGGTCTGAGGGGTGCTAAGTGTGAGAACATCCACCTGGGAGGCCCTCACTGTAGCTCTACCAGGTGGTCAGCCATGTGTCCTTAGGCAGGTCATTTTACCTTTGAGGACTTGGTTTTATGAGCCATGAAATGGAGGTTTAGACAAATGATCTTTGGAGTGAGTGGGCAGCTCTGTCTCCTCTACTCGGGATGTGCGATGAACAGATTCTATTTAGGAAGTTAAGTTATTGGGAGAAGCAGCACTCTGAGAGCACCACGCGGAGATGTGGCAGGCTGTGGCTGGGGGCTAATGCTCAGTGTCCTGAATGGGGAACCCAAGCAGACAGCTGATTTGACCCAGACCTCAGGGTGGCAGGATAAGGGACTGGAGCTTGGACTCCATGGAGACTTGGGTTATCTGACAAGCAGGGGAGAGTCAAGACTTTATTTTTTGAGGTACAGTTTTGCTCTTGTTGCCCAGGCTGGAGTGCAGTGGTACCATCTTGGCTCACTGCAACCTCTGCCTCCTGGGTTCAAGCAATTCTCCTATCTCAGCCTCCCGAGTAACTGGGATTACAGGCGCCTGCCACCATGCCTAGCTAATTTTTGTATTTTTAGTAGAGACGGGGTTTCACCATGTTGGCCGGGCTGGTCTGGAACTCCTGACCTCAAACGATCCCTCTGCCTTGGCATCCCAAAGTGCTGGGATTACAGGCGTGAGCCACCATGCCTGGCCGAAGGCATTATTTATTTATTTATTTTTTGAGATGGAGTTTTGCTCTTGTTGCCCAGGCTGGAGTGCAGTGGCACGATCTTGGCTCACCGCAACCTCTACCTCCTGGGTTCAAGTAATTCTTCTGACTCAGCCTCCCGAGTAGCTGGGATTACAGGCATGCGCTGGGTTCAAATGATTCTCCTGCCTCAGCCTCCCGAGTAGCTGGGATTAGAGGCCTGCGCCACCATGCCCGGGTAATTTTGTATTTTTAGTAGAGACAGAGTTTCTCCATGTTGGTAAGGCTGGTCTCAAACTCCTGACCTCAGGTGGTCTGCCCACCTCGGCCTCCCAAAGTTGTTGGGATTACAAATGTGAGCCACTGCACCCGGCCTGGCTTTATTTTTAAGAGCTGTTGGCTAACCTCAGTTGTGGGGTTGGAGGTGTGGAAGGGGTGTGGCTTCCTCTTAGGCAAAGATGCCGAGCCCTCCACAAGTTGGTCCACTGGAGGTAATCACCTATAACCTCTTCATCTTCAAAGCCACTCACCTGCCCGGCCTCTCCCATCCACCTTACCTGACCAGCCACATCTCAGAACATCATGGTGGTTTTCAGGCCAGCTGAAGCTGCTCTCCAGGGAGCAGACGTGAGCAACCCAGAGGCTGCTGCTGTCTATCCCAGGCAGCCTGGTGTGACGCCCAAGTCTGAAACTCTGGGGGGAGGAAGTTTGCAGAACGGGCAGGCCTAGGTGGCAGTCCTGGCCTTGCCTTTATACTGCTGTGACTTTAGGCAAGTGATTTGACCTCAGGTCTTTTCAGATTTCTTGTTTAGAAAGGAGGAGTAATAATGCCTACCTTGATGGCCTGGTGTGGTGGCTCACGTCTGTAATCTCAGCACTTCGGGTGGTTGAGTTGAGAGGATCCCTTGAGGCCAGGAGTTCAAGACCAGCCTGGGCAACAAAGTGAGACTCCATCTCTACAAAAATAATAATGATAATATCTACCTTTCTGTGAGAGGATTCCACAGGATACTGCATGTAGTGTGCTTAGCACCATGCCTGGCACATAGTAGCACCCCCAGTGGAAATGTTGGAGGTATTGATGAAGTCTTGTTTGCGTGATGTTGGGATAAACCTTGGCTCCATGCTTTGCCCAGTGTCTTGCCAAGTGGTGGGACCTGCCTAAATGGAGTCATGAAGCATTGTTATTGGAGTCTTTGATTTTGCTCCTGGCTGCGTGTCCTCGGGCAAGTTTATTTCACTCTCTGGACTGCTCCGTGGACCAAGGAATTGGAGTAGGTAAACATTGACATCCCTTGATATTTGGAATCTGTTCAGCTTTCCCAGCTGGGCCCTGCTTTGCCAGTTGGCTCTGAAGAGAGGCCCAAGCCACCTTTCTCCATGTGGCATGGAGGCTTTTATTCCAGAGTGAGACGGTGCTGAGCCTGCAGCCTCCAGCTAACCTCTGCAGTCCCCCACACCTCAACACCCTTTGGGCTCTCTTGGCTTCCAGGGGCTTTTACAGATATGGGCCCCCCACCCCCCCCCCACCCCCCATCTGGAGGGGAAAGTGTTTCTGGCTGACTGGGGCTAGGATTATTTCTTAAGAAGAGTGTTAATAGACCATGCTGTGCTTGGAAATGCCCCCAGGGAAGAGCAGCAGCTCTAGGAAGGAGCTGGCTTTGTGAAGTTCTCAAGTGTAGCATTCCTTCTGAGGCCCGCAGGTGTAGATTTCAGATTTTTCTGGGAGGGTGGTGGAAAGAGCAAGGACTTGAAGACACAAGATAAAGTTTTGAATCTTGCTTCTGGCTCTGTAACAGCAGAGCCTCAACTTCCCTCTGGAGAATGGGGACATAAGACTCCTCCATAGGAGGTTTATAAGCATGGATTCGAATATGTGAAGGACCCAGCCCAGGGAAGTACTCGTTCGCTCCCTTCTTTTGGGAAGGATCTGTCTTTTGGATATTTTGTGGATTGGTCATGGAAGTGGAAATATTTGCCTGTCGCCATTTTTCCCAGGGAAAAACAGGACTGCCTGACAAGCTGTTGCAATCCCAAAGGCCTCTCTATCCCCTAGTTGTTTTGCTGTTGGGATCAAGCTTGGGGTCAGGTTCAGTGTGTGTCTGGGAGAGGGGCTACCCAGGCCTTTGCAAAAGTCTGAGCTCTGCAGCTGCCTAGGGCTGTGATACAGAAGGTGTGGAGAACATGGGCTGAGGAGGGAGGGGCCTTTCTGAGCTGAGAGAACTTGGCGAGTTACTTTTAACCTTCGTTTCCTGTAAGTTTCCCAAATTTCCTTCGGTTATTGATTTCCAGTTTCAGCCCATTTTGATTAGAGAACATACTTTGAGTGATTTCAGTCCCTTTGCATTTGTTGAGACTTGTCTTATGGCCTAATAATGATCTATTGTAGAGAATGTTCCATGTGTGTTTTTTTTTTTTTTTTTTTTTTTTAATTTTTTCTGAGACTGGATCTTGGTCTTTTACCCACGCTGGATTGCAGAGGCATGAACATGGCTTACTGCAGCCTCAACCTCCTGGGCCCAAGCAATCCTTCTGCCTCAGCTTCCTGAGTAGCTGGGACTATAGCCTATAGTGGCCGCCACACCCAACTAATTCTTTTTTATTTTTTGTAAAGACACGGTCTCCTTTTGTTGCCCAGGCTGGTCTTGAGCTCCTGGGCTCAAGTGATCCTCCCGCCTTGGCCTTCCAAAATTTTGGGATTACAGGCGTGAGCCACTGCACCGGGCCTGTTCTTTTTAAAAAAGAAACAAAGACAACAGTTCACCTCCGACTGCCGTATCTGTGTGCTCTTGAGAAGAGTGTGTATTCCTGTGTATTTTGCTGTTGTTAGGTGGAGTGTTCTGTATAGGTCTTCTAGGTCTAATTGGTTTATAGCGTCTAAATCTTCTATTTCCTTGTCTATCTTCTATTTAGTTGTACTGTTCGTTGTTGAAAGTAGAGTGTTTTCTCTCTCTCATGTGTATATATAAAATAAAATGAAAAAAAGTAAAGTATTGAAGTTTCCTACTATTATTTGAGTTGTTTTTTTTCCTTTCGATTCTGACAGTTTTTGCTTCATGTAGTTTGGGGCTCTGTTGTTAGGCACATGCATGCCTATAAGTGGTATAGCCTCCTGAGGGATGGACACTTTTGTTCATTATAAAATATTCTTTGTCTATAATAATAGTTTTCTTTTTTCTTTCTTTTTTTTTTTTTTTTTGAGATGGAGTCTAGCTCTGTTGCTCAGGCTGGAGTGCAGTGGCACGATCTTGGCTTACTGCAACCTCCGCCTCCCAGGTTCAAATAATTCTCCTGCCTCAGCCTCCTGAGTAGCTGCAATTACAGGCACCTGCCACCACGTATTTTGTCTGATATTAGTATAGCCATTCCATCTGTCTTTTGGTTACTGTTTACAATGGTATCTCTTTTTCCATCCCTTACTTTTTCTTTTTTGGTACAGAGTCTTTTTTCTTTTTTGGTACAGAGTCTCACTGTGTTGCCCAGGCTGGAGCACAGTGGTGCAATCTGGGCTCACTGCAACCTCCACCTCCTGGGTTCAAGCGATTTCTCCTACCTCAGCATCTTGAGTAGCTGGGACTGCAGGCATGTGCCACCATGCCTTGCTAATCACTTTCAACCTATTTGTATCTCTGAATGTAAAGGGTGTTTCTTTTTTTTAAAGAAATTGCATCTTTTTTAAAAAAGTCCGTTCTGCCATGTAATTGCATATTTTTTTTTAAAGTCCATTAATTAGGTATTTAATCCATTCACATTTAAATTAATTATGAATAAGATAGGATTTATGCTGCCATTTTGTGATTTGATTTCTGTATGTCTTATGTCTTTGTTATTCTTTTGTTCTTCCATTACTGTCTTCTTTTGTGTTAAATAGATATTTTTGAGTATACCATTCCTGGCCTATAAATAACGAGACACAGAACTGTTGTAAGGGTTAAATAAAATGCTGCCTGCAATGGACTTAGCACAGTGCCTGGCAAATAGTAAGTGCTCAGTAAACATGGGCATTCAGTTGGGTCCCAGATGTGGTAAGAGCCACAGTTAATCCTAGGACTGGCTGAGAGCAAAGTCCCCTCAGGGCTCTGTGCGACCCCTCATGTCTCCTGGGCAGGCCGTAGCACTCTGGCAGGTAGTAGTACCTTTAGGGAATGGGGAGTGGTGGATCCTGGAAAATTTCACCATGCCAGGCTGTGACTCTTTAGCCATTCCTCTGCTGCAGTGCCTGGGCACCACCTGGCTGTTTGTGAAACATCCTAGATTCCCCATCATGCTCTTCCCACCCTCGACCCCTACCCCACCAGACCCATGAACTAGTCTCTCAGGGTGGGTTTTATTGCACACACTGAGGTTTAAGAACCACTCCTTGACATCTACACAGATGGGTATTGATACAGTGACAGAGAGACCTGGTTTGGGGTCAGGAGGCTTAGATTGAATCTTGACTCCTCAGTCATGGGTTCTGTGAGCTGAGACAAGTTACTTTCAGAGCCAGCCTTTCCTCGTTTCTCAGTTGGGAATAAGTGGTTATGTAGGTAAGCGGTACTCTGCCACATTCGGCATACAGCTAGTCCTTGTGGCTGCTGTTCCGCGTGGCACTTGCTTTTTACAAAGGTGTTTCTTTGGTCCCTGGATGCAGGTCTCTTCCCACCCCAGGCTCTTAAGCTCCTCAAAGGCAGGAACCAGTGAGTGGCGGCTCCTGGACCAGACATCTGGTTGGTTACCTGACAAGCAGTCCACTGCCCTCCGTCTTGGTTCATGTTGTCTCCAGGCCCTGCTGCTCCCAGGCTCTGTGCAGGAACAGAAGGGAATTGAAGAAGCATTATTGGATAGTGATATAAGAGCATGAAGATTCAGAATGGGTGACAACAATATGTGCTGGAGGGCCAGCTGGAGGAGGTAGGCCTTGAGGAAAAGCAGATTGTGAGAGTGGAAGCAGGGCTTCAGACAGAAGGAACAGCTCTAGGGGAGGCTCAAAGTCAGGGAGCTCCCCCAGGGATTGCCTGTCCCCAGGGGTCGCTTACCCCTAGTCCCTGCACAGGCTGTCTTGCATTATAATTAGCGAGTGTTTCTGTGTGTCTGTCTCCCCACCAGCCTGGAAGCTCTGTGTCTCCTGTGTCTCCCAGAGTCTGGCTTGTAGCAAGTGTTGAGGAAATGCTTGTGGAGTGGATGAAGGGGCAGCAGGCCCACCTGCAGAGCTGCAGCAGGGAGGGTGTGTGGTGGGGGAGGCCCCTGTGAGTGGCCTCATTTGTGTTTTGGCCCAGGGCAGACTCTGGCATGGGGTACTCAGGCACAGACTTCAGAGAGCCCTGCTCTAGCCCTGCTGGGGAGCCAGGCCCTTCCAGAAGGGGAAGGAGAAGCTGCATAGGGCATAGAGACGGTTTTGAGGAGACAGACCAAGGACCCCAGTGGTCCCAGGACGCCCTCGCTAGAGGGCCTCAGGAACATCTGCTGAGTCTCCTGCAGAGGAAGCATAAATCTGCCTGCTTCTACCCTACTCCTGCTGGGATCCCTGGGTCCTGCTGGAAGGGGTTTTCCAGGGCTGCCTGTGATTCTTCGTAGCCTTTGCCTAGGAGGAAGGCAGGCAGTTCCTTCAATGCAGGCAAAAGCTGCTCCTGAAGGCTTAATCCTTTTCGCCTTTGTTCATGACTGTTTTCTCTCTGCATTAGCAGCCCCCCACCTCCCCCATCCCTGGCAAAACAAACCTGGCGATCCCAGCTTCCCACGGACACCCTGTGGGCATTTGTCGGACACCCTGTGAGCATTTGTCGAGCTTTGGGGGAGGGAGGCAATCAAGGTAGAAGCCTGGACGGAACCCTGAGAGTGCCTCATAAGCCCTGAAAGGATTCTTCTCTTACACATCCCTTTAAAAGCATCTCAGTGTTGGCATTTTTACTGTGTAAGCTCAAACTTCAGGCAGCTTGAACCCTGGCCAAGCTTCTGATCCTGAGCAACTTGATGGCTGAGACCCCTGGGACTCGTGACTCTGTGGCCTGTTGTCCTGGGTTCTGCTTTTGAGAGCTGAAGTTCAGTCCAGAGAAGTGATGGTCCAGGGACTGTCTGGATTGGGAATGGGCCGACCATAGGGCCTCTTACCTGCTCTCTCATGCTCCCAGGGAAAATGACGCTTGCGGGAGTCAGATCCATGTCTGTTGTATCAGAGCCTCCTTGTTTGCAAACCCCTTGAGAATAGGGCTTATGTGTCCAGTGGCTTACAGAAATGGGGTGCACTGGCCTGTGTGTGAAGGCCCAGTTGGTGGGGATACATGTGGCATTGCACATGGGGTCCAGAGGGAAGGTTTGTCTAGGGCCTGGGTAACTCTAGGTGGCCCAAGATGGCAGTTCCAGGCCACATACCCAGTGTGGCTATAGCTGGAGACCCCAGAATGTCTGAGAGAGCTTTTCAAGATGTGAGCCCGGATGAAGGGGCCAGCTGGGCCGTGCTGTGCTCCTCTGGTGGGGGTGGCAGGGTCTTGTTATGGCTCCTTGGCATCCTGGCCAGACCTTAGTGTCTTGAGGTCCAGCCATGTCAGGGCATGAGGTAAACAGACCCACAGGTTTGTGTCCCTGGCTACTGTCTAGGTGGGGGTGGAAGCCTAGAAAAATGGGGTGGAGGGCAACAGTGGAGCTGGCACTTTTCCAGCTGGCCAGCATGTGGTATGGGGCAGCAGGTGACAGTCAAGGGCAGGTGGCTTGTGGGCCATCAGGGAGAAGGACTTGTGTTCCACATAGGTGGAGAGGTCCTGGGCCAGGGGTAGGGTGGGATCCCGGGCTAGGTCTTTTCACTTCATCCCAGCATCTTGAGGAGCTCTGGTGTGCATCAGAGAGCCCAGAAGTCAGGAGCAGGCAGGAGGGGCAGGAATGCAGGCTGTGTCACCTCTGCCCAGGCGTGGCTCTGACTCACCTTGGGCGCAGTCTTGAATGAGCATCCTGACAGGCAGATACAAACCAAGTGCCAAGGTACAACGGTCTGCCAACCCTGTTCCGTGGAGCCTGCTGTCTGCTGGGGATGACGAAGCGGGCACCTGGGATTTAGTGTGCCATACACAGTGTGTTATAGGGGCTTGTAGTTCAGCTCCTGTCTCGGCTCTGGGGTCAAGGAAGGTTTCCCGGTGGAAGCAGTGTCTGCAGCCTGAAGGATGAATAGGACCTGGCCTGATGAAAAGAGTGAGAAGTTGTCCCTAGGAAGGCGTACAGCCTGGCCAAAGACCTGGAAGCAAAGCGAGAAGAGCACGTTGGAGGCCCTGGCTCGAGCACAGACTGTCGAGAGAGGTGGCAGGAGCCAAGGTCTGCAGGGACTTGTGGACAGGGCAGGGAGTTTAGACTTTGTCCTAAGGCAGCTCAGAGACCTGACTCGCCTGGAGACTCAGTTTGGGTGTCTTGCCCTTGGGTGACAGGCACATGACCTTTGACTCCCCTCTTCCTAGTGCTGAGCTTGTAGGGCCTGCCTAGGCTCTAAGAGTGGGAGCTTGGAGCATTAGCCTCCAAGGGCAGGGACCCTTGGATCACCCCCAGGTCAGAGCTGAGCCCCTGCAGCTGCTGAGATCAACTTGGCATCTCCTCCCTGGCCTGTGTGACCTCGACTCACAACAGTCTTGTTTCTCAAATGGACACACTGATTGCCCCAAGCAGACTGGTGAGTGGCCCTGGTCCTGCAGTGGCTACAGTCTGGCCCCTTGCCCTGTGGTGATAGCTCACTGGCTTCTCCTGGGGTCGGTCAGCTAGTGTTGGGTGTGCGGCTGGGCTGCTGATGTCCCTTGGGGAGCAGTGTGTGTTTGAGCTGACATCCCGGGAGAGCTGGTGTCACCATCAGCACTGAATACCCAAAGGCCTTTCCAGCACCTTCCCCTCATGTGTCTGCAAAACATATATGTGGGGTCAGCACGGTTTTTTGTTTTTTGTTTTTCTTGGTGCACACTGCTTTCTTCTATAGAGAGCAAGTGCTTTTCACCATAGAACTTCCTGAAAGCCAGCTAGGTCCCAGGCTTTGGCCTTGACTGTTGCCTTGTCTTTGGCCCAGGGGTACCTGTGGGTCTGGTCAAGGATTGGTTGCTGCAGAGAGAAGCCTGGAGGAAGGGAAAAGTGAATAGAGCGTGACAGTCAAACAGACTGACAGGGCGGACTGCAGTGTTTGGGGCCCCGTGGTGACTGTGGGTTTCCTTTTGCAGTGTTCCTGCATCCGTTGTCAGAGGCCCTGCAGCTCGTCCCAGGGCTGAGCTGCTGGCAGGAGTTCCTCATTACATCCTCTTTCCTGCAACCTCGGGGACTAGGTCCACAGGTCAGCAGCCTTTGGAGGTGTCTTCCTTCCTCTTCCTCACTGTGAGGAAGGGCAGTTTGATTTCCACCTGAGGGACAGGGCAGTGGGGGTGGGGTAGAAGAAATGAGAGGAAGTGGTGCAGTCCTGACCCCGAGTTGCAGGCTGGGAGGAGCCCATGGGGTCTGAGAGCTGGAGGCACCAGCAGCAGCAACTGAGCCCGAGTTGGGGTTGCAGGAGCTGGAGAGTCCCCAGATCGGGGACTAGAGTGGCCAGTGCAGGAGGAAGTGTTTCAGGCCTCCCTGCAGGTAGACCTCACACATCTGCTGACCCTCTGTGGTGAGACCCTTCCCTGCCCTCCCTTCCTGGAGGGTCAAGAGTCTCAGCTGTATTTGGGGAGAATGGGAGAGAGTACCTGCCAAAGGTTCAGGCAGGGGTAAGGGGCTTCCCAGTGCCAATGAGAAGGCATATCTATGTCTAGAAAATCCTTGCTTGGAGGTGTGTGGAGTGTGCTGTGGAAGGGAGGTGTATGAAGAGGGATCTGGGGTCTTAGTGTCATGTCTTGGGGATAAGGAAGAAGAGCTTGATCTTAGAGTGAGACAGACCTGGGTTCTGGGGCGGGCTCTGCAACATAACGAATGTGTGACTATGGCCAACTTACTTCGCCCCTCTGAGCCTCATCTAGCTAACCTGTAAATAGAGGTTAAAATCGCAACACCTGCCTATTGGTGGGAATTTTAAAGGATACAAAGCACGTAGGATCTGCCTGGCACGGGTGCACCATCACCATCATCATTACTTCTATGACTACTTAGTGCCCTGCTGCCTAGGTGTGCCCCTTCACCCTTCCTCCCAGGCTGCCAGTATCTTCCACTCTTCTCCCCACTCCCAGCCAATGACCTTTCTTCTCTGAGGGTTCCAGGCCTGAGTGTCCATGCCCCTGGCCCCCTTAGCTCTTCAGTGAGGGTGACAGGCCTCTGCAGCAAGAAGCTTCTGGGGTGATTCAGCCTTCCCCAAACCAGGCCCCTTGATTTCTTCAAAGCAAGTCCGTTTCAGCTTCAGAGGCTGCTGTGGTGTCTTGAATGATGGCCCTCCTTGATGTGCAGGGTGGGAGTGGGAGGCTTCCCAGCTGAGCCCAGCTCCTCCAGGGCAGACCATACAGCTGTGGATAAGCCCCTGTAAGACCTGCGTCTGGCCTCTGGCCCCTGCCCTGGGCAGAAGCAGGCTTGTCCTGGAGCCGCAGACCCCGCCTCATCTCTTTCTGTAAGATGTGCTGAGCAGCCGTCCCCATGGAGGGGGCGCAGCCCTCCATCAGGTTCACACTGGCACGTGCATCCAGGCCCACCCGCCACGTGGACCTTCCCTTGCTCCAGGCCTCAAGCCAGTGCTGTAGCTCACAAGGCGACAGGGCTGTGATGAAGGGAGGCGTGAGTGTGTGTGAGCGCCCACTGGAGGGGCTCGCAGCCCCCTGGAGGCACGTGGGCCTGCCAGGCTGGCGTACATTTTTCCTTCCTCTGTCTTGCTTCTGCAGACACGCACTTCTAGTTCCGTGGGCTTGATGTTCCCTCAGAGAGGCGGAGCCAGACGGTCCTATCCTACAGCTTCATGGTGGTGCCCAGGGTGATTTTCAGTGTAGGGGTTAGCTTTTGGGTTCCTGCTCTGAATTAGGTTGACTGTCAGGGAATGCGGGTTTAAAAGCAAGAGAAAGGTTGTTTCTCCAGCCCCCAGCTCTCCACTTCTTGTCCAAATCCCCCCACTCCTCTCTTACTGGGGGTCAGGGTGACTTGGATGCCATCCTAGTCTCTGCCTCTCCCTCCCTCCAGCTTCATATATGAAAGGACAAAGGCTGCACATGAGGAGGGTCTCTTTTACTCTCTTCAAGGCCCAAGGACTGAGGAAGGAAACGGAGGAGGAAGTTACTCCCCTTCTGGGTACTGGGTGAAAGTGAAAGATAGGGAGGGGGCCCTCAGTGAGTCATGCAGGCGGACAGGAGGCAGGCAGGCTGCAGGAGCGCAGGGGCTGGGGAGCTGCGGAAGCCTGCAGAGGAGTGATAGCCTGGGAGGGGCATTCCTGGTGCTGGGGGCGGGCCGAACTGTGAACTGGATGTAGTCAGGACTCTGTGCCCGCCCAGCCCTGCCCTCTGCTGCTCCTGGCTGGTTTCCTGGGAGCTGCTGGGGTTGCTAACAATGACCTGTAGCATCTAGGGCCTGAGATTTCCTCTTCAGAGCCACCCGAGCTGTTTTCCCTTCTTCTCAGGGACCAGAATCTTACTGGGGAAAGAGGTGGGCCATTTAGCTCCCACCCCCACCAACTTCCCAGGAAAAAAACAAAACCCAAGCAGCACTCTGAGGGAATAAAAAGTCTTTAAAAATACATGAAGCAGCTATGTAAGTTGTAAAATACCGGTCTAGATTCTGTTCTGTAGCGACTGTTTTAAAAAATCAAATTACAAAACAAAAACAGAAAAATTGTATACTTTAGTCATGACATTATCATGGAGAAACCTTCTGGAACTGAGTTCTAGCAATACACACCCTCTACGATCTGAGTTACACCATTTGCCAGGGGCTCTTTGGCAGTGGAAGGGGCAGGGGTCAGGCAGGGGCGGGGTCAGCTGCTGACCAGCTCTTGGCCTGGATCCTGCCTCCACCCTGCTAGGGTTGCAAAACAGGTTCTGTGCTGTTTTGGGAAAGACTGGCAGCCAGAGCCCCACCCAGCAGCTCTTCCCAGGGGTGGGGCTAGGACTGCACACACCCTTCTGGGGCCTTACCTGCAGGCCTTGGTGAGGCTGACCCTGGGCCCCTGACTCCACTAGGGCCTGTTGGGGCTCCTGACCCTGGGGCTGCACAGGAGGAGTGGCCATGTTGGGAATGACCCTGTCCTCTCCACTTCCTGAGCCTGAGCTGTGCTTGGAGCGTTAGAGGAGGCACTGGCTGGACAAAGATCCTTCTGGGTCTGGTGGGAGGCTCCTGCATAGACAGATGTGTGCCAGGAGGACTAGGCCTGGCTGCCCAGGGGGCTGGGGCCTCGGTAAGAGGAGAGGGGAGCCAATGTGGCTTTTGCTGCTCCTTTCTCAGCTGGGCTGGAGGGGCTTGGGCTGGATGTCAGCTCCACCTGCCCCTTAGAATGTGCCTATGCAGTGCACAAATAACACAACCAGATGCAGGCAGTCCTGGAGCTGAACCAGGAGGGTGAGGTGGTGGGACAGGAGAGTCACGGTGCCCTGGGAGATGCAGCTGATTCTCCTGCCCTCCTGGCAGCTCCCCAGAAGGTCTTGGCTCCTGCCTCACCAATGCTGCTCTGTGACTTGGGGCCTGTTGCTGTGATATGAGTGGTGAGACCGATGGCCCTTGGAGGCCCCTTTTCTTACACTTGTGCTGATGTTTGGGGCATCCTGCGATGCTGTGGCTGACACTGTCACTGCTCTTCCCTCTGCAGGTGCCAGGACCCTGTGGAGCATCATGAACTGGGAAGAGTAGCTGAGCCCCAGAGCCTCTCTGAAAGAGAAGGGAAGAGCCAACAGTTCTTTCTCCCAGTGCCCGACCTCATCATCCAGCGTCTTCCTCTGCCCCTGCTCTGCCCGCCCTGGCTCCTGGACTAGAGCCCAGCTTCCAGCAGGACGTTTCCCCAGGGGATGGGTGACTGTTGAACGGGATCTCACCGCCAGGGCTCAGTTGGCCACATCATGAACCTCCAGGCCCAGCCCAAGGCTCAGAACAAGCGGAAGCGTTGCCTCTTCGGGGGCCAGGAACCAGCTCCCAAGGAGCAGCCCCCTCCCCTGCAGCCCCCCCAGCAGTCCATCAGAGTGAAGGAGGAGCAGTACGTAGGGCACGAGGGTCCAGGAGGGGCAGTCTCCACCTCTCAGCCTGTGGAACTGCCCCCTCCCAGCAGTCTGGCCCTGCTGAACTCTGTGGTGTATGGGCCTGAGCGGACCTCAGCAGCCATGTTGTCCCAGCAGGTAGCCTCAGTAAAGTGGCCCAACTCTGTGATGGCTCCAGGGCGGGGCCCAGAGCGTGGAGGAGGTGGGGGTGTCAGTGACAGCAGCTGGCAGCAGCAGCCAGGCCAGCCTCCACCCCATTCAACATGGAACTGCCACAGTCTGTCCCTCTACAGTGCACCCAAGGGGAACCCGCATCCTGGAGTGGGAGTCCCGACTTACTATAACCACCCTGAGGCACTGAAACGGGAGAAAGCGGGGGGTCCACAGCTGGACCGCTATGGAAATGTGCGGCCAGTGATGCCACAGAAGGTGCAGCTGGAGGTAGGGCGGCCCCAGGCACCCCTGAATTCTTTCCACGCAGCCAAGAAACCCCCAAACCAGTCACTGCCCCTGCAACCCTTCCAGCTGGCATTCGGCCACCAGGTGAACCGGCAGGTCTTCCGGCAGGGCCCACCGCCCCCAAACCCGGTGGCTGCCTTCCCTCCGCAGAAGCAGCAGCAGCAGCAACCGCAACAGCAGCAGCAGCAGCAGCAGCAGGCAGCCCTACCCCAGATGCCACTCTTTGAGAACTTCTACCCCATGCAACAGCCACCCTCGCAGCAACCCCAGGACTTTGGCCTGCAGCCGGCTGGGCCACTGGGACAGTCACACCTGGCTCACCACAGCATGGCACCCTACCCCTTCCCCCCAAACCCAGATATGAACCCAGAACTGCGCAAGGCCCTCCTGCAGGAGTCAGCCCCACAGCCGGCGCTACCTCAGGTCCAGATCCCCTTCCCCCGCCGCTCCCGCCGCCTCTCTAAGGAGGGTATCCTGCCTCCCACCACCCTGGATGGGGCTGGCACCCAACCTGGGCAGGAGCTCACTGGCAACCTGTTCCTACATCACTGGCCCCTGCAGCAGCCACCACCTGGCTCCCTGGGGCAGCCCCATCCTGAAGCTCTGGGATTCCCACTGGGTGAGCTGAGGGAGTCACAGCTACTGCCTGATGGGGAGAGACTAGCACCCAATGGCCGGGAGCGAGAGGCTCTTGCCATGGGCAGCGAGGAGGGCATGAGGGCAGTGAGCACAGGGGACTGTGGGCAGGTGCTACGGGGCGGGGTAATCCAGAGCACGCGACGGAGGCGCCGGGCATCGCAGGAGGCCAATTTGCTGACCCTGGCCCAGAAGGCGGTGGAGCTGGCCTCGCTGCAGAATGCAAAGGTGAGAGGGGCATAACGGTAGAGCCAGACCTGGCAGAGGGCATCAGGCTGATAGGTGAGAGGCTGCAGAATTTGCTTCTTGCCTAGAGACAGCCAGACTTTGCCGTAGCCAGCTGCTTGTGGGGAAATAGTACAAAGACCACCCTTCACCTTGTGACAGAGTTCTTGCTTACTTTCTTTTGCAGAAATATTTTTTGAATAATTAGATACTATTTCGTGTGCCACCCACTGTGCAGGCCAAACAAAACCCATCCGTAAGCTACCTGTGGCAGGAGATGGCCATCTAGGGGCCCTTGGTCCAGGCCAGGGTGGAAGGGCCTGGAAGAAGGCAGGTTATGGAGAGTATTTATTTGTTATTTATTTATTTATTTATTTATTGAGAAAGTCTCACTCCGTCACCCAGGCTAGAGTGTAGTAGCACGATCTCAGCTCACTGCAACCTCCACCTCCTGGGTTCAAGTGATTCTCCCGCCTCAGCCTCCCCAGTAGCTGGGATTGCAGGTGCCCACCACCACACCCAGCATATTTTTGTTATTTAGTAGAGACGGGGTTTCGCCATGTTGCCCAGGCTGGTCTCAAACTCCTGACCTCAGGTGATCCACCCACCTCAGCCTCCCAAAGTGCTAGGATTATAGGCATGAGCCACTGCACCCAGCCTCACATTGCTCTCTTCTGTAGAAAGTGCTTCTGGCTGGGTGCAGTGGCTCACACCTGTAATCCTAGCACTTTGGGGGGCTGAGGCAGGCAGATCATGAGGTCAGGAGTTCGAGACCAGCCTGACCAACATGGTTAAACCCTATCTCTACTAAAAATACAAAAATTAGCCAGGCATGGTGGGGGGCACCTGTAATCCCAGCTACTCGGGGAGGCTGAGGCGGGAGAATTGCTTGAACCTGGGAGGTGGAGGTTGCAGTGAGCTGAGATCATGCCACTGCACTCCAGCCTGGGTGATGGAGCAAGACTCCATCTCAAAAAAAACAAAAAGTGCTTCTCACCATAAAACTTCCTGAAAGCCTGCTAGGTTCCAGGCCTTGGTATTGACTGTTGCCTTGTCCTTGGCCCAGGGGTACCTGTGGGTCTGGTTAAGGATTGGAGAATATTTAGAAGTGTGGTAGGAAGCCGAGTGCAGTGGCTCACGCCTGTAATTCCAGCACTTTGGGAGGCCAAGGTGGGTGGATCACTTGAGGTCAGGAGTTCGAGACCAGCCTGGCCAACACAGCAAAACCCCATCTCTACCAAAAAACACAAAAATTAGCCAGTCGTGATGCTGTACATCTGTAATCCTAGTTACTGGGGATGCTGAGGCGGGAGAATCGTCTGAACCCGGGAGGCAGAGGTTGCAGTGAGCCAAGATCGTGCCACTGTACTACAACCTGGGTGACAGAGTGAGACCCCCTGTCTCCAAAAAAAAAAAAAAAAAAAGTGGTAGAAGAAAAGGTGGTCAGGGAAAGGCCAACTTGTGAGACCACTGGGGGGCACTGCGGGTGTTTGAGTCCCGTTAACTAAATGGGAATAGGGTCCTAGATCAAATCAGAATTTATCTTTTATTTGTTTGTTTGTTTGTTTATTACTGAGACAGGGTCTCACTCTGTCACCTAGGCTGGAGTGCAGTGGTGCGATCTCGGCTCACTGCAGCCTCAACTTCCTGCGCTCAGGCAATCCTCCCATCTCCGCCTCCTGAGTAGCTGGGACCACAGGAGTTTGCCACCATGCCCAGCTAATTTTGTTTTATTTTCTGTAGAGACAAGGTGTCACTATGTTACCCAGGCTGGTCTTGAACTTGTGGCCTCAAGTGATCCTTTCATCTTGTCCTCCGAAAGTGCAGGAATTATAGGTGTGAGCCACTATGCTTGGCTATGACTTATCTTTTAAATTACACTCTGTTCCCATCTTATCCAGGATGGCAGTGGCTCTGAAGAGAAGCGGAAAAGTGTATTGGCCTCAACTACCAAGGGTGGGGTGGAGTTTTCTGAGCCTTCCTTAGCCACCAAGCGAGCACGAGAAGACAGTGGGATGGTACCCCTCATCATCCCAGTGTCTGTGCCTGTGCGGACTGTGGACCCAACTGAGGCAGCCCAGGCTGGAGGTGTTGATGAGGACGGGAAGGGTCCTGAACAGAACCCTGCTGAGCACAAGCCATCAGTCATCGTCACCCGCAGGCGGTCCACCCGAATCCCTGGGACAGATGCTCCAGCTCAGGTATGAGAGGCGCCCCTTCTAAACATCTCCAGCACCTGAGTGCTCCTGGGGCCCAGGACCCTATGGGGAAAGGAGAACATGGCAATGTAGGAAGGTACCAGGGAACCTGTGGAGATACTGTTTTTATTTTCCAAGCCAAACTTCTGGACAGATGTCCAGAAGGGGCATTTGGAGATGTCCCCCATGAGGATGGGGGATGAGACAGTTTTATACTTGAAATTGAAACTGCCTGGGAAATTCTAGGATGTATACATCTGTTTTTCTAGATCAGCAAATTTTGATTTGGCCCGTACTGGGTGCTGGGAATTAGAGATGTTTGCTTATACTGTCACTACTGAGATCTTGACATCTTTTTTTTTTTTTTTTTTTTTTTTTTTTTGGAGACAGAGTCTCACTCTGTCACCCAGGCGGGAGTGCAGTGGCACCATCTCCACTCACTGCAACCTCTGCCTCCTGGGTTCACGCCATTCTCCTGCCTCAGCCTCCCGAGTAGCTGGGACTACAGGCGCCCGCCACCTCGCCCGGCTAGTTTTTTGTATTTTTAGTAGAGACGGGGTTTCACCTTGTTAGCCAGGATGGTCTCAGTCTGACCTCATGATCTGCCAGCCTCAGCCTCCCAAAGTACTGGGATTACAGGCTTGAGGCACTGCGCCCGGCTGACATGTCCTTCTGAGATTAAGGTTTTGTCTACTTTTTCTTTAGGTTCTGTCATCATTTGTTTTATACGTTTTGATGCAGTGTTATTAGTTGCTCATTTAGAACTAGATAGAGATTATCTATCTAGATACTTTATGAAGTATTAGATACTTTATGAAGTTTCTTTTTATCTTAAATATTCTTTTTGCCTTTTATTCTTATTTTATATTTTGTTTTATTTTTTTGAGGCAAGAGTTTTGCTTGTCCCCCAGGCTGGAGTGCAATGGCGAGATCTCAGCTCACTGCAACCTCCTGGGTTCAAGCAATTCTCCTGCCTCAGCCTCCTTAGTAGCTGGGATTACAGGCATGCATCACGAAGCCTGGCTAATTTTCGTATTTTTAGTAGAGACGGGGTTTCATCATGTTGGCCAGGTTAGTCTTAAACTCCTGACCTCAAGTGATCTGCCCGCCTTGGCCTCCCAAAGTATTAGGATGACAGGGGTGGGCCACTGCACCCGGCCAATTCTTATTTTACATGAGTAAAGTTATGAGATACAAGTGTGTATCACGCATAGATGGTATAGTGGTGAGGTCAGGGCTATCAGGGTATCCATATCTATTCCCCAAATAATGCACATTGTACCCATTAAGTAATTTCTCATCATCTACCCCTTTTGCCTTTTAAAGTTAGTTTTGTCTGATATCTTGCTTGCTTTTGGTTAGAATCTGTAGGGTGCATCTTTTCCCATCATTTACTGTCATCTTTTCTCTATCCTTCTACTTAAGGTGTATCTTTCAAGTGGCATACATTGGGATTTGTTATTATCCAGTCTTTTAGAGCATTGATACGGTTTATATCTTTCTATTTATTTATTTAAAAATTAACATAAAGTCTGGGCACAGTGGCTCACACCTTGTAATCCCAGAACTTTGGGAAGCCAAGGCTGGTGGATCACTTGAGGCCAGCAGTTCAAGACCAGCCTGACCAACATGGCAAAACCCTGTTTGTACAAAAATAGAATAAAATAAAATTAACATAAAAAGAATACATATTTATGGCATACAACATGATGTTTTGATATAATCAAGTTAATTAACGTACCCATTACCTCAAATACTTATTTTTTTGTGGTGAGAACATTTAAAATCTGCTCTCAGCAATTTTGAAGTGTATAATACACTGTTACTAATGATAGTCATCATGTTATACAATAGGTTTCCTGAACTTATTCTTTTTTCCTAAGTGAAATTATGTATCGTTTGACCAGCATCTCCCCAGTCCTGGCCCCATCCCCTAACCCTTGGTAAACACTATTCTACTTTATGCTTCTTTGAATTCAACTTTTTAAGATTCCACTGATACAGTTTGCATTTAATGTAATGACTTAAATACTTGGGTTAAAAGTTGCCGTCTACTGTTAGCTGTTTCCCATCTTGCCTTTCCCATGTTCTCCTTTGGATTGATTTGATTTGTTATCCCACTTCCCCATTTTGTTGATTTATTAGTTATATCCTTGCATGTTGTTCTTTTCGTGATTACCCCAGCATTCTTCTTACCCATATTTCTTCAAGAGAACTAAGCCCTACAGAAAGGGATTTGAGCAACTATTTCCTCAATTTTCTGAAGGATGGGACACTGCTAGTGCCATTTTAAAATGCACAGGAGGCCAGGTGCAGTGGCTCATGCCTGCAGTCCCAGCATTTGGGAGGCCAAGGCAGGAGGATCACTTGAGCCCAGGAGTTTGAGACCAGCCCGGGCAACACAAGGAGATACCCAATCTCTACAAAAACAAAAACCAAAAAAAACAACAGAAAAAAATTAGCTGGGTGTGGAAGTGCACACCTGTAGTCCCAGTTTCTTAGGAAGCTGAGGTGGGAAGATTGCTTGAGCCCAAGAAGTCAAGGCTGCAGGAAGCTGTGATTGTGCCACTGCACTCCAGCCTGGGTGACAAAGTGAGTCCCCTTTTCAAAACAAAACAAAAAGCAAAAACAAAAAACCCAAACCCTGTTAAATGCATAGGAGAGAATTTAACTTATTATGTATAGTGAGTGCCTTATGACATTAGGACTTAGATCTTTGGTCAAGAAGGGCTGCTAGATATTAAAACATGTATCCTGGGCCGGGGGTGGTAGCTCATGCCTGTAATCCCAGCACTTTGGGAGGCCAAGAGATGGAGACCATCCTGGCCAACATGGTGAAACCCCGTCTCTACTAACAATACAAAAATCAGTTGGGCGAGGTCGTGGGTGCCTGTAATCCCAGCTACTAGAGAGGCTGAGGCAGGAGAATGGCTTGAACCCGGGAAGCAGAGGTTGCAGTGAGCCAAGATCGCACCAGTGCACTCCAGCCTGGGCAACAGAGCGAGGCTCTGTCTCACACAAAACAAAACAAAACATGTATCCTGGCTGATGCCTGTAATCCCAGCACTTTGGGAAGCCAAGGTGGGTGGAGTTCAAGACCACCCTGGCCAACATAGTGAAACCCTGTCTCTACTAAAAATACAAAAATTAGCCGGGCATGATGGTGTGTGCCTGTAATCCCAGCTACTCAGGAAGCTGAGGCAAGAGAATCACTTGAACCTGGGAGGTGGAGGTTGTAGTGAGCCGAGATCGCACCACTACACTCCAGCTTGGGCAACAGAGTGAGACTTCGTCTCAAACAAAAACAAAAAAACAAAAAAACATGCATCCTTGGCTTTTTGAAATCTGTTAGTACTTTTAGTTCTTCCTGGACAATGCAAAGTTCTTCTTTTTGTTTCTGGGTTTTTTGGGCGGGAGCGGGGGTTTGAGATGGCGTCTCACTCGGTTGTGCAGGCTGGAGTGTAGTGGCATGATCTTAGCTCACTGCAGCCTCCACCTCCCGGATTCAAGTGATTCTTCTGCCTCAGCCTCCTGAGTAGCTGGGACTACAGGTGCAGGCCACCACGCCAAGCTCCTTTTTTTGTATTTTTAGTAGAGATGTGGTTTCACCATGTTGGCCCGGCCGGTCTCAAACTCGTGACCTCAGGTGATCCCCCTGCCTTGGCCTCCCAAAGTGCTGGGATTACAGGTGTAAACCACCACATATCTGGCCCTGAATTACTTTAATTAGAGGTTGAAATGAGATTATTTCAAGCTAGGCTTTATTCCATATAGGGACCATCCTATTTCTGATTCACCTTTATTCTGAATGAAAGTGAGTATCAGCCCTTTTTGGAGTCCCAGTCCAAAGCCTGGGGGTTTGCCAAGCTCTCCTTCCTTGGCAAGCCCTAAACTTCAGCTTTGTGTTTTTTTTCTTTTTTCTTTTTTTTTTTCTTTTGAGATGGAGTTTCGCCCTGTGGCCCAGGCTGGAGTGCAATGGCTCAATCTCGGCTAACTGCAACCTCTGCCTCCTGGGTTCAAGTGATTCTCCTGCCTCAGCCTCCCGAGTAGCTGGGATTACAAGTGCCCACCACCACACCCAGCTAATTTTTTTATTTTTAATAGAGGCGGGATTTCACTATGTTGGCCAGGCTGGTCTCGAACTCCTGACCTCAGGTGATCCACCCACCTTGGCCTTCCAAAGTGCTGGGATTATGGGCGTAAGCCACCACACCTGGCCTTTTTTTTTTTTTTGAGAGGGAGTCTCACTCTGTCGCCCAGGCTGGAGTGCAGTGGCGCGTTCTCCACTCACTGCAACCTCTGTCTTCCGGGTTCAAGCAATTCTGCTTCAGCCTCCTAAGTTGCTGGGATTATAGGTGCCTGCCACCACGCCCAGCTAATTTTTGTATCTTTAGTAGAGACGGAGTTTTGCCATATTGGCCAGGCTGGTCCTGAACTAACCTTAGGTGATCTACCCACCTTGGCCTCCCAAAGTGCTGGGATTACAGGCGTGAGCCACTGTGCCTGACCAAACCTCAGTTTTTATTGTGTCAGTTCCTTAAATTTCTTAAAAGCTCTGCTCAGTTTCTCAGCCTCTCCGTTGCCTTTTCCAGTAATAGCATTCACCCTCTAGGGAAAACGCAGCTTCAGATACTGGGCTCACCTCTTTAGCATTCTTTTTTTCCCCTGGATCTTGGCTCTTTAATTCTTTGCTTATTTGCCCTCTTATATCTTCAGAAATGTGTTTTGCACATCGAGTCCAGATTTTCTGGTTATTCTCAGCTGGAGAGTTGGCCTGCATGCCTCTGTAATAGGCAGGGGAGCACCACAGTCTCTGCTCTCTGGGTTCCTATTCTATGGTTGAGGAAACGTTTGTGGTAGAGGCTGGAGGTCTGGGCAGCTTGTTCTGAGAGTGAGCAGGAAGGAGCCTGAGCAGCTCCACAGCTCAATGCCCCTATTTTATAAATGAGGAGCGAGGTCCAGAAAAGAGACTGACCTAAGGTCAAACAGCCAAGTAATGGTAGCGCTAGCCCTAGAATTGGGATCTCCTGAATCCCTGCCTGTGAGTACTTCTACACCAGGCTTTGGGGGGAGGTTTTGTTATTTGTTTATTTCATTCATTATTTTTTATTCTTTGTACTACAGATACTTTCTTTCATGCATAAAAGTAGAGAGGGCTATAATGAATGCCAGTGTTTAGCCATCACCCAGATTTCACAGTTATCAAAACATAGCCAATCTTGTTTCACCTGTACCTCTGCTTCTCCATGCCGCTGGGTTATTTTGAAGCACATCCTGAACATCGTATCATTCCATCCATATATACTTCAGTTTGTGTCTGAAATACATAAGGACTCTTTCTTCTTCAACATTATCTCAGTAGCATTACCACACCTAAAAAATGAACATGACTATTTTTGTCAAATATTCAGAATAGTTTAAATCCCTTATTATAAAATTACAAGTGATTACAGCTAGCTGATTTTTTTGTTAGATTTCTTGTCAAGAAAGTTTGCGGGGGGCCTTTGGCTTCTGCATTTTTTTTTTTTTTCTGTGCAATCATATTGTTTCCCTAAGGGAAGAAAAATGAACAATTTCATCCCAATTTCTAGAAGGGAAAAGAGGGCGCAGATGAGTGAAGGACATAGCCACAGCCTCAGAGGGGAGTCGGCCCTCTGCTGTAAGGTGTTTATGGGAACCAGAACCTTGGCAGGGAGACAGCTCATTATTCTAAGGCCCACTTGGTCAACATGGTCAGCCTTACCTGTTATACTGAGTATGCAGAGGGATAAACTGGGTGCTGCTCATCCTGTAGGGCTCCATTCTCTGCCTTTGAGATTATAGGAATCGAGCAAGGGAAGGCCTCTGTTGTCTTATAGTCCTGCTTTCTATTCTAGATAGAGGCCCATAAGGCACACCTAGCAAGGAGAAGTAGGCGGGTTAACCTTTGCCAGCGTGCATGGGCTAGACTTTCCTAGTGGGATTAATACTATGAGAACAAAAGTTCTGCAAGGACAAAGAATGTCCATTCCATTTTTTTTTCTTTTTCCTTTTTGTTTTTTGAGAGAGAGTCCAGTTCTGTTGCCCAGGCTAGAGTGCAGTGGCACGATCTTGGCTCACTACAACCTCCACCTCCCGGGTTCAAGTGATTCTCGTGCCTCAGCCTCCTGAGTAGCTGAAATTACAGGCACCTGCCACCATGCCCAGCTAATTTTTGTGTTTTAGTAGAGACAGAGTTTTGCCATGTTGGCCAGGCTGGTCTCAAACTCCTGACCTCAGGTGATCCCTCCACCTCGACCTCCCAAAGTGCTGAGATTACCACGCCCGGCCTTGTCCATTCCATTTTGTAGTCCCATGCCCAGCTCAGGTCTTAGCACGCAGTAGGAACTTTCATCTAACGCAGAGCCTGGAGTTTAAGTAGTGATAGCCAATATTTACTGAGGTACCAAGTAGTGTTCCCAGTGATTTCCATGTATTAATTCATGTAGTCCTCATAGTTACCCCAGTAAGTAGGCACTTACTAGGTAGGCACCATGTTAAAAATGAAGATGCACAGAAAGATTGAGTAATTTTAAGTGGCAATAAAGGTGGTAGGTCCCAACCCAAGCAGTCCAGCTGCAGAGCCTGGGCCCTGAACTACTGTACTCTTCTGCCCTATCACACACTTTACAGCAGAGGTGGGGAACGGTGGTCTGGGGGCCAAATCCAGAGCTAAGAATGGTGTTACAATTTTATACGATTAATTTTAAAAAGAAAAAGGGAAAGAAGACGAATATGTAACAGAGATCACATGTGGCCCACAAAGCCTAAAATATTTACTCTTTGGCCCCTTACAGAAAAAGTTTGCTGACCTCTGGCCTACAGGAGACAATAAGGGCTTTTGGACCTGCTCCTTTTTTTCAGGCTTGCCTTGGTGGGTGTGGTGGGCAGCCTAAGTTCCAAAGGTGAGACTGGCAAGCTGTGGTTAAGACTTCACTTTCCGGCCGGGCGCGGTGGCTCAAGCCTGTAATCCCAGCACTTTGGGAGGCTGAGACGGGCGGATCACGAGGTCAGGAGATCGAGACCATCCTGGCTAACACAGTGAAACCTCGTCTCTACTAAAAATACAAAAAACTAGCCGGGCGAGGTGGCGGGCACCTGTAGTCCCAGCTACTCCGGAGGCTGAGGCAGGAGAATGGCGTGAACCCGGGAGGCGGAGCTTGCAGTGAGCTGAGATCCGGCCACTGCACTCCAGCCCAGGCGACAGAGCGAGACTCCGTCTCAAAAAAAAAAAAAAAAAAAAAAGACTTCACTTTCCCTGGGACACAAGGCTGAGCCATCTTTGTTTTCTTTCCTTCTCCAGGCGGAAGACATAAATGTCAAGTTGGAGGGGGAGCCTTCCGTGCGGAAACCGAAGCAGCGGCCCAGGCCCGAGCCACTCATCATCCCCACCAAGGCGGGCACTTTCATCGCCCCTCCCGTCTACTCCAACATCACCCCATACCAGAGCCACCTGCGCTCTCCTGTGCGCCTAGCTGACCACCCCTCTGAGCGGAGCTTTGAGCTGCCTCCCTACACGCCACCCCCCATCCTCAGCCCTGTGCGGGAAGGCTCTGGCCTCTACTTCAATGCCATCATATCAACCAACACCATCCCTGCCCCTCCTCCCATCACACCTAAGAGTGCCCATCGCACGCTGCTCCGGACTAGTGAGTGACCTCCCTCCGCGGCCCTGGCAGGAGCGGGGCTGAGGCAATGGGCAGGGAGGCATCTCAGCCTATGGGGCTGCTGTGGGATTGGGCTGGAACACTCTGGGAGAAGGAGCTCTGCTGTCTTCTCTGAGATTGAGAAGGAGGTTGTCCTCATTCAACGAAGAGGGGCGGGGGGGCCCACCCAGCTGCTTGGATTCAAATCTCAATTTCATCATTTACTGTTACATCCACTTTTGCAAGTCACTTCAACTCCCTGGGCCTCAGTTTTTTCAGTATTAAGATGGGGATATTAGTAGTACTTGCTTGATGGTGAAATTGCCAATATTCAACTATTTTTGGGTTCACAAATAGTAGTTTCCTTTGGTTCAACCTAATGACCACTTCCTAGGCTCAGGTGCATTAGCACACATAAAGCTGGAACATCATGCCAGGCCATGCTGTTTGCTCATAGCCCTTTGCAGCAGATCTGGTCTCTGGGGCTCTCAAACAGTCGTTTTGGCCAAAAACAGACACTCTGGAAATATTGGGCTGGCGTGGGGTGGTGTCCTGCCGAAAAATGTTGCCAACTCCACAAGGAGATCCATTTCCTCTGCAAAATGGGATAATCCAATCCCTTAGGGTGGCAGAGAGGATTAAGTGGAAGTAGCTAGCTCATAGATGCCTTTGGCCAATTAACCTTTGACTGTGACCTCACCCATGGTGTAGCTCTCTGGTGCCCCCTGGTGTCTGTGGGTGCAAAATGTTTGCCCTAGGCTGGCCAGCCTTCTGTCCTGCTTCCTGGGGAGGCTTCTCCCTGGCTAGGCTGTGTAGGAAGAGGAAGTCATTGTAGAGATCAGGCTGGCAGCCAGCGAGAGGTCAGTCTGCCCACGAGTAGTTACCAAACACTTGGGCGTAAGGCCTTGAACTGGGTCCTGTGAGGGCTCCAAGAATGTACAGGACACCATGGTCTGTTCTATAGAGAATGCAAGGTCATTAGGGAGTCGACATGAAAGCCTGGGAGTTGGAAAAACAGAGGTTCCTGGCAGTGTGGGGTCTGTAGCCAGTGAGTGAAGCCCCTAGCAGCTAGCCTGGGCTGGTGAGGACTGCATTCAAGTGGGGTGGGGCCAGAGCTGAGCCCCAGAGATGGAGGAGGGTAGGGGCAGGGAGGACACACTAGGGAGAGGAAATGACTGGTGCAAAGGCCTGTAGATGGGACCGTGCAGGGAGAGTGAGGGGCCGAGAGGTAAGCAGTCAGCTAGGATGCAGGTCCAGGCACATGGGTGGTGAGAGGTACAGATGGAAGCAGAACTGCCTCGAACCGAGGGGAGGGTTGCAGGTTTTATCTCACGTTGCAGGAGGGAGTCAGTAAAAAGCAAAGATTTTTTTTTTCTTGTTTGTTTTTGAGCAAAGGAGTGTTTTGATCATGTGAGGCCTTAAGAAGACCAGCTTGGGGCTGGGCACAGTGACTCACACCTGTAATCCCAGCTACTTGGGAGGCTGAGGGAGGAGAATCGCTTGAACTTGAGGTTCAACTCCTTGAGCCAAGATCACACCACTGCACTCCAGCCTGGGCAGAGACAGAGTGAGACTTTGTCTCCAAAAAAAAAAAAAAGAAAAGAAAAAAAACTAGCTTGGGAGAAACTGAGGCGGAAAATTCAAAGAGCAAGTGAGAAAGTGAGGCAGTAACTATATAACAGCGATCCCCTTCACCATCTCCCTAGTGTGCTCAAAGTTTCAGTCTCTTTACCAGAAAACCACAGCTTTACGCTGGAGCTGGTTCTGCAGTGTTGGAGCTTCTGGGGGCAGGGATATGGCTTTAGTTGTAGAAGCAGTAACAATAATCTTTATCGAGTGCCAGGCTCAGTGTGTTATTTTATCCAGTTCTCACATTAGCCCTAGGAGACAGGTAGTAATAGTCCCTTTTGGTAGGTGTGAAAACTGAGGCACCCAAATATTTAGTGAAGAGCCTGCGTTTTTGTAGGGTGGCAGGCTGCAGAGCCAGGACTTAGGTGCCTGTGTTCCCTGTGTGAGCTCTGTGTGTCACCACTGTGACTCTTGCACATACAGGGCAGCCACTAGGATTGGGGGTGCTTTGCTGAAAGGAGGGTACTATTTATCAACCTGCTCTTTGTCCCGTAGACAGTGCTGAAGTCACCCCGCCTGTCCTCTCTGTGATGGGGGAGGCTACCCCAGTGAGCATCGAGCCGTAAGTGCAGCCCTGCCCCTGGCCAAGGGTGTGTGGGTGGCCACACTGGTGCAATGTGTGCAGGTGGGCCCTGGGAGCAACAGGAGGGTTCCGTGGGAACTGCATAGGGCTGAGAGGGCCTCCCTGAGCTTCTGTATTTGGCCCTGGACTTTGCTGTCCCCACCCTGCCTCTGTGTGGAAGTTGCAGGGAAGGACAAGGACCGGCTCAGCTTGAACTTATCTCTAGGAGAGTTGGAAGGGGGGTCCAGGGGCTCTTTCCCATCTGTAAACCTGGAGCTGCTTCTCCCCTCTCCTGCCTCTGGACCTTGCCTTTCTAGTGGTGCCAGGTCAGACTGTCCTCCCAATCCCCTAGAAGCCAGACTCCCTCCACCTAGCTGAGGCCTTGCTCTGCCGGCTCCCCCTCATCTGCTTCCGACCCTGGGGGATCATCATCAAGTTCTCTGTCCCCGCAAGGTGAGGCCTCACCTCCTGCCCTTTGCACTCCTCTAGACGGATCAACGTGGGCTCCCGGTTCCAGGCGGAAATCCCCTTGATGAGGGACCGTGCCCTGGCAGCTGCAGATCCCCACAAGGCCGACTTGGTATGGCAGCCGTGGGAGGACTTAGAGAGCAGCCGGGAGAAGCAGAGGCAAGGTGAGGAGGGGCCTGGAGCAGCCAGTGAGGGCAGGCACAGGCCTCAACCTGCCCAGCCGCAAGCTGAACGTGGTTTCCTCCCCTCCCCTCTCATGCTCCTGTGGATCCAGTGGAAGACCTGCTGACAGCTGCCTGCTCCAGCATTTTCCCTGGTGCTGGCACCAACCAGGAGTTAGCCCTGCACTGTTTGCACGAGTCCAGAGGAGACATCCTGGTGAGAAGGCACCCCCAGCAGAGGGAGGACCCCTCAGTGAGGGCTGGCTTGGATCGATGTCTGCTGCTCAGGAGCTAGGCCTGCTGGGATGCACATTTGAGGCCAGTAGGAGGGTCTGACTGAGGAAGGGGCTGTAGGGCCTTGACCCAAGGGAGCCCTAGTTTCATTCCCATCCCTGATTTTGGGTCAGTGGACTCAGACTGGATGGTTGCTGAGAGCCTTCTCCAGCAGTGCTGCCTCCCTTGGGGCCATGGTCTCTCTTAAGAGGACCTGAGGCCTGTTTTCTGGGCAGTCCCACCCCCTGTGATCTCACCACCCCACCGAACCCCTTATCTCTCAGCAGTTAAGGGGGGCAAGAGTAAGTGCCCACCCTACTCAGGATTTTATCAGGGCCTAGAATGCTCTGTCCACCACCGATACCCCTGCCAGCGCCCTGACCCTTCCCTCACTTCCCCTCCAGGAAACGCTGAATAAGCTGCTACTGAAGAAGCCGCTGCGGCCCCACAATCATCCGCTGGCAACTTATCACTACACAGGTGGGCCTGGCTGTGGTGGGCATGGTGCCCTGAGAGGTCCCCAGCATCCATGGGGCCCTGCTCAGTGCTGAGTCACAGCCCTGGGTTGGGGCGGGAGGAGGAGGGTAGATAACCCAAGAGTCAGAGTGAGGGAACTGCCACCAAAGCTGGGGTAGCTCTCCAGGGGTTTCCTGTGCCCTGGAGGGGAGGGGAGAAGGGAGTGGGCAGGTGGGAGCCCATCCAGGCAAAAAAGCCCAGGTCACAGGGACAGGAACCCAAGGAGAGCCATCCAAATTGGCATCAGGTACCTGGAACTTAGCCCCAGGAGGGAGTGTATGTCCTGTTCTGGGCACTTTAAGAAGTACATGGAGCGGCCGGGCGCGGTGGCTCAAGCCTGTAATCCCAGCACTTTGGGAGGCCGAGACGGGCGGATCACGAGGTCAGGCGATCGAGACCATCCTGGCTAACACGGTGAAACCCCGTCTCTACTAAAAAATATAAAAAACTAGCCAGGTGAGGTGGCGGGCGCCTGTAGTCCCAGCTCCTCGGGAGGCTGAGGCAGGAGAATGGCATAAACCCGGGAGGAGGACCCGGGAGGAGGAGCTTGCAGTGAGCTGAGATCCAGCCACTGCACTCCAGCCCAGGTGACAGAGCGAGACTCCGTCTCAAAAAAAAAAAAAAAAAAAGAAGTACATGGAGCAAGCATAATTCTAGCAGCCAATGTTTCCCATCCATGTTAGTGCTACATTTCATCTGCACCAGGCAGAGCACCAAGGGTTTCACATGCATTATCTTATTTAGTCCTCACCACAGCGGGTGAGCTAGGCGATATTAGTTTCCATTTCACAAGCAAGGGAGTGAGGCTGTGAGCAACATGACTAGTGTATGGTGGAAGTGGGACAACGAGCCGGCTCTGATGCCTGCAGAGACCATGGGCCTTATACTTTTTTGCTGGTCAGAATGGCCCCACAGTGGCCAGGGCCCTGCCCACCTCACTCCCTGGCTGCCTCTTTGCTCCATAGGCTCTGACCAGTGGAAGATGGCCGAGAGGAAGCTGTTCAACAAAGGCATTGCCATCTACAAGAAGGATTTCTTCCTGGTGCAGAAGCTGGTGAGCTGGGCTCTGTTTCAGGGGCAAAAGAGGGCCAGGAGCTGCCTGTGTGACTTCAGGGCTCCCTCTGCCAGTGACCAAGCCCTCTTAAAAAGCAGTCAGGTCAATGCTACTGAGTAGCCTCAGAATTTCCTAAACAATACAAGAAAAAGAAAGATTAGGCCTCTTTTCTCTATTAGTTCTAAGCACCCTTTCCTCACTTCAGGGTGGTGTGGCCAAGCTCTGGGGTCTCAATCCAGAAGGAGGCCCAAGTAGGCATCAGACTTAAAATAGGCAGGAGGAAGATGGGGAGGAGGGCGGCAAGTAGAGGTGAGCCATTCCCCAGGGGAAGGTGTGGGGGGAGGGCCCCTCGGGTGAGGGGAACTGACAGCCAGCAAGTGCCTGCATAGCTGACCTGGGGGCCTCTGCCCTCCTTTGACCAAGAGTTGCCTTCCAGTAACTCAGCTGTTCAAGCCCACATTCCCTAGATTTATCTTGTCCTCTCTCCATATTCTTTTGGAAAAGCAGATGCTTTGCTAATCCAAGGAGTTGCATCTTTCCAGCCCTGTCTCACAAAATCTGGGCTGTGGGGAGAGAGGATTGTGTGGACTGCTAAGGGAAGAGTTTTAAAAAAAAGCATGCCCTTTCCTCCTGGGATTGTAGATTGTATTGGGAACAGCCCTGGGGACTAGACAAAGTGCTGATGATTAATTCCCTTACAAGGGCCCTGTTGTGAGGAGTCCTTTGCTATGTTTTAGTAACACTCTGTTCCCTGATTGGGCAATACTGACGGGAAGTACACGCCCGTGAAATTCACTGAGGCGCCCCTAATGCCTAATGAAATGAGCAGACCTTTAGTCAGTCCAACAAAGGGTCAGAGAGAATTGACAGTAAATGTGTAAACAGCCTAATTAATACATGTGTGACTTGGCCATTTCTGTGAGATGAAACATGTCTGTTTCCTCCTCAGACACAAAGGGCCCACACTGACCCCTGGCCTCTCTGGGACAGGAGCTCCCAGCCCAGCGGTGGCTGAGCAGTGTGGGAGCCTGTGGGGTGGTGTCAGAGAAAACAGCCTCTTCGTGTGGGAAAGTCGCCCAAAAACTAAACCCAGTGTCCAAATAGATTTATGCAATGGGAGAGCTAGAATTTCAGAGCTTGAGAGGCAGGCCGCTGGAGATCTTCTAGTCTTACTTAACCCCATTTGCTATTTACACATGAAAAAACAAATTAGAAAAGTGAGTGACTTGCCTAACCTCAAATAGCTGTGTGGTAGCAGAGTCAGGAGGAAGACTTAGGCCTTTCACTTCCTCCTCAGGTTTTCCAGGGCTTTCTTGTGAGTTTCCCTTGAGTTCCTCCCCCGACAGGGCACACTGTGTCATTTCTGTATGCTCACTTGTCAGCCACTGCTCCCTGGAGAGAAATGAAATTTTGCCTGGATTAATGGAAAGCGTCTCTGTTGCCAGGTCAGGGCTGGCTTTGGATACAGATGGTGCCCAGACCTTTTCCTTCAACTTTTCAGTTTGAAAAATTTCAAACGTACAGGAAAATGGAAAGAACAGTAGAATGAACACCCATCTACCCCGACTTAGATTTAGCAGTCGTTAACATTGGCTACATTTGCTTTCTCTTTCTCTATGTCTAAACATAGACACACACATATACAGCTCTCTCGTTCTCTGATTCAGCTAATCATTAAAAGTAAGTTACAGTCATCCTGTCACATGACTAAAAGCTTTCAGCATGTATCTCCTAAAAACCAAGATATTCTACAAAACCACAGTACCATTAGCATGCCCAAGAAATTTAACCTGATAAAATAATTCAGGCCAGGCGAGGTGGCTTATGCCTGTAATTCCGGCACTTTGGGAGGCAGAGGATCACTTGAGGCCAGGAGTTTGAGACCAGGCTGGCCAACATGGTGAAACCCCATGTCTACTAAAAATAAAAAAAAAAACCCAGCCAGGTGTGGTGGCACACACTTGTAATCCCAGCTACTCAGGAAGCTGAGGCACGAGAATCATTTGAACCTGGGAGGCGGAGGTTGCAGTGAGCTGAGATCGTGTCACTGCACTCCAGCCTGGGTGACAGGGCGAGACTCTGTCTCCAAAAAAAAGAAAAAAAAAAATACAGTAATGTCCTCTGATACACAATCCACATTGCCTTCTCCTGGGTGGTTCCGATGTTTTCCTTTGTAGCTTGTTTTATTTATTTACTTATTTTAAATAGTGCTGAAGCATTGATTGATCAGTGGTTTGTTGCAGAGCAGGCATTGGAAAAATGCTTGTATTTCCTAGGTTGACTGGGTTTCATTTTGGCTTGAAGTTAAGGGAAAGATGCAGGGACGAGAAAGGCTGGATTCTCCCCAGGCTGATGAGCCACACCAGAGGGTTCTGACCTCAGTTTTGACTTCAAACCAGATCCAGACCAAGACCGTGGCCCAGTGCGTGGAGTTCTACTACACCTACAAGAAGCAGGTGAAAATCGGCCGCAATGGGACTCTAACCTTTGGGGATGTGGATGCCAGCGATGAGAAGTCGGCCCAGGAAGAGGTTGAAGTGGATATTAAGGTGACTCCTTTTCCAGCCTCAGATGCATAGAGCCTGGGCTGGGTCTGGGGCCAGGCCTGAGCTGGGAGCCCGAGTTCACACTCTCCAGGAGCCTGTAGAGGGCAGGTTGAGGAAGACAGTATCCCTGACAGTCACAAGGAGCCCTGGACCGCTGGGTTCTCCTCTCTATACTGCTGGTGTCATAGTAATAATACATTGTGTTGATACACAGGGTAATTTTCTCACAGGATTCACACCAGCATTGTCTTCCTATCTCCGCATAGCAGACCTCTAACACTGTTTTTCAAACCTCAGTCATTCTTGTATCACCTTTTTGATTTCTGCTATATCTGCATCCTACCTTGTGTCACCATCAGAATTTTTGTCATATTCACATACTACTTGTGCCATTACTTAATATTTTCCTTTAAATCAACTCATTTTTTACTCAGAAGGGAAGCTTTATATCACAGTGATAAATAGAAAACCAAGGTTGTGTGCTATAAATAGAAGGTACTGGTAAAAATACATGTGAAAACCAGTGTTACTAAATTCTAGCTAGATACTGTGTTACCTGCCACGGCTGAGACTGAGGCCGGACCTTGCTCTGTTAAAGAGATTATTAAGTCTAGAGAAGTATAAAAGACACATTAGCAGCAACCAGAGACTGAGTCCTTGGCATAATCACGATTGAAAGAGAATTGAAAAGGGAATGTTACTTAATTCTGTGTCCATGTATCCACTTAGCATCATTTTTGGGATTGCAAGTCCATGTTTGATGACATGCTACTGTAAGACAGGGAGTGGTTTGCTGCCCATTTTGCAGGTAGGAAGGTAGTAGAGCTTAAAAAGCATTACAAAGATAGTTTGGAATTGGAACTCAAGGCTTCTGCCTGGCTCACCACATCATTGCCAAGGATGCCTCCTGGTCATCTGTCCAGGAGGATGGGTGGCAATGGGGAGCGACTGGTATATACCCTCCCTGCCCTTTGCTCTCTCTCAAGTGCTCCCAGGGCTTGAGACTCTCTTCTGTTTCCATGGCTACTATGCCATGACCCCTCGGCCGGGTCAGAATCTGTGCTACAGCAGTGAGACGGAGCTGTAGGCTCACTGCCCTTGTTCTTGTTCCCCATAGACTTCCCAAAAGTTCCCAAGGGTGCCTCTTCCCAGAAGAGAGTCCCCAGGTGGAGAGAGGCTGGAGCCCAAGAGGGAGGTGAAGGAGCCCAGGAAGGAGGGGGAGGAGGAGGTGCCAGAGATCCAGGAGAAGGAGGAGCAGGAAGAGGGGCGAGAGCGCAGCAGGCGGGCAGCGGCAGTCAAAGCCACGCAGACACTACAGGCCAATGAGTCGGTGAGTGTGGCCGCCATGGGCTGAGCCCAGGGCAAGCAGGGTGGAGCTGGGCCTGGGGACGTGGGAGGGAGGGTAGAGCAGGACTATGATCCTCATTATAATCATAATAGCAGGAAGTGTGTGAAGTACTTTGTGCTGTTTACTCATTTAATTCTCACAACCCTATGTGGTATTACTGTTATTCCCATTTTATAGATGGGGAAATTGAGGCCCAAGATAACACAGCTAGTAGGCAGCCTGAATCCAGAGTCTGCGATTAACTTTTATACTCTACTGCTTCTGTATCTGAGATTCAGAGGGAAAAAGGTTTTGTGAAAACCCAGTAGGTATGTGGGTCACTGAGGGAGCACTGGTGGGTTGTAGCTTGGACAGGGCTCCCCTAAGAGAGCCAGAGTCCCTGACAAGAATGAGACTGAGCTGAGATCATGGGAATGACAATCATAGGCCCTCAAGCATGATCTCTGCAAAGTGCTTTCATTTCCATTATCTCATTAATTCTTCACACTGCAGAGTTAACCTCTACTCTGCAGATGGGAGGAAGGCAGTTTAGAGATGCTAAGTGACTGGCCCCAGGTCCTTGGACTCCTAGTGCAGTGCTCTGTCCACCATATCACAGACCAAGAAGCAAGACTACCGGCCATAGTTGCTCCTTACCAGGGAGAGTTCTCCCAGAAAGCAGCAGGGAGGGGAAGGGGTTTATTGGAGAGCTGCTGCTTTTTGAGAGTCATTTTTTAAAGAAATGTGTGTAGTAGGCCTGGCGCAGTGGCTCACACCTGTAATCCCAGCACTTTGGGAGGCTGAGGTGGGTGGATCACCTGAGGTCAGGAGTTGAGACCAGCCCGGCCAACATGGTGAAACCTCGTCTCTATTAAAAATACAAAGATTAGCTGGGCATGGTGGTGTGTGCCTGTAATCCCAGCTACTCCAGAGGCTGAGGCAGGAGAATCGCTTGAACCCAGGAGGTGGAGGTTGCAGTGAGCCAAGATTGCGCCACTGCATTCCAGCCTGGGTGACAGAGTGAGACTCTGTCTCAAAAAAAAAAGGAATGTGTGTAGTACACTCATGCTTACAGAACTCCCATAAACTGTAAACCCACGGCTGTGTGCCCACTTCTGAGCCTCGACCACCTGCACCGAGAGCTGTGCTCTGTGTAGCGCCCTACAGAGTTCTGCTGACTTTTGTGAACACTTTCCCATGAGGGTTCCACTTCTGATGGCCACCCGGGGCTGCCCCAGCCAAGGCCCCCTCTGCTCCCTCTGCTCTGCACTCTGACCCCGGCTCTTGCCGTTTGGTTTCCCCGCACTGCACTGTCCTGAACTAGCTACCTGTGCATCTGTCTCTTCCACCAGACCCTCAGCTCTGAGGGCAGGCATGCCTGTGTCAACCTCTTTGTCCCTAGCACCTGACCCATCACAGGGGCCTGAATCTCATTTATAGAACAGGGCATGAGCGGACTAAATGACAGAAAACATCAACAGGTGCTTCATTAACCCAGACACCAAGATCCCCTGTCAGGTGCATCAAGGCCTCTAGCAGCTCGGGCTGCCCCACAGAATTACCCTAGCAGCAACTTTGTAAACGATAGAGCTGACCAGAGACGCCGAGTTGGAGAAGGCAATGGTCGTCCTATCCCTGGAAGGACCCAAGTGCATGCTAGGTGACTGGCAGGAGTATATATGACCTTTCAGGCCCCCGGTTCCCTGCGATTCTAGAATTCCAGATCTGCGCTCGCTCAGATCACTCAACTCTCCTTGTTTGATTTTCTTCAGGCCAATGACATCCTCATCCTCCGGAGCCACGAGTCAAACGCCCCTGGGTCTGCCGGTTGTCAGGCCTCAGAGAAGCCAAGGGAAGGGACAGGGAAGTCACGAAGGGCACTACCTTTTTCAGAGAAGAAGAAAAAAACAGAGACATTCAGTAAGACCCAGAATCAGGAGAACACTTTCCCCTGTAAAAAATGTGGCAGGTAAGGCGGCCAGCCCTGTCCCCGCTGGGAGCCAGGGGGCTGGTGCGCGGCGGGGGCGGGGCCGGGGGGGAGGGGGAAGAGGTACAGGCGGTGTCCGCCTCGTTTCTGATTGGCTCAGCCGGTTTCTAGGGCTGTGACGTCATGGGGCAGCTTTCGGAAAATGATACGAGCTGGCCAGCCCCGGCTGTGTCGCGTGGGGGGTGAAGGTGAAGGCTGGGGTCGCTCGCGCACCCGCGCTGGGAGCCCCGGGGTGGGCCAGGGCTGTCCTGATCTACCCCTGCCCGGCTGCAGGGTGTTTTACAAGGTGAAGAGCCGCAGTGCGCACATGAAGAGCCACGCAGAGCAGGAGAAGAAGGCTGCAGCGCTGAGGCTAAAGGAGAAGGAGGCCGCCGCTGCCGCCGCCGCCCACCAGCAGGCTCTGCGGGAGGAGAGCGGCGCGGGCGCGGGCGACAAGGGCTGAGCGCGGGAGCCAGGCTGGCCCAGTCCTGGACCCTGGCCCTTCCCGCACCGCTGCCAGCGCCCGCAGACACCCTGGCATCTCAAGAGGGAGTGAGGAGAGGATCGCAGGGATTTTTCCCCGCAAAACAAATGAGACAGTGAAATAAACGGCTCTTTTTACTTATGAAGGCCCTGGGAGCAGCGTTAAGGGCTCCAGGATCCAGTTCTCTTTGCATTTGGTCTGTCGGAAGTTGTCCTCGTGCTCTCCTGAACCGGGAGAGTCCCGTTCCCCTCAGGAGGGGCTCCACTGCCTCTCACACCCCGACTTCTGCTGCTCTGCAGTCTCTTCCCTCGTCTTTGCCTCCCCCTCCTCCCCTCGGCCTCCAGGAAGCCACCGTGGCGGGCCAAGCACAAGCTCACCCACTTTGGAGCAGCATTCCTCCTCCACAGAGAGCCTCGAAGGCTGCAACGACCCTGCCCCAAGCCCCAGAAAAAGGGACTCTCAGAGGGAGTCTGCTGGCTTCTCTGAGAAGGGGCGCAGCCTGACACCTGTGCTGTCCCTGCAGTCTCCAGTCCTGCCTGAGCTGCTCCCGTGACCGTGCCCTGAGTGGCCACCTCCTCTTTGGGAGGGAGGCCGCGACAGGTACTCTCCCTTTGCTGCTTGCTGGTGGCGCTGCCGGGCCTACAAAGTTTTCTCGGCGTTGGGGAAGGGGCTAACGTTCTTGTCCAAAGCACTCATCTTGCTGCAGGGAAGGGAGCTGTGCAGAGGCTGGAAGCTGCAGTTAGGCCGGAGAGAGCTTTTGACAAGCCTGGCTCTTTCTGCTTTCCACCTTTTTTGCCAAATACCTTTGGGTCCTGGAGGCTGCCAAGGGCGCTCCGCCTTGAGCAGGTCCCAGAGAGGCTCAGCCTGCCCCTCCTGGGGGCCAGCGTCCTTGCCTCTGCCCTGACCTCAGCAGCTACACCTAACCCCACCGCACCCCACCCAGTGTCGATATCCACAACCCAGCCCCCAGGCTTGCACGCTGGAGATTTCTGGATCCTTCCCTAGGAGGGAGAGGTCTCCTGACTCTATTGGACAGGAGCCTTCATTTCTTGACTCGTGTCATTTGGGAGCTATTTATTTATTCCTAGTATTTAATTTTTAACATCCTCTCAGGGACCAGGGGCCTCCTGCTTTTCAGAGGCCCAAGTGCATTTATCCCAAAACGAGGCATCTTGACATCCCCCATCCCCCCACCTCCCGAATTCCCAAGGCCCTAAGGTCCCTCACCTGGTTGCTCTGGAAGCTCTTGCCGATAGGAATGATAGCAACACTGGAAGAGAGTGGGAAGGTGGAGGGTCACCAAAGCCACACAGAGCAAGGGAGATCAAAGGCAGTTCTTGCTGCCCCTTCTCTGGCTGTGCTTTGCCTGAGGGAATTGGCAACAGGCCAGGATTCTAATTTGGTTTATGGGGCCTGGATTCTGATTTGAAGAAGCCATATTTGGCATGGGTGAAGTGAAAGGGCCAGGAGGTTCTGGAGGCCCCTTCACTTCCAGTCCCATAGCAGGGCTATAGCAGGGCTCAGCTATTTTTCTGATCTTACTCAACTGAGTTGTGCAAAAGAAATTCTAAGTGAATGCGCGTATGACAGGTCAATGTATTAGGTAGGAGCCAGAAAGTATTCATACTGCTAGTCCTTATGAGATAGCCAAGAAGCATCATGTCAGTAACTGGGAGTGGAGAGGGAGTTTTGTTTTGAAACTGTGCACTGTCAGGTATTTTTCAGCATCCATTTATACATTAGTATGGTTCTACAGGACCCCAGCTGTGGAAGTAACAAATTTCTTCTCCCTCTAGACTCTTGGATGACTACCTAGATCCCCAACTTCCCGGTTAGTTTCCTCCACAGGTTTCCATGAGCTCAGTGTCCCAAGACAGCAAAAATCTGGTATACCCTGTAGAAGCAGGGGGGTAGCAAATTTAGGCTCTCTTCGAAATTACTTGTATAATACGAGTGCCTTCGCAGCTTAGCCCCAAAGTGCTACTTATGTTTGCCAAGGTTTTTTCTATTCAAACCATATTTGGTTTCAGGCCCCTTTATGGACATAGGGTAACAGAAACCTCCATCATTCACCAGACCCTTTTGTTCAGTGGTAACATCTTGTACTTGGAAAAAAAAATTTTTTTTTTGCGACAGAGTGTCATTCTGTCGCCCAGGCTAGAGTGCAGTGGTGTGATCTCGGCTCACTGCAACCTCCGCCTCTCGGGTTAAAGGATTCTTCTGCCTCAGCCTCCTGAGTAGCTGGGATTACAGGCACACACCACCACACCCAGCTAAAATTTTTGTATTTTTTTTTTAGTAGAGACGGGGTTTGCCATGTTGGCCAGGCTGGTCTTGAACTCCTGACCTTAGGTGATCCACTCGCCTCGGCCTCCCAAAGTGCTGGCATTACAGGCGTGAATCACCGCGCCCGGCCAAGAAAGTGATTCTACTCTTCTAAGCTTACAGAGACGAGACCAGGTGAATGTAACTGGGGAAAATCAAGATGGTACCTCTCTGCATTAATCCCGCCAGACACCGTATTTTAGGAAGGTCCATGCTCCAGGATGCATTTATGTCTTGGATACAGTGTGAAAATTAAAAAGTTTAGAGGGTAGATGCAATTGTGGCAAGTGACCTGCCAATAAAGTAGGTGCAGCTATAGAAGCTGGCGTAAGTATATCCTTAATGGTGCTTTCTCCCTGGGCTTGTCTTTTGTTGTTTTTTCCCTATATTCAGAGCTCTGAGAAGTGATAAACACCTCCAGCTTTCTTAACATCCTCCCCACACCATCTCACCATATCCATCTCCCAGCATCCATCTGCGTTCAGCTAAGGGCGGGAAACTGACCTAGTGCCTGTGCTGCAGACCATTTCTGAGGTCTCCACCCATCCAAGGAGGCAGAGCCGTCATTACTGTCCTCCATGCCTTCAGCAGCCCCCCTCACAGCTAAGGTACATACCACCCCTTCTGCCGCGCCCCCTTCCACTCCTGGCACCAAGGTCTTTTGCTGCTTATGTCTAAAGGGATCGCCTATATTTAACTGCCTCAGTGACCTAACCTCTTTCTTCTCATGTGCCAGATGTTAAGATGAAGGAGGAATACGACACATACTCAAGCCTCAGCTATTTAGTTGTTTTCACTGGGGCTCGCTTTTCTGGAACGGTATTTATTATCAGACTGGCAAGCCTAACTCTATAGGTTTACAGGAAGTAGGGATATTTTTATAAAACAATTGTGTCCTCCCCACATTTTGCTATGTTAATATTTGCCTCTAACAATTTGCAGCTGTTTCACTTTTTCCTCATTTGTCTCTAAGTTGAAGGCCTTGTTGGAGGGGACAGAGCACAGGAACAGCCTTGACAGTCTGTAATTATTGTACAAATATTTTAATAGCATATAAATAAGTATATTCCTTTTATTTTGAAACAAAAATGATCAGACACTGCCTTTTGTGTGTTTGCTGCCTGTGGCACCCTTTTTTAAAGACTGTTACATATTAAAATAGTGTACATATATATATATTACCTCTTTTGCTGTACAGTTGTGATAGAGACTGAAGATTTTATTTTTTGTGTGCTTTTTATAAGAAAAAAATTAATACACTAAAGAATCTTGCTGATGTGATTGTAATGTACCTATGTAACTTATTTACTTTTGAATGTTCTTCTGTATCTTTAAACCTTTTATTAAATAAGGTTTTAAAAATTCAGACTTGAATGCTATGTTCTCTTGGGATTTTCACCGTCTGGGGTTGATGTAAGTGGGCCTTGTCTTGCTTGCAGGGAGATTACTCGACATTTTTGAGCCATAAGGATTCTCTTTTAGCAGCCTATTGTCGATGCCAGCCAGGAAAAGGAAAATAACACACTAATGTTTGCCTGGCTAAAAGATGACTCAGTAGACACAGACAAACAGATGTTTACAAAAGTTTAGACAAGAAAATGTCTAAACTCAGTATCTCACACAAATACACATAAATGGCGCACTCCGACATTTTGGCTTCATTGGGATAAAATATGCAGGGTGCACAGTGTGGTCAAGGGTAACGGGAAGCCAGGGTTCTGAGGAGAGTATTTTCACGTGCAGGGTGGACTGGCTGAGCAACCCGAGTAGACAAGTCCACCATGAGGGATGCCATCATTTCCAACAATATCATCTTAAATCCACTCCAGTATTGGGTTATTATTTTTAAAACACGGCGCTTAGCAGTATTTGTTTACTGTTAAAATGGAAAATTATGAAAAAGGAAATGCGCCATCAGAGAAACAAATGCCCGAGCCCCTCGCTGGCACCATGGCAACCGCTCGACCCGCGCGGGCCGCCGGAGCAGGCGTGATTCGCGTCAGCTGGGCGTTGCCATGGCGACGCCCGAGCGGCTCCGCCGCGGGGGCGTGACGGGGCGGGGCTGACGCCGCTCGCGGGCTGGCCCCATCCTCCACTGCAGCAGTAACGTCGCGGCGGGTTGCGGGTAGGACTCGACGCGGGCAGTCGTGCAGCGCCTGAGCCGCTGCAGGCCGCCGCGGCCGCCGCTGCCCACCCTTGCCTCTGCTGTCTCCAGCCTCGCTTCTCCGGCTTTCCTGCTCCTCTGCTGCCTTCGTTTCTGGTCCTCGGCCGTCCTCGCCGCCCGCCCAGAGGAGTCCCCGCGCGCGCCAAGAGGAGTCCCCGCGCCCGCCAAGAAGCCGCTCTCCGCTGGTCCGCAGCCGCCGCGACTTCGGCACAGTCTCTCCCTCTGGCTAGTCTCCCAAACGGCCGCTCCTCGCCCGCGGGAAGACCAGGCTGCGACCGCGAACGCCCGATCCTCTCCAGGAGCCGCAGCGAGCGCCCGGCGGCCACGCCCCGCGACCACACCCCGGCTGCTTTCGGCCCTGCGCGCCTGCCTTCGCCGCCCGCCCTCGCTCCTTGGCCGCTGCACTACGACGCGACAGCCCGGCTGCAGGCGGCGGACCCGACCGGACCCAGACGCAAGATGGCGACGGCCGCGTGACTGCCTCAGCGTCCCCGAGCTCAACTCCAAGTGCACCTACGGACTGACTTGGGCGGGGGCAGAAAAGGGCGAGATCAGGACTCTGTCTTTGTTAATCGTGAATGCATGAAGCCTACCTCCCTCGGGCCTACTTGGTGGGAGTGTCTGGTATTGTTCTAAGGCCAGGAGTACGGTGAGCCACAGTCTGTTGGTAGAATTGGCGTCTTGATAGTTGAGAAAATGGCGATGACACTGTTGGAAGACTGGTGCCGGGGGATGGATGTGAACTCCCAGAGAGCTCTGTTGGTCTGGGGCATCCCAGTGAACTGTGATGAGGCTGAAATCGAAGAGACCCTCCAGGCAGCGATGCCCCAGGTCCCCTACCGAATGCTTGGGAGAATGTTCTGGAGGGAAGAAAATGCGAAAGCAGCCTTATTAGAGCTCACTGGCGCTGTCGATTACGCCGCTATCCCCAGGGAGATGCCGGGCAAAGGAGGGGTCTGGAAAGTGTTGTTTAAGCCCCCAACTTCTGATGCTGAATTTTTAGAAAGATTGCACCTCTTCCTAGCTAGAGAGGGGTGGACCGTGCAAGATGTTGCCCGTGTCCTTGGGTTTCAGAACCCTACTCCGACCCCGGGCCCAGAGATGCCAGCAGAGATGCTAAACTATATTTTGGATAATGTTATTCAGCCTCTTGTTGAGTCCATATGGTACAAGAGGCTGACACTTTTCTCGGGGAGGGACATCCCAGGGCCTGGAGAGGAAACCTTTGATCCCTGGCTGGAGCACACTAATGAGGTCCTAGAGGAGTGGCAGGTGTCCGATGTAGAAAAGAGGCGGCGGTTGATGGAGAGTCTTAGAGGCCCCGCCGCTGATGTCATTCGCATCCTCAAGTCCAACAACCCCGCGATAACCACTGCCGAATGCCTGAAGGCGCTTGAGCAGGTGTTTGGGAGCGTTGAGAGCTCTAGGGATGCCCAGATCAAATTTCTTAACACTTATCAGAACCCGGGAGAAAAATTGTCTGCTTATGTCATTCGTCTGGAGCCTCTGCTACAGAAGGTGGTAGAGAAGGGGGCCATTGATAAAGATAATGTGAACCAGGCCCGCCTAGAGCAGGTCATTGCTGGGGCCAACCACAGCGGGGCCATCCGAAGGCAGCTGTGGCTTACCGGGGCTGGGGAAGGGCCGGCCCCAAACCTCTTTCAGTTGCTGGTGCAGATCCGTGAGGAGGAAGCCAAGGAGGAGGAGGAGGAGGCTGAGGCCACCCTTCTGCAGTTAGGCCTGGAAGGGCACTTCTGAGTGCCAGGAAAGGCAGCTTTAGTGCAGACCTAGATCACAGCTAGTTTTCTTGTCCCTGTGGGGTCTTACAGATGTGTTTCTGAGTAGTAAAGGCTTAGCCCTGTTCCGTTTTGTTGTTTTTTTTGGAGGGGAAGGTTAGTCAGGCCTGAGTATTCATGTAACATTCTAAAATTGTGCAAGCGAGCACCGTGAGCTGCTACAATGCAAGTGGGTCTTGCTGGCTAAAGTGCCAGGTAAAGGGTTAGTTGGACACAGCGCTTAGTGCACGCTGTCATCACGGACATCATAATCAGTTGTGAAAAACACGTGAACCTCTGACACTTCCTATTCCACACTGAATGTGAAATTGCATGGTCAGATGTTTACTACGGGGCCTGGCTCACAGGAAGTGTTCAGTAAAAGTATGAACTATTAGATTACTGATAGCGCAGATAGAATTTTGTTTACCATAAATAGTTCCAGATTTATATTGATGGAAGGAAATGTGCATTTATTAGCTGTTACTCAACTTTACAATGCAAACATCTTATTTCTCATCTTTAAACATGTCGATCAGTTTAATTGAAAAATATTCTGAGACTGCAAAATGGGATGTTAAAAAATACTGCAATTACGGAGCTGTGTAAACCAGTTTCTCATTGCATAAGATACAGATGTAAATTGCATGGAGAGGTTGATATACACCTGTACAGTAATTCACTCCCCCATTTCAGATCTTTGTCAGAGAATAGTTCTTGTTCATACTGAGTGTTCTAAATTTGAAGTTATATATACAAATTAAAATATTTTTAAAATTCTGTTGTCTTCTCATTTTTCTGGCATGTATAAACATTTTTAGCCTAAGTAAACTCTGTCCTTTTTTCTTATGAAGACTTTGTCATTAAACCATTTATTTTACTTTTAAGCTTTGTATGATACTATGTGAATTTAAATGGCAAGTCCTTTTTTTTTCCTTCCCCTCTTGCTGTCATCTTAACATTTTTTTGGTTTATTTTTTAATTTTAAAATTTTTTTATTTTTATTAAGGGCAGAGAGGGTCTTGCTTTGTTGGCCAGGCTGGAGTGCAATGGAGCGATTTCAGCTCACTGCAACCTCTGCCTCCCGGATTCAAGTGATTCTTCTGCCTCAGCTTCCTGAGTAGCTGGGATTACAGGCATGCACCACCACGCCTAGCTAATTTTGTATTTTTTTAGTAGAGACGGGTTTCACCACGTTGGTCAGGCTGGTCTGGAACGCCTGACCTCAAGTGATCCACCTGCCTTGGCTTCCCAAAGTGCTGGGATTACAGGCGTGAGCCATCTCGTTGTCTCTACTAAAAATACAAAAATTAGCTGGGTGTGGTGTGGTGGTGGGTGCCTGTAATTCCGGCTACTTGGGAAGCTGAGGCAGGAGAATCGCTCTGGGAGGCGGAGGTTGCAGTGAGCGAAGATTGCGCCACTGCACTGCAGCCTGGGCAACAGAGTGAGACTCTTGTCTCAAAAAAAAAATTTAGAGACCAGATATGGTGGCTCACACACGTAATCCCAGCACTTAGGGAGGATTGCCTGAAGCCAAGATTTTGAGACCAGCCTGGGCAACACAGACCCAATCTCCACACAAATTTTTAAAAATGAGCCAGGCATGGTGGCACACGCCTGTGGTCCCAGCAGCTCAGGCGGCTAAGGTGGGAGGTTGCTTGAGCTCAGGAGGTTGAGGCTCCAGTGAGCCATGATCGCCCCACCGCACTCCAACCTGGTGATAAAGTGACACCTTGTTTCTCAAAAATTATTTTTTAGAAAATCTTTTTTTTTTTTTTTTTGAGACGGAGTCTGGCTGTGTAGCCCAGGCTGGGGTGCAGTGGCCAGATCTCGGCTCACTGCAAGCTCCACCTCCTGGGTTCACGCCATTATCCTGCCTCAGCCTCCCGAGTGGCTGGAACTACAGGCGTCCGCCACCTTGCCCGGCTAGTTTTTTGTATTTTTTAGTAGAGATGGGGTTTCACCGTGTTAGCCAGGATGGTCTCGATCTCCTGACCTCGTGATCCGCCCGTCTCGGCCTCCCAAAGTGCTGGGATTACAGGCTTGAGCCACCGCGCCTGGCTAGAAAATCTTGAAATGGGGTTCAGGAGGTTATCTGGCAATGTTTTTCTCTTTTTTTTGAGATGGAGTCTCACTCTGTTGCCGAGGCTGGGGTGCAATGGCCGGATCTCAGCTCACTGCAAGCTCCGCCTTCTGGGTTTACGCCATTCTCCTGAGCCACCGCGCCCGGCCCTGTTTTTCTCTTTTTTTTTTTTTTTTTTTTTTTTTTTGAGACGGAGTCTCGCTCTGTAGCCCAGGCTGGAGTGCAGTGGCCGGATCGCAGCTCACGGCAAGCTCCGCCTCCCGGGTTTATGCCATTCTCCTGCCTCAGCCTCCCGAGTAGCTGGGACTACAGGCGCCCACCACCTCGCCCGGCTAGCTTTTTTTGTATTTTTTAGTAGAGACGGGGGTTTCACCATGTTAGCCAGGATGGTCTCGAACTCCTGACCTCGTGATCCGCCCGTCTCGGCCTCCCAAAGTGCTGGGCTTACAGGCTTGAGCCACCGCGCCCGGCCCTGTTTTTCTCTTACGATCACTTTTCAGCTAAACATTTTGTTTCACTGACTGACTATAATTCATCACACCTGTGTAAAATGAAGGCTTATTTTACAGCGGCCATTTTATAGCAGGAAGATATAAAAAGGGAAATACAGCTTTTAAACATGTTTATTTTGCTGCAAAGATTCCGTGATTGAAGATACCCATCTTTTGAGATCCTCAGTGACTCTAAAGTTACTACATGAATATTGTGTTCAGTGAGCTTTTCCCTAATAAGGTTTTAAAATTATAGCTGAGCCATTCAACAAGTTTATAAGGGGTAATGTATGTTCTTCCAGATTTTTCGGTGCACGTATTCGCTTCATGTCTGTACATCCCTTTCCTCCTGTCACAAACACGTATCCACATACTTGCCTTGATTCCCAACAGATATGCTCAGCTTCACTTACCACAAACACGCGGCATGTCTTCACCCGCTACCCACCATTCACATAACTTTCCCCTCCATTCCCACCAGCATCAGGCGTACACTCAGCCGACCTCTCACACTCAGGACACATTCACTGTTATCTCCCCCTCAGTACTCCCAGGATAACATACACCCTCCTCCCGTTCCATGTACACTATGCCAGTCTCCCAACCCCAACATACATTCCCATTTCTCCTCACACCCACACACACTCCCACCACCAAACACCAACCAGCCACCACATATATGTACACACTCCCACTCCACACATATACACATATACTACATTTTTTTTTTTTGAGACGGAGTCTTGCTGTGTCACCCAGGCTGGAGTGCAGTGGCATAATCTTGGCTTACTGCAACCTCTCTCAGGCTCAAGTGATCCTCCTGCCTCAGCCTACCAAGTAGCTGGGATTACAGGTGTGTGCCACCACGCCCAGCCAATTTTTGTATTTTTAGTAGAGACAGGGTTTCACCATGTTGGCCAGGCTGGTCTCGAACTCCTGACCTCGTGGTTCGAAAGTGCTCCAAAAGTGCTGGGATTACAGGCGTGAGCCACCGCAACCGGCTCACATGCTAGATTTTTTTAAATGGGCCAGGTGCTGTGGCTCACACCTGGGATGCTGAGGTGGGAGGATCGCTTAAAGACAGGAGTTCAAGACAAGCCTAAGCAACATAGTGAGACCTTGTCTCTACAAAAATAAGTAAATTTAAAAATTAGCCAGGCCATTTAGGAGGCTGATGCAGGAAGACTGCTTGAGCCCAGGAGTTCAAGGTTGCAGTGATCTATGAACATGTCACTGAACTCCAGCCTGGTGTGACAGAACAAGACCCTGTCTCGGAAAAACAACAAAACAAAAAACCACACACACAGATGCACAAAAAAACAAATTAGGTATATAAGGATTCTTTGGGGTTTTTTTGTTTTGTTTTGTTTTTTTGGTGTGTATTTGGTGGTTTTTATTTTTATTTTTATTTTTTTTTTCCCAATATGTTATGGACATCCTTCTATAGCTCAAACATAGGGATATACCTTTTTTTTTTTTTTTTTTTTTTTTTTTTTTTTTTTTTTTGAGACGGAGTCTCGCTCTGTTGCCGAGGCTGGGGTGCAATGGCCAGATCTCAGCTCACTGCAAGCTCCGCCTCCTGGGTTTACGCCATTCTCCTGCCTCAGCCTCCCGAGTAGCTGGGACTATAGGCGCCCGCCACCTCCCCCGGCAAGTTTTTTGTATTTTTTAGTAGAGACGGGGTTTCACCATGTTAGCCAGGATGGTCTCGATCTTCTGACCTCGTGATCCGCCCGCCTCAGCCTCCCAAAGTGCTGGGATTACAGGCTTGAGCCACCATGCCCGGCCTGGATATACTTTCTTTTCATAGATGTAGAGTTGGCTGCATTCTTAGGAGGGAAGTTATCACCTAGGATTCTGACTTCTTAATTATATAAAACAATTGTATATATCTACATGCATACATATATATTCAATGCATTACATATATATGACATCAATCAATGTCAGGATCCTAAATGTCCATCCTTTGTTCTAGGAAACAATGAACTAAAAATAACAATGGGATATTTATGATCTGAATTAAGGCTTTCTTTTTATAAGCTCAGAAATTGAAATTTGTCTTTTGTTTTTCCATTTTTAGGGACAGGATCTTGCAGTGACATGATCATAGCTCACTGTAACCTCAAACTTCTGGGCTCAAGCAATCCTGCCTCAGCCTCCCCAGGAGCTAGGAGCACAGGTGGCAGAATTAATATTTTTTTTTTTTGGTAGAGATGGGGCTCTCACGATGTTTCCTAGGCTGGTCTCAAACTCCTGCCTTGGCCTCCCAAAGCACTGGGATTACAGGCATGAGCCACCACACCTGACAATTTGTCTGCTGTTTAGTGGAGGACAGCAGCAAGAAATGTATCCTCATAATCAAACAACTGGAATAAGAAGTAGAAACTACGCTACAGCTCTACTTTGCGACCAAAATCACATTTTAGCTGATAGCACAGAAAATGTGCTGGCAAAATGTGTAATGTTACTGATATTGCTTGGTGATTCCTTTTTCTCAACTCAGGGCCTATCAGCTAACCTTTGCCTTGCATACCTTCTGGTAATCAGGTGAGGACTAGGAATGGTCAAGTGCAGTAGTGAGTTGCTGTCCCTGGAAGCACTCTTTCTCGGAGCCTAACAATTTGAAATAGTGCCCAAAGAACTGAGGAAGAGTTACAAGCCTGGGAGAAAAAAACGACCAAAAAGAAAATTTAGCTAAAGAAATGAACGCCTCTGGCCAGGCGCAGTGGTTCTTGCCTGTAATCCTAGCGTTTTGGGAGGCCGCAATGGGCAGATCACGAAGTCAGGAGTTTGAGACCAGCCTGGCCAGCATGGTGAATCCTCGTCTCTGCTACAAATACAAAAATTAGCCAGGCATGGTGGTGCATGCCCGTAGTCCCAGCTACTTGGGAGGCTGAGGCAGGAGACTCGCTTGAACACGGGAGGCGGAGGTTGCAGTGAGCTGAGACTGTGCCATTGCTGCACTCCAGCCTGGGCAACAGAGTGAGACTCTGTCTCAAAAAAAAAAAAGCAAAAAAACAAAACAAAACACCTCTGTCTTTCGCTCTCTCTCACGTGCATGCACGCACACACACCACACAAACTGCATGGTATATGTTATCCAAAGGCTGAATTTCTTTGGACTGAATATCACTAGAAATTTATATAATTGCTCTATATTAGCTAAAACTAATAATCATGTACCAAAAATATACTTTTTTTTTTTACAAAATAACACAATTTATTACTATTTTAAAACATTTCACAAAATAACATTCAGAAACTCAACATTTCTAAATAACTTAATTCACAATAAGTTTAGTCATAAAGTCATGCTACAAAACTCCTGTGTATAAAAGATTACCAAAGTATTCATAGATGTTAAAATGTTCCTCAGAATGGAGTTGGTTCTAGAAGCCAAATATTCTGGAATGATGCCCGTAATCATAACTGCCAGCCTGGGAGAGGAGCTGGCTATGCACACGTGCTTTTAGCTTCCAACTCACCAGTCTTTTGATGGGAGTGATCCCTCTAGGCAGTAGCACCTCCGAGGCAGGTACCCCACTGATCACATAGGCAAAGAGCCTCCCACCCACATAATGTTAGACAACTCTACATTCATTTAAAATCTAGAGGTGGGAACGATAATTCGCAAAGCTTCTATTCTGAGTAGGAGAACTACTTGACACATCCCCCAGAGGGATGATCTTGGATGTAACAGACATGGAAGACGACTCAAGTAGGGAAAAAGGGAAATCCTGACTCTGATTATGTCAAAAGACAGCAACTACTCATGTGGGTTTGGAACGAGCAAGGGTCAGGTTTGATTCTCTAACATCCAAGTGCAGGCTAGATATTTACCTATCTGCCCTATGGAAGTCCTTTCCACCAACATCCAGTTCATAAGTTTAAAGTGCAAATCTACTGAAAAATAGTTTACTCTCCCCCGTGTTACTCTCCCCCATGTTAAATTTGCTAGATTATAATTTGGTTGGCTGGGTCTCCTCTAAACTGCCCAATATGGGAAATTAACTAGAATCCAGTTAATGACTTCTCCAAGTATCAAGTAAAAAGTTTTCTCAGTTTATCTTAGGCCAGAGAAAGGTGAGACACTCAGTCTAGTTCTTCCTTTCAGTTTTCTTCCTTTACAGATTTACAAAATGCAGGAATAGAGATACAGATATGGTATTTCTAAAAGTTTCATGATTTAAAACATAACCCTTGATTTTTGGAAGTTCACCCATTTTATGGTTTATAAAAAGAAAACAATATGACACATGTTAGAGCAAAGATAAAGAAATATGGTCAAGTTACCTTGTCAGAAGAAGCACCAACTCTGCTACACTGAATCTTGCTTTTATATTTCATTATTTACAGACACATTAAATAGCCCCAAATAAAGAAAATCTGTGCCAAAGGAATGAATTTCTAGTAAAGGGTAACATGCAATTTAGCAGTTTTCTTCCTTTACTAACACTTATAGTGTATAAGGTGTGAGTGAACTGATGGTCTGACTGTAGTCAGAGAGACACAATTTATTCATGACTGATGCTTTGACACTTCCTCCTAGTGCTTTTTAAGTGAATGATTAACTCCAACCTTTCTGGGCCCTGTGCTTTTCCATTTAGCCCTGAGAAAAACCCAGGTAGAAGATTCCAACTCTCTTCACACATCACCAATTCTCAGAATAAGTCAACAGTCAAGATTCATTTCTTATTCTTCCTTATTCTGCTCTGACCACTGGTAAAAGGTGTCAAAAGAAGTGCTTATTCAAGTTCAAATTTCTCTGTCCACAAAAGAACCACATTTTTTTTTTTCTTTTTGAGATGGAGACTCACTGTGTCACCCAGGCTGGAGTACAGTCACATGATCTCGGCTCACTGAAGCTTCTGCCTCCTGGGTTCAAGCAATTCTCCTGCCTCAGCCTCCCGAGTAGCTGGGATTACAGGCGTGCACTACCACACCCGGCTAACTTTTTATAGTTTTGGTAGACATGGGGTTTCACCATGTTAGCCAGGCTGGTCTCGAACTCCTGACCTCAAGTGATCTGCCCACCACGGCCTCCCAAAGTGCTGGGATTACAGGCATGAGCCACAGTGCCCAATCAGGAAACACATTTAAGTGCCTTATACCACCATATGTGGAATGAATCCAGTAACCATATCAAGTTATTGACCATCTTAAGCAGACATTCTTCTGATCACACCCAAAATTGATGTCTATATCAGCTAACTTTCCTACAAGATTATCAAATTTTACACAGTATTTTTCTGTATTTAATGACTGCCATGGTCTGCAAAATTATGTGCATTACTAGACAATGAATGATGCTTAAAGAATGATGACCTATTTTCTAAAGTACGCTCAAAATATTAAACTTTAGAGACAAAGCAGAATCTATCATAAAGTTGGCTTCTGTTGCTAGAAACAGAGAGGTAGGTTAATAATCACTGTCCTAATATAAGCAAGAATGCTTAGAAATAAAAGTTGAGACCCTGCTTCAAAAAAGAGAAGTTGAACCATCCAGCCCTGAGTTTCTAATATTACATGAAAATTATGAAAATGAGCATTACAGCTGGTTGCAGTGGCTCACGTCTGTAATCCCAGCACTTTGGGAGGCTGAGGTAGGTGGATCACGAGGTCAAGAGTTTGAGACCAGCCTGGCCAGTATGGTGAAACGCCATCTCTACTAAAATTACAAAAATTAGCCAGGTGTGATGGCGGGCACCTGTAGTCCCAGCTACTTGGGAGGCTGAGGCAGAAGAATTGCTTGAACCCGGGAGGCAGAGGTTGCGGTGAGTCAAGATCGTATCACTGTACTCCAGCCTAGCCAACAGAGTGAGACTCCGTCTCAACAACAAAAAAAAGAGCATTACAAAAAAGAAAATACCAGTGACCATTTCTTTCCATCCATGATTATTGAATACATCACCTTCTCTCATATAATAATTCAAGTGGCACACGGCTACAGACTGAAAATAAATGGACACTGGACACAGGTGATATTGGTATAAAAAGCACAACTAAGGGAGAATTTGTTCCCACCCTCCTACCCAAGGGACAGATGGCAATGTCTGGAGATATCTTTGTTGTCATGGCTGAGGAGGGTCTACTGGAATCTAGTGGGTAGAGGCCAGGGATGCAGCTGAACATCCTAAGTACACAGGACAGCCCCCAACAACAATGAATTATTAATCCCAAAATGTTAATAGTTACAAGGTTGATCCTCTGCTTTAAAGGAACAAATTCTTATTAATAGAGAACATAGAAACCTTTTAAGGCCTGTCTGCGTAATACAGCCCTAATCTTAGAGTTAGGGAACATAGAAAAGTTAAACTCCTTGGTAGACTAAAATCAAATTTGCCGTGAAAAACTAAAATACTGAACTGATTCCAGAGTTTTACCATCACTTACAAGAATAGAAGAAATTTGTCCAGGCGCAGTGGCTCATGCCTGTAATCCCAGCACTTTGGGAGACCAATGTGGGCAGGTCACCTGAAGTTAGGAGTTCAAGACAAGCCTGGCCAACATGATGAAACCCCATCTCCACTAAAAATACAAAATAGGCTGGGCATGATGGCACGTGACTGTGGTCCCAGCTACTCAGGATTGAGACTCTGTTTAAAAAACAAACAAAAAAATCAGAATAGAAAAAATTTAAATTTAAATAATCCACTAAAATGGCTTAATAAACTGGAAGCACAGAGAGAATCTATTCCACGTAGGTCAAATATCTGATCCAAGAGGCATAAACCAAAGGCATTTATATCAGCTAAATTTGCAGCAGTAAAGGATAATTTAGGGAATTATTTGAGAAAATATACTACATTTCTTCATACATCCCAACTGCCATTTTCTAATGGCGTGGGTTCCATGAACAGGGATGCATAGAAGTCATTTAAAGATTTGTTGAATGACACTGAATATGAATTTTGCATGAAATGGACAGAGAGAAGTATCTTACATTTCTCTGAGAACTACCTGTAATTAACAGTCATTGAGAAAAAAGGAGAAAGAAAACCAGTTTCTACATTACAGAATTCAGAAAAAACAAACAGCAAAACTCTGTCATTTTACAAATAAATTCAATATGAAATCATTTACTTCCTATTATATTCACTTCCAGAGTTACTTTTAGAAAACATATCCATATCAACATGGCTTCAAGCTTGCCTACTGGAGGAAGTGCAAATTTTAAGAAGATCATCTTCCCTCTCAGTTTATGGAACTTAAACATCACCAAGGAGAATGAAGGCTCATTGCCTACAGTTCATAAAAGAAATGTCCAGCCGGGCGCGGTGGCTCAAGCCTGTAATCCCAGCACTTTGGGAGGCCGAGACGGGCGGATCACAAGGTCAGCAGATCGAGACCATCCTGGCTAACCCGGTGAAACCCCGTCTCTACTAAAAAATATAAAAAATTAGCCGGGCGAGGTGGCGGGCGCTTGTAGTCCCAGCTACTCGGGAGGCTGAGGCAGGAGAATGGCATAAACCCGGCAGGCGGAGCTTGCAGTGAGCTGAGATCCGGCCACTGCACTCCAGCCTGGGCGACAGAGCCAGACTCCGTCTCAAAAAAAAAAAAAAAAAAAAAAAAAAAAAAAAAAGAAATGTCCAAAGGCTTTGAATGCATAAACCAGCTAGAGTAGAATAAGGTTTCTTTCTATCAGACTGAAAAGAAAAGAAAACTAAAAGGGTGTTAGACCAAATTTTCCTCTTGTTTGTTTTTTTTTTGTTTGTTTGTTTGTTTTTTTGATATGGAGTCTCGCTCTGTTGCTAGGCTGGAACGCAGTGGCACAATCTCGGCTCACTGCAACTTCCACCTCCTGGGTTCAAATGATTCTCCTGCCTCAGCCTCCCAAGTAGTTGGGACTACAGACACCCACCACCACACCCGGCTAATTTTGTATTTTTAGTAGAGATGGGGGTTTCACCATGTTGGTCAGGCTGGTCTTGAACTCCTGACCTCAGATGATCCGCCCGCCTCAGCCTCCCAAAGTGCTGGGATGACAGGCGTGAGCCACCACGCCTGGCCTCTCTTGTTTGTATTTAGAGTTGATTGTCAAAGCAGTGGTCCCTTTTGATCAGAGTGACTTAGAAAAATCAAATAATTCCTATATAAATGATAGCTGTAATCTTCTGAAACCCAGGACTACTTATGCAATCACTTTTTAAAGATGGTTCTCCCCTCTTTCACTGTGATTTTATGCAAGTAAAATCACACAAGTAGATGGGGAAACAACAATCAACAGTCTCTGAGGGACGTTAGGCACAATTTGGCAGAGGGCCCCTGACTTCTTTTCTGCAATCTAATAGTGATTCAGCCATGGCCTCTTATTACTTCATCTGCTTACTGACTACAGTGTCTTACATTTTCCTGAAAGATTTTTTGTTTACATGATAAATTCTAACCTCCGCATCTAACTATTGCTTTGCAATTTTGAGGTTATATTGCCTACACTCTTTTATGTAGGAGACAATCCTCAAACATATTGCCATTTGCCTGGGATCTCATAATGAAACATCTCTCTTCCTTCCACAACCACATACATAATACACTTTAAGAGCTGTTTAACTTAGAACTTCTCAAAAAATAGATTTTGAAATACTAAGTTTCATTATACCCCTACTTATAACCATGATAGTCACTTTTCCCAACACTGAAGGTCACCAGACCAAATCATTAGGGTAAATTTTGACATACATCAATGGCGAGCATTTAGGCGAGGAATTCAAATCTAACTAATGCTTTAAACACATAAGGAGCTATAAAACCAAAATGTGTTTAAGGCCAGGTCCACATGAGTAACATGGCCACATTATCAGTCAAAGACATGATCATGACAGTCATTTTAATCACTGACTAAGATCACAGAACGACTGACTGTACACAATGACTCAAGTAGCCATGCATATAAAACAACCTAAATTCCAGTTGACGATGTGCACATTTTTGGAAAAACAAATAAGTATAATATAGACTAGAAGGTCTCTGAGATCCCACTTTTTCCTTTTTTCACATATCTTTTCCAATGGAACTTTGGAGTCTTGGTTCCAGACCTGCTATATTTCTAAGAGGAACCCTTCCCATCACCATACTACCTTCTAAGCTAAAGGCATGATATATTTGTGCTTCTGAATTGTACAGAGGCAGACCTTCAGGAAAAACGTTCTAAATTTTCAAATGTATATCTTTTAAAATGTCTAACCTAAAAAAAATGAACAAACTGAAAAAAAATTTGTTCCTTTGTTATTAAAAATGACTGGTCTACAAAGGTTTTGTTTTAGTAGATGGGGCTACATAGTATATAACTGAGACTGAAGACAAAAATTGAAAATTTGTGGTTTCTAAAAAGAGGAATAGGATATATAAGGTTGGCGTTACCAGTTTTGGGAAGAAACACTGAATAAGTTAAGGGGGAAAGAAAAAGATGAGAATGAGTGATCTGTTTTATCTTAAGAAACTTTTGTCCCATACAGAATCTTTAAAATAGACACTTATATAAAATTTATCTATTGTTCTTATGACATTTAAATAAGTTAACACACAGTGGAAAGCGTGGCATTAGTTATCTTCTTCCTCATCCCCTTTAATTACTGGAGTACCTAAAATGAAAAAGAAAATTATTACTGGTTATTCTCAAAAAATTGCTAAAATTCTAGATGAAAATATTTTCCTGGCCAGGCACCATGGCTCACGCTTGTAATCCCAGCACTTTGGGAGGCCAGGCAGGTGGGTCACCTGAGGTCAGGAGTTCGAGACCATCCTGGCCAACATGGTGAAACTCCGTCTCTACTAAAAATACAAAAATTAGCTGGGCGTGGTGGCGGGTGGTTGTAATCCCAGTTACTTGGGAGGCTGAGGCAGAAGAATTGCTTGAACCTGGGAGGCAGAGGTGGTGGTGAGCCGAGATTACACCATTGCACTCCAGCCTGGGTGACAAGAGCAAAACTCCATCTCAGAAAAAAGAAAAACCTGAGAAACTCTGAGATATTATGAAGTGTGCCATAATAAAAATAATTTCACAAAATAATCTCTTTAATTTCAAATTCTCTGAAAAGCTTCTCAGAAGAATTCTCAAATGGTTTAGTATGCATACTTATGAATATTAAGCCCCATAACTGCCAAACCGCAAATAAAAATGCCTATGGCCAGGCATGGTGGCTCACTGCCTCTAATTCCAGTACTTTGGGAGGCCAGATGAGAGGAGCGCTTAAGCCTAGGAGTTGGAGACCAACCTGGGCAACATAGCAAGACCCCATCTCTACAAAAAATTTAAAAAAATAGCCAGGCATGGTGGTGTGAGCCTGTAGTCTTCAACTACTTTGGAGGCTGAGGTGGGAGGATCACTTGAGCCTAAGAGATCCAGGCTGTGGTGAGCTGTAATTATGCAACTGCACTCCAGCCTGGGTGGCAGAGTAAGACCCTGTCTCCAAAAAAAAAAAAAAAGCCAACAAGTACCAAGCAGAAAAATAAAGTAAGTTCTTTTTTTTTTTTTTTTTTTTTTTTTTTTTGAGACGGAGTCTCGCTCTGTCGCCCAGGCTGGAGTGCAGTGGCCGGATCTCAGCTCACTGCAAGCTCCGCCTCCCGGGTTCACGCCATTCTCCTGCCTCAGCCTCCCGAGTAGCTGGGACTACAGGCGCCCGCCAGGTCGCCGGCTAGTTTTTTGTATTTTTAGTAGAGACGGGGTTTCACCATGTTAGCCAGGATGGTCTCGATCTGCTGACCTCGTGATCCGCCCGTCTCGGCCTCCCAAAGTGCTGGGATTACAGGCTTGAGCCACCGCGCCCGGCCGAAAAATAAAGTAAGTTCTGTACAGGTTAAAAGCTTTCTATGGGCTGGGTGCAGTGGCTCACACCTGTAATCCCACCACTTTGGGAGGCCAAGGCAGGTGGATCACTTGAAGTCAGGGGTTTGAGACCAACCTGACAAACATGGTAAAACCTCATCTCTACTAAAAATACAAAATTGGCTGGCTGTGTGGTGCATGCCTGTAATCCCATCTACTCAGAAGGCTGAGGCAGGAGAATCGCTTGAACCCAGGAGGCGGAGGTTGCAGTGAGCCAAGATCATGCCATTGCACTCCAGCCTGGGTGACAGAGCAAGACTCCATCTCCAAAAAAAAAAAAAAAAAAAAAGCTTTCTATGTTAAGCATAAAGAAATAAAAAAAAAAAAAAGAAAAAAAGAAATATTCCTCATTTCCCACAATAAAACGTGTAATCAGTACTGCTAAAAATCTGAACTACTCTAATTGTCATTTTATATGACCTCCCCCAATTGCTGAACATTGGGGCTACATTGAAAAAAGAATCACGGTGGGGCGCAGTGGCTCAAGCCTGTAATCGCAGCACTTTGGGAGGCCGAGACGGGCGGATCACGAGGTCAGGAGATCGAGACCATCCTGGCTAACACGGTGAAACCCCGTCTCTACTAAAAAATACAAAAAACTTGCCAGGCGAGGTGGCGGGCGCCTGTAGTCCCAGCTACTCGGGAGGCTGAGGCAGGAGAATGGTGTAAACCCGGGAGGCGGAGCTTGCAGTGAGCTGAGATCCGGCCACTGCACTCCAGCCTGGGCAACAGAGCAAGACTCCATCTCAAAAAAAAGAAAAAGAGGCCGGGCGCGGTGGCTCAAGCCTGTAATCCCAGCACTTTGGGAGGCCGAGGCGGGCGGATCACGAGGTCAGGAGATCGAGACCATCCTGGCTAACACTGTGAAACCCCGTCTCTACTAAAAAATACAAAAAACTAGCCAGGGCGAGGTGGCGGGCGCCTGTAGTCCCAGCTACTGGGAGGCTGAGGCAGGAGAATGGCGGTAACCCCGGGAGGCGGAGCTTGCAGTGAGCTGAGATCCGGCCACTGCACTCCAGCCTGGGCGACAGAGCGAGACTCCGTCTCAAAAAAAAAAAAAAAAAAAAAAGAAAAAGAAAAAAGAATCACTGTAGCACTGTAGAGGAAACAAAGCACATCTCTGGCTCTCACTGGGCCAAGGGCCACCCATCTGAGCTTTAGCATTTGAAGCCAGTCTGACCCCAGCTGACTATTCAGTCTTAACTCTTTAGCCATTTACCCTGCACTCCAGCTAACCTGATCAATTCATTGTCTCCCAAACTCATCTTGCACACTTTTACCTCTGGCCTACTGGTTAACAAAGTGCCTTCATTTTTCTTTCCCTTTTCTCTTCTCTTCTCTGAAGACTTTCTTTCTTCTTCTTTTTTTAATTTAATTTTTTTTTAATTAAAATTTTTTTTTTTTTTAGACAGAGCTTGCTATGTTGCCCAGGCTGCATTTGAACTCTTGGGCTCAAAGGATCTTCATGCCTCAGCCTCCCGAGTAGCTGGATCTACAGGTGCACGCCACAGTGCCCAGCTTCAAGTTCCTTCATTTTGTAATGTCCTCCTCAACGCTCCTCCATCTAACTCTCCATCTGAACTCTCCATCTAAACCCTACCCTTTATTGAGAACAAACCCCAGTGCCTCTCTTCCTCAGTGATGCCTTCCAAGAGGGACATGTTCTTTATGGCAGTGAGCATAGTTTGACCTCTCTGTACACCTCTGAGCATTTGTTTGTGGGACAAGTGAACTTTTTGTTGATGTGCAATATACAAAGTGTACACATTATAGTGTACAGATTGATAAATGTTCATAAAGTGAATACAAGCTAGTTACCAGCACCCAGATTTAAGAAAGAAAAGATTATCAGAACCCCCAAAACTGCCTCAGGCCCCCTGCCAGTCACTACAACCACAAAAGATATATTCTGTCCTAATATCTAACACTCATATCTTATTTTCCTTGTTTTTTGTTTGTTTTTTTAAAGATAAGGTCTTGCTCTGTTACCCAGGCTGGAGTGCAGTGGTGTGATCACAGCTCATTACTCCCAGACTCAAGCAATCTTCCTGCCTCAGCCTCCCAAATAGGACCGCAGGAATGATATAGTATGTACCCCATGTCTGGCTTCTTTTATTCAACATTATGTTTGTATGATTCATCCATGTAGCATAAAACTGTAATTCATTCATTTTTACTGCTGTCTAATATTCCATTGTATGACTATGCCATATTTTATCTATCTATTCTATTGTTCGTGAACATTTAAGTAGTTTCTAATTTTTAACTATTAAAATACTGCTACTATGAACATTCTCATGCGTGTCTTTTGGTAAACATCCACACCCTTTTCTTTGGGGTATGTAGTTAGGAGGGAAACTGCTGGGTCACAAGGAATGTACGCAGAGAGCTTTTGTAGATAATGCCAATTTCCCAAAGTGGTTATACCAAGTTACATTACCATCCTACAGGGTATAAGACTTGCTTCACATCCTCACTAGCATTTGGTGTTGTCTGTCTTTTTCATTTTAGACTTTTAACATCCCTCAGCTTTAGGCTGGGCACGGTGGCTCACACCTGTAATTATAGCACTTAGGGAGGCCGAGGTGGGTGGATCACGAGGTCAGGAGTTCAAGACCAGCCTGGCCAACATGGTGAAACCCCGTCTCTACTAAAAATACAAAAATTAGCTGGGCGTGGTGGCGGGTGCCTATAATCCCAGCTCCTCAGGAGGCTGAGGCAGAGAATTGCTTGAACCTGGGAGGTGGAGGCTGCAGCGAGCTGAGATCGCGCCACTGCACTCCAGCCTGGGTGACAGACTGAGACTCCATCTCAAAAAATAATTGAGACTCCATCTCAAATAAGGCCGGGCGCGGTGGCTCAAGCCTGTAATCCCAGCACTTTGGAAGGCCGAGACGGGCGGATCACGAGGTAAGGAGAGTGAGACCATCCTGGCTCACACGGTGAAACCCCGTCTCTACTAAAAAAATACAAAAAACTAGCCGGGCGTGGTAGCGGGCGCCTGTAGTCCCAGCTACTCGGGAGGCTGAGGCAGGAGAATGGCGTGAACCCAGGAGGTGGAGCTTGCAGTGAGCTGAGATCCGGCCACTGCACTCTAGCCTGGGCGACAGAGCGAGACTCCGTCTCAAAAAAAAAAAATAAATAAATAAAAATAAATAAATAAATAAAGACCCCTAAGTTTTGCTTATGAGCAATGGAAGAGAAACAAAAATAGGCAACTTTGCAGCTGTGGCCATCTCTGTTCTGTTCTATCCCACTGGTTTAGAATAGACCAAGGTGGTTCTTCTAGGGACTGTTCAGATTGACATGAAGTCAGTACATGGTCCAAAAGGCCATAATGTAGCTTTGTCTATTCAAGTTCTACATTGGGGGATTTTCTATTCTATTCTATTCTATTCTATTCTACTCTACTCTACTCTACTCTATTTTACCTTATTTGAAATAGAGTTTCACTCTTGTTGCCCAGGCTGGAGTGCAGTGGTGTGATCTCAGCTCACCACCTCTGCCTCCCAGGTTCAAGCAATTCTTCTGCCTCAGCCTCCCGAATAGCTGGGATTACAGGCATGTGCCACCACGCCTGGCTAATTTTATATTTTTAGTAGAGATGGGGTTTCTCCATGTTGGTCAGGCTGGTCTCGAACTGCCAACCTCAGGTGATCTGCCCGCCTCGGCCTCCCAAAGTGATGAGATTACAGGTGTGAGTCACTGTGCCTGGCCTCTCTCTTTCTTTTCTTTTCTTTCTTTCTTTCTTTTTTTCTTTCTCTCTGTCTCTTTCTTTCTCTCTCTCTCCTTCTCTTTCTCTCTTTCTTTCCTTCCTTCCACTCCTTTCCTCCCTCCCTCCCCTCCTTTCCTTCCTTCCTCCCTCCCTCCCTCCCTCTCTCTCTTTCTTTCTTTCCCAGAGTCTTGTTCTGTCACTTGTGCTGGAGTACAGTGGCACAATCTCAGCTCACTGCAACCTCCGCCTCCCAGGTTCAAGTGATTCTCCTGCCTCAATCTCCCAAGTAGCTGGGATTATAGGCGCCCACCACCACGCCCAGCTAATTTTTGTATTTTTAGTAGAGATGGGGTTTCACTATGTTGGCCAGGCTGGTCTCAAACTCCTGACCTCAAGTGATCCTCCCACCTTGGCTTCCCAAAGTGCTAGGATTACAGGTGTCAGCCACCACACCCAGTTAATAACATATATTTTGAATACTTACTTTATGTTAAGCACACGTTTAGCATAGATTATCTACATGTGTTCAGTGTTTCACATAGATTATTTCATTTAATCCTCATAATAATACTCTGATATATGTTCTAAAATGATTACTAGTGGTACTATTATCATCTCCACTTTTTAGATTACAAATGAACAAGGTTTGGTGAGATTAACTAATTAGCACAATTTCACAAACTATTAAGTGGAGGAGCTGGGACCTGACTCAGTTAATCAGGGTTATCTACTGATGCTGACACTGATCTTAGATATTGGGAAACTAAGACTGGGGATGAGGGGAGAGACAGTGAGAGAGAACACCACAATTTTGATCCAATTGTAGAAAAGCAACTGCTTACCATGTATTTCTGATTATTCTGCATAATCAGAATAATTTTTGATTCTGATCAGAATTTGTGACCTTTGTGTCACCTTTCTGACTTGAGGACAAGCCTAGCTTTCTTTCTTTTTTTAACTTGCTTAAGTGAGCTAGAACTTTGGTTTTCTTTTACATAAAAGTACAAGTAGATAGTAGATAGACATGGAACTTGACGTTGTCTGGAAGTCAGGATCCTTCTCCCTCTTTTTTTTTTTTTTTTTTTTTTGAGATGGAGTTTCGCTCTTGTTGCCCAGGCTGGAGTGTAGTGGCACAATCATGGCTCACCACAACCCCCGCCTCCCAGATTCAAGCGATTCTCCTGCCTCAGCCTCCCTAGTAGATGCGGTTACAGGCACACACCACCACACCCGGTTAATTTTGTATTTTTAGTACAGATGGGTTTCTCCATGTTGGTCAGGTGGGTCTAACTCCCAACCTCAGATGATCTGCCCACCTTGGCCTCCCAAAGTGCTAGGATTACAGGTGTGAGCCACTGCACCTGGCCAGGATCCTTCTCTCTTACTGCTTTCATGGGTGACCTCTTTGTGATAGAGGGAAGAGTGAGAAAAGGAGGTGGCTCAGCACCAAACCCTGAATAATTCCAGCTTTAATCCAACATAGCAGAAGGAAATTTATATCAGGAAAAAATAAATATACAATTAAAAAAAAAATACAGGGTTTGTCTCGCTATATTACGAAGGCTGATCTCAAACTCCTGACCTCAAGCAATCTTCCTGCCTCATTGAATAGCTTGGGACTGCAGAAACGTGCCACTGTGACTGGCCCCACATAGATTTATAAGGCCTAGGCCTAGCTTTCTTTCTTTCTTTCTTTCTTTCTTTTTTCTTTCTTTTTTTTTCTTTTTTTGAGATGGAGTTTCACTCTTTTTTGCTCAGGATAGAGTGCAATGGCACAATCTCGGCTCACTGCAACCTCCGCCTGCCGAGTTCAAGTAATTCTCCTACCTCAGCCTCCCAAGTAGTTGGGATTACAGGTGCCCGTCACCACGCCCGGCTAATTTTTGTATTTAGTAGAGATGGGGTTTCACCATGTTGGCCAGGCTGGTCTCAGACTCCTGATCTTGGGTGATCCACCCGCCTCAGCCTCCTAAAGTGCTAGGATTACAGGTGTGAGTCACCGTGCCCGGCCAGGCCTAGCTTTCTTATAAGCTTTTGGTCTAGGGAGAATCTTGTACCAGTCTAAATATCCTAGCAGTTTTTCATCTTACCTTGGCTCAAACCTAGACCATTCAATTTTATATAGATAGAAATGACCTGGAATATCAGAGGTATTTTTTCTTTAGTTTTTCTCCTCTTCATGATTCCATGCCACAAATTCCATTTTTATGCCTAGAAAATATGTCCAAGCCAGCTCAGAATCACTCACCATCCAGCTTTTTCAGTTTGGGCACTCTCTTGGTTGCTTCTTCAATCCAGTTATTCTCAGCAGAATGTTTCTCTTCCAAGGGATTGCCTACAAACACCAGGTCTTCCAGGCATGGCAGTTCTGCCAGCTTCACAAACTCAGCTACAAGTAAAATAATATTTTCCGTATTAAAACAGCAAGTTTTGGCTGGGTACAGTGGCTCACGCCTGTAATCCCAGCACTTTGGGAGGCTGAGGCGGGCAGATCACAAGGTCAGGAGATTGAGACCATCCTGGCTAACACAGTGAAACTCTGTCTCTACTAAAAATACAAAAATAAGCCAGGCGTGGTGGCGGGCACCTGTAGTCCTAGCTACTCAGGAGGCTGAGGCAGGAGAATTGCTTGAACCTGGGAGGTGGAGGTTGCAGTGAGAGGAGACTGCACCAATGCACTCCAGACTGGGTGACAGAGCAAGACTCCATCTCAAAACAAAACAAAACAAAACACCCAGCAAGTTTTACTGTTACAATTTTGGGGATTAAATTCCAATATCATTAGCCCTCAGTTTGTGACTATTCATGACAATTAGTTGTTTAAGATTTTGAAGGAAACTGGGAAAGTTATACCATATAAAGTCATTCTCAGAAGATTACAGGATGGGAAGGAAAAAGAAGACACACTTCTTTACTTTAAATGCTAGCATAAGGATGAAATAAAATGAGATGAGATTCAGAGTCAAAAAGAACAAATCACTTTCTAGTGACAGGTCTTCTTCATGCTGTGCTGCATCAGTGTAGGTTAAGCTAACTTGCCTTTGTCTGTACCCATTCCCTCATCTTTGAATTCTTAAAACAACTCATTCAAATCTCTATTGCAGAACTTATCACACAGTTGTTTTTTTGTTTTTTTTGTTTTTTTTTTTTTTGAGAAAGAGTCTCCCTCTGTCACCCAGGCTGGAGTGCAAAGGCATGATCTCCACTCACTGCAACCTCTGTCTCCCGGGTTAAAGCAACTCTCATGCCTCAGCCTCTCAAGTAGCTGGGACTATAGGGTGTACCACCACACCTGGCTATCTTTTCGTACTTTTACAAAAAAATTTTTGGGTTTTGCCATGTTGGCCAGACTAGTCTCGAACTCCTGACCTCAGGTGATCCGCCTGCCTCGGCCTCCCTAAGTGTTGGGATTACCAGCAAGAGCCACTGCGCCTGACCTCTTATCACATAGTTTTATAATTATTAGCTTACAAACTAATTTTCCCCACTAAGCTGTGAACTCCTTGAGGGCAGAGATAATGTCCTATTCAACTATGTATCCAAAGAGTCTGGTGTAGTTCATCGCATATAACTGAATGAATTATGTACAATAAAAAAGCAAAATAACATAGATATCAAATAAGTCTTCTGCCTATGAAGTATTCAATTTAAACTGATTACTTCAGCCTTTGGATAATATCTTAAATTTTTTTCATGATTAATAGGACCAGGACCTATCAGATTATACTCATCCTAAGTAAACAGTTAAATATAAATGTTAAGCATTTAAAATTTAGAAACTCCTATACTATTTCTCTCTGAGCTTAGACATAAATGTTCCCACTTTCTCTCTGTGCTTAGAAATAAACATTCTCGTTTTGCATCTTTTCCCTCTCAGACTATTTTCTATAAACAGGTGGTAGGCGGTTAGCAAAGGGCCACTCTCAGCTTACCCCAGTCTTTTACCAGGTTATTAGACATGTAGAGAATCTTCAATTTCTTCATTACGTGGATCCCTTTCAACTTCTCAATAAAATTGTAGGAGATCCACAGTTCTTCTAACGTGTCCCCTACTGCCTCCTGAAAAAGAACAAAATTTGATTTATGTTTATGTCTAACCTTTTCTTTCTGTCTCCTTTATAAAGATATGCATAATGGCTTTCCAAGCGAACTTAGACCCTGCCTGTCTACTTGTAGAAGAGCTAGTAGCTATGTGGGAATTTTTTAAAGAATAGCTACTGAAATACTGAAATCACCAAGAGGGGAAAGAACAGCACCACCTTATCACTTTCATTAATGCTATGGCTTTCAAATTACATTCCCACAGAGTATATTATTTGGTCCTTACAACATCTGCTTGAAAGAAGATAAGGCAGGTTATTTGATTTCTAGTATAGAGGGATTAAGGGCTTTTTCTAAGAACACACTGCTATTAAATAATAGAGCTAGGTCTAAACTTCAGGGTCTTCTCCAACATTTATTATGATAATTTTCAAAAATAAAAAATTTGTTTTTTCTTTTGTTTTGTTTGAGACAGGGTCTTGCTTTATCACCCACGCTGGGGTACAGTGGCACACTCACAGCTAACTTCAGCCTCAACCTCCCCTGGGCTCAAGCAATCCTCTCACCTCAGCCTCCCTAGTAGCTGGAACTACAGGTGCACACTACCACATCTGGCTAATTTTTGTCTTTTTGGTAGAGATGGGTTTTGTAGAGATGTTGTCCAGGCTGGTCTTGAACTCCTAAACTCAAGGGATCTGCCCGCCTCAGCCTCCCAAAGTGCTGGGATTACAGGCATGAGCCACTGTGCCCAGCCAATAATACAATTTCCTATAAGTATTTGTTAAGTAGATAATAAAGACAAGATTTTAGTGAAGTAGTCTAGTGAATATCTATTAGGAAAACCTGGCAAAGTTTGAGTGAATCAATTCAGTGAAACCTGTCATTAAATAAACTGACTCTTTCAAGAATTGGACAATAACTGAACAGTCATTTAGCAAGCTGGTCAGCTTCTGCATGTAAACAAGTCATTTCTCCCCTCGGTTTCTTACTCTGTAAAATGAGGAGATTGGCGCAATGAGATACCATCTCATACCCATTAGGATGGCTACTATCAATATCATAGAAAATAGTAAGTATTAGTGAGGATGTGGAGAAATTGGAACCCTGTACATGGTTGGCAGGAAGGTAAAATGGTGCAGGTGCTATGGAAAACAATTTGGCAGTTCCTTAAAAAATTAAAACAATTATCATGTGACAACTGATATCACTTAACAGGGGATCCAGCCATTCCACTCCTGGGCACATATTCAGAAGAAATGAAAGTGGGGTCTCGAGATATTGGTACACCCATGTTCACAGTAGTAAATTCACAATAGCCAAAAGATGGACGTGACCCAAGTGTCGACTGATAGACAAACAGATAAACAAAATATGGTATATACATACCATAATAGAATATCATTTAACATTAAGCAGCAACGGACTGTGTGCAATGGCTCACACCTATAATCCCAACATTTTGGGAGGCCGAGGCGGGTGGCTCGCCTGAGGTCAGGAGTTTGAGACCAGCCTGGCCAACATGGTGAAATCCCATCTCTACTAAAAATATAAAAAAATTAGCCAGGTGTGGTGGCACATGCCTGTAGTCCCAGCTACTTTGGTGGCTGATGCAGAAGAATCGCTTGAACCTGGGAGGCGGAGGTTGGAATGAGCCAAAATCGCGCCACTGCACTCCAGCCTAGGCAATACAGTGAGACTCAGTCTCAAAAAAAAAACATTAAGCAGAAAGGAAATTCTGACACATGCTACAATGTGGATGAAACTTGAGGACATTATGCTAAGTTAAATAAGCCAGTCATAAAAAGATAAATGCTGTATGATACTACTTATATGAAATACCTAGAGTAGTTAAATTTGTAAAGATGGAAAGTAGAATGGTGGGTGCCAGGGATGGGGGAAGAGGCAGTGGGAAGCTATTATATGCTTATAGAGGTTCAGACACGCAAGATGAAGAGAGTTCTGGAGATGGATGGTGATGGTTGTACAAGTCTACTTACTACCACTGAACTATACCCTTAAAAATCCTTTAGATGGTAAACTTTGTTATGTATATTTCACCACCATAAAAAACATTGGAAAAAATGAGGAAGTTGGACAAGTTCTTTAAGGCTCCTCCCAGCTATTAAAATTTATGATTTTTTAAGGTCAACCCATTGTAAGTATTGAAAACAAAAAAGTAAATGTCTGCTCTGTAAATAATATCATGTTGGAGGTTACAGAAGTGGGAGAGCATTATGAAATGCTATAAAATCTCTGTTTTTTGGTTTGTTTGTTTATTTTTTAATTTAGAGACAGGGTCTTGATCTGTTACCCAGGCTGCAGTGCCTTGGCACAATCAGCTCACTGCAGCCTTGAACTCCTGGGCTCAAGTGATCCTCCTGCCTCAGCTCCCTGAGTAGTTAGAACAGGCAGGTGCCACCATGCTTGGCTAATTAAAGAAAAAAAATTTTTTTTAATAGAGACAAGGGTCTCACTATGTTGTCCATGCTTGACTCCAACTACTGGCCTTAAATGATCCCACTGCCTCAGCCTCCTCAAGTGCTGGCATTACAGATCTGAGCCTCTGTGCCCAGCTAAAACATTATTTATAAATTAAGTGTAGCCTATGTACAGTGTTTTATAAAATCTACAGTTGTGGGCCGGGCATGGTGGCTCATGCCTGTAATCCCAGCACTTTGGGAGGCAAAGGCAGGTAGATCACTTGAGGTCAGGAGTTCGAGACCAGCCTGGCCAACATGGTGAAACCCCATCTCTACTAAAACGACAAAAATTAGCTGGGCACAGTGGCACGTGCCTGTAATCCCAGCTATTCAGGAGGCTGAGGAGGGAGAATCACTTGAATCTGGGAAGCGGATATTGCAGTGAACTGACATTATGCCACTGCACCCTAGCCTAGGTGACAGGGCAAGACTCCCTCTCAAAAAAAAAAAAAAAATCAAATTTTTATAGAGCATTAAGAATTTTACTCACCATATCCAATTAGAAAGCAAATAATTCATCTAATGGTTATAAACCTCCTTTATTTAATCCCAGAATCTGACCCTTAAGAATTTCTTTTTTTTTTTTTGAGACAGAGTCTCGCTTTGTTGCCCAGGCTGGAGTGCAGTGGCTCCATCTTGGCTCACTGCAAGCTCCGCCTCCCAGGTTCACGCCGTTCTCCTGCCTCAGCCTCCCGAGTAGCAGGGACTACAGGCGCCCGCCACCACGCCTGGCTAATTTTTTTTGTATTTTTTTTAGTAGAGATAGGATTTCACCTTGTTAGCCAGGATGGTCTCAATCTCTTGACCTCGTGATCCGCCCACCTCAGCCTCCCAAAATGCTGAGATCACAGGTGTGAGCCACCGTGCCCAGCCTGACCCTTAAGAATTTCCAAGCATTTTTAAAACTCATCAGTAACCCTTTACGTGGGTAAATAGAATCACAGAGGTGGAAATATAATTCACAGTTTGGCTAATAAATTTGAGATAATTCCAAAACTGCACCTCTGAACATGACTCCCATTCAGGGTTACCACTGTTTCTGTACTAAGGAGGATGGCCATGTTAGCCTGTTTGGTCTTGGGAGGTTACTGTTGAAAACCACTGCAATTTCAGCTCCCCACTGCCTCTTACAAAGCACAAGCTAGATTTATTGGGAGGGGAAAAGGAGTCAGGGCCATACAAAATTTCAGTATGTTTATGAATTATTTAACAATAAACATATTAAAAATTACTGTCTTTTCGGGAACAGACACAAGAAAAATACACTTCATCTTTCATGAAGTTGCCTAGTTTTACATTATTGCTCCATCTTACCTTCTTTGGAAGGAAATTCAAATGGCCAATAAATATAGAAATAAGACATGTCAAAAAAATTTTAAATGCCTAAGGCTGGTATGGGAAATTGGGAAATCTCACACATTACTGGTGGGAGTATAGGTTGTTACAAACTTTTTGAAGGGCAACTTGAGAATATGTCACAAAAGCCTTAAAAGAAACTGATACCTTCTGACCTAGTAATTCCATTTCAAGGAATTTATCCAAGAAATTATTCATGGATGTGTGCAAATTAAATAAATAAAATAATAATAAATAACAACCTACCAGTCCATTTAAGTTCTTTATGTTGTTTCTTCCTAAAGATAATATCCTCAAGTTTTCTGTAGTGAAAAGAAAATTTTTTTTGTTTACTAGAATCATACTACACAATTGTTGTAAATCTAGTATAATAAAGCTTTAATAAGTTTTATATAATAGATATCCTTATACAATGAGTAAGAAAGGTTGTGTTAACAAAAATGGGTAATCAAGTAGAAAATAACATTGACCTATCATCTAAAGTAAACACTACAGGTATAATTTCATAACATGTCAATATTAAATTTAAAAATGGTTAGCTATCTGGAACACATGGTCTTAAATTGCTGGCTAATAAAAATATTACAGGATAGAAGAGCAGTAGAGAATATTTTGAGTTTGGGAACATATATATTTCAAATCTCTTATGAGAACTCACACTAGAAAATAAGAACATATATTTATGTATTGTCCACCTCACTCCATGAAGGATTAGAAGTGAAATAAAATAAATTTGGTATTTAAAAAATCATTTGCTTTCAAGTTTTTAAATAATTAGACTGTGATTTGGTTAAAAAATAAAATGCCTATCTTTATTTTTTAAAGGTTATTTCTATTTGTATATCATATAGGCTATTTCTGGAGGAGAAAAAAGAAAGTAGAAACTGTGGTTGTCTTTGGGGAGGAACTAACAGTCTATGGTTAGAAGTAGACATTTCCCGCCGGGCGCGGTAGCTCACGCCTGTAATCCCAGCACTTTGGGAGGCTGAGGCGGGCGGATCACGAGGTCAGGAGATCGAGACCATCCTGGCTAACATGGTGAAACCCCGTCTCTACTAAAATTACAAAAAATTAGCCGGCCGTGGTGGTGCGTGCCTGTAGTCCCAGCTACTCGGAGGCTGAGGCAGGAGAATGGCATGAACCCGGGAGGCGGAGCTTGCAGTGAGCCGAGATGGTGCCACTGCACTCCAGCCTGGGCGACAGAGCCAGACTCCGTCTCAATAAAAAAAAAAAAAAGTAGACATTTCCCATTGTAACCTCTTTTGAACCATTTGAATAAAGCCAGATGCATATATTATTTTTCCAAATTAAAAAAAAATCTTTTTTAAACACCCAGGAAACCTCATTTCTGTTCCAAGAAACTACTGTGATTACTTTTGCTTATCACTATATTGAATTTTCACAACTTAAACATCTGCAACTTCTTTGTCTAACACAGTGGTCACTAGACACATGTGGCTCTTTAATTAAAATTAATTACAATTTAAAATTCAGTTTCTCAGCCACATTAGCCACATTTCAAGTGCTTAATAACTATATGCGGCTAGTAGCAACTGTATTGGGACAGTGCTGACAGTTCTGTTGGATGACACTATTCTACAACATCCATAATTGAATGGTAAGAACTCAAATCCAATTAACAGAGTTTCAATCCCAACTCTCTAGGGAAGCAACCAAACCTCTTTGAATCTGTTTTACCATATATAAAATGGGGAAATATAATTTTTATCTTATAGGAATCTAAGGATGAAATGAGGTAATTACCTAAAACATTCAGTGAGATGTGTAATCCATGGTAAGTACACAATAAATGATCTGTGTGTGAATGTGTGTGTGTGTGTGTGTCTGTGTGAATCAGGCATATGTAACTTTGGTTTTAAACTTTAATTTATTTAATAAATTATTTTAAATTGTCTTACAAGAAACAATGAGCTTTTAGAGCAAGGTATTTTAAGTGGTCTAATTCACACAAAATGATTTAACTGTTGAAGCAAGACCCCATGTTATGGGCTGAATTGTGTTCCCTGGAAAATTCTTATCTTTAAATCCTAATCCCCAGCATCAGAACATGACTGCATTTGGAGACAGAGCCTGTAAAGAGGTAATTGGGCCAGTCATAGTAGCTTATGCCAATTATCCCAGCACTTTGAGAAGGTGAAGTGGGAGGATCACTTGAGGCCAGGAGTTCGAGACCAGCCTGGGCAACATAGAAAGACTCTGCCTTTACAGAAATAAAAATACAAAATAAAAAATTTAGGCTGGGCGCGGTGGCTCACTCCTGTAATCCCAGCACTTTGGGAGGCCAAGGCGGGTGGATCACGAGGTCAGAAGATCGAGACCATCCTGGCCAACATGGTGAAACCCCGTGTCTACTAAAAATACAAAAAGTAGCTGGGCATGATGGCGCATGCCTGTAATCCCAGCTACTTGGGAGGCTGAGGCAGAAGAATCGCTTGAACCAGGGAGGCGGAGCTTGCAGTGAGCCAAGATTGTGCCACTGCACTCCAGCCTGGTGACAGAGCAAGACGCCCTCTCAAAAAAAAAAAAAAAAAAAAAAAATTAACTGGGCATGGGGCATGGTAGCACATGCCTGTAAGCCTAGCTACTCAGGGAGTCTGAGGCACGAGGATGGTTTCAGCACAGGAGTTTGCACCACTGTACTCTAGCCTGGGTAACAGAGTGAGACCCTGTCTAAAAGAAAAAAAGAAAGAGGTAGTTAATTGGGCCATTTAGATACTTAAAAAAAAAAAGGGGTAATTAAGGTAAAAAGAGGTCATTTGGATGGGCCCTAATCCAACATGATTGGTATCCTACCATGATTGGTAACAAGAGGCAATTTGGACACAGACACAGAAAAGACCATGTAAAGAGAGAGGGAGGGGCCAGGCGTGGAAGCTCACACCTGTAATCCCACCACTTTGGGAAGCCGAGGTGGGTGGATCACTTGAGGCCAGGAGTTCGAGACCAGCCTGGCCAACATGGTGAAACCCCGTCTCTACTAAAAATAAAAAAATTAGCTGGGCATGGTGTGTGCTTATAATCCCAGCTACTAGGAAGGCTGAGGCAGAAGAATTACTTGAGCCCGCGAGGTGGAGGTTGCAGTGAGCCAAGATCATGACACTGCATCCCAGCCTGGGTAACAGAACAAGACTCTGTCTCAAAAAAAAAAAAAAAAATGACAGAGGGAGAAGACAGTCATCTACAAGCCAAGGAGAGAGGTTTCAGAAGAAATCAACCATGCTGACATCTTGATCTTGGACTTTTACCCTCCAGAACTGTGAGAAAATTTCTATTGTTTAAGCCACCCAATCTGTGGGACTTTGTAACGGCAACCTAGCAAACTAATATATCCTATATAACTATAAATTTATGAAAATTAAATATTTAAGAAAATCACATAATTATTCTTTAAAGCTTCTTGATATGAAAAAACACCATTTTCTTTTTTCTATTTCATGAAGAATTAAATGCTTATTCAATAATTTATTCACTCAACACATAAGTTATTGATCATCTACCATACACCAGGAACAGCAATAAGCACTTGCAATATTACAGCAAATAATACAGACAAAATTCCTGCTATCAAGAAGCTAACATTTGGCAGATAAACAAAATAAGTAAGTATATCAGATAGTGACAAATGTGAAGGAGAAAAGAAATAACCAGGTAAAAGGAATGAAATATCAGGAGGTTGGGAACAGTTGATTTTTTGATAGGAGATCGTGTTAGGGAAAGACCCAAAGGAAGTTAGTAAGAGAGTTCACCATGCAGATATCTGGAGGAAGAACATTTACAGGCAAGAGAACTTCAAGTACAAAGGCTTTGAGGCAGGACCACATAAGCTGAGAGAATGAACGAAGAGTAATAGGACATGAAATTAGAGGAAATATTCTTGGTTGTAAGTCCATACATATAATATGAAAGAAATTAGAGGAAATAATAGGCTTTAGAGAGGATGTGAGAGACAGGAGTCAAGAAATTACCAAGAGGTTTGGCCTGAACAACTGGAGAAATGGACTTGTCGCTATCTGAGACAAATCTGGTGCAAGAGTGGCTCACTCACGCCTGTAATCCCAGAACTTTGGGAGGCCAAGGCAGGCAGATCGCTTGAGCCCAGTAATTCGAGACCAGCCTGGGCAACATGGGGAGACCCCAACTCTATAAAAATACCCCCAAAAAATTAGTCGGGCTTGGTGGTGCACACCTATAGTCCCAGCTACTCAGGAAGCTGAGGTGGGAGGATGGCTTAAGCCCAGGAGGTGGAGGTTGCAGTAAGCCGAGATGGCATCACATTGCACTCCAGCCTGGGTGACAGAGCAAGATCCTGTAAAAAGAAAAGAAACACACAGGAGTTGGTTTATCTGGGGTTAGGGGAAGATATCTAGACTCAGTTCTGAAAATGTTAAGTGTAAGACGTTGGCCGGTCACTGTGGCTCATGCCTGCAATCCCAGCACTTTGATTCACACTTGATTCAAGAGATCCTCCCACCTCAGCCTCCCAAATAGCTGGGATTATAGGCATGTGCCACCACGCCCAGCTAACTTTTTTGGATTTTTAGTAGAGATGAGGTTTCACCATGTTGGCCAGGCTGGTCTTGAACTCCTGGCCTCAAGTGATCCACCCGTCTGGGCATCCTGAAGTGCTGGGATTACAGGTGTGAACCACCACCCAGAGCCATAAAATTAAATTTAAAAAAAAATGAAAAAATCAATTTTAAAAAAGTATGAGATGTCTGTTAGATATCCTGTGGAAATATCACCCAATGGAATATATGAATCTGCAATTCAGAGGACACAGGTGGGCTAGAGATCTAAATGTGGGAGCCATCAGCATACTGATGGTGAGGCCATGACTCTGGATGAGATAATCTAGGGAGTAAATGAAGAAAAAAAAGAGAAGAGATACAAGAACTGAATCCTAAGGCCTTCCAATATTTAAAGGTTATGGATATGAAACTGGGAAAAAGTGGCCAAAAAGACAGGAGGAAATCAAGGGGGACAGTATCCTAAAGCCAAATACTAAAAATGCTTTAAAGAGGGAAGAGAAATCATCCATGTCAAAAATACGCTGATTCATCAACTAAGATGAGGACTAAGAAATGACCTCAGTAATGGGAGATAAGAAATATATGCAATTTTTTCTAAGATAATCTCTAACTCCTTTTTGAAAAACTGCACATGAAAATGGTAATGAATGGCTAAAAAGACCATATTTATTACTGTATAAGGAAATAAATTATGATATCCAAAGTTAATAGATTGTGTTCTAACATAACACAATATATATTTTCCATATTTAAGTGCTGCATAAGTAGGGTATCACTAGAAGAAAAGTACTATTATTTTCTTCATACAAGATCCTGATGAAAATCAAAACTGTGCTTTCAAGTTTTATGCTTATTTGTAACCTGTAACCTGAAGGAGTAAAGTATACTCTTTCACCAAAGATAAATGGCAACAAAATTTATTTTCTAATCTTTAATATTATTATTCATATTATCCAGCTTTTTAGTTGTGGTTTGAACATAGTCATATCAAGCAATTTTCTAGTCACAATTCTGGTACAATAAATAAAAATTGCTATTAGGGTTGTTCTGCCTGATAAGTCACCTGTTAAATAGGAATACCTATTTATTTCAGATCATCTCATGATGGCATAATAGGTAAGACTACAGTGTTCATGAAAGGAGATGGGTAGGAGGCAAGCTAAAGCATAACTTCAATCCTCATATGGATCAATTAGCTTCTTTTTGCTTCATAGTCACAGATAAAATGTATTCGCTAGCCACAGACTGCATAAATTGTATTTGTTACTAGCAGAACTAAAATGAAATGAGCCAAATATAGCAAATACCTATACTCTCTGATTTTGTATCTACAGCAGACATCAATAATTGATCAAGGTATTCGTTCCACTAAGCTTTTGGAACTCTTATTATTACAATTTTCCTGAGAGTCTCTACCAACGGACCAAAGTTAGAAAGTTATTTAAAACCCAGTGCCAGCCCTACATAGAAGGTCATCCATTTTCACTATTATCATAGTCTTTTTTTTTTTTTTTTGAGATGAGTCTCACTCTGTCGCCCAGGCTGGAGTACAGTGGTGCAATCTTGGCTCACTGCAACCTTCACCTCCTGGGTTCCAGCTACTCTCCTGCCTCAGCCTCCCGGGTAGCTGGACTACAGGTGCGCACCATCATGCCCAGCTAATTTTGTACTTTTAGTAGAGATGGGGTTTCACCATGTTGGCCAGGTTGGTCTCAATCTCCCAACCTCGTGATCCACCCGCCTCGGCCTCCCAAAGTGCTGGGATTACAGGTGTGAGCCACCGCGCCCAGCCTTCCTTTGTTTTTTTGAGAGAGTTTCATTCTTGTTGCCCAGGCTGGAGTGCAATGGCCCAACCTCAGCTCACTGCAACCTCCATCTCCAGGGTTCAAGTGATTCTCCTGCCTCAGCCTCCCAAGTAGCTAGGATTACAGGCACCTGCCACCATGCCTGGCTAATTTTTATATTTTTAGTAGAGACACGGTTTTACCACATTGGCCAGGCTGATCTCAAACTCCTGACCTCAGGTGATCCACCCACCTCCGCCTCCCAAAGTGCTGGTATTACAGGTGTGAGCCACCATGCCCAGTCCACAGTCATGTTTTTATATAAAGAAAAGCATGTAATCTGTCATGATAAATAATAACATAAATAATATGTTATCAACTTGCTTAGTCACATTTAAGCATGTTACTTCAATTACAGACAAAAAAGCTGAGGCAGAGAATAAAATGTAATAGCTTAAATTGTTTAATGAGTCAGCAAAAAATTAGAATAGACAGGCATCTCACAACACAACTCTACTAGTTAACACTATGTAAATACTGAAGGCCAACTTTCCAGCAGTGTGTAAGTACTGAATGCCGACTTTGAGTAAGGTACGAGGGGTAGGGGTACTGGAATAGAAGATTAAAATATTAACAAGATGATGCTTTTCCTCAAGGAATTCACTATCTAAAGAGCAGAACATATTCCCAATTAACTATAATAATGATTAATATTTGTTGCACATTTTATATGCACCAGGCATAATTCTAAGTACTCTATATATACTAACTCAGTCTTCACAATAATTATATGAGATAGGTAATTATTATTATAATCCAAGTAGACTGTTATGAATATTCCCAAAGGAGTAATTAATTTTGACGATGGAGATGAGAGAAGTCTTTAAGGAGGGGTGACATTCACACATAGCATTCGTAATTTTTTTTTTTTGAGACAAGGTCTTGCTCTGTTGCACAGGCCGGAGTGCAGTAGCACCATCATAGCTCGCTGCAGACTCACTCTCCTGAGCTCAAGTAATCTTCCTCCCAAGTAGCTGGGACTACAGGCAAACACCACCATGCCCAGATAATTTTTAAAATTTTTAGGGGTCTCAGGGCCGGGCGCGGTGGCTTACGCCTGTAATCCCAACACTTTGGGAGGCTGAGACGGGCGGATCACGAGGTCAGGAAATCGAGACCATCCTGGCCAACACGGTGAAACCCCATCTCTACTAAAAATACAAAAAATTAGCCGGGTGTGGTGGCAGGCACCTATAGTCCCAGCTACTTGGGAGGCTGAGGCAGGAGAATGGTGTGAACCCGGGAGGCGGAGCTTGCAGTGAGCTGAGATCCGGCCACTGCACTCCAGCCTGGGCGACAGAGCCAGACTCCATCTCAAAAAAAAAAAAAAAAAAAAAAAAGAAACGGGGATCTCGCTATGTTGCCCAGGCTGGTCTCAAAATCCTGAACTTAAGTGATCCACCTGCCTCAGCCTCCCAAAGTGCTGGGATTATAGGCATAAGCCACAGTATCTGGCTGCATTCTTTTTTTTTTTTTTGAGACGGAGTCTCACTCTGTCGCCAGGGCTGGAGTGCAGTGGCCGGATCTCAGCTCACTGCAAGCTCCGCCTCCCGGGTTCACGCCATTCTCCTGCCTCAGCCTCCCGAGTAGCTGGGACTACAGGCGCCTGCCACCTCGCCCGGCTAGTTTTTTGTATTTTTTAGTAGAGACGGGGTTTCACCGTGTTAGCCAGGATGGTCTCGATCTCCTGACCTCGTGATCCGCCCGTCTCGGCCTCCCAAAGTGCTGGGATTACAGGCTTGAGCCACCGCGCCCGGCCCTGGCTGCATTCTTAATCTTAATTTCTTATAGGATTTTCCTGTTACAGGAAGAAGCTGTTCTCAGTGAAAAGTACTGCATTAATAAATGCTACAAAGTCATTTTTAAAATAGTATATTTGGGTGTGAATTGGATAGTAAAAGCTTTTAGATGACTTTGAATGCAACATCAAAGCATTTGGTCTTTACTAGGCAAAGAGGTACCATTAAAAGGTCTCTGATATAATGATATTCAAATAATATTTTTAGAAAGAAAACTCTGTTATCAGTGAGGAAGGTCACCTGAAGGGCAGAAATACAGGAGAAAATGAGATCAATTAGGAGGCTATTGAGGGAGAAGAAAAGGAGAAATCAGTTAAGTAAACAGTTAAGGCCAGTCCTTGGAAAAGCAGCCTGCCTGAAAAATCATAGCTACAGGCAAAAATACAACAGCCTGGGGAAAACTCAGGCAGCACCTGCACGGATAAGTATGTAGGGTCCAGCACAAATTGTTCTTTGTGTAAATGGCGGACTCCCAAGAAAGTTTCTTCCCCTTTCCAGATATGTACACAGTAGGCTCCCTGGGAACTTGTACAGGGAGGAAAGGGACTTACCTAAAATAAACCCACAATTATACAAAGAAGAGAAGCAGTGCTTTGATGCTTGCCTGGAGATATACCCACAACTACATAGATAAGGGGGAGTTGTGCAGACAGCTTTTCAGATAAGAGAAGTTACTCAAACAGCTACAGAGGTGAGAGGAGTTTCTTATAAAAGTTTTTGAATTCAACTGTAAAAACAGCAACTCACTTGCGGTTCCCTCTCCACTGCAGAGAGCTTTCTTTTTTCACTCATTAAACTTTCACTGCAACCTCAAACTTTGCATCCACATTCCTTAATTTTCTGAGTCATGAGACAACGAACTAGGATAACACCTTAGATAATGAGACCAGTGACCCTGACCTGTTTCACTATCACAAAAGTTATAGTGTTTTTCAAATTATGGGTCGTGAGCCTAAATTAATAGGTTGTGAAATCAATTTAGTGCGTTGTGATCAACATTAAAAAAAAAAAAAAGCCAGGCGTGGTGGCTCACGTCTGTAATCCCAGCACTTTGGGAGGCCGAGGTGGACGGATCAAGAGGTCAGTCAGGAGATCGAGACCATCCTGGCTAACACGAAACTAAAATTACAAAAAATATTAGCTGGGCATGGTGGCAGGTGCTTGCGGTCCTAGCTACTCGGGAGGTTGAGGCAGGAGAATGGTGTGAACCCGGGAGGTGGAGCTTGCAGTGAGCTGAGATCGCGCCACTGCACTCCAGCCTGGGCGACAGAGCGAGACTCTGTCTCAAAAAAAAAAAAAAAAAAGAAAGAAAATTTTAAAAACACATAATGGAAGTGGCCAGGCATGGTGGCTCACGCCTATAATCCTAGCACTTTGGGAGACTGAGGCGGGTGGATCACTTTAGGTCAGAAGTTCGAGACCAGCCTGGCCAACACGGTGAAACCCTGTCTCTACTAAAAATACAAAAATTAGCCAGGCGTGGCAGTGGGCACCTGTAATCCCAGCTACTCGGGAGACTGAGGCAGGAGAACTGCTTGAACCCAGGAGGCGGAGGTTGTAGTGAGCTGAGATTGTACCACTGAAATCCAGCCTGGGCAACAGAGTGAGACGCCAGCTCAAAAAAAAAAAAAAAATTACTGGCATCTATGCCATCTATATAAAGGTAAATGCTGTCTTGCAAACTTTACTCAAGTTTATATGTGTATATACATATTTGATATGCATATTCATATGAATGTATAATAAATTCAGATGTATTTCTTACAATGGAAAGTAGTCAAAATGTTTGAAGAACATGACCTAAGGGGAAGATGATGAGGGTCTAAATTAAAGTTGTAACTCCTGGAAATGGAAAAGCAATACTTTGAGTGCTCCTTCAAAGAGTAGAGTTAACAGGATTTAATGATGAACTTGCATATAGGGCTTCAAGAGAAGACTGTGGTAGGCTACACAACGGCTCCCCAAAGATACCTACATTCTAATCCCTGGAACCTGTGAATGTTACCTTATATGGCAAAAAAAAGTACTTTGCAGATATGATTAAGGATCTTGAGAGATGGGGAGATTATCCTCAAGATCAGGGTGTGCCCTAATGCAATCACATGTATCCTCATAAGAGGGAGGCAGACAGAGATTTGACACAGAAGGAGAAGCCAATGTGACTACAGGCAGAGACTGGAGTAATGAGTCACAAGCCAAGGAATGCAGCAGTCACCAGAAGCTGGAAGAGGCTAGAAAAAGATTCTCCTCCGGCCTCCAGAGGGAGCATGGCTTGATTTTCACCAGATGAAACTGATTTCAGACTTCTGGTCTCTAGAACCATAAGACAATACATATCCATCATTTTAAGCCATCAAATTACAGCAGCCATAGGAAACTAACACAGAGTCAGAGGCCTTGGCAACTGGGAGGGAGGCAATGTCATTAACAAGGATAAGGAGCACGGGAAAAACGGGGATGATGAATTAAAAATTAAACATAAGTTGGAAATACAGAAAAGACAAATCTGAACAAAGAAATATATAATTAAAAATCTGATATTATATTTAAGACATCTCAATTCTAACTCTATAAAAGCTTTTAAATGTCTTTAAAATGTTCAGAGCTCATGCTATCTCTACTTTTCTTTGGATAATCAAACTTAAGACATAGTTTATGTATTCTATTATCTGACAACAAGTATGGCTAAAACAGGTGCCAGCTTCTGGAATTACATATTGTCTCTGGAATGTTTATTAAAAGAACTAGGAAATCCATGAACTATCTGTTACTGTGAATCACTTACTTAAGCCATTCAGGTTGGCAATTTTTTCAATGCAGTTTGTAGACAGTGAAAGCTTCCTTTAAAAGAACAAAGAAAAAATTTAAATTAATGCGAAAAACTTAAATGGTAAATCAGAAATTATTCCTTAACAATAGTGCCCATGAAAGATAGCATTTAAGTAATACTTCCCCACTCAATCATAGCATTTATTACTTCATTTAAAAATCATTGTTTTTCTCTGATTACACAAGTTAATAAACACTGAAAATTTGAAAAAATCTTCTTGAGGGCAATTTGGTATTAACAATTTTTTTTTCTTCTTAAGACACAGTCTCACTCTGTCACCTAAGCTGGAGTGCAGTAGCACCATTTCAGCTCACTGCAACTTCCACCTCCCTGGTTCAAGCAATTCTCCTGCCTCAGCCACCCAAGTAGCTGGGATTACAGGTGCCTGCTACCATGCCTGGCTAATTTTTGTATTTTTAGTGGAGATAGGGTTTCACCATGTTGGCCAAGATGGTCTTGAACTCCTGACCTCAAGTGATCCACTTGCTTTGGCCTCCCAAAAGTGCTGGGATTAGAAGTATGAGTCACCGCACCTGGCCCTGGTATTATCAAATTTTTTAATGCATACATTTCTTGACTCCGTTTTTCACTTATAGAAATACATCCTACTGAAATATTAATATAAATGCCAAAAGATATATGAACTAGATTATATGTATTGCTGGAATAGCAGACAAATTGAAAAAATCTATAAACACCTGTTAACTGAGGAACAGACAGTGAAATATTAAGCTGCCATTAAAACAAAGAAGATTGGGCTATAGATACCGACTTGGGAAGATGTCTATGATACATAGTTTAAAAACCATCTAGTAGAACAATACTTTTTTTTTTTTTTTTTGAGACAGAGTCTTGCTCTGTGGCCCAGGCTGGAGTGCAGTGGCATGATCTCAGTTCACTGCAACCTCTGCCTCCTGGGTTCAAGTGATTTTCATGCCTCAGCCACCCAAGTAGCTGGGATTATGAGTGTGCAAGTCATGTAAACGACTGGCCAAATCTGTATATTTTCTAGTCACCCCCCACTCCTGAGAACTCCCAGTGATTAATAGAGTGCCTTTAAATCTAGGAATACGGTTGGGAAACAATTCTTTAATTCTTGTTAAGGCAGCCAGCACAAAGAAATTGTCAGCAAAATATGAACAGGTTGACTCGAGGTGATATACAAGGTACTTTAGTATGAGGTACAAAACCTCAAATTTGTTTGCCTTTGAGATGGCTTTATGATAAAAAAATATTTGACCACTTTGAAATCATGCCTGATGCCAAAAAAGCATGTGGTGGTGGATTTTTACGTGACACACTGTGTTCTCATCACAAAGAACAAGCTGTGTACAAAAGCTAAATATGTTTGCTCTCCCCTTTGATCCCACAGATGGATATTAGTCTAATGCATGGGTTCACAAATATGCATCCTAGAATTACCCGAGTTGCTTACTGTAAATGCAGATTCCTAGGTTTCATCAGTAAATATTCTATTTCTATAAATTTGGGATGGGGCTGATCTCCTGCATAAAGCGCAGATGATCAAGGGATCACACTTAGACAAACACAGGGTGAAGAAATCAGAAAAAAAATCTAGTGATTCTATGGTATACTATAGCCCTGATGGGAGACACTTGTAGCCTAAAAACATGGTTACAAGGCAACATGGTATAATTGCCTCAAATTAGCCACAGAATGCTGCTAAAATACATATATTGAGAAAATAAATTAAAATAAATTACTATAGATTTGATATTTAAAGTCACAGGATATAGGATTACAAAATAAGTAGTCCGGGCACAGTGGCTCATGCCTGTAGTCCCAGCACTTTGGAAGGCTGAGGTGGGTGGATCACTTGAGGTCAGGAGTTCGAGACCAACTCGGCTAACATGGTGAAACCCCATCTCTACTAAAAATACAAAAAAAATTAGCCAGGTGTGGTGGCGAGCACCTGTAGTCCCAGCTACTTGGGAGGCTGAGGCAGGAGAATTGCTTGAACCCAGGAGGCAGAGGTTCCAATGAGCCAAGATCACATCACTGCACTGCAGCCTGGGTGACAAAGAATGTTTCAAAAAAATGGCCAGGCGCAGTGGCTCAAGTCTGTAATCCCAGCACTTTGGGAGGCCGAGACGGGTGGATCACGAGGTCAGGAGATCAAGACCATCCTGGCTAACACGGTGAAACCCCGTCTCTACTAAAAAATACAAAAAACTAGCCGGGCGAGGTGGCGGGCGCCTGTAGTCCCAGCTACTTGGGAGACTGAGGCAGGAGAATGGCGTAAACCTGGGAGGCAGAGGTTGCAGTGAGCTGAGATCCGGCCACTGCACTCCAGCCTGGGCGACAGAGCGAGACTCTGTCTCAAAAAAAAAAAAAAAGTCTCAAAAAAAAAAGGATAATTTGATCCCAATTAGAATTTTTTTTTTTTTTTAAGTTAGAAGGCTCTACAAAAATGCTAGCACTGGTTCTCACATAGTGCTGGATTTTGGTTGATGTTAATTCCTTTTCTTTGTGCTGCTTATATTTTCCAGATGTTTTACAACGTGTTTTTATTAACTTTAAACTTTTTTTTAAGGGGTATCTCTTAGGCATGTAGTAAGAAAATACATTTCTGACTTTGTGGATAATTTTACAAGAGAAAGTAGTAGATTTTATAGTTTATTGTGGTGCTCGCTTCAGCAGCACACGTACTAAACTGGAACAATAGATTAGCATGGTCCCTGCACAAGGATGACATACACATTCATGACGCATTCCGTATTTTAAAAATATACAGTTTATTGTGTTATTTAGCTTCTCCCAAAAGACTAGGAGATGTATATTTTCAAACACATTATAAAAACTGTACTAAAAATATTGTACTGTTCGGCCAGGCGCAGTGGCTCATGCCGGTAATCTCAGCACTTTGGGAGGCCGAGGTGGCCAGATCACGAGGTCAGGAGATCAAGATCATCCTGGCTAACATGGTGAAACCTTGTCTCTACTAAAAATACAAAAAATTTGCTGGGCATGGTGGCACGTGCCTGTAGTCTCAGCTACCTGGGAGGCTGAGGCAGGAGAATTGCTTAAACCCGGGAGGCATAGGTTGCAGTGAGCCGAGATCGTGCCATTGCACTCCAGCCTGGGTGACAGAGCCAGACGCCATCTCAAAAAAAAAATAAATAAATAAATAAATAAATAAATAAAAAATTGTACTGTACTGTTCAATAGTTTCTATTAATAATCCCATAAACCAGTCATTTTTCATGTTTGGCCTTGCCAAAGGGAGAATTACACTAAGCAAACAAAAAAAAAAAAATGAAGACCACAGAAAACAAACATATTTTCTTACTTTGTGTGTTTAAGGAAAGAAAGGGAAACCTAACAGCAATTCTAGAAGGATGAAAAGAGAACTTACTCGCAATTAGCAAGCATGGACAAGGATGCATCCATCTTCTCTACAGGGGGAATCTGGGCATAAAGTTTTATCTCTTTGGCTTCAGATGGCCTCTGGCCAGTTTTCTCTTCCTATGAGAAAAATACATTTGGAAGAAATAACCCATGATTGTAATGTGGAACCAAAAGAGGCCAGAATTTCCCAAGGCTTTTCCATGTTTATTTCAAAACAATTGCTAGAATTTAGCAAACTGCTTAATAATTCTTTACCATTAGCTTATTGAAAACATTTACCTACTGACCCTGATAATCAGATTTATATGTGGCTGAATCAGATAACTATTAGGTCCCTACCAAAAGAAAATGAGGAGAAAATTTTTAAAAAACTTTTATTTTTGTGGTATTTAAAATTTGAAAAGGGCACAAACAAATGCAAAGATATCCCATATTCATGGATCAGAAGAATTAATATAATTAAAATGACCATACTTCCCAATGCAAGCTACAGATTCAATGTAATTCCTATCAAAATACCAATGTCATTTTTCACAGAAATAGAAAAAAGTCCTAAAATTTATATGGAACCAAAAAAGAACACAAATAGCCAAAACAATCCTGAGCAAAAAGAACAAAATTGGATGTTATCAGACTACCTGATTTCAAAATACATTATAAGGTGAACACAACCCAAACAGCACGGTATTGGTATAAAAGCAGATACACAGACCAATAGAATGGAATGGAGAATCCAGAAATAAGTCCATGTATTTACAGCCAACTGATTTTTGACAAAGGCACCAAGAACATACATTGGGAAAAGGATACCCTCTTCAATAAATGGTGCTGGAGAAACTGGATATCCAAATGCAGATGAATGAAACTGGACCCCTTTCTCTCACCATATGCAAAAATCGACCATGATGAATTAAAAACTTAAAGGTAAGACTCAAAACTATAAAGCCACTAGAAGAAAATACAGGGAAAACACTTCAGGACATTGATATAGGAGATGATTTTATGGCTAAGTCCTCAAAAGCACAGGCAACAAAAACAAAAATAAACAATGGAACTAAAACTAAAAAGCTTCCGGGCAGGCGTGGTGGTGCATGCCTGTAACCCCAGCACTTCGAGAGGACAAGATGGGTGGATCACCTGAGGTCAGGAGTTTAAGACCAGCCTGGCCGACATGGTGAAACACCATCTCTACTAAAAACACAAAAAAGTAGCCGGGCGTGGTGGCGGGCGCCTGTAATCCCAGCTACTTGGGAGGCTGAGGCAGGAGAATTGCTTTAACCTGGGAGGCAGAGGTTGCAGTGAGCTGAGATGATGCCATTGCACTCCAGCCTGGGCAACAAAGCAAGACTCCATCTCAAAACATAAAAATAAAAATAAAAAGCTTCTGCACAGCAGAGGAAACAATCAACAGAGTGAAGAGAAAACCTATCGAATGGGAGAAAATATTTGCGAACTATTCATCTGACAAGGGAACTCAACACAATAGTAAAATGACAAACAGGCACAGTGGCTCATGCCTGTAATACCAGCAATTTGGGAGGCCAAAGAAGGAGGACTGCTTGAGCCCAAGAGTTGGAAACCAGCCTGAACAACGCAGCAAGACCTCATTTCTACAAATAATTTAAAAATCAGCCAGATGTGGTGGCACACACCACATCTTGGTGATGTGCCAATACTTTATAGTATTGGGAGGTGGAGGCTGAGGTGGGAGGATCACTTGAGCTCACTGCACTGCAGCCTCGGGGGACAGAGACTCTGTCCCCAGAAAAACAAACTAACTAACCAAACAAAACTAGAAGCTCAGGAGCCATTTCCTTTGCTTTCCTATGTTTTTTATAACCCATTGCAGTGTAAGACACACAAAACTCCTTTCAAAAACTTAAATCACCACATGTCAATAATAGAAAACAGGCTGGGCACAATGGCTCATGCCTATAATCCTAGCACTTTGGGAGGTTGAGCTTGGAGGATCACTTGAGCTCAGGAGTTTGAGACCAGCCTGGGCAATATAGTGAGACCTCATCTTTAACAAAATTAAATTAAAAGAAAAATAAAATATATTTAATAATAATGATAGAAAACATACAATCAGTTGTAAGATCTAATACACATCCACTCAGTGTTTATTTTTATGTCATATATTTGTAGGTTAGAGGAGAAATTGACACCTAGTAGATCCTTAATAAATGTTGCGTGAATCAATGAAAAAGTGAGATTGATGTCCTTGAATAATCTTCAAATCAAAAATGCATGGGCCAGGCACAGTGGCTCACACCTGTAATCCCAGCACCATGGGAGGCTGAGGCAAGAGGATCACTTGGGCTCAGGAGTTCAAGACCAGCCTGGGCAACATAATGAGACTCTGTCTCTACAACAACAGCAACAACAACAAATTAGCCAAGGGTGGTAATGCACACCTGTACTCCCAGCTACTCAGGTGTTTGAGCATAGGACACTGAAGCTGCAGTGAGCTATGATTGTGACACTGCACTCCAGCCTGGGTGACAGAGTGAGACACTGTCTCAAAAACAAAAAAAATGCAAAAAATGTATGGCCATAATGTAATCTAGAAATAGACTCTACCAGCCAAGACAAAAAAAAAAAACACTAGTTATTGTAAGCAAAATAAAGTCTCAAAATCCAATTCAAGGAAAATGAAATCTGGTACTAAGTCTACTCCATATTCTTTTCTTTCTTAAGATTTTTCATTAAATATTTAACCAAACAGAAATAAATTATAAAAATACATTTAAAGTAAATGAGAAATTTATAAGCACTAAAACAAGAATTCAAGTATTTCATTATTTTATCGACTTTTGTCTATTTTCCCCAGACACCAACACTTCTGAAAGCCTTTTTATTCAAAGCCTAGTTACAAAAGCAAAAGGTACATTATTATGCAAAAAAACTACACTAGATCTTAGTCAAAAGGCCGAGAATCAAAGCAAAAAAACTACTGATAACATAGACAAGTTTATGGGCACAGAAATTCAGAAGCCATCTCTGTACTCTATGGAAATTATGTCTACAATGCTGAATTCTAACTGTTCAAACCGTATAGAATGTTATATAATACCGAAAATATAATTTATATATAATGCATGTTTTTTTACAATGTAGTTTCCTTTCTAGTATTGCTACTTGAGTATTTTTATTCAGTGTTTTCTTTTCAGTTGCCTATGCATGATTTACACTGTCCACATTGATTGTCTCTATACTAACCTCCACGAGGCTAAAACCACCTTCTAAAGCCTAGATAATTCACAACCCATATGACTCCAGCATATGAAAATGATATGTAGCTTAGTGATGATACAGTTGAAAAAGAAAATGTATTAACACAGAAATTCCAGCAATTTTATAGCAATAGGTAAAATCGGCTTTTCCATATTTAAATCTTCCAGTGGTCAGATTTTTTTAATTGAAATTTTTATTACAATATTTGAAGTTTGTCCAGTTCCCCCAAGCGTAGCATTTTATGACTACAGTATAATATAACTATAGTATTGTTATTGATACAATCCACTGATTTTATTCTGATTTTCCCAAGTTTGCTTGTGCTCATGTGCATGTATGACTGTGTGTTTGTATGTGTGTATTAAGTTTTTTGTTGTTTTTTTTTTTCTTTTTTCTTTGAGACAGAGTCTCGCTCTGTTGCCCAGGCTGGAGTGCGGTGGTGCGATCTCGGCTCACTGCAAGCTCTGTCTCCTGGGTTCACGCCATTCTCCTGCCTCAGCCTCTGGAGTAACTAAGACTACAAGTGCCCGCCACCGCGCTCGGCTAATTTTTTGTATTTTTTTTTTTTTTTTTTAGTAGAGACGGGGTTTCACCGTGTTAGCCAGGATGGTCTCGATCTCCTGACCTCGTGATCCGCTCACCTCAGCCTCCCAAAGTGCTGGAATTACAAGCGTGAGCCACCACGCCCGGCCGTATGTGTATATTAAGTTTTACACAATTTTATCATCTGTGTAGGTTCATGCATCCACCACCATAGTCAAGATAGCTGAATAGTTCCAATACCAAAAGGATCCTTTGCATTAAATAGCTAGATTTGAATAACTATCTAACATTTTTCTTTGTACAGTTTCTAAAAGGAGGAAAAACTCATGTACTCACCCATCTCGCTAAGGCTTCTTTGATTGTTGTTGCTTTTGCCTTTAAAAAAAAAAAAAGAAAGAAAAGAAAAAAAGTTGCTTGTATGTATGTATGTATGTATGTATTTTGAAACAGAATCTTGCTCTGTCGCCCAGGCTGGAGTGCCATGGTGTGATCTCCGCTCACCGCAACCTCTGCCTCCTGGGTTCAAGCAATTCTCCTGCCTCAGCCTCCCAAGTAGCTGGGACTACAGGTGCGCACCACCAAGCTTGACTAATTTTTTGTATTTTTAGTAGAGATGGGGTTTCACCATGTTGGCCAGACTGGTCTCGAGCTCCTGACCTCATGATCTGCCCTCCTCCCCGCCCTCCCCCGCCTCGGTCTCCCAAAGTGCTGGGATTACAGGCATGAGACACTGCGCCCGGCCCCAAGTTGTCTTTATTGGTGTTATTTGTTGATACACTTTTCAAGCAATAACTATTAGCCTTGGCTTCTACCATTAAAAGGATTTCTTTCTTTAAGATTTTATATGCAAAGAAGATGTTTTAATTTCCTGAAATCAGAATAATTTAAATATCTCTGAGAAAAAAATAAGGAAATCATTATGTAACACCCATACACTTCACTCCCACTTGGTTTACAAAAAATATGTAGCTTCCAATACTTGATATTAAAATACATCTTATTTCACTGATTCTAAGGATCTACATCTTTCTTACATTTTAATATTGAAATTTGGATATATCTTATACTCAGGAACAATTTACAATTGCTGTGGGCAGGTGGCAGTGGTGAAATTTTAGAAAAATATTAACCACTTTATTTCTTATCATATATTCCTTTTTATGTTTGCAAAGGATGAGGATAAAGGATAGGATAAAAAATCTGTATGTCTACATACATTTAAAAGAACTCTATCAATAAGTACAAAATAAAAATTTTAAATATTTAAAGTATTTGTCATAGTTCAGTTCAAACCATTTTTTCTTAGTAAAACATAAAATAATGTTGCACCTTATAATTAATAGCAGCTTAGATTCAATTTAATATATTTAAAACTCTAAAGGTACCCAACGGAAGATATCCTTAATGAATTATTGCCGGTGCTCTTTTTTTAAAAAAGAACCCCAAAGAATAACAAAAGGAAAGTTTTTAAACTATGTGAACAAATGTGAACCTGAAAGAATCAATGCTTCAAGACGAATCCTGAGTAGTTAATTGGGCCTAAATTTAAAACAGGGCCTAAGCTAGGCACAGTGTCTCACACCTATAATCCCAGCACTTTGGGAGGCCAAGGTGGGAGGATCACCTGAGGCCAGGAGTTCAATACCAACCTGGGCAACATACAGAGACTCCACCTCTACAAAACAAAATTTAAAATAAAAATTAGTCTGGCACCGTGGTGCATGCCTATAGTCCTAGCTACTTGGGAGGCTGAGGTGGGATGATCAATTGAACTCAAGAGTTCAAGGTTACAGTGAGGTATGATCGCACCACCACATTCCAGCCTGGGCAACAGGGCAAGCCTGTCTGGGAAAAAATTAATTAGATTAAATCAAATTAATTAGAGTCAAGCAGCCATTTGCTTACTAGAGGTCATACGCATATTCCAGTTCCCCCAAAAAACACACCTCTGTTCAACTTTGGGACTTCCAGAGTTCATATGAACTAACCAATCAGAACTCACCTGAATCAACCAATCAGTTCACTTGCCTCAACCAATCAAGGCCCAGCTGTATCAACGAACCAGAACTGAATGAGTTTGAATCCTTCATTTGCATAAACAGACCTGATTGAGAAGGTGGCAACTTTGGCTATAAAACTCAAGCTCTCCCTTTGTTCTCTGGAACACACCTTCCTTCTACACCTAAGGCTGCATGTAGCCATATGTAAACTGTTCATTGAAATAAGGTCTCTTCCCTCCCTTTTCCTTTTGAGAGAATTTTTGTTCACAAATATATACATTATGTCTAGAAAGTAAAGACATACTAATAAGTAACCCTTGGGTTAAAAAGAAAATGATAAAATAATAAAAGAAAAAAAGTCAAAATTTGGGGAATATAACACTAAGAAGGAAACTTACAGATTCAAATACACTTGTCAGAAAATAAGAGATAGAAAACAAATGAGCTAGGCGTTCACACATTTGGCAAAGTACATCATTACAAACCCAATGAAGGTAGAAGGAAATACAAAGGAAAAAGTCAATGGAAAACAGAATGGGGGGATAAAATAGCTAACAAAACTAAAAGTTGGTTCTTAAATCCCTGGCAAGCCTGATTGAGCAAAAAAGAGGGCAATATAAATTGAAAATATAGAATGAACCAGGCATGGTGGTTCATGCCTGTAATCCCAGCACTTTGGGAGGCTGAAGTGGGAGGACTGCTTGAGCCCAGGAGTTCGAGACCAGCCTGGGCAAGGCAGTGAGACTTTGTCTCTACAAAAAATAAAAATTAGCCTGGGCGACAGAGCGAGACTCTGTCTCAAAAAAAATAAAAATAAATAATAATAAAAATAAAAAAATGAAATAAAAATAAAAAAATAAAAATTAGGGCGTGGTGGCACTGGGCAAGGTGGCGCATGACTGTGGTGCCAGCTACTCGGGAGGCTGAGGTGGGAAGATCACTTGACTCAGGGAGGGAGGCTTCAGTGAGCCGAGATCACACCACTACACTCCATCCTGGGCAACAGAGCAAGACCCTGTCTCAAAAAATATATATAACCTGGACAACATAGCAAGACCCTGTCTCTACAAAAAAACACAAATATTAGTCAGGCATAGTGGCAGGCACCGGCAGTTCCAGCTACTAGGGGGCTGGGGAACTGGGCAGGGGCTAAGCCGGGAGGATCACTTGAGCCTGGGAGGTCAGGGCTGCATGAACCTAAATGGTGCCACTGCACTCCAGCCTGGGTGACAAAGCGAGATCTTGTCTCAAAAAACAAACAAACAAAAACCACACACATACACACACATACAGAAAAAGAGACAGAATACAGAGAAATAACTACAGACACCACAGAGATTTTAAAAATAAAATATCATTGCTGGGCACAGTGGCTCATGCTTGTAATCCCAGCACTTTGGGAGGCTGCGGCGGGTAGATCACTTGAGGTCAGGAGTTTGAGACCAGGCTGGCCAACATTGGGAAACCCCATCTCTATGAAAAATACAAAAATTAGCTGGGCATGGTGGTGTGCACCTGTAGTCCCAGCTACTTGGGTGGCTGAGGCAGAAGAAGTGTTTAAACCCAGGAGGTGGAGGTTGCAGTGAGCCGAGACTGCGCCATTGCATTCCAGCCTGAGCGACAGAGCAAGACTCCATCTCCAAAATAAAAAATAAATATCATAAGCAAACATATGGCAATAAGATTTAAAACCTAGACAAGGTATGCATTTCTATAAAAAACATAAAAGTGTCAAAACTGTCATAAGAATCAAGAAAATTTGAATAGACCAACACTATTTAAAATATTAAAATGATAGATTTACCCTTATTCTCCTCCCCTAATACAGCAAGCCTAGACACTTCTGCAAGTGAGTTCTACTAAGCTTTCAAGGGTATTCCCTGTAACAAGTTGTTTCAGAAACCAGAAAAAGAGGGAACGCTGCCAACTTATTTTAAGAGGCTAGTATAACCTTGATGCCATAACCACATAAGGAGCCCAATTTACTTTTCAACATGGATTTGAAAATCCTAGATACAATATTATATCTTCAGGCTGGGCATGGTGGCTTATGCCTGCAGTCCCAGCACTAGGGAAAGCCAAGGCTGGAGGATCGCTTGAGGCCAGGAGTTTGAGACCAGCCTGGACAACACAGCAAGACCCCATCTCTACAAAAAGAAAAAGAAATAGAAAAATCAGGTTGTCAAAGTCAATGGTATTTATTGAACCGTGATCAAGAATAATTATCCTGAGAGTACAAGGAACACAACAAAAGAATCTATAAATATAACTAATTAATGGATTAGAGGGGAAAGTCACATTTATTTCAATAAGCGTAGAAAAAGTACTTGATAAAGTTCTACATCTGATGTTAAAAGCTCTTAGCAGCTGGTTTGGTGACACATGCCTGTAGTCCCAGCTACTCAGGAGGCTGAGGCAGAAGGATTGCTGGAGCCCCATAATTGAAGGCCAGTCTAGGCAATATAGTAAGACCTCAGCTCTTTAAAAAATAAAATAAAAGCTCTCAGCTAAAAATTAAAGGGAAATTGCCTGGCTAGCCACAGTGACTCAAACCTGTAATCCCAGGACTTTGGGAGGCTGAGGTGGGAGGATTCCTTGAGGTCAGGAGTTTGAGACCAGCCTGGACACCATAGCAAGATTCCCGTCTCCAAAAATAAAATAAAAAATAAATAAAAAGGGAAATTCCTTACTTGATAAAAGCTATATACCAAAACTCCACAACAAACACCATACTTAATGGAGAAATTCATTTATTTCAGCAAATATTAATTGTCTATTATCTACCAAGCATTCCTCTATGTGTTTAGGATATATCAATGAACAAAACAGAGATCCCTGCTTTCATGGAGCTTACATCTATTAGAAGGAGCAGATGATAAAAATATATACAGTTGGCCCTCCATATCCTCAGGTTCCACATCTGCAGATTCAACCCACCATGGATAGAAAACATGTGAAAAAAATCCACTAAAAAGCAACAATAACAACAATAAAAAATAATACAAATTGTAAAAACAATGGCCAGGTGCAGTGGCTCATGCCTGTAATCCCAGTATTTTGGGAAGCTGAGGTCAGAGGATCATTTGAGGCCAAGAGTTGAAACCAGCCTGGACAATATAGTGACATCCCATCTCTACAAAAAATAAAAATAAAAAAATTAGCCAGGCATAGTAGCATGTACCTATAGTCCTAGGTACTCAGGAGGCTGAGGCAGGGGGACTATTTGAGCCCAGGAGTTCAAGGTTGCAGTGAGCCATGATTATGCTACTATATTCCAACCTGGGCTACAGAGTGAGACCCTATCTCAGAACAAAACAAAACAAAAATACAGTATAATGACTATTTAAATAATATTTATATTGTATTAGGTAGTTATAAGTAATCTAGAGATGATTTAAAGTATACAGGAGGATGTGTGTTGGTTATATGCAAATACTACACCATTATATGTAAGGGACTTGAAGATCCATAGATTTCAGTATCTAGGGATTCCTGGAACCAATCCCACATGAATACCAAGGGAGAACTGCATATAATAAGAAAATTATATAGTATATTAGAAGGTAACAATTACTAAGGAAAAGGAAAACATTGGAGGTGGGTAAAGGGTATCAGAATGTATGTAAATGTAGTGTGGAGGATGTTTGTTTCAAATAAAATGGTCAAAGTGGGCCTAACTGAGAAGGTAACATTAAATGTAGTCCCTTTAAAATCTCAAACACATCAGCTGGGTGCAGTGGCTCATGCCTGTAATCCCAGCACTTTGGGAGGCCGAGCCAGGTGGATCACGAGGTCAAGAGTTTGAGACCAGCCTGGTCAACATGGTGAGACCCCGTCTATACTAAAAATATGAAAATTAGCCAGGCATGGTGGCGGGTGCCTGTAATCCCAGCTACCCAGGAGGCTGGGGAGGAGAACTGCTTGAACCCGGGTGGTGGAGGATGCAGTGAGCCAAGACTGCGCCACTGCACTCCAGCCTGGGTAACAGAGTAAGACTCCGTCTCAAAAAAATAAAAACAGAAAAAAAAATCTCAAACACATCAAGGATCACTTCTAATCACCACTATGAATAATAATTATTATTTATAATAATTTATATATATTTATTTATTTATTCTTCTTCTCCTGGCCGAGAGAAGATATTTTCAACATGAAACCAATGAGAACCAATATTTAGAATACACAAGGAACACCTAAAATTCAAAAACAAAAAGAAAAATGGAAAAATTGGTAAAAATATGAACAGATAATTCACAGAAACTGAAACCCAGATGACTAATAAGAATATCAAGAAGGCTGGGCATGGTGGCTCACGCTTGTAATCCCAGCATTTTGGGAGGCCAAGGCGGCCATATCACCTGAGTCCAGGAATTCAAGACCAGCCTGGGCAACATGGAGAACCTTCTCTCTACTAAAAATACAAAAAAATCAGCCAGGCATGGTGGTGCAGGCCTGTAGTCCCAGCTACTCGCAGGGGCTGAGGTGGGAGGATCCCAGGAGGTGGAGGAGCCCTGATGGAGCCACTGCACTCCAGACCAGGCAACAGAGCGAGATCTTGTCCCCCCAAAAAACAAAAACAAACAACAAATATATATATATATATATATATATATATATATGAAATGAGGTGTTATAACACATTGAGAATCAGAAAAATGCAAAGTAAAACAATGGAATACTAAAACACACCCTCGGATTGGCAAAAGTTATAAAGTTGATGAGCACATAAAGAAAGGGGAACTCTTGGCCAGGCATGGTGGCTCACGCCTGCAATCCCACCATTTTGGGAGGCCTAGGTGGGCAGATCACTTGAGGTCAGGAGTTTGAGACCAGTCTGGCCAACATGGTGAAGCTCCATCTCTACTGCAAATACAACAATTAGCTGGGCGTGGTGGCAAGTGCCTGTAATCCCAGCTACTCCGGAGGCTGAAGCAGAAGAATCGCTTGAGCCCTGGGGGCAGAGGCTGCAGTGAGCTGAGACTGTGCCACTGCACTCCAGCTTGGGCGAGAGAGTGAGACTCTGTATCAAAACAAAACAAAACGAACAAACAAGAAGAAATGGGAACTCTCCTGCATTGCTGGAGGAAGTAAACACTGGTCAAGCCATTCTGGAAAGCAGCCTGAAAAGCACCTAGGGAAATTAAGTATACATAGATCCTATGATGGTATAGTCCCACTCCTGGGTGTGTTTCCAAGAGAAATCTTTTGCATGGGTCCATAAAAAGGTATTTTCACAACACTGTTTGTAGAAAAAGAGTTGAAGCCAACTAGCTGTTTATTGCGGCAATATAAATTGGTATAAGGTAACTGGTTTCCCTATAGACAGAAGGAGTCAAAAATTCAAATGCCTAAAGGTCCTCATGGACATCACTAAGCGGTAAAACTGGCCAAGTAAGGACAGGACTAGTGTAAAGAAGATAACCTCTACTCAGCTCCAGACAACTGTTAGCAGGTGGGACTTGGGGAAAAGAGCTACCCTAATACCATACTTCTTCAAATTTAAAACTCCATTAATTGTAAGTAACACCTTTATTTTATGTATCATTAAGTAAGAAAAGATGCTGCCAGTTATAACATACTATATCTCAGTAATATGAAAATGTGGGCCGGGCGCGGGGGCTCAAGCCTGTAATCCTAGCACTTTGGGAGGCCGAGACGGGCGGATCGCGAGGTCAGGAGATCGAGACCATCCTGGCTAACACGGTGAAACCCCGTCTCTACTAAAAACTACAAAAAAACTAGCCGGGCGAGGTGGCAGCGCCTGTAGTCCCAGCTACCTGGGAGGCTGAGGCAGGAGAATGGCGTGAACCCGGGAGGCGGAGCTTGCAGTGAGCTGAGATCCGGCCACAGCACTCCAGCCTGGGTGACAGAGCCAGACTCCGTCTCAAAAAACAAAAAACAAAAAACAAAAAACAAACAAAAAAAAAGAAAATGTGAAAAAAGTATCCAATGGTGAAACATGGTATTTCTTTTTCTTTTTCTTTTTTTTTTCAGACAGAGACTCACGCTGTTGCTCAGGCTGGAGTGCAGTGGCACCATCTCAGCTCACTGCAAGCTCCGCCTCCTGGGTTCACCCAATTCTCCTGCCTCAGCCTCCCGAGTAGCTGGGACTACAGGCGCCCACCACCACGCCTGGCTAATTTTTTTTTTTTTTTTTTTGTATTTTTAGTAGAGATGGGGTTTCACCGTGTTAGCCAAGATGGTCTCTATCTCCTGACCTCGTGATCCGCCCGCCTCAGCCTCCCAAAGTGCTGGGATTACAGGCGTGAGCCACCGCGTCAGGCCCCGATATTCATTTTTCAAGAGAAATTGGAAATCTTGGTTTTAATGTGAGATATCATCATTTGAAGACATTGTCCTGAAGTGGAAGGTCATAAGAGAAAAAAAAAGACACTGAAAGATTTTTTTTTAATTAAAATACTATGTGGCCCCATATTTCTGGAGGACCCAGGTCTGCCAGTCTGCAGACTAAGCTAGTTCTAAATACAGTCATGAGCTGCATAACAAGTTTCAGTTAACAACCGACCACATATAAGACAGTGGTCACATAAGACTGTAATACTGTATTTTTACTGTAACTTCTCTATGTTTGTTTGTTTGTTTGAGACAGGGTCTTGCTCTGTTGCCCAGGCTGGAGTGCAGTGGTGCAATCTCAGCTCACTGCAACCTCCACCTCCCGTGTTCAAGTGATTGTCATGCCTCAGCCTCCTGAGTAGCTGGGATTATAGGTGTACCACGACACCCAGCTAATTTTTGTATTTTTAGAAGAGGCGGAGTTTCACCATGTTGGCCAGGTGGGTCTTGAACTCCTGACCTCAGGTGATCTGCCAGCCTCAGCCTCCCAAAGTTCTGGGATTACAGGCGTGAGCCACCGCACTCTGGAGGCTTTTCTATGTTTAAATACACAAATTCATTGTTTCAATGGCCTACAGTATTCAGCACAGTAAGATGCTATAAAAGTTTGTAGCCTAGGAGCAATAGCCTACACCATCTGGTTTTTGTAGGCATATTCTATGATATTTGCAAGGCAAAACTGCCAATGATGTGTTTCTTAGAATGTATCCCTGTCATCATTAAGTGACTTATAACTGTACTCTTTCTGATTCTCTATTTGAAGATTTTCAACAATCACTATGGCTCATACTTTCATAAATATTTAGGTCTGAGGCTTTCTTCACCTGAATATAAACCTAGGTTCCAGAACTTTCAACTTTCCTTGGCAGTGGCTTTCAGCTAACTGCTTGGGGAACAAAGTAAGGAAAGCAGGGGGGAAACTACTTTTTAAAGAGTGGTATTTAATCTTGTTGAGGGCAGGCATGACTTCCTCATCATTTCCATCTCTTGGGCTCAATTTCTGCCCACTAATATAGCACTGGAAGCACAAAAAGAAGACAAGTAATTATGCTTCTTCTTCATAAACATCTCTATCCAGTAGGACATCACATAGTTTGCTCAATAGCTCTGTCTGGGTCTGTAATCCTTTTCAAACGACTAGTTAGAACTACCAAGTATGTAAGCAAGAGAGTGAACACTTCAAGTAAGAGTTGAGGAGCATCTCTAGGTAAAACCATTACTTCATAAAGAGCTCTGATTGGATAGACAGCTGGTAGATTTCAAACCTAAGGTAACAGCATTTCTCATTGTGGTGGGATGCCCCCCAATTTTATAATCACTTGAGGTGTGTTCCCGAAATGCACATTCTTGAAACCCCCAATCATATTAAAAATTCATAATCTGCATTCCAACAAGCCCATACCTATGCATACTGAAATTTGAGAATCAGTGCTCTAATACATCCACCAGAGTGTGTTTTACAGCGTTACCTAATAATTGCACTCATAGTCATTCAGAAGGCAACCAGGGTACATCACAGGTCACGAATGCTGCTGCAATCCGTGTTATACAGAACCCTCTGGTAACTAGTCCCTCCCTGCATCTCGACGGGGGGGGGGGGTCATTAAAATTACTTATATGTAAAGAGATACCTTTATCTACACTCTCCTTCCCATCACCCTTCCCACTCCAATACGCTCTTTTTGGAGAATTTCCTGCTCTTCGCCCTCCCTTTTCTCCTGTCAGAGTCCCTCCACCTTAACCCAACCTCCGATCCACCCCAGGCCGCCCTCACCCCAGGCCGCCCTCACCCCAGACCACCCCCCGCCAGGGCTTCTCTTTCGCCTGGGGCCCCTGACTCCACAGAGCTAGCATCAGCTACCGGCTCCCTTCCGCTGCTCAAGGACCCCCAGACCCTCAACACTCCACAGTCACCCTTTTCCACTCCCAATCTTCTCTCAGCTTTGGCTACGCGGCCCGAAAGGTACTCACCATTCCGGCGGTTGCTACTGTCACTGCTCTGGTTGCTAGGGCCCGCGGGGTCAGTGCGCGTGCGCACTTCTCGGCGCTCTCCGCCGAAGACCCATGCCCGGCAGCGGTCCTTTCTCTCCGCCCTCAGGGTGGTGCGAGCGGGGCATTGTGGGACTGCGTGGCGGCCGCCGGGGTCCTCCCGTCCGGCTGTTGCTGGCTGCCCTTTTGCTGCTCTAGGGCTTAACCGCGCACAGAGTGGTCAGGACCGAAAGCAGTTTCAGCTGATCTGTAGTAACTCGCCCGCCTAAGGTTAAAAACCTTAAAACGTCCCCCTAACAACTGCCCTTTTCATAAAATAATGTTCTTAATTCCTTTCCCCTACCGATGGCCTTTCCCACCCTTTTCCGGACGAGGGAGAATAAGCGGCTTACCGTAATTTATCTCTCCATCCCACTGAGAATACCAGAGCCAAACTCCACCGATTTTATGTTTCTTTACCCTGGATCCAGAGGCGCCAGAGGCGGCTAAAAGCTCGGTTCCACATTTTAAATATCACAAATTGTTGTTTTTAATCACCAAGGTGTCTTTTTTTCCCCTACCTACCAAATGAGCTAAAAATTAACAATAATAATAATTCATAGAGTTGACAGGGGTATGGAGAAGTAGGGACACACAAATACGCTGCTGTTTATAATTGATACAGCCTTTCTGGAAGGCTGTCGGCTGTTCAAAAACTTTTGCACCCTTTGTGATCCAGCAGTTCCACTTCTAGGACTTTATCCTGAGCACAGAGATGTATGTTCAAAGCTTTAATAGCAAAAAAACAAAACAAAACAAAACAAAAACTCAATTATCAACAAAAGAGAATTGGTGGCCGGGACTAGTGGCTCACGCCTGTAATCCCAGCACTTTAGGAGGCTGAGGCGGGAGGACCACTTGATCACTTGAGACCAGCCTGGTCAACATGGTGAAACCCCGTCTCTACTAAAAATACAAAAATTAGCCAGGTGTGGTGGCACGCGCCTGTAGTCTCAGCAATTCCGAAGCCTGAGGCACGAGAATTGCTTGAACCCGACGGGCGGACGTTGCAGTGAGCCGAGATCGCGCCACTGCACTCCAGTCTGGGCAACAAGAGTGACACTCCGTCTCAAAACAAACAAACAAAAAAAAAGAGAGAGAGAGAAAATTGGTGAGTAGTATTGAACATCCAATGCAATAATGTTCTTCCGCTAAAAAAGTACCAATGACTTGCTGAAAGGCATCTATTCACATCCAAAGATAGTCATATTTTAAGTAAAAATAGAAGTTACCAAACAAAATAGTTGGTACGATTTTCTTTTAAAATTATACATAGTGGCCTAGTGCAGTTTGTTCATGCCTGTAATCCCAGAAATTTGGGAGGCCAAAGTAAAAGGATCCCTTGAACCCAGGAGTTCGAGACCAGCCTAGGCAACATAACAAGACCCTGGCTCTATAAAAAATAAAAATTAGCCAGGCGTTGTGGTACACACCCATAGCCTCACGTGCTGGGGAGGCTGAAGCAAGAGGATCATTTGAAGAGTTTGAGGCTGAAATGAATTATAATTGTGCCATTACACTCCACCCTGGGCTACAGAGTCAGACCCTGTCTCTAAAACAAACAAACAAACAAACAAAAAAATTGGAAAAGCTATACATAGTACACACACACATAAACTTATATCTGAAAGGATATTATGAGGGTTTAATGTTTGCTGTGGACTGAGTGGTAGTATACCAAAATTCATATGTAGTGATCTGGTGAATTTACATTCTTTGATACTTACTGAGAGGTCTGGGGGGTACCTAAATTTTAAGCTTTAAAACCACAAGGGTCAATTTCTATGTTTATTAAAAAAAAAAAAAAACTGTCTATGGGACGATTGGATAGATTTCAAAATCTTGGTACACTTCACATAAAGAACATTTTGAGTTCCAGATTCTCAAAGGTTAAAAACATTCACACAGAAAATAAAAGAATTATATAACTTGGACTCTTCTTTTGTTCTTTCATATCCTCCAAAATGACAAAATAGATTCCAAAACCTGTTCACCAGAGAATGTGTGGGTCTGCTTGCTCTTATTTCAGGCCTGGATAAAAGAAGTTGAAAGAAAGTTTAAAAATAGTATTGAAGGCCAGGCGCCGTGGCTCATGCCTGTAATCCCAGCACTTTGGGAAGGCGAGGCAGGCAAATCACCTGAGGCCGGGAGTTCCAGACCAGCCTGACCAACATGGAGAAACCCCGTCTCTACTAAAAATACAAAATTAGCCAGGTGTGGTGGTGCATGCCTGTAATCCCAGCTACTCCAGAGGCTGAGGCAGGAGAATTGCCTGAACCCGGGAGGCAGAGGTTGCCATGAGCCAAGGTTGTGCCACCATACTCTAGCATGCGACAGAACGAGAACCTGTCTCAAAACAAAACAAAGGAATCCTTAATTTTTAAACATAAATGTGGACCAAACAAAAGAGAAGAAAAAATTGTCACATTTAAGAAATGAGTTAGAGATTAAGCAAAATAGCTAAAAGTTACATATCTTAAAATTAAAAAAAAAGAACTTAAACCCTAGGATAGGCACTAATTCTTAAGGTTGATTATATAATAGAGAGGTTTATCAATTCAAATTAGAATTGGCTGACTGGGTGCAGTGGCTCATACCTATAATCCCAGCACTTTGGGAGGCCAAGGCAGGAGGATGGTTGAGGCTGGGAGTTCAAGACCAGGCGGAGTAACATAGCGAGACCCCATATTTAACCAAAAAAAAAAAAAAAAAAAAAGACAGAAAATTTAGCGGGGCATGGTGGCGTGAGCCTGTAGTACCAGCTACTCAGGAGGCTGAAGTGGAAGAATCACTTGAGCCTGGGAGGTCAAGGCTGCAGTGAGCTATGATCATGTCACTGCATTCCAGCCTGGGCAACAGAGCGAGACTCTGTCTCAAAAAAATAAATAAATACAAAATAAAAATAAAATAAAATAAACCTTGACCAGGCATGATGGCTCATGCACTGCATTGCAGCCTGGGCAACAATAAACCTCTTTTTAAAATCTTTTTTTTTTTTTTTTGAGACAGAGTCTCACTCTATCGCCCAGGCTGGAGTGCAGTGGCCGGATCTCAGCTCACTGCAAGCTCTGCCTCCCGGGTTCACGCCATTCTCCTGCCTCAGCCTCCCGAGTAGCTGGGACTACAGGCGCCCGCCACCGCGCCTGGCTAGTTTTTTTTTTTGTATTTTTAGTAGAGACGGGGTTTCACTGGGTTAGCCAGGATGGTCTCGATCTCCTGACCTCGTGATCCGCCCGTCTCGGCCTTCCAAAGTGCTGGGATTACAGGCTTGAGCCACCACACCCGGCCGGGCATGGTGGCTCCTGCCTATAATCCCAGCACTTTGGGAGACCAAGGCACGTGGATCACCGGAGGTCAGGAATTTGAGACCAGCCCGGCCAACATGGTGAAACCCCATCTCTACTAAAAATACAAAAATTAGTCGGGCATGGTAGCGTATGCCTGTAGTTCCAGCTACTCAGGAGGCTGAGGCAAGAGAATCACTTGAACCCGGGAGGTGGAGGTTGCAGTGAGCCGAGATCACGCCACTGCACTCCAGCCTGGGTGACAAAAGCGAGACTCAGACTCAAAAAAAAGGAAAAAAAAATCTTACACAAAAACCCCCGAAATCACGAAGTGGTGTGTGTGAGTTTATACACACACACACACACACACACACACACCTTTTTTTCATTTTCTGGAGACAGTGTCTCACTTGGTTGCCCAGGGTAGATAGGCTGCAGTGTAGTGCTGTGACCACAGCTCACTGTAGCCTCAATCCCTCAGGCTCAGATGATCCTCCTGCCTCAGCCTCCCAAATAGCTAGGACTATAGGCATGTGTTACCACCCCCAGCTAAATTTTAAAATTTTTTGTAGAGACAGGGGTCTTGCTATGTTGTCCAGGCTGGTCTTGAACTCCTGAGCTCAAGCAGTCCTCCCACCTTGGCCTCCCAAAGTGCTGGGATTACAGGCCTAAACCACCTCACCAAAGCCTGTATTTTTTCTTGATGTTAATAATTGAAACTTGTATTCGATTTTTAAAATAATGTTAATTTTGGGGGAAACTATTTAATAATACTATAAATTAGGGCAACAACTCTTCAACCTCTGCCAAGAAGACCCCTCGCAAACCGCTTTTTTTTTTTTTTCAGATAAGAGTCTCACTCTATTACCCAGGCTGGAATGCAGTAGACCAATCATGGCTCACTCTAACCTTGGCCTCCCAGTTTCAAACAATCCTGCCACCTCAGCCTCTCAAGTAGCTGGAACCACAGAAGTGTGCCACCACGCCTGGCTAATTTTTTGTATTTTTGGTAGAGACAAGGTTTGCCATGATCCCCAGGCTGGTTTTGAACTGCTGAGCTCAAGTGATCTACCCGCCTCAACCTCCCAAAGTGCTGGGATTACAGGCATGAGCCACCATGCCCAGCCGCAAACCAGTCGTAAGCACAAGATTACTGATCAACCAAAATCAAAGTCTAATAATTAATATCGGTACCTTTCCCTTCAAATACGTAAAAACAAATGGCAACTGCAAAACTAAAACTAAATTAGAATGAGGACCAGAACTTTTAATATGTTTCAATTCTATACATTTTAAGTGTTTAGAATAAAAACTCAGAACTTCATCTAAGATAATTCTAACAAGTTAAAGCTCACCCACAAACTGTAATTAAGTTTTTGGTGGAGAAGGTGCAAGGGATAAACTCTGTCTTTCCCTCAGATAATTACATTGTCTACATGTGTAATTATCAGTTTGCAACTAGAACCTGGAACCTGCCTGTTTTAAAATATAATTTTAAACAAAAGTATGAAGGAAAGTTTCTAAAACTATACCAAGAGGGATAGTTTGGAGAATGAAAGCAAGTGTTTCTCAGTAATTAGTTGCCATTCTAAAGATAAATACCTTAGAGTTCCCAGCGCTTTTTCTGTAAAGATCCTGGAACAGGGTGCAGCTAGACACATATCAAAATCTGATTAACAGCAGAAAATATTCTGTGACTTCAGTCCACCACCAACTAGCCTCTGAGTCATCCTGTAGAATTCACTCTAGTCTCTGACTATTATGAGAAAATTATCATAACCAAATGGTTCCTCATCACAAAACCAGGGGCCTATGTGTATGTATTCACCCCTGGTCAAAACATACCTAAAACGGCCAGGCGTGATGGCTCATACCTGTAATCCCAGCACTTTGGGAGGCTGAGGTGGGTGGATCACTTGAGGTCAGGATCACTTGAGATCATTTGAGTCAGCCTGGCCAACATGGTGAAAACCCATCTCTACTAAAACACAAAAATTAGCCGGGCGTGGTGGGAGGCACCACTGTAACTTGGGAGGTGGAGGTTTCAGTGAGCCAAGATCAAGCCACTGCACTCCAGCCTGGGTGACAGAGCGAGACTCTATCAAGGAAGGAAGCAAGGAAGAAAGGAAGGAAGGAAGGGAGGGAGGGAGGGAGGGAGGGAAGGAGGGAGGGAGGGAAGATCTAAAACTTCTGGGACAGATATAGCAAACTAATAGTCATACACTGGCTTTTTAGATCTTTGGAAGTACAGAAGGTGGCAGGAAGAGTAGGTGGGAAAGATGGGTAAGTAGCAGCTTGAAAGCTGGCTTTCAGTTAGCAATTACCTTGAGTTAAAGCTCAAACAAACCAAACATGGAGAAATATGGATAGTTCCAAAACTGCAGGCTATGATGAACTTGAATTTAGCATTTTTATTTCTTTCAAAAGCTTGCAGATGACCATGAGAAGTTCAGATCTCAGTCATTTTTTGATAAAAATATTCAGTCTGTCTCTGGATTTGCTCTGAAGCATAACTAAATTTAAGTGTCTAGCCCAGCAAGGCTGCACATGCCTGTAATCCTAGCACTTTGGAAGGGTGAGGAGGGAGGATTGCTTGAGGCCAGGAGTTCAAGACCAGCCTGGGCAACAGAGCAAGACCCTTGCCACCTAAATAAATAAATAATACATTTAATTGTCTAGTTAGCTTTTACCCTAAGTGCAAGTGCAAAAACTCCAAGATCTTCCAAGACTCAATCTGAGCAATAGCATGAGCTTTGAGCTGCCCCCTCCCAAAATAGGTACCCTCAATACGGGATCCAGAGCTACAGAGAAAAAAGGACTATAAGGGGGAATCTATTTTGTGGCCAGCACTGGACTAGCTTAAAAGAGTAAAATTTGTCTTCCTATGTTCTTTGAGATGCTCCACAGCTATGTCAGTATAAACAGAGCTCTTCCAACGCCTGTCATCCTCTCCAACAATAAAAAGGAAATGGGCACTGGTTCTTTCCTTCTTTCTTGTTTGTTTGTTTGAGACAGAGTTTCGCACTGTAGGCCAGGCTGGAGTGCAGTGGCACGATCTCAGCTTACTGCAACCTCCACCTCCTGGGCTCAAGCAATTCTCCTGCCTCAGCCTCCCGAGTAGCTGGGATTATAGGCATGTGCCACCATGCCTGGCTAATTTTTGTATTTTTAGTAGAGAAAGGGTTTCACCATATTGGCCAGGCTGGTCTCGAACTCCTGACCTCAGGTAATCCACTCACCTCGGCCTCCCAAAGTACTGGGATTACAGATGTGAGCCACTGCGCCCAGCCAGCATTGGCTTTTTCAAGAGGGATACAGCTTTTTTGGTAGGTTTGTCCAAGGGGTCTTCCAGTGCTTCTTTAACCGTATACTCCTGAATCAGTGGCAAAGATTCTGTCTAGGTTAAAAGGCAGTCCTGGCAGGATCAAGCTACCACAGGTAGGGCGTAGCTGTGTTTGAGATGCAGCCATTGATGGTCATGACCACAGCTATATTTGGGAGAAAGCTAGCCATGGAAAATGCCAACTCTGCCCCTTTGCCTGAGCCAATCACTCCAATGTTTGGACCTTTGACCTGCAGACTGAAGAAAAAGAAGGCAAACACAGGAAAGAGACAAAGGAAAAATGAAGCATAATTGTTAATGGGATCACCAAAGTCCTCAATAAAGGAGAGTCTTTTTCTTTTTTTGAGACGGAGTTTCGCTCGTTGCCCAGGCTGGAGTGCAATGGCGCAATCTGGGCTCACTGCAACCTCTGCCTCCCAGGTTCAAGCGATTCTCCTGCCTCAGTCTCCCAAATAGCTGGGATTACGGGCATGTACCACCAAGTCGGCTAATTTTGTATTTTTAGTAGAGATGGGGTTTCTCCATGTTGGTCAGGCTGGTCTTGAACTCCCGACCTCAGGTGATCCACCTGCCTTGGCCTCCCAAAGTGCTGGGATTACAGGCGTGAGCCACCGTGCCTGGCCAGAAAGTCTTTCATGAAGTTATCAGACAGCTCTAGTATTTATTTATTTATTAATTCAACAGGTATTTGTTACAGATATTTTCCAACCCATTAGTAACACTTGCGTTATTCACTCTCTTCTGGAGTAATTCATTCATTTCTCTCATACCACTCACCTTTGGGTGACTTTGCACAAATTTAACTACCTCTTCAAAGTAATCTAAATTTAAGTCTTTCATGACTGGAGGTAGATCTTCATAGCTGAAAAATGGCAAAGCAGAGTAGCAAAACCTCAACGAGCCAGGAGACTTGCTCAAGATTCACTTAATCCTCCATCACCAAATATATCAATGAGACCAGGAAAAGGACCATCACCTATAACCCAGGAAAGGGAATGAATCTTGGGTTAGATGATAGAACATTTAATGGACTATAGTACCTAGCCAACATTTTCTAAATAAAAATTTGATCATATAATTTATCTTATTTTTAAAAAAACTACTTACTCACTTTGAAAAGAAAACATCTGTTTTGGTGGAAATGGATTTATTATTGTGGTTGAAATAGATATTTATTTGAGCTATTTTGAAGCTATAAATGTAAAAATTTTTTTTTATTTTTTTCCCTGTGAGTTAACCATGGTAAATGAAAATAAGAAAAGAAAGAAAGAAAAATCGCATCAAATATGTGGAAGGTGTTTTGGTTTGAAGTACAAGTCCTGATAAGTCTAAGCAAATAGTTATGCAGGCTTTGAGTTATGTAAGAATAAAAATCTCCTTTTTTTTTCTTTTTTCTTTTTTGAGACAAGGTTTCAGTCCCATAGTCCAGGCTGGAGTGCAGTGGCATGGTCTGGACTCATTGCAACCTCCACACCTCCCGGGCTCAAGCAATTCTTGTCCCCTACCGCACCCTGCTAATTTTTGTAGAGACAAGGTTTCCGCCATGTTGGCCAGGCTGGTCTCGAACTCCTGACCTCAGGTCATCCACCCACCTCAGCCTCCCAAAGTGCTGGGATTACAGGGGTAAGCCACTGTGCTGGCCAGATGTCTGCTATTGTTTGTTCGTTTGTTTGTTTGAGAGGCGGAGTCTTGCTCTGTTGCCCAGACTTAGGTGCAGTGGCATAATCTCAGCTCACTACAACCTCTGCCTGCCAGGTTCAAGCAATTCTCCTGCCTCAGCTTCCCAAGCAGCTGAGACTACAGGCGTGTGCCACCACGCCCAGCTAATTTTTGTATTTTTTAGTATAGATGGGGTTTCACTATATGTTGGCCAGGCTGGTCTCAAACTCCTGACCTCAGGTGATCTGCCAGCCTCAGCCTCTCAAAGTGCTGAGATTACAGGCGCGAGCCGCCATGCCCGGCTGGATGTCTGGTTTTTAGAATGAGATTTTTAAAGCCAGGTGCAGTGGCTCATGCCTGTAATCCCAGCACTTTGGGAGGCCGAGGTGAGCCGATCATTTGGGTCGGGTGTTGGAGACCAGCCTGGTCATCGTGGTGAAACCCCAAAAACCCTGTCTCTACTAAAAATGCAAAAAACTAGCTGGTTGTGGTGGTGCATGCCTGTGATCCCAGCTAGTCAGGAGGCTGAGGTGGGAAAACCACTTGAACCTGGAAGGCAGAGGTTGCAGTGAGCTGAGATCGGGCTGCTGCACTCTAGCCTTAGCGACAGAGTGAGACTACGTCTCAAAAAACAAACAAAGAATCAAAAAACAAAAAGAAACCCAGACATCCAAATTTAAAGGGCCCTTTGATTTCTCAATAAATTTAAGATACAGTTAGAGTCACCCAAATCCATAATTCAACAGGGATTAAACTATTTTAAAGGTCTAATGAAGGTGTACTATAAAGTGAACTACATGTGTGAAGAGATACTAAACTGTCAAACAAATATCCTCCCAACGTTGGTTTATTATTTCTCTTTCAACATTCGTATTGGGGATGTTTTATTCCTTCACTATTCCAAGAGAAGAATTTATCGGCCAGTTGTTTCCTGGTATTTTTCAGATATATTCCTTTGTTATTCCAATTAAAGTAAAAGTGGCTGGGCTGGGTGGTGAGATCCTGTAGTCCCAGCTACTTGGGAGGCTGAGGTGGGAGAATCGCTTCAGCCCCGGAGGGGAGGTTGCAGTGAGCCATGACAGCGCCACTGCATCTAGCCAGGGTGACAGACTGAGACCCTGTCTCAAATAATAATAATAATTTTTAAAAAGCCAGGCTCAGTTGTGTGTGCCTGTAATCCCAGTACTTTGAGATGCTGAGGTGGGAGGACTGCTTCAGGCCAGGAATTCAAGACCAGTCTGGGCAGCATAGCAAGACCCCATCTCTAAAAAAACAAAAAGGTTAAAATGAGGCCATGTACGCCTGTAATCCCAGCATTTTGAGAAGATGAGGTGGAAGGATCACTTGAGCCCAGAAGTTCGAGGCTGTAATAAGCTACCATGGTGCCACTGCACTCCAGCCTGTGTGACACAGCAAGACCTAGTCTCTAAAAAAATAAGAATTTAAAAAAGAAAGATGGCTGGGTGTGGTGGCTCACACCTGTAATCCCAACACTTGGGGAGGCTAAGGTGGGAGGATCACTGAAGCCCACGAGTTCAAGACCAGCCTGGGCAACGTAGGGAAACCCCGTCTCTACTAAAAATACAAAAAATTAGCCGGGTGTGGTGGCGGGCGCCTGTAGTCCCAGCTACTCGGGAGACTGAGGCAGGAGAATGGCGTGAAGCCGGAAGGCAGAGCTTGCAGTGAGCCGAGATCACACTACTGCACTCCAGCCTGGGCGACAGAGTGAAACTCCGTCTCAAAAATAAATAAATAAATAAATAAATTACCTGGGTGGCACATGCCTGCTGTCCCAGCTACTCTACTCTGAAGGCTGAGGTGGGAGGACGCTTGGGCTCAGGAGGTTGAGACTGCTGTAAGCAAACAAAAGCACTTAATGCTAGAAATTTTGCAACAATATTATGCTTAATATAGCAAACACACAGGGTGTATGCTCCTAAGGAATAGCGTATGCAGCACTAGGACTCTGGCAGGTGAGCGGCTGGCAGAAGAAAGGTGCATGAGCAGATGAAATTTAGATCCTAGCCACCATTTAGAGGAATGAATGTTCCACTTGATGTCTAGGAGACAAAATAAGGGATTAAGGAGCTCGCTTTGTTTTCAGATGACAAACCAGCTAGCAAAGCAAGCCAGCTTTCCTAAACCAGCCAGTCGATTCCCTCACTGTGCTGCCAGGCACTCTGCGGAAAAGGGCCCCGAACCTGATGGCAGCAGGAAGACCCCCCGCAGGCGGCCGGCTAGCAGGCGCGCGGCGCAGCTCGGGGATAGAGAACCAGCGCTGCACCTGGGCCGAGGCCAGCGCCGGATCCAGCGGCGCCGCCTACTGCAGCGGCGTTAGGTGGACGGTTACCTCCACTTTGAGGGGGTTTTTCAAGGCGGCCCTCGGCATGACTGAGGCATGGATCCTTCGAAGCGGCCGGCATGAGGCTCCACAGGAGCCCCATGGGCCACACGCCCGTGAAGTCGCCGCCCAGAGCCAGGTCCCTGGCCAGGGCCAGCCCCTCGCCGCTGTCCACCTCGTAGTGGACGAGGGAGTGGAAGAGGCAGCCTCGGTGGCGGACGCCCGACACTCTCAGGGTCACCCGCTCCCCGGAGCCCAAGCCTTCTGCTTTCATATCCGGGCGCTTGTCGGCCAGCCCAGTCTTGGGCGTGACTGTCAGGGTCGCGGCCTTTTGGGAGAAAAAGGACGATGTGAATATCGGCCTCCAGGTCTGGAGGGGGACTCCAGAGACTCGGAGCGCTGCCCGGGCCGCCCTCCACATCGTGCCGGGACCGTTGCGGCTTTGACCTCCGCCAACGTCGAGGCGGCCTGGCGCTGGCGGCCGAGGTTCCGCGCTGAGGAGGAGGGAGGAGTGGGACCCGGCCTGGCAGGGCGTGGCCCCGTGGGGCAAAACCCTGCAAGGCCACGTGATGGGACCTGGGCTGTTACCTGCGGCGCCACTTAGCAACGGGCTGCAAGAAGAGGCGACTTCGGAGGCCCCAGGGTCCTTTAAGCTCCTAGAGGTCCCGTGTGGAACCGTCTGGAAGAGGCAGGATCCCTTCGCGAGTTTACCCTGGACGTGTGGCGAATAAAAAGCATTTTTAACAGGAAGTGCCGGCCTCTGGCCTCCTCTGAATTCTCTCACTGGCCACCAGGGGTCACTATTCCCTAAACTTGATTGAAGGAGGCCAAGTGTGCTAGGCTCCGAACAAATTCCTTTCCTCCCTTTTAAGTAACCTTTGTCCTGGATTAAGAAAGCCTGTCAAGGTTAAAGTTTAAACGTTTCCGATGAGATACTGAATTGAACTATAAAATAGTAGAGATTGATAATAGAAACTGGTGGAGAGACACTTCCCAAACTTGAATGCCAGCAAAGACCTAAAACGAGCCCAGCGGGACATAGGGGATGAGCGCAGGAGGGAGCATACATTTTGCTTTTTCATTCAGAAAACGGAACTACAGGGCACCCCGCAGTGGCTCAGGCCTGTAATCCCAGCACTTCGGGAGGCCGAAGTGGGTGGATCACGTGAGGTCAGGAGTTCGAGACCAGCCTGGCCAACATGGTAAACCCAGTCTCTACTAAAAATACAAAAATTAGCCAGGCATGGTGGCAGGCACCTGTAATCCCAGCTACTTGAGAAGCTGAGGTGAGAGAATTAGCGTGAAACCGGGAGGCGGAGGCTGCAGTGAGCCGAGATTGTGCCACTGCACTCCAGTTTGGGGGACAGAATGAGACCCCGTCTCGAAAAAAAAAAAAAAAAGAGAGAGAGAGAAAGCTGAACTACAGATATATACCCTGAGGAAATAAGTTCTATTGTCCTGTGGCCTGGCAGAAGTATTAATAATGTATATTTTTTGTATGCAGAAAAAAAACTTAACAAGTATATTACATTTCTTTTTCTTTTTCTTTTTTTTTTTTGAGACGGAGTCTTGCTCTGTCGCCCAGGCTGGAGTGCAGTAGCGCCATCTCGGCTCACTGCAAGCTCCGCCTGCCGAGTTCACGCCATTCTCCTGCCTCAGCCTCCCGAGTAGCTGGGACAACAGGCGCCTGCCACCTCGCCCGGCTAGTTTTTTTTTTTTTGTGTGTGTGTGTGTATATATATATATAGAGAGAGAGAGATATAGATATATTTTTTTTTTAGTAGAGATGGGGTTTCACCATGTTAGCCAGGATGGTCTTGATCTCCTGACCTCGTGATCCGCCCGCCTCAGCCTCCCAAAGTGCTGGAATTACAGGCGTGAGCCACCGTGCCCGGCCAGTCCAATCATATTTCTACATGGCTGCCCATACTTTGTTGAGCCTAAGCATAAAAATGGACAATTTCCCCTGTGTCTTTGCGCTTTGCATCATCTTCTTCTTCTTCTTCTTCTTTTTTTTTTTTTTGACAGAGTTTTATTCTATCACCCAGGCTGGAGTGCAGTGGTGCAATCTCAGCTCACTGCAACCTCCACCTCCTGGGTTCAAGTGATTCTCCTGCCTCAGTATCCTGAGTAGCTGGGATTACAGGCATGTGCCACCATGCCCAGCTAATTTTTGTATTTTTAGTAGAGACAGGGTTTAGCCATGTTGGCTTAGCTGGTCTTGAACTCCTGACCTTAGGTGATCTGCCAGCCTCGGCCTCCCAAAGTGCTGGGATTACAGGCGTGAGCCACTGTGTCTGGCCTTCTGTTACCCAGGCTGGAGTGCAGTGGTGCAATCATGGCTCACTGTAGACTCCATCTCCCAGGTTCAAGCTATCTTCCCACCTCAGCACTCTCCCACTCCCCCAATAGCTGGGACTACAGAAATGTGCCACCATGCCTGGCTAATTTTTTCTTCTATAGAGACGGGGTCTCAATATGTTGCCCAGGCTGATCTTGAGCTCCTGGCCTCAAGCAATGCTCCAGCCTCAGCCTCCCAAAGTGCTGAGTCCAAAGAGCTGAGATTACAGGCATGAGCCACTACATCTGGATAGATCTTCATTCTGAAGGCTCCCATAATACACGATAAATAAATTGTATGCCTTTTCTCCAATTAATCTGTCTTTTGAAAGTTGATTTTTGCAATAACCCTTCAGAAGGCCAAGTCTTGGCTGGGCACAGTTGCTCACGTCTGTAATCCCAGCACTTTGGCAGGATGAGGCAGGCAGATCACCTGAGGTCAGGAGTTCGAGACCAGTCTGGCAAACATGGCGAAACCCCTTCTCTACTAAAAGTACAAAAATTAGGGCCGGGCGCGGTGGCTCAAGCCTGTAATCCCAGCACTTTGGGAGGCCGAGACGGGCGGATCACGAGGTCAGGAGATCGAGACCATCCTGGCTAACACTGTGAAACCCCGTCTCTACTAAAAAATACAAAAAACTAGCCAGGCGAGGTGGCGGGCGCCTGTAGTCCCAGCTACTCGGGAGGCTGAGGCAGGAGAATGGCGTAAACCCGGGAGGCGGAGCTTGCAGTGAGCTGAGACCCGGCCACTGCACTCCAGCCCGGGTGACAGAGCGAGACTCCGTCTCAAAAAAAAAAAAAAAAAAAAAAATTAGTGGTGGGCGCCTGTAATCCCAGCTACTTGGAAAGCTGAGGCAGGAGAATCATTCGAATCCGGAAGGCAGAGGTTGCAGTGAGCTGAGATCGCACTACTGTATCACTGACCTCCCAGCATTAGAAAAACAACTCAAGTAATTTTGACGTCTGCCTCCAAATCCATCATTACATTGGCCATAAATGGTAGATTTTGTGTGTATCTGTATGTTAATATGAAAAAAATACACTGCCTTCCACAAGCTTTTATTGTCCCAGGGTTCCAAGGCCACTTTAAGTGAATATAAAATAGCTTTAAATGAATATAAAATACTCATGATAATTTGAAATAATTAAAAAGTCTTTGTGTTTTCAATAGCCTGAAATATGTAACAGGTTTGTACAAATGTTTTTTAAATGATCAGTGGTTAGAAAAATCTTACATTTGCTTTCACAATTGTCCGTCAGCCTTTTTTATCGTGATAGAACATTCAAGGGTATTAGGTATACAAACAACAGAATGGGTTGAATTTAGTAACATTTTCTAATTTGCTATTTGTTCTCATTTTAATAACTGTCTCCAATTGAATTCCTTTTAGGCTTCAACTACTTTGAGCCGCTAAGCTTCAAGAAAAAATTATGGGCCGGGTACAGTGGCTCATGCCTATCCCAGCACTTTGGGAGGCCGAGGCAGGCGGATCACCTGAGGTCAGGAGTTCAAGACCAGCCTGGCCAACACAGTGAAACCCCGTCTGTACTGAAAATACAAAAATTACCCAGGCGTGGTAGTACGTGCCTGTAATCCCAGCTACTCAGGAGGCTGAGGCAGGACAATCACTTGAACCTGGGAGGCAGAGGTTGCAATGAGCCAAAATCGAGCCACTGCACTCCAGCTGGGCAATGGAGAGTGAGACTCCATTATTGATAGCCCTTTAAACAATTCAATATTGCATAATAAAAAATGATAAAGGGGATATCACCATCTATCCCACAGAAATACAAACGACCATCAGAGAATATGATAAACACCTCTATGCAAATAAATTAGAAAATCTAGAAGAAATGGATAAATTCCTGGACACATACACCCTCCCAAGACTAAACCAGGAAGAAGTTGAATCCCTGAATAGACCAATAATAGGCTCTGAAATTGAGGCAACAATTAATAGCCTACCAACCAAAAAAAGTCCAGGACCAGACAGATTCACAGCCGAATTCTACCAGAAGTATAAGGAGGAGCTGGTACCATTCCTTCTGAAACTATTACAATCAGTAGAAAAAGAGGGAGTCCTCCCTAACTCATTTTATGAGGCCAGCATCATCCTGATACCAAAGCCTGGCATAGACACAACAAAAAAAGAATTTTAGACCAATATCCCTGATGAACATTGATGCAAAAATCCTCAATAAAATACTGGCAAACTGAATCCAGCAGCACATCAAAAAGCTTATCCACCATGACCAAGTGGGCTTCACCCCTGGGATGCAAGGCTGGTTCAACATAGGCAAATCAATAAATGTAATCCAGCATATCAACAGAACCAAAGACAAAAACCACATGATTATCTCAATAGATGCAGAAAAGGCCTTCGACAAAATTCAACAGCCCTTCACGCTAAAAACTCTCAATAAATTAGGTATTGATGGGACATATCTCAAAATAATAAGAGCTATTTATGACAAACCCACAGCCAACAGCATACTGAAGGGCAAAAACTGGAAGCATTCCCTTTGAAAACTGGCACAAGACAGGGATGCCTATTCACCACTCCTATTCAACACGGTGTTGGAAGTTCTGGCCAGGGCAATCAGGCAGGAGAAAGAAATAAAGGGTATTCAGTTAGGAAAAAAGGAAGTCAAATTGTCCCTGTTTGCAGATGACATGATTGTATATTTAGAAAACCCCATTGTCTCAGCCCAAAATCTCCTTAAGCTGATAAGCAACTTCAGCAAAGTCTCAGGATACAAAATCAATGTGCAAAAATCACAAGCATTCTTATACACAAATAACAGACAAACAGCCAAATCATGAGTGGACTCCCACTCACAATGGCTTCAAAGAGAATAAAATACCTAGGAATCCAACTTACGAAGCATGTGAAGGACCTCTTCAAGGAGAACTACAAACCACTGCTCAATGAAATAAAAGAGGACACAAACGAATGGAAGAACATTCCATGCCCATGGATAGGAAGAATCAGTATCGTGAAAATGGCCATACTACCCAAGGTAATTTATAGATTCAATGCCATCCCCATCAAGCTACCAATGACTTTCTTCACAGAATTGGAAAAAACTACTTTAAAGTTCATATGGAACCAAAAAGAGCCCGCATTGCCAAGGCAATCCTAAGCCAAAAGAACAAAGCTGGAGGCATCATGCTACCTGACTTCAAACTATACTACAAGGCTACAGTAACCAAAACAGCCTGGTACTGGTACCAAAACAGAGACATAGACCAATGGAACAGAACAGAGCCCTCAGAAATAATGCCATACATCTACAACCATCTGTCAAAGATACAACCATCTTTGACAAACCTGACAAAAATAAGAAATGGGGAAAGTATTCCCTATTTAATAAATGGTGCTGGGAAAATTGGCTAACCACATGTAGAAAGCTGAAACTGGATCCCTTCCTTACAGCTTATACAAAAATTAATTCAAGATGGATTAAAGACTTAAATGTTAGACCTAAAACCATAAAAACCCTAGAAGAAAACCTAGGCAATACCATTCAGGACATAGGCATGGGCAAGGACTTCATTTCTAAAACACCAAAAGCAATGGCAAAAAAAGCCAAAATTGACAAATGGGATCTAATTAAACTAAAGAGCTTCTGCACAGCAAAAGAAACTACCATCAGAGTGAACAGGCAACCTACAGAATGGGAGAAAATTTTTGCAATCTACTCATCTGACAAAGGGCTAATATCCAGAATCTACAAAGAACTCAAACAAATTTACAAGAAAAATAACAAACAACCCCATCAAAAAGTGGGCAAAGGGTATGAACAGACACTTCTAAAAAGAAGACATTTATGCAGCCAACAGACACGTGAAAAAGTGCTCATCATCACTGGCCATCAGAGAAATTGCACATCAAAACCACAATGAGATACCATTTCACAACCGTTAGAATGGCGATCATTAAAAAGTCAGGAAACAACAGGTGCTGGAGAGGATGTGGAGAAATATGAACACTTTTACACTGTTGGTGGGACTGTAAACTAGTTCAACCATTGTGGAATAGTGTGGCGATTCCTCAAGGATCTAGAACTAGAAATACCATTTGACCCAGCCATCCCATTACTGGGTATATACCCAAAGGATTACAAATCATGCTGCTATAAAGACACATGCACACATGTTTATTGCAGCACTATTCACAATAGCAAAGACTTGGAACCAACCCAAATGTCCATCAATGATAGATTGGATTAAGAAAATGTGGCACATATTCACCATGGAATACTATGCAGCCATAGAAAAGGATAAGTTCATTTCCTTTGTAGGGACATGGATGAAGCTGGAAACCATCATTTTCAGCAAACTATTGCAAGAACAGAAAACCAAACACTGCATGTTCTCACTCATAGGTGGGAATTGAACAATGAGAACACTTGGACACAGGAAGGGGAACATCACACACCAGGGCCTGTTGTGGGGTGGTGGGAGGGGGGAGAGATAGCATTAGGAGATATACCTAACATAAATGTCGAGTTAATGGGTGCAGCACACCAACATGGCATATGTATACATATGTAACAAACCTGCACATTGTGCACATGTACCCTAGAACTTAAAGTACAATTTTAAAAATTCAGTATTGCATATTAACAAAGATTATTTATTTCTTTTTTTGAAATGGAGTCTTGCTGTGTCACCCAGCCTGGAGTTCAGTGGCATGATCTCGGCTCACTGCAATCTCTGCATCACAGGTTCAAGCGATTCTCCTGCCTCAGCCCCTTGAGTAGCTGGAATTACAGGCGTGCAACACCATATGCAGCTAATTTTTTTTTTTTTTTTTTTGTATTCTTTTAGTAGAGATGGGGTTTCACCATGTTGCTCAGCCTGGTGTCAAACTCCTGACCTCACGTGATCCACTGGCCTTAGCCTCCCAAAGGGCTGGAATTACAGGCACGAGCGACCGTGCCCGGCCAGATTACTTATTCCTTTTTTTTTTTTTTTTTTTTGAGACCAAATCTCGCTCTATTGCCCAGGCTGGAGTGCAGTGGCGTCATCTCGGCTCGCTGCAACCTCCGCCTCCTGGGTTCACACCATTCTCCTGCCTAAGCCTCCCCAGTAGCTGGGACTACAGGTGCCCGCAACCACACCTGGCTAATTTTTTGTATTTTTAGTACAGACGGGGTTTCACTGTGTTAGCCAGGCTGGTCTCGATCTCCTGACCTTGTGATCCCCCCACCTCAGCCTCCCAAAATGCTGGGATTACAGGAGTGAGCCACCGTGCCCGGCCCCAGATTACTTATTTCTTATCATTTAAAATCTAAACTTTCCACCTTGGGTTATGAAACTCCATCATGTGACCCTGACATACCATTAACTTTCTTGTAGTCCCCTTCATGCAGCTCTGCAGTCTTCCAGTCTCTCCTCAGGTTGGAAGGCACTAGAGCCAAATGGTCAGTGAAGGCATGGGCTTTGGCCTTGGACTGACTTAGCTCTCCCACTAAGCAGGCATGTTTCTTAATTCTCTTGGATCTCCATTTCCTCATCTGAAATAATAATTGTTAATACAGGCATACCTGGGAGATATTGCAGATTTGCTTCCAGACCACTACAATAAAGCACATATCGCAATAAAGTGAGTCACATGAATTTTTGGTTTCCTAGTGCATATAAAGGTTTATAATATACTGTAGTCTATTAAGTTGCAATAGCGTTACGTCTAAAAAAAGTATGTACCTGAATGAAAAAACACACCTCTGCTAAATAATGCTGATGATTCTCTGAGACTTCAGTGGGTCGTAATCTTTTTGCTGATAGTTTTGCCTACATGTTGAAGGCCACAGACTCACTAGGGTGGTATAGTGGCTGCAGAAGGTTGGTGTGGCTGTGGCAATTTTTTTTTCTTTTCTTTTTTTTTTTTTTTGGAAACAGTCTCGCTCTTGTTGCTCAGGCTGGAGTGTAGTGGCGTGATCTCGGCTCACTGCACCCTCCGCTTCCCGGGTACAAGGAATTCTCCTGCCTCAGCTTCCTAAGTAGCTGGGATTACAGGCGCCCACCACCATGCCCGGGTAACATTTTTGTATTTTCAGTAGAGATGGGGGTTTCACCATGTTGGCCAGGCTGGTCTCAAACTCCTGACCTCAGGTGATCCACCAGCCTCGGCTTCCCAAAGTGCTGGGATTACAGGCATGAGCCACCACTGTAGAATTTTTTTTTTTTTTTTTTGAGATAAGAGTTTCACTCTTGTTGCCCACACTGGAATGCCATGGCCTGATCTCAGCTCACTGAACCTCCACCTCCTGGGTTCAAGTGATTCTCCTGCCCCAGCCTCCCAAGTAGGTGGGATTACAGGCATGTGCCACCATGCCTGGCTAATTTTGCACTTTTAGTAGAGACAGGGTTTCTCCATGTTGGTCAGGCTGGTCTCGAACTCCTGACTTCAGGTGATACGCCTGCCTCAGCCTCCCAAAGTGCTGGGATTACAGGTGTGAGCCACCACACCCAGCGGCTGTGGCTATTTTTAAAAATAAGACTATGGGTTGGGCACACTGGCTCATGCCTGTAATCCTAGTATTTTGGGAGGCTGAGGTAGGAGGATTGCTTGAGGCTGAGTTCAAGACCAACCTGGCCAACCTAGCAAGATCCCCTCTCTATCAATTTTGTTTAAATTTTAAAAAAGACTATGTGATATTGTGAAATATATATTTGGTCGTAATCTTGTTTTGTGACATACGACTCCTAAAAGCTTTAGAATCTCCAACGTATTGTCTTTACTGTGCTAATGAGTTGATTGATGGCTGGCAGCCCCTAGGTAGCTTCAGGATGGCGCTGGTCACCAGAAATACCAAGGCAGGATTGAAGAGTTGAAGGTCAGATACGGTGGCTCATGCCTATAATCCCAGCACTTTGGGAGGCCAAGGTGGGCAGATCACTTGAGGTCAGGAGTTCGAGACTAGCCTGGCTAACATAGCGAGACTCCATCTCTACTAAAAATATAAAAATTAACCAGACTTGGTGGCACCCACCTGTAATCCCAGCTACTCGGGAGGCTGAGGCAGGAGAATCGCTTGAACCCAGGAGATGGAGTTTGCAATGAGCCGAGATCACAACGCTGCCCTCCAGCCTAGGCAATGGAGAGTAAGATTCCGTCTCAAAAAAAAAAAAAAAAAAAAAAAAAATTGTTGGGACTTTCAGCCCCATTGTAACCCTCCCAAACCTTGGAGAGGAGGGAAAATGTTACGGTTAAGCTGATCACCAATAGCCAACGATATAATCAATCGTGCCTAGATGATGAGGCTTCCATAAAAACCCAGAAATGGGTTCAGAGATCTTCTGGATAGCTGAACACATGGAGGTTCCTGGAGAGTGACATGCCCGGGGAGGAGACATGGAAGCTCTGTGTCCCTTCTCCCTACACATCTCTTTATAGGTATCACTTGCAATATCCTTTATCGTAAACCAGTGAGTGGAAGTGTTTCCCAAGTTCTGTGAGTCACTCCAGCAAATCAAACCCAACGAGGGGGTCATTGGAACCCTAGTGTGAAGCCAGTTGGTCAGAAGTTCCAAAAACCTAGACTTAAGACTGGTGGGAAGAGACTGGTCTTGTGGGACCTACCCCTCAACCTATGGGATCCGATGTTATCTCCAGGTAGACTGTGTCAGAATTGAATTGGAGGACACCCAGCTGGTGTCTGCTGCAGAACTGTTTGCTTGGTGGTGTGTGGGGAGAAACCTCCCACATTTGGTCACAGAAGTATTCTGTGTTGATTGTTGTGTCGAGTGAGAGAATTGCACCAGGCATAGACTTCTAACTAACTATGAAAGTTTGTTTTGGCCAGGCGCGGTGGCTCACACCTGTAATCCCAGCACTTTGGGAGGCTGAGGGGGGTGGATCACCTGAAATCAGGAGTTCGAGACTAGCCTGACCAACATGGCTAAACCCTGTCTCTACTAAAAATACAAAAATTAACGGGGTGTGGTGGCACATGTCTGTAATCCCAGCTACTCGGGAGGCTGAGGCAGGAGAATCACTTGAACCTGGGAGGCAGAGGTTGCTATGAACCAAGATCACACCACTGCACTCCAGCCTGGGCAACAATAGCAAAACTCCGTCTCAAAAAAAAAAAAATAGGCTGTTTGTTGTTTAGTGGTTTAGTGTAGCCACCTTCATCAGTTATCTCAGCTAGATCTTCTGGATAACTTGCTGCAGCTTCTACGTCAGCGTTTGCTGGTTCACCTTGAACTTTTTTTTAAAGACAGGGTCTTACTATGTTGCCCAGGCTGGTTTTGAACCTCTGGGCTCAAGTGATCCTTCTTCCTCAGCCTCCAGAGCCGCTGTGACTGCCGGCATGCACCATCACACCTGGCCAACTTGCACTTTAATGTTATGGAGATGGCTTCTTTCCTTAAATTTAATAAGCCAACATATGCTGGCTTCAAACTTTTCTTCTGCAGCTTCCTAACTTCTCCCAGCCTTCATAGAATTGAAGAGAGAGTTAAGGCCTTGCTCTGGATTGGGCTTTAGCTTAAGCTTGCCCAACCTACAGCCTGTGGGCTGCATGCAGCCCAGGATGGCTTTGAATGTGGCCCAACACAAATTTGTAAACTTTCTTAAAACATTATGAGATTTTTGTGCGATGTTTTTTAAAGCTCATCAGCTATTATTAGCGTTGTTGTATATTATGTGTGACCTGAGACAATTCTTATTCTTCCAATGTGGCCCAGGAAAGCCAAAAGATTGGACACCCCTGCTGTTTAGCTGAAGGGAATGTTGTAGCTACTTTGATCTTCTATCCAGACCACTAAAACTTTCTCCAAATCAGCCATAAGGATGTTTTACTGTGTTCACCTAAGTAGGACTTTTAATTGCCTTCAAGAACTTTTCCTTTGCACTCACAACTTGGCTAACTGCTTGGGGGAAGAGGCCTGGCTTTCAGCCTATCTTGGTTTTCCATACGCTTCATCATTTCTAGCTTTTGATTTAAAGTGAGAGACCTGAGACTCTTCCTTTCAGTTGAACACTTAGAGGCCATTGTAGGGTTATTAATTGGCCTAACTCCAATATTGTTTTGTCTCAGGGAATAGGGAAGCCTGAGGAGAGGGAAACAGATGGGAAAGGCCAGTTGGTGGAACAGTCAGAACACACACAACATTTATTAAGTTCACCATCTTATGTGGGTGCAGTTTTTGGAGCCCCAAAACAATTACAGGAGTAACATCAAAGATCACCGTAACAGATATAATAATAATGGAAAAGGCTGGACATGGTCGCTCATGCCTGTAATCCCAGCACTTTGGGAGGCCGAGGCTGGCAGAGCACCTGAGGTCAGGAGTTTGAGACCAGACTGGCCAACATGGTGAAACCCTGTCTCTACTAAAAATATAAAAATTAGCTGAGCATGGTGGCATGAACCTGTAATCCCAGGTACTCGGGAGGCTGAGGCAGCCTCAGCCTCGAACCCAGGAGACGGAGGTTGCAGTGAGCCGAGATCATGCCACTGCACTCCTGCCTGAGTGACAAGAGTCCATCCAAAAAAATAAAATAAATAAAATAGGCCTGGTGCAGTGGCTCACACCTGTAATCCCAGCACTTTGAGAGGCCAAGGCGGGCAGATCACAAGGTCAAGAGATTGAGACCATCCTGGTCAACATGTTGAAACCCCATCTCTACTAAAAATACAAAAATTAGCTGGGTGTGGTGGCGGGCACCTGTAAGTCCCAGCTACTTGGGATGCTGAGGTAGGAGAATCGCTTGCATCCAGGAGACGGAGGTTGCAGTGAGCCGAGATCACACCACTGCACTCCAGCCTGGCAACAGAGCAAGACTCCATCTCAAATATAAATAAATAAATAAACAAATAAATAAATAAATAATAATGAAAAGACCGAAGTATTGTGAGAATTACCAGATGTGACACAGAGACACAAAGTGAGCACAAGTTGTTGAAAATGGTGCTGATAGACTTTCTTGACACAGGGTTGTCACAGACCTTTAACTTGTGGAAAATGTAATAAAGCAAAGCCCAATAAAACAAAGTCTACCTGTATTTGAAAAGTAACGTATGTTAAGTACTTTACATGCATTGTCTAATTTAATCACAACAGCCCCATAAAGTAGCTACTATTATTATGCCCATTTCATAGCTGAGGCATATAGACAGAAACCCCAGGCTGCACTCCTTACTAAACTGTGTGAGCCTGGATTCGGCTGGGATTTACGTCTACTGTAGAAGCATCCTCGAAGATATTACCTGTCTTTGTGCATTTGTGTTGCTATAAAGAAGAGTTATTTTAAAAAGAGGTGTTTTTGTTGTGGTGGCGGGGAGCAGTCTTGCTCTTGTCACCCAGGCTGGATGGAGTGCAGTGGTACGATCATGGTTCACTGTAGCCTTGCCCTCCTACACTAAAGTTGTTCTCCCACCTCAGCATCCTGAGTAGATGGGACTACAAGTGGGTACCACTGCACCTGGCTAATTTTTATTTTACAAATTTTGGGGGGGCAGGGCATGTTGGCTTACACCTGTAATCCCAGCAATTTGGGAGGCCGAGGCAGGTGGATCACCTGCAGTCAGGAGTTTGAGACCAGCCTGGGCAACATGGTGAAACCCCCATCTCTACTAAAAATACAAAAACTACCCAGGCGTGGTGACAGGCGCCTGTAATCCCAGCTCCTCGGGAGGCTGAGGCAGGAGAATCGCTTGAATCTGGGAGACAGAGGTTGCAGTAAGCCAAGATTGCACCACTGCACTCCAGCCTGGGCAACAGAGCAAGATGCAGTGTCAAAAAAAAAAAAAAAATTTGTAGAAATGGGGTTTCACTATGTTGTCTAGGCTGGTCTTAAACTCCTGGTACCAAGCAATCCTCCCGCCTCAACCTCCCAAAATGTTGGGATTACAGGCACGAGCCACTGGCCCTGGTCAAAAAGAGGTTTATTTGGCTCACGGTTCTGCAGGCTGTACAAGAAGCGCAGTGCCAACATCTGCTTGTGGTAAGGGCTTGAGACTGCTTCCCCTCACCACAGAAGGGACAGAGCCCTAGCGTGTGCAGATCACATGGCTAGAGAGAAGCAGGAAAGAGGGGAAGGAAGTGCCAGGCTCTTTTTCACAATCAGCTCCCAGGGGAACTCTTGTGGGAACTCACAGAGAGGACTGCACCAAGACATTCCTGAGGGGTTGGCCCTCATGACCCAAACACCACTCATTAGGCCCCACCTCCAACACTGGGATTCAAATTTCTCTTTATTTTTTAGAGATAGGATCTTGCTCTGTCACCTAGGCTGGAATGCAGTGGCATCATCATAGCTAGAATTCCTGGGCTCAACCAATCCTCCTGCCTCAGCCTCCCAAGTAGCTGGGACTACAGGTGTTCGCTACCATGCCTGGTTAATTTTAAAAACATTTTTAGTAGAAACAGGGTCTTGCTACTTTGCTCAAGCTGGTCTCAAACTCCTGGCCTTGAGCAATCCTCCTACCTGAGCCTCTCAAAGTGTTGGGATTACAGGCATGAGCCACCATGCCCACCTGGGGATCAAATTTCAACATGGGATTTGGAGAGGACAACATCTAAACTATAGCACCATCCTTTATATCTTATTTATTATTATTATTTTTTTGAGACGGAGTCTTGCTCTGTCGCCCTGGCTGGAGTGCAGTGGCCGGATCTCAGCTCACTGCAAGCTCCGCCTCCTGGGTTCACGCCATTCTCCTGCCTCAGCCTCCCGAGTAGCTGGGACTACAGGCGCCCGCCACCTCGCCCGGCTAGTTTTTTGTATTTTTAGTAGAGACGGGGTTTCACCATGTTAGCCAGGATGGTCTCGATCTCCTGACCTCGTGATCCGCCCGTCTCGGCCTCCCAAAGTGCTGGGATTACAGGCTTGAGCCACCGCGCCCGGCCATCCTTTATATCATTTAATGTTTCTTAGTACGACTATCTTTGGAAGAAACTGATTTCTAAGTTTGGCTTTTATTTTATGAAAGTTGTAAATTTTGCATAACTAATTAGGTTTCCTTCTTTGCATAAACCACTATAAGGCTGGGCATGGTGGCTCATGCCTGTAATCCCAGCACTTTGGGAGGCTGAGGCGAGCGGATCACCTGAGGTCAGGATTTCGAGATCAGCCTGACCAACATGGTGAAACTCAGTATCTACTGAAAAAATACAAAATTAGCCGGGCATGGTGGTGCATGCCTGTAATCCCAGCTACTAGGGAGGCTGAGGCAGGAGAATCACTTGAACCCGGGAGGCAGAGGTTGCAGTGAGCTGAGATTGTACCACTGTACTCCAGGCTGGGCAACAACAGCGAAACTCGATCTCAAAAAAAAAAAAAAAAAAATCTTGGAGACAGGTGGCCACATACAGTCACCTCTCAGGGAAAAGCAAGCAAATATCTTTAGTCAGTGTATGCCATTTCTAGGTTGCTTTATCTGTAAGGAAGAAATTGAGGTCTAGGGCTGTCCTGCCCTAGTGCTTTAATACATACAGATGTAGAGTCATCATCCTCCTGCATGACTTCTGGGACTACCTTTTTGGCCTTTGCTTTCTCATCCTCCCTGTCACTTTCCTATCTTCCTCCTGTGATCTCACACCCCAAAAGCATCTCTATAGTAGCAGATCCACTTGAGAGTGAGTTAAAGCACAGGCTCCCAGAATTCATATCATAGAAAATTAGACTACACAGTCCAGGGGCAGTGGCGCACGCCTGTAATACCAGCACTTTGGGAGGCCTAGGGGGACAGTTCGCTTGAGCCCAGGAGTTGGAGACCAGCCTGGGAAACACAATGAGACCCCATCTCTACAAAAAATAAAAAGTTAGCCAGGTGTGGTGGTGCATGCCTGTAGTCTCAGCCACTCGGGAAGTTGAGGTGAGAGGATCATTTGAGACCAGGAGGTTGAGGCTGCAGTGAGCCGTGATCATGGCACTATACTCCAGCCTGGATGACAGAGTGAGACTGAAGAAAGAAAAGAAAAGAGAAGAAAAGAGAAGAGAAGAGAAGAGAAGAGGAAAGAAGAGAAGAGAAAAGAAAAGGGAAGGAAAAGGAAAGGAAAATTATACTACATGGTGAATGACTATACTCAACACAGCGTTTAACAACTGATCAAAATTAAGTTACCTCTAAGGAACTTTTCTTTTCATCGTTAAGATCTAATGGGCACTTGCTTGGATAGACTCAAATTGGTGAAGGATTTTGTACGTCCTCAGAAAATCATGGGATGCGCCGTGAAATCACAGGAAAACCTTCTTATGCTCAAAGAAGACTCTCTGCTCTGGTCTGTTATGACTCTAGATAGTTCCCAGTATATTGTAGTGGGTTGAGGCAGACAGGTCCCAGTCCTTCTCAGTATGAGGGTACTTGGACTAGATGGTTGTGGGATGAAGTCCGATTTGGTAGGTATAACATGACATCAAAGATGAAGGCCATGGCCTGCAAAGTATTGTCCTGAAAATCTTGGCAGCAAGGCATTCCTCCAGGCAAGCAATGACCACACAGTGACTGGGAATCCCCTGGCAAACTTAAAGTAAGTATATCCACAGGTATAATGCTCCTGGTCTTCAGATTGGGGTTCAGAGACAAGTGTTTTTGTTTTTTGAGACAGAGTTTTGCTCTTGTTGCCCAGGCTGGAGTGCAGTGGCGCAATCTCGGCTCACTGCAACCTCCACCTCCTGAGTTCAAGCGATTCTCCTGCCTCAGCCTCCCAAGTAGCTGGGATTACAGGCGCTCACCACCTTGCCCAGCTAATTTTTTGTATTTTCAGTAGACACTAGGTTTCATCAGTTCATCATATTGGCCAGGCTGGTCTTGAAATCCTGACCTCAGGTGATCCACATGCCTCGGCCTCCCAAAGTGCTGGGACTACAGGCATGAGCCACCACGCCCGGCCCAGGGAGAAGTCTTGAGTAAACGTTCAGCAATGTGTATGGGCAAGAATGAGGTAGAGCCAGGCGTTGTGGTTCAGACCTGTAATCCCAGCACTTCGGGAGGCTGAGGTGGGTGGATCACCTGACATCAGGAGTTTGAGACTAGCCTGGCCAACATGGTGAAACCCCATCTCTACTGAAAATACAAAAATTAGCTGGGCATGGTAGCACAAGCCTGTAGTCCCAGCTACTTGGGAGGCTGAGGCAGGAGAATCACTTGAACCTGGTGGGCGGAGGTTGCAGTGAGCCAAGCTCATACCATTGCACTCCAGCCTGGGCAACAAAAGCGAGACTCCATCTCAAAAAAAAAAAAAAAAAAAAAAGAGAGAGACAGAGAATGAGGCAGAGTCCATTCCTTAAGGCATTCGTGTGGGCAGGTTCCCAAGACTCAGACATGGTCAGTTAGGGCCAAAGGGGATATGAGACTCCAGAGCAATACCAAAGGTCAGTCCTCAAAAAGGGGACACGAGGCCAAAGCTGGGCCAGCAACTGGGAATTGGGAAAGCACTTCTTACATTTCTCTTGCTTAAGGTGAAGACCAGTCCTACAAATAAGATCAGGGTTGGCCGGGCGCGGTGGCTCAAGCCTGTAATCCCAGCACTTTGGGAGGCCGAGACGGGCGGATCACGAGGTCAGGAGATCGAGACCATCCTGGCTAATATGGTGAAACCCCGTCTCTACTAAAAAATACAAAAAACTAGCCGGGCGACGAGGCGGGTGCCTGTAGTCCCAGCTACTCGGGAGGCTGAGACAGGAGAATGGCTTGAACCCGGGAGGCGGAGCTTGCAGTGAGCTGAGAGCCGGCCACTGCACTCCAGCCTGGGCGGCAGAGCAAGACTCCGTCTCAAAAAAAAAAAAAAAAAAAAAAATAAGATCAGGGTTAAGCCTATGTGGACCCAGCAGTGAAGGCAGGCAGGTTGCAAAGGTTGAGAATCAGGGAGAACCAGACAAAGAAGCTGAGATGGTTGCTTCGTCACAAAAAAGGTTGCTACGGGCTCTGGGAAACCCAACACAGGCTGGGTGTGGTGGCTTACACCTGTAATCCCAGCACTTTGGGAGGCTGAGGTGGGCAGATCACCTGAAGCCAGGAGTTCAAGACCAGCCTGGCCAACATGGCGAAACCTTGTCTCTACTAAAAATACAAAAATTAGCTGGGTGCTGTGGCGTGTGCCTGTAATCCCAGCTACGCTGGAGGCTGAGGGCAGAGAATAGTTTGGACCTGGGAGGTGGAGGTTACAGTGAGCTGAGATGACTCCACTGTACTCCAGCCTATGTGACACAGTGAGACAAGGGAGGAAGGGAGGGAGGGAAGGAAGGAAGGAAGGAAGGAAGGAAGGAAGGAAGGAAGGAAGGAAGGAAGGAAGGAAGGTAGGAAGGAAGGAAGGAAGGAAGGAAGGCCGGCCAACACGAGTTGTATGAATAGGATTTTTATTAATGGTATCTGGTCTGTGGCTACAATGTTATATTTTGCTGTGCTTGACACATTTTTTACCATTGAGATGTTTACGGAAGAAAGTTTGAATTTGCTGCCAGGCATCTACCTGTGCCTTTGAGTGAGCCTTTGGCTCACCTCCATAGAATATTGCCTCACCCAAAACAGCATGCACAGAGGCTCTAGAAGGAGGAAAATAAGGTGGGTCAATACAGTGACCTGTTTCTGGGTAACAGATTATCTGGGGTCTTTCTTTCCCATGAGCTTGTAGCCTTTCAGAGGCTATCTGAGCATAGAATTCACTCTTCCAGTTTTGATCATCCATGCCAACAATAAACAAGAAGGGCCCCTGGGCCTTTTCCAATGGAATAAGACTTTGGTGATTGCGTTCCTCCAGTGGATTGCTCCAAGTGTCCATAAAAGTGAGAAATCCTGACTTAGTGATTTTTACTTTTCCTAGATCATCGACAAGTTTAGGAATAATCATATCCTTGTAATGTAGAGGAGTTACTGTGTTGGCTACACAGGCATTGATAAGTACAGTGGCTGTGATGCCCTTCAAGAAAGAAGCCATTGAGAGACACAGGTCACCTCCTTTGGAAAATCCAAGAAGCCCAATACTAGGACCTTTCACCTGTTGAGGAAAAAGAGAAGGAAACAAGCTTAGAGTTCACAAATGGAGGACACAGACAGTGATTTTACATTCTCCAAGTAGCTTTCTTTCTTTCTTTCTTTTTTTTCTTTTTTGAGATGGAGTCTCGCTCTGTCGCCCAGGCTGGAGTGCAGTGGTGCAATCTTGGCTCACTGCAACTTCCACCTCCCGGGTTCAAGCGATTCTCCTGCCTTAGCCTCCCAAGTAGCTGGGATTACAGGTGCCTGCCACCACACCCGGCTAATTTTTGTATTTTTAGTAGAGACAGGGTTTCACCATGTTGGCCAGGCTGGTCTCAAACTTCTGACCTCAAGTGATCCACCCACCTTGACCTCCCAAAGTGCTGGGATTATAGGCATGAGCCACCGTGCCCTGCCAGTAGCTTTCTTAACTATCATTTGCTTTCCTTCCTTATCCAACAATCTGAAAAGTTCAAATATGTCTTCTAATAAGCAAATCAACTGATTTCCTAGTAATGGATCATCCCCTAATATTTATGAGGGCTGGGTCAGGGGTATACACAGAGGCCCAGACACCTGATACCTAAATATTTCAAAATTATAAATCAAATGAACAAACTGTTAAATACAGTATATTATTTTCTCCTGCCTTGATAAATATACCACCATAACAATTCATAAGGTCAGGCTCAAATTTAAAATCTTGGAATCCACTGGAGTTCTATACTGGAACGTGACATACAGGAGAGGCCTGCCCCTGGGCCCTGTACCACACTCCTTCTCTTCCATCACTGGCTCCTTCATGGACCTTAAGGGGCCTCTCATACATGTGTGTGGACACCCTAGCCTGCATGTTTAAGGCCTAGGTGTATACACACTGACGAACCCAGAAAAGAGGCTTAGGGCCTGGAAGCAGGATCAGAGCTGTTTGGCAGAGAATTCTGGGGTGCCAGATCCCAAGAGCATTGGGGGTTATAGGGGAGAGAACCCTGAAGAACATCTTGTATCTTAACATTAGAATGTCTGGGTCTCTTTAAACTTGGATGATAACAAAGAGTATATACCATTCAATTTTTAGTTATACCAAAATTTTTTGTTGTTGTGGTTGTTGGGTTTTTGTTTTTTTTTTTTTTTTTGAGATGGGGTTTAACTCTTGTTGCCTAGTCTGGAGTACAATGGTGTAATTTCGACTCACTGCAACCTCTGCCTCCTGGGTTCAAGCAATTATCCTGCCTCAGCCTCCTGAGTAGCTGGGATTACAGGTGTGCACCACCATGCCCAACTAATTTTTGTATTTTTAGTAGAGACGGGCTTTCACCATGTTGGCCAGGTTGGTCTCAAACTCCTGACCTCAGGTGATCTGCCCGCCTCAGCCTCCCAAAGTGCTGGGATTACAGACGTGAGCCACTGCATCTGGCCAAAATGTTTTAATTAATTGATTATTTCTGTTATCAGATAAGGACTTTCTGTACAAAACCATAATACCATTATCATACCCAACAAAATTAATAATGATTACTTCATATAATCAAATATACCATTCTTATTCAAATGTCTCCAGTTGTCTCAAAAAATATCTCTTTATGGTCATTTTCTCTATATACATTTACGTTAATCTTATTAAGGAGGAAAATTGAACTCCAGAGAAAGTAACTGCCTTATTCAGAATCATAAGGCCACTCTGTGGTAGACACAGAGCCAGAAATCATTTTAGTCCTGTGCTCTTTGAATTTTGGTACACAATTACAAAGACAACTAAATAGTAAAGTCTTAAGGGATTAGAGGGAGATGGGAGAAAATGGAAATAATAATCCTAGTATAAAAACTTCTTTTGAGACACGGGTCTCACTAAATATTGCCCAGGCTGGTCTTGAACTCCTGGGGTCAAGCAATCCCTCACCCTCAGCCTCCCAGGTAGCTGGGACTACAGGTGCACATCACCATGCCCAGCTTCCATCCTAGTAACTTTTGGAGGAGACTTGGTATCTCCTGGCATGTTTCTAGTTCCCAGTGTTCTGGCAGGGCTTTTGGATTTAGCCCTGCGTCAGCTCCAGCCCCTCTCTTCTACACTCAGGTGATCACCAGAACACACCTCTGGATGCTGCAGCATAAAGTCCGCGGCTTCTTCAAAGTACTCCAGACGTACATCATTCAGATCTTCAGGGAGGTCTTCAAATCTGAAATAAGCCAGGGCAAGCACAGCAAAACCGTGTCCAGCCAGGAGGCTGGCCCTGTATTCACAAAGGCCACCGCCACTCCCAAACAGATCAATGACCCCAGGAAAGGGCCCCTTGCCTGGAGAACACCACAAATCACAAGGAGCTTTAGATTCTCAAAAGACAGCAAGCAAACAAGTTTTTGAAGCCAAGGAGATTGGGGGCAGACAGATTGGCAGAAAAAGAACAAAATATCTTATTTTCTCAAATAATAATAATAATATAGAGGGATAAAAAACTGCATATTGGGTACAATGTATACTACTCAGGTGACAGGTGCACTAAAATCTCAGCGTTCATCACTGTACAGTTCGTCCATGTAACCCCAAACCACTTGTACACCAAAAGGTATTGAAGTTAATTTTTTTTTGACATTCTCACTCTGTCGCCCAGGCTGAAGTGCAGTGACATAATCTTGGTTCACTGCAACCTCTGCCTCCTGGGTTCAAGCAATACTCCTGCCTCAGCCTCCCAAGTAGCTGGAATTACAGGCATGCACCAGACACCCGACTAATTTTTTTGTATTTTTAGTAGAGATGGGTTTTGCCATGTTGGCCAGGCTGGTCTTGAACTCCTGACCTCAGGTGATCTGCCCACCTTGGCCTCCCAAAGTGCTGGAATTACAAGCATGAGCCACCGCAACCAGCCTAAACATTTTTAATGATATAAATTATTATCACACCACTGCACTCCAGCCTGGGCGACAGAGCGAGACTCTGTCTCAAAAATAATAGTAATAATAATAATAATAGAAATTATTTTCACAAACAAAAACAAACCAAGTTAGAAATAACATAATGAGGCCAGGCGTGGTGGTTCATGCTTATAATCTCAGTGCTCTGGGAGGTCAAGATAAGAGGATCACTTGAGGCCGGGAATTCAAGACCAGCCTGGGCAACATAACAAGACCCCTGTCTCTACAAAAATTTTAAAAAACTAGTTGGGCATGATGGCACATGCCTATAGTCTTAGCTACTCAGGAGGCAGAGGCGGGAGGATCATCTGAGCCCAAGAGTTCCAGTTTGTGGTGAGCTATGATCACACCACTGCACTGTAGCCTGTAGATCACTGTAACCTTGAATCCCTGGGCTCGAGTGACCCTCCAGCCTCAAGTAGCTACCCTCCCAAATAGCTAGGCCCCATTTTTAACTTTTTGTAGAAACAGGGTCTCACTATGCTGCCTGGGCTAGTCTCGAACTCCTGGCCTCAAGCAATCCTCCCACCGCAATGCTCCCACCTTGGCCTCTTCAAGTTCTGGGATTTTAAGTGTGAGCCACTGCACTCAGCCTGGGTTTTTTTGCTTGTTTTTTTGTTTTTGTTTTTTTTGAGACAGGGTTTCACTCTTGTTGCCCAGGCTGCAGTGCAATGGTGCGATCTCACCTCACTGCAACCTCTGTCTTCCCCCTAGGTTCAAGCGATTCTCCTGCCTCAGCCTCCCAAGTAGTTGGGATTACAGGTATGTGCCACCACACCGGGCAAATTTTGTATTTTTAGTAGAGATGGGGTTTCACCATGTTGGTCAGGCTGGTCTCAAACTCCTGACCTCAGGTGATCCACCTGCCTCAGCCTCCCGAAGTGTTGGGATTACAGACGTGAGCCACTGCGCCCAGCCTTGTTTGTTTCTTTTTGTTTCGTTTGTTTTTCGTTTTCTATCAGACAGAGTCTCTCTCTGTTGCCCAGGCTGGAGTGATGTGGTGTGCTCTCGGCTCACTGCAACCTCTGCCTCCCGAGTTCAAGTAATTCTCCTGCCTCAGCCTCCCAAGTAGCTGGGATTACAGGCGCCCGCCACCACACCCGGCTAATTTTTTGTATTTTTAGTAGAGACGGGGTTTCACCATCTTCGCCAGGCTGGTTTTGAACTCCTGACCTCGTGATCCACCCACCTCGGCCTCCCAAAGTGCTGGGATTAGAGGCATTAGCCACTGCGCCTGGCCGCCTTGTTTGTTTTTAATGAAAGGTTTTAGTTGATTCTTAGTCAGTATTTTTTTTTTTTTATTTTTGAGACAGGGTCTCGCTCTGTTGCCTAGGCTGAAGTGTAGTGGCATGATCTTGGCTCACTGCAACCTCGGCCTCCCAGGTTCAAGTGATTCTCTCACCTCAGCCTCCCTAGTAGCTGGGGATACATGTGTGCGCCACTATGCCTGGCTAATTTTTTTGTATTATATTATTGGTGGAAGTAGGGTTTTGCCATGTTGGCCAGGCTGGTCTTGAATTCCTGGCCTCAAGTGATCCACCCACCTCAGCCTCCCAAAGTGCTAGGATTACAGGTGTAAGCCACTGTGCCTGGCCCAGACACTATGATTTATTGAACTCCTACTATAACCTTGCAAAAGCCTCTAGGAACATGGATATTTAGAAATCTGTAAGACCCAATTCCAGCCCCAGGAATTCACAGTGTAGTGGGCAGCCATGAGTTAAGGCTAAGAATTGCTGAAGAGCCGTAAAAATAAAGCAAGTTTTCTTGTTTTGGAGAATTATCACAGAATTCAGTTTAAGGATTCTGTGTGCTGTTGCAACTCTAGAATTTTTTGTTGTTGTTGCTGTTTGAGGCAGGGTTTCACTCTGGTGTCCAGGCTGGAATGCAGTGGCGTGATCTTGGCTCACTGCAACCTCTACTTCCTGATATCAAACAATCCTCCCACCTCAGCCTCCCAAGCAGCTGAGACTACAGGCGTGCACCACCATGCCTGCCTCAATTTTTTTTTTTTGTAGAGACAGGAGTTTCACCATGTTACCCAGGCTGGTCTTGAACTCCTGGGCTCAAGTGATCTGCCCACCTCAGCCTCCCAAAGTGCTGGGATTACAGGCCTGAGCCACTGTGCCCGGCTCAGCATTTTTATATGGTAGAGGTTTAAGTCAGGAATTTAGTTAGAAGGGATTAATCAGGAGCCTTCTTTCTGGGCTACCTTTAAATAGCAAATATCTTGTGTTTACTTAGACTAGGGTTCCTCAACCTCAGTAGTACAGACATTTTGAGCAAGATAATTCTTTGTTCTGGCGGCTGTCCCGCGCATTGTGGAATGTTTAGCAGCATCCCTGGCCTCTGCCTGCTAGATGCCAATAGCACCTCTCCCTTCAGGTATGACAACCACAAATGTCTCCAGATATTGTCAAATTTCCCCCAGGGAAGGCGGCAAAATCACTGCAGGTTGAGAACCAAGTACAGCATGTTTATGATAGAAGGGAGAACACTGTCAGACAGTTTTGTGTGTGTTTTTAAACAATTAAAGGGTATTGCCACTATTGCGGATTTTAGCTTCTTTGGAAGTTTGATGTGAACTGAGGCAAAAATCATTCTTGCACATCAGCTTAAGGTTTTGCCCATATCGTATTCAAACAAAACCACATGGCTGGCACATAGTGGCTCTCAATAAATATATAATAAGTTGAATGCACTATTCAGCACAGAGCTAAAGTGGCAGTGCCTCCAGGGAGGGATGTGAAACTTAAAAAGGAAAAGACTGGAGCAGCTACTCAAGAGGCTGAGGCGAGAAGATTTGAGCCCAGGAGTTGGAGGCTGCAGTGTGAACTACGATCCAGCCACGGCACTCCAACCTGGGCAACAGTGGGAGCCCAGAGACTCAGAATCCATGACAGACTCTGGAGCAAAGGAAAAAGTTCAGGGATGTTCCACAATCACGTGATTCTCAGGACAGGAAAGGGGCAGATGGGGGTCGCAGAGCTCGACCAAGTTTTGGGCAGACTACTTACCCGGCGGCAGGAAGAGCGCGGCGCGCACCCGGCCCGCGCGCACCGGCTCGCGCCGCACCCCCGGCTGGAGGAAGTCGCGCTTGTTCTGCGCCCGGCACAGCAGCCGCCCGGGCTCAGGGTCGTGACCGTCCAGCACTTCCAGCTCCACGGCGAAGGGCGTCCGCACGTCGCGCTTCACCAGCCGCACCAAGGCTTTCTCGGGCTTCAACGCCCAGAGCAGCCCCATGGGCTCGAGCCCCGCGAAGCTGCCGCCCAGCGAGGGCGCGCGCTCCAGGTCCAGCTCGCCGCGGGCGTCGGCGCGGTAGCGCGCGTGGGCCCGGAAGAGCGCGCCCTTCTCGTCGTGCAGGGACGTGCGCAGCGTGACCCGCTGTTCCGGGGCCAGGCCGCGCACGGCGATGCGCACGGGCTCGTCCCAGCAGCAGCGGTCCGCGGGCTCCAGGATCAGCGTCGCTGCCATCCCTACCTGGGTAGAACAGGGACGACTCAGCTCCGCGGAGTCAGTGGGCGGGCCTGGCGGCTTTGCCCAGGGCTGGAAAGGAGTCGAGGGCGGAGCCCTTAACACTACTCCCATTGGTTGGACTTGGGGACAGGCTCCAGGCCGCTGCGTGGAGCGCCTAGAATTTGTGCAAATACACCAGTGTCCCAAATGAAGGAGTATCTGTTGAAATAAGAGTTAATGACCAATCCGGCCGGGCGCAGTGGCTCATGCCTGTAATCCTAGAATTTTGGGAGGCCCAGGTGGGTGGATCACACCTGAGGTTAGGAGTTCGAGACCAGCTTGACCAAAACAAGGAAACCCCATCTCTACCAAAAATACAGAATAGCCAGATGTGGTGGCGCATGCCTGTAATCCTGGCTACTTGGGAGGCTGAGGCAGGAGAATTGCTTGAACCCAGGAGGCAGAGATTGCATTGAGCCAAGATCGCACCATTGTACTCCAGCCTGGGCAATAAGGGCAAAACTCTGTCGGGGGGGGGGGGGGTGCGGGGGGAAGAGAGAGAGAGTTAATGGCTATTCCTGCAATCCAATGTGGTGAGTGTCGAAATAGAGGCACAAAAACCACTGAGAACTAAAGGACTGAGAGAGATACAGTTCAAGAATCTAGATTTTGAAAAAGCATCCCAGGTGATTGTTCTCAGGTGACCCCTTGGAGAAACATGGTCGTAATCCATCCTTTACCCCTCAGTCCCTTACCAAGCCTTTTTTTCCAGAGCTAATGGTACCTGGAGCAAAGCTGATGTTTAGGGAGGCAGAGCTAGCCGAGTTCCGGTCTGACCCTGATCCTTAATATTAATACCTGGTGATCTTTAGCAAGAAACCTAACTCTCTAAATATCAGTTTTCTTATCTGAAAAGGCTTATTGTGACCATTAAATGGGCTAACATGTAAAAACACTACACTGACACACCTGTAGGGTTAGTACCCAATGAAAGTTTTGTTTCCTATCTCATAAATCTAATCACTGGCAGAGTCCCTTTTGGGTTGTGTGCATACAGAGTTCTGGCAATAAGCAAGTGGCACTCTCAGCCTGTGTAATTGAGGAGAGTTTTATAAAGGTACTATCTACAAAGGCATGGGCAAGATTCAGAAACAAAAACAATGAAACAAGATTCGGTGTAGAACCCTGAATCTGAAGGTTCAAGGGAAGGGGGCAGTCTGATAGGAGATGTAGCTTTTCTAGAAGGAACCTATGGTTTGTGGCAGGAAGGAGGAGACTATAATATCCCTTGACTCTCCTCTTGTTTTTCATCATCTTGCTAATGCCTCTCTTTGGCCAAACCCAACCACATAGCTCAGCCTAGCTGGGAACATAGCAGGGTGGAGAAGGAAGAAGAGCATATAGTGATGGCCAGCTCAGTAAACATGTATAAACTGAGCAAAAAGGTATTAGACTATGAAGCAAGTTCACTGTATGCTGGTTACCAACTTGTCTGAGTCCAGTGAGAAAACACATTCAGGCCGGGCGCGGTGGCTCAAGCCTGTAATCCCAGCACGTTGGGAGGCCGAGACGGGTGGATCACGAGGTCAGGAGATCGAGACCATCCTGGCTAATACGGTGAAACCCCGTCTCTACTAAAAAATACAAAAAACTAGCCGGGTGAGTTGGCGGGCGCCTGTAGTCCCAGCTACTCGGAGGCTGAGGCAGGAGAATGGCGTAAACCCGGGAGGCGGAGCTTGCAGTGAGCTGAGATCCGGCCACTGCACTCCAGCCCGGGCGACAGAGCGAGACTCTGCCTCAAAAAAAAAAAAAAAAAAAAAAAAAGAAAACACATTCATATATTTAATACAACAATTTACATGAACCGGATTTATGACTTACAGATAAGCAGCAAAGAATGACAGAAGCCTAAGAATCATTGGAAACCAGTCCCCCAAGACTCAAGAATGCTGCCTGGGTGACGGAGTCTCATGTGCGTGTGCCCCACTTGCACTGCAGCTGCCCTGAGTTTTGTACTCTGGGGTCATGTGACTGCTGGGCTAAAACATTGAAAGACATCCTGTTTGTAGGGAGGGGCTGAAATAGAGCCAGGGCTATTCTAGTCATTCCGTCCCTATCTCAGGATGTTACATTCCCAGCACATTCTATGCTTGAGAACTACTGGTGAGAAAGGGGAGAACTGAGTCAGTCCAAGGCCAACCAGAGAACTGCCCTGCAGTCCATCCCCAACCCAGATATCTGCTTTAGCAAACCTAGTACATTTCATATGCCCTCCAGACCCCCAGGATCTGGAGGCAGAGGTTTGATCATATTAATATGGCACCTTGGTCGGGCACGGTGGCTTATGCCTGTAATACCAGCACTTTGGGAGGCCGTGGGGGGCGGATGACTGGGGGTCAGGAGTTTTGAGACCAGCCTGGCCAACATGGTGAAACCCTGTCTCTACTAAAAATACAAACATTAGCTGAATGTGGTGGCATGCACCTGTAATCCCAGCTATTCAGAAGGCCGAGGCAGGAGAATTGCTTGAACCCGGGAGGTGGTGATTACAGTGAGCCGAGATCTCGCCACTGTTCTCCAGCCTGAGCGATAGAGCAAGGCTCTGTCTAAAAAAAAAAAAAAAAAAAAAAAAAAAGCGACACCTTGACTGACACAATCTCAGTGCAACATTATTAAGCCATGGCCAGAATACATTGCACTAGGCCCAGGAGACTACTATAATAAGCGGGATGATCAGGCTTGTTTGGAGCTGTGGCCTACCCCCAGGTCCTAGTGATCCAGGTAAGAAGTTGTTAAAGAGGTCCAAGAAAGATTCTTTAGGTAGCCACTCTGACTGCAGCCAGTAAGCCTGCTTCCAGATCTCCTCTACCTATGTCTCCACCATGCCTGAAGTGTTTATCCAGGTACGCCAGGAGGTGTTGGCAGTGGCACACTTTGTATGGTACTCCTGTGTATGATACCAAAAATGTCATAGAGGACCTAAACCTAGAATCAGCCATGACCTGACAGGTTCCTAATAAGCATGGTACAAACTTTTAGGCTACTGGCCCAAAAATGTGTCTTGTACACAGGGGTAATATGCACGAGCACCCTCGGCATGCCCCATGTCCAGTCCCATCATCTGCCAACTTTCCAGGTATGACATTGTCCATCCCATGTTTGCCTCACTCCCAGATCACCCACAGAGAAAGAGGCAGCTTTCAGATGCACACTGCCTCATTTTATTCAGCGACCCAGTCATGGCTATGGAGGATTGGTATTCACCAGCCAGTTCTCATTGATGGCATGGTGACATGAGCTCAGTCTCCCCCATACAATCAATATCGTTCACGAAACCTATACACAGAGGGCTAGCAGTACACGTGATATGACTTGGTTGTGTCCCCACCCAAATCTCATCCTGAATTATAGTTCCCATAATCCCCACATGTCCTGGGAGGGACCTGGTGGGAGGAAATTGAATCATGGGGGTGGTTAGTCTCACGTTGTTCTGGTGATAGTGAGTGAGTTCTCATGCAATCTGATGGTTTTATAAAGGTTTTCCCCCTTTGGCTCAGCACTTTTTGTTGCCACCACGTGAAGAAGGACATGTTTGCTTCCTCTTCTGCCATGATTGTAAGTTTCCTGAGGCCTCCTCAGCCATGCTGAACTGTGAGTCAATTAAATCTCTTTCCTTTGTAAATTACCCCATCTCAGGTATGTCTTTATTAGCAGCGTGAGAACAGACTAATACAGTAAGTTGGTACCACAGAGAGTGGGGCACTGCTGTAAAGATACCCAAAAATGTGGAAGCGACTTTGGAACTGGGTAACAGGCAGAGGTTGGCATCATTTGCAGGGCTCAGAAGAAGACAAGAAAGCTTGGGAAAGTTTGGAACTGCCTAGAGACTTGGAGGGCTCAGAAGTCAGAAAGATGTGAGAAAGTCTGGAAGTCTAGGAAGATAGAGACTCATTAAATGGCTTTCACCAAAATGCTGATAGTGATATGAATAATGAAGTCCAGGCTGAGGTGGTCTCAGATGGAGATGGGGAACTTGCTGGGAACTGAAGTAAAGGTCATTCTTGCTATGCAAAGAGACTGGTGGCATTTTGCCCCTGCCCCAGAGATCTGTGGAACTTTGAACTTGAGAGAAATGACTTAGGGTAACTGGCAGAAGAAATATCTAAGTAGCGAAGCGTTCAAGAGGAAGCAGAGCATAAAAGTTTGGAAAATTTGCAGACTGACTATGCTATGGAAAAGAAAAACCCTGACTGGGCACAGTGGCTCATGCCTGTAATCCCAGCACTTTGGGAGGCCAAGGCAGGTGGATCATGAGGTCAGGAGTTCAAGATCAGCCTGGCCAAGATGGTGAAACCCCGTCTCTACTAAAAATACAAAAATTAGCCAGGTGCGGTGGTAGGTGCCTGTAATCCCAGCTACTCAGGAGGCTGAGACAGGCGAATCGCTTGAACCTGGGAGGCGGAGGTTGCAGCGAGCCGAGATCGCACCACTGTACTCCAGCCTGGACAACAGAATGAGACTCTGTCTCAAAAGAAAAAAAAAAAAGAAAAAAGAAAACCCCGCCGGGCATGGTGGCTCACGCCTGTAATCCCAGTACTTTGGGAGGCTGAGGCAGGTGGATCACCTGAGTTCAGGAGTTCGGGACCAGCCTGGCGAACGTGGTGAAATCCCGTCTCTACTAGTAATACAAAAATTAACCAGGCGTGGTGGTGCATGCCTGTAATCCTAGCTACTTGGGAGGCTGAGGCAGGAGAATTGCTTGAACCCTGGAGGCAGAGGTTGCAGTGAGCCCAGATTGCAACATTGCACTCCAGCCTGGGTGACAAGAGTGAAACTCTGTCTCTAAAAAAAAAAAAAAAAAGAAAGAAAGAAAAAAAAAGAAAACCCTATTTTCTGGGGAGAAAATCATGTCGGCTGCAGAAACTTGCATAAGTAATGAGGAGCCTAATGATAATCACCAAGACAATGGGGAAAATGTCTCCAGGGCATGTCACAGAACTTCATGGCAGCCCCTCCCATCACAGGCCTGGAGGCCTAGAAGTGAAAAATGATTTATTGGTCTGGGTCTAGAGTTCCCCTGCTGTGCGCAGCCTTGTGACTTGGTGCCCTGTGTCCCAGTCACTCCACCTCTGGTTAAAAGGGGCCAAGGTACAGAGATTGGGCCACTGCAGTCTAGCCTGGGTTATAGAGCGAGACTCCATCTCAAAAAAAAAAAAAAAAAAGAAACTAGCAAATGAAAAATCTTACAACTACTGGATTTTCTTCTGTCTGTGTAGTTGTATATATGTGTTATGTGTGTGATGTTTCCATAAAAGGACTCTAATTAATTGGCTTAAAGAAAAATAAGCACTTGCTGGGCACAGATTACGGCTCCCGCCTGTGATCCCAGCACTTTGGGAAGCCAAGGCAGGCACATCACGAGGTCAAGAGATCCAGACCATCCTGGCCAAAATGGTGAAACCCCGGTCTCTACTAAAAATACAAGTTAGCTGGGTGTGGTGCCGCGCACCTGTACTCTCAGTTACTCAAGAAACTGAGGCAGGAGAATCGCTTGAACCTGGGAGGCGGAGGTTGCAGTGAGCCCAGATCGTGCCACTGCACTCCAACCTAGCAAAAGAGCAAGACTCCGTCTAAAAAAAAAGAAAATAAAAATAAGCACTTAGATCAAACGTTTTGAAAGAAAAATAAAAACCATTATGCCTTTTAGTTCATGTGACTTTAGTAGTCTTTGGGAAATAAAAACAGTTTTAAAGATTATTAGTAAAATACGGGAGGCCAAGGCAGGTGGATCACGAGGTCAGGAGATCGAGACCATGCTGGCTAACATGGTGAAACCCTGTCTATTCTAAAAATACAAAAATTAGCAGGGCATGGTGGTGGGCGCCTGTGGTCCCAGCTACTCAGGAGGCTGAGGCCGGAGAATTGCTTGAACCCAGAAGGCAGAGGTTACAGTGAGTCGAGATCACGCCACTGCACTCCAGCCTGAGTGACAGAGAGAGACTCCATCTCAAAAAAAAAAAACAAAAAAAAAAAAAAAAAAAACAGATTATTGGCAAAATACAAATGTCTTCAAAATGTAAACATGTGTTCTAAATTACGTTCAAATATTAAGTTTGCTAAATTATTTAAGGTCATAAACTGCTTCTTTGGCTTTTGAAAATTGTTCAACTTGCCTGCTTTACAGCTTGGTAAGGCCTGGGGCCATATGGAATTAACCATGTCCCTAGCTGTGCTAGAAAGAGTCAGACCTTAATTGCACCTAGTACATAATTAACGTAACTTACCAGGTTTTACATTAAAATTAAAAATTGCTAAGAGTCATCATTGTAACATATAATTAAGGCTACTAAAAATAGTTTTACATGGAAGGTATGTGAGGAGAGTGAAATGTGTTTTTAGTAAAGATTATAAGAAGGCATGGGAATGTAAATTTTTGTAAAGCTTTAACATATTTAACAGTCTTCCCAAAATCAAATTTCAGCCTCAGAATTGTCTTTTCACATCGCTAAATTTGAGGTGCTGCAGAGGGCCCCCAAAGCATTTAAAAGAGAGGTAAACAGGATTATTTGACATGAAGCATTGTCAAAATTAAAAAAAAAAAAAATTACTCTTCTTCAAGTTATATTTTAGTGAATGATATTAATATATGTTCCAAAATTGTATGGAATTTCTAAAGTTCTAATACATCTGAGTATATGCTATCAATCATAATTGTAGCCTGCCAGGATCCCTGGCGGACTGAATAAATGGGGGCGAACGCGGGAATAAAGAAAAGAAACAAAAGAATAGGTTTGGAAGAAGGGGTCAGGAGGCACCCTGCCTCTAGTGGACAAGGGCCCTGAGCTTCACACAGCCCTCTGTATTTATTAGGCAAAAGACATAGTGAGAAGGCGGGTGGAAGAAGGGGCCAGCTGCTCCGTCTAGAGTAGGCTTGCAAGACTGCATTCTCTAGATGTCCCAGTAAATAACCTCAAGGAGCTGGGCACCAGGAAGCAATTGCCCTCAGCCAACCTTATGGGGCAGGCAACTAAGCGAGTTTGCCCACATTCTGTATTCATGATAAACAGTTTGCTGTTTGATCATGTGGCCTCCAGTGGAATGCTAGGTTGGTCATGATCCCTTTGACCTTTTCCGCTCCCAACACATAGTTATGTTGTTAGGCCAGGTGCAGTGGCTCACGCCTGTAATCCCAGCACTTTGGGAGGCCAAGGCGGGCGGATCACAAGGTCAGGAGTTTGAGACCAACCTGGCCAACACAGTGAAACCCCATCTCTACTGAAAATACAAAAATTAGCCAGGCATGGTGGCAAGCGCCTGTAGTCCCAGCTACTTAGGAGGCTGAGGCAGGAGAATCGCTTGAACTCAGGAGGCAGAGGTTGCAGTGAGCTGAGATCAGGCCATTGCACTCCAGCCTGGGTGACACAGCAAGACTCTGTCTCAAAAACAAAAACAAACAAAAAACACGGATCGAGACTGTCTCAAAAAAATGAAATAAAATTTTTAAAAAAGCATAATTGGCCGGGTGTGGTGGCTCACGCCTGTAATCCCAGCACTTTGGGAGACCGAGGCGGGTGGATCATGAAGTCAGGAGATCGAGACCATCCTGGCTAACACGGTGAAACCCCGTCTCTACTAAAAATGCAAAAAATTAGCCGGGCATGGCGGCGGGCGCCTGTAGTCCCAGCTACTTGGGAGGCTGAGGCAGGAGAATGGCGGGAACCCGGGAGGCGGAGCTTGCAGTGAGCCGAGATCACGCCACTGCACTCCAGACTGGGCGACTGAGCAAAACTCTGTCTCAAAATAAATAAATAAATTAATTAATTAATTAAGCATAATTATACTGTTATTGTAAACCACAGAAATAACCAGATCTCCTTGTCAAAAGTGTTTTAACTATTACTATTTAAAGTCATTTGGATTCCATGGTCTAAGACAAATTACCTGTAAAAACCCGTTGGTTATCAGTGCTATGCACCTAAATTAGAGAAATAGCTGGTATTCAAGAGGACATAAGTCCAATGTTAAGCATGGACTCATGGAGAACCAGGACGGCTGCCTTGTCCTTCCTGAGTCCCTAAAGATTTTGTTATTAAAAGTTATGCTTTCTATGATTCATCATGGAAAATGATCAAATTCAAATATATATTGGTGTGCTGACTTATAAATTGCTAAAGTAGTTCTTTTTTGAGACAGAATCTCACTCTGTTGCCCAGGTTGGAGTGCAGTGGCACAATCTCAGTTCATGCAACCTTCGCCTCCCAGGTTCCAGCAATTCTCCTGCTTTAGCCTCCCAAGTAGCGGGGATTACAGGCATGCGCCACCATGCCCGGCTAATGTGTATTTTTAGTAGAGATGGGGATTCACCATGTTGGCCAGGCTGGTCTCGAACTCCTGACCTCAACTGATCTGTCCGCCTCGGCCTCCCAAAGTGCTGGGATTACAGGCATGAGCCACTACACCTGACCTGCTAAAGTAGTTTATAACCAATCTTTGGTTTGTCAAATCCATATTTTTAGGAAGATAGTCAAAGCTTCAGCTACATTTACCTGATAGGTCATTTAAACATTTACAAAAAGATTGCATTTAATTGTCATTTTCTTTTTTTTGGAGAAGAGTCTCGCTCTGTCATCCAGGCTGGAGTGCAGTGGTGCAATCTCGGCTCACTGCAATTTCCACCTCCTGGGTTCAAGCAATTCTCCTGCCTCAACCTCCTAAGTAGCTGGGATTATAGGCACGCACCAGCACACCTGGCTAATTTTTGTATTTTTAGTAGAGAAGGGGTTTCGCCATGTTGGCCAGGCTGGTCTCGAACTCCTGACCTCAGGTGATCTGCCACCTTGACCTCTCAAAGTGCTGGGACTACAGGCGTGAGCCAGCACGCCTGGCCAAGAAGTTCTTAAACAGATTTCTAGAGGTGTATTTTGTCTAGTGGAATGAAACCCACTGAGATTTTTAGAAAACCCCACAAAGTTTTTAAGAAAATTGTTCTGGCTGGCTGGGCACAGTAGCTCATGCCTGTAATCCCAGCATTTTAGGAGGCCTAGGCAGGTGGATCACCTGAGGTCAGGAGTTCGACACCAGACTGGCCAACATGGTGAAACCCTGTCTCTACTAAAAATACAAAAATTAGCCAGGTGTGGTGGTGGGCACCTGTAATCCCAGCTACTTGGGAGCCTGAGGCAGGAGAATCGCTTGAACTCGGAAGGCAGAGGTTGCAGTGAGCTGAGATTACATCATTGCACTCCAGCCTGGGAAACGACAGCAAAACTCAGTCTCAGAAAAAAAAAAAAATAGAAAGAAAATTGTTCTGGCTGAAGAATAACTCCAGTTCCACTGTGAGCTGGAACTTAAAAAGTAGAGAATACAAAATTAAAAGAGAACTTTGAACTCCCCTTTTCCATGTAGGAGGCAGGTTAATTTAATTGCTAATTCATTTTCTTATGGAAAATAAAGGTTTCGACTCAGGAGGCAGAACCAATAACTACAGAGAGCAACTCACAGAGAGTAAATTGAACAGTAATGAAGGAATTGGCAGCATGTTCTCAGGTGTGTTTCAGAGTCACTACAGGCTAGTGACAGCTGTGTGCCACATTTTCCCCATTTTTGAACAGGAGTGTCTATAGGAGTTATCTTACACTTCTCCCACCGTTGTATTATGAACATGCTTCTGCGAGGATAGCTAACTTGTTTGTTTCAAAGCTGTTCAGACTGAGAAGAATGATATTCAAGGAGCTATACCCAAGGGACTGTTCTGAGCCTCATCTATACCTGGATCTGATATAAATGATGAAATCTTGGACCTTCAGCCTGAGTGTGATGCTATAATGAAATGAGGGATTTTGCAGGGAGAGGGTTTAGAAGAGAGATGGGTGTATTTTACACGTGGACGAATGTATGGCCAGAAGGCAGACTTATTTTTCAAAGATGGTTACAATTATTTCCCATTCCACATACTCTTCTCCAGAACCTTTCCACTCTTCTTTCAGGAGGCAGACTATGTTCTCCTTGAACTTTGGTTAGCCTTTGACTGCCTTGTTCAATAGAGCATGGCAGACTGATAGTATGTATAATAGCTTCCAAGACAGAGCTGAACAAAGGTCAATGCAAGTCTGCCTTACTTGGTGTGCTCACGCTTGGAGACTCTACTTTTATGGCAGGGAGGTTGGTGCTGGCTGTCAATTGGGAACTCAGGAAGGGATATGATTTAGGGGGTTCTCAATTTCTCTCCATCTGGGCCTTCTTGCTAATTACTTGGGCTGAGTTTCAACTCTTCAGTCAAATTGCCCCAGCCCGTGCTACTTGGAACAGTGGTGATCCATTCCTACCAAGTCCTGTCCCATTTGCAGACTCCTGAGAAAAATACATGGTTAGTGTTTTAAGCTGCTGTTTTAGGGTGGTTTGCTACACAACAATAGATAACTGAAACACACTTGAAAACAGTCAGATAAAACAAAAACAATCCATTTTGCTCACACATCTGCAGTTTGAACAGGGCTTGAGAGGGACATCACTGCTCAGTGGAGGTTATGTGAAGTCTCCACTGAGATTTAAATGGCTGGGGGCTAGAATGATCTGGAGGTGTTTTTCACTTATATGTCTGGCACTTGGGCTGAGATAACTGAGATGCTGACCACAACTGGGACTGTCACAGGAGTGCCTGTGGTTGGCTTATACATGTATTTTAATCTTCTTCACAGCATCACAGCATCACATCCTCAAGGTTGTCAAACTTCTTTTAGTTTTTTTTTTTTGAGACAGAGTCTCACTGTGTTGCCCATGCTGGAGTGCAGTGGTGTGATCTTGACTCATTGCAACCTCTGCCTCTCAGGTTCAAGAGATTCTCCTGCCTCAGCCTCCTGAGTAGCTGAGATTACAGGTATCCGACATCACTCCTAGTTAATTTTTTGTATTTTTAGTAGGAATGGGGTTTCACCATGTTGGTCAGGCTGGTGTCGAACTCTAGACCTCAGGTGATCTGCCCGCCTCAGCCTCTCAAAGTGCTGGGATTATAGGCATGAGCCATGGCGCCTGGCCCAAACTTCTTACATAGTGGCTCAAGCTCCAAAGGCAGGTGTTCCTGGCAAACAAGGTGGAATCCTCATGGCCTTATATTACCTCGCCTGCAAAGCCAGGTGGCATCACTGCTGCTCTGCTCTACTGACTGAAACAGTCACAAGTTCATCCAGATTTGAAGGGTGGGGACATAGGTCTTCCATCTCTTGATGAGGGAAATGCCAATGAATTTACAGCTATGTTTTAAAATTACCACAAACAAGCCTGGTGCAGTGGCTAACACCTGTAATCCCAGCACTTTGGGAGGCTGAGGCAGGTGGATCACTTGAGGTCAGGAGTTCAAGACCAGCCTGGCCAATATGGCGAAACCCCATCTCTACTAAAGAAATACAAGGCCAGGTGCGGTGGCTCATGCCTGTAATCCCAGCACTTTGGGAAGCTGAGGTGGATGGATCACGAGGTCAGGAATTTGAGACCAGCCTGGCCAATATGGTAAAACTCTGTCTCTTTTATAGAGAAATTAGCCAGGCATGGTGGCAGGAACCTGTAGTTCCAGCTACTCGAGAGGCTAAGGCTGGAGAATTGCTTGAATCCAGGAGGCAGAGGTTGTGGTGAGCTGAGATCGCACCATTGCACTCCAGCCTGGGCTACAGAGTGAGACTCCATCTCAAAAAAAAAAAAAAAAAAAAAAAGAAAAGAAAAGAAAGAAAGAAAAAGAAATACAAAAATTAGCTGGGCGTGCTGGCACATGCCTGTAGTCTGAGCTACTTGGGAGGCTGAGGCAGGAGGATCACTTGAACCCGGGAGACAGAGGTTGCAGTGAGCTGAGATTGTGCCACTGCACTCCAGCCTGGCCAACACAGCAGGACTCTGTCTCAAATAAATAAATAAATAATGGCCGGTCGTGGTGGCTCATGCCTGTAATCCCAGCACTTTGGGATGCCCAGGCGGGCAGATCACGAGGTCAGGAGATCGAGACCATCCTGGCTAACATGGCAAAACCCTGTCTCTACTAAAAATACAAAAAATTAGCCGGGCGTGGTGGCGGGTGCCACCAGCTACTCAGGAGGCAGAGGCAGGAGAATGGCATGAACCCGGGAGGCGGAGCTTGCAGTGAGCCGAGATTGTGCCACTGCACTTCAGCCTAGGCGACAGAGCGAGACTCCGTCTCAAATAAATAAATAAATAAATAAATAAATAATAAAATTACCATAAACAGTTTTACTGTGATAAGCATGGTTTTTCTTTGTATTTATTCTGCCTGGCATTTACAGTTCTTCTTGAATATGTGGCTTGATGTCTTTTACATCAGTTTTGGAAATTTCTTTATTTTTTCATTATCATTATCTTTTCAAATACACGTATATTAATAAACGCTAGGTAAGTCGGGCAAGTGGCTCACGCCTGTAATCCCAGTAATTTGGGAGACTGAGGCAGGTGGATCACTTGAGGTCAGGAGTTAGAGACTGAGGCAGGTGGATCACTTGAGGTCAGGAGTTAGAGACCAGCCCGGGCAGCATAGTGAAACCCCGTCTCTACTAAAAATACAAAAATTAGCCAGGCATGGTGGCACATGCCTGTAGTCCCAGCTACTCAGGAGGATGAGGCAGGAGAATTGCTTGAACTCAGGAGGCAGAGGTTGCAGTGAGCTGAGATTGTGTCACTGCACTCCAGCCTGAGCAACAGTGATTGTGTCTCAAAAAAATAATAATAATAATAATAAATGCTACGTAGTATTGATGTCAAGGAGAGAGAGGAATGATTCCTCCAGGATTACCGCGGTATAATTTTCCAAGGTCTATTTTTTTGAAACAAGGTCTCACTCTGTTGCCCAGGCTAGAGTACAGAGATGCAATCACGGCTCACTGCACCAACCTTGACCTCCTGGGCTCAAGCAATCCTCCCACCTCATTCTCTCGAGTAGCTGGGACTACAGGTGTGCACCATGTTTGGCTAATTTTTGTAGGGATTGGGTTTTGCCATGTTGCCTAGGCTGGTCATGAAATCCTGAGCTCAAGCGATCTGCCCCCTTTGACTTCCCAAAGTACTGGGATTATAGGTGTGAGCCACTGTACTCGGCCCCAAGGTCTGCTCTTAGAGACAGGAAGTGAGAAGGAAAATAGATCGTAGTCATTCACCCTTGGAAGAGAGTATAGACTTAACTATTCTAGAGACAGGTCTCATCTCCTGTCAAAGGATTCTTCTCTGACCTTTATAATGAAAAGGTCAGCTGCCTCTCCTCATATTAACATCCCTCTGTAGGTTTCTGGCCAAAGAAAATTCTACCCTGCTACTGATGGTTGAACAGCAAACATTAGGTGACCATTCTTTCACAGTGATGGAAAAAGTCACCAGCTTTAAAGCTTACCTATGACTCAAAGCATTAACTAAAAAAATCTAGAAGGAAACACAAATGTTAACTGGTGGGAATGCTCTTCACTTACATGTGTCATATGCCTCTTAATCTTCTACAACAAGCAAGTTACATTAGTAAAACTAATGACAAAGCTTATTCAACAAAGTTACGTAAAATACACCATTAATGACAAGGACATGGCTTTAATGTTATCCAGGAGACAGCTGATTCACATAGGGTTACTGAACACTAGAATCTGATCTTGAATCTCTCAGGTCAACAATAGACAAATGCATTACAATTTAGGGAAAGCTGTTTTCTGGGTACCTCCCAGGTGTTTGCAGAAGAAGGCTAGAATCTGCTTCCAGGCATCTACCTGGGCCTTAGAATGAGCCCTGGGCTCCCCACCCCACATCACATGTTTGTTCACTAATTCGTGAAGGGAAGCTGGGCACAGGGGGAAGTAAGGAGGCTCGATGTAATGCCCAGTCCCAGGGTAACAGATGATCTGGGGTTTTTCCTTTCCATGGGCCTGTAACCGTTCAGATACTTTTTGGGCATACAACTCACTCCTCCAGTTATGGTCATCCTGACCGACGATGAGCAGGATGGGCCCCTGGGCCTTCTCTACTGGAATCATGCTGGAGTTCTCATACCCTCCTATGAGATCATTCCTTATATCCACGATGTCCATGAGGCCCGAGAAAGCTACCTTGATTCTCCTCAGGTCATGGCCCAATGGTGGAATGCTACTGTGCTTATAGTTGATGCCTTTGTTCCCACTGATCCCAGATCCATTGATGGAAACTGTGGCTGAGACATTCTTCAAGAATGAGGCCATTGAGAGACAAATATCAGCTCCTAAAGAAATGCCCAAAAGCCCAATGCCTGGGCCTTTTACCTGGAAGAAAACAAGAGAGAAGAGTCGAGTAAATAACTTACCAAGACTGGGAGTGGGGGCTCACGCCTGTAATCCCAACACTTTGGGAAGCGGAGGCGGGCGGATCACTTGAGGTCAGGAGTTTGAGACCAGCCTGGCCAACATGGTGGAACCCCATCTCTATTAAAAGTACAAAAAAAAAAAATTAGCAGAGTGTGGTGGCATGTGCCTCTAATCCCAGTTACCCGGGAGGCTGAGGCAGGAGAATTGCTTGAGCCTGGGAGGTGGAGGTTGCAGTGAGCTGAGATCACACCAGTGCGCTCCAGCTCAGGTGACAGAGCGAGACTCTGTCTTTAAAAAAAAAAAAAAAAAAAACTTATCCAATTCAAAAACATTTTTCTAAAATGCAAACAGTGATGCTGCTAGCTTTAATGTGGGAATCATCCACAAGAAAATCAACCTCAGCTGACAGGGGAGTTTCTTCCCATGTGCAGAATATCTGGCTGAACACATGGTAAACAAATCTTAAAATCACTGAAAACCTTGGAAATTGATTTATAAACATTTCAGAGAATTATCCACTAGAGAATGCTGAGCCACGGAGCCCATCAAGTTCAGGACCACATTCAGGTAGGTCTGACTGAAGTCTTCATGTGGCAATGCAACCAATAGTGTGGAACCAAGTTCTGTTCCAAGATGTGAATCATTTATCAGATCATTTGCCATATGTATTGGCAAATGATTACAAAGCCAGACTTCAGAGTAAGTAAGTAAGTTCGTTCTTGGCTTCTGAAAGGGGTGGACAAGTTCTGACCAAAATCTTAGAACATACTCTGACATCAGGAAATTAAAATTAAAAAACAAGCATGCAGCCGGGCGCAGTGGCTCAAGCCTATAATCCCAGCACTTTGGGAGGCCGAAATGGGTGGATCACAAGGTCAGGAGATCGAGACCATCCTGGCTAACACGGTGAAACCCCGTCTCTACTAAAAAACACAAAAAACTAGCCAGGCGAGGTGGCGGGCACCTGTAGTCCCAGCTACTCGGGAGGCTGAGGCAGGAGAATGGCGTAAACCCGGGAGGCGGAGCTTGCAGTGAGCTGAGATCCAGCCACTGCACTCCAGCCTGGGTGACAGAGCGAGACTCTGTCTCAAAAAAAAAAAAAAAAAAAATCATGCAAAGACAATAGATTAGAAATTCAATTTGCAATATACAGATAATATTTAATATTACTAAATAAAATCTCACGTGGATTTTACAATTAATTCTATACCACAAATTCATCTGACAGAAAAAGTGGAAATAGGCACCTTAAGCCTAGGAAGTCTCCAGAAGAAATGTTTGTGAAAGAGGAACAGAGCAGCATTTCTGCACGTGGTACAGGTTACACTCTCTATGGAGATATTTCTAGAGAGACTGATTAAATAAAGGACATGAGGAGAACCTGGGGATGTTGAAGCATATAGCATAGGGCTTCTTCGAAGTACTCCAGGGATATGTTGTCCATGTTCTTGGGGAGATCTTCAAAGTTATAATAAGCTAGAGCCAACGTGGCAAAGCCATGGCCAGCAAGGAGGCTGGCTCGATATTCCAACAGGCCCCCTCCAATACCAAAGATGTCAATGATCCCTGGGAAGGGTCCAGGTCCTAGAGAACAAAATATTATAAATGTTAGCCATTATACAATTTAAAAAATGTGCTTTCCTGGCTGGACACAGTGGTTCATGCTTGTAATCTCAGCACTTTAGGAGGCCAAGGCAGGAGGATCGCTTGAGGCCAGGATTTCAAGACCAGCCTGGACAATGTTGTGAGACCCTTTTTTAAAAAAAAAAAAATTAGTCGAGTGTGGTGGTGCATGCCTGTAGTCCTGCCTACTTGGGAGGCAATGAAGGGAGGATCACTTGAGCCCTGGAGGTCGAGGCTGCAGTGAGCTGTGACCACACCACTGCACTCCAGCCTGGGCAACAGAGATAGACACTGTCTCAAAAAAAAAAAAAAAAAGAAAAGAAAAGAAAAGAAAAGAAAACAATTGGAACAAAATTTTATGTTCTGTTGCATCAGCCCTCTGGTTTTTAGTGTACTGATATTTCAGATGTCTATGTAGAAAGGGAGGAAAGAAAAAGAAATAGCCAGAGATGGTTTTCGGTGAGAAAGGCAGTGGAGTCTGAAGTATGACCTGTGGTAAAGCAGGACATGAAGAAGTGGAGAAGAGACTCAGTGTGCCTAGAACACTAAAGAAGGTGACATTGGTAATAGCCTCATTCACTGTCGTCATTCTGCCTTAGACAAGTCAGGCTGATGCCTGTAGAGATCTGTAGGGTAGTGATTAATAGCAAAGTGGATAATGTACCTGACAACGTGAACCTGCTATTTCATCTGCAGAATAACAATACCAACTTCATTGGAATATTATAGAGACTAATAAAATGCAAGTAAAAACCGTAGTACACAGCCTAACAAAAAATTCTTTTTTTTTCTTTTTTCTTTTCTTTTTTTTGTGACAGAGTCTGGCTCTGTCGCCCAGGCTGGAGTGCAGTGGTGCAATCTCGGCTCACTGCAACCTCTGCCTCTTGGGTTCAAGTGATTCTCGTGCCTCAGTCTCCCGAGTGGCTGGGACTACAGGCGTGTGCCACCATGCCGGACTAATTTTTGTATTTTCAATAGAGTCGGGGTTTCACCATGTTGGCCAGGCTGGTCTCGAACTCCTGATCTCAAGTGATCCGCCCATCTCGGCCTCCAAAGTGCTGGGATTACAGGCGTGAGCCACCACGCCCAGTACCAAATCCTCTATTTTGGTAGAGTGGCCACTGACATAGTCAATGCTAGCTTCTCTGACCTTGCTCCGGAACCAAGTCAGTGCTAAATCAGCCCTGCAAAGAAAGCAACGGAGACTCAGGCCACTGACGCTCACACCTCCCGCCAGCATCCCAGCTCACCTGGCGGCAGGAAGAGCGTGGCGCGCACCCGGCCCGCGCGCACCGACTCGCGCCGCACCCCCGGCGGGAGGAAGAGGCGCTCGTGCCGCGCCTGGCACAGCAGCCGTCCAGGCTCGGGGTCGTGGCCGTCCAGCACTTCCAACTCCACGACAAAGGGAATCTCTACGTCCCGCTTCAGGAAGCGCCAAAAAGGCTTCTCGGGTTCCAGGGCCCAGAGCAGCCCCATGGGCTCGAGTCCCGCGAAGCTGCCGCCCAGCGCGGGCGCGCGCTCCAGGTCCAGTTCGCCGCGGGCGTTGGCGCAGTAGCGCGCGTGGGCCCGGAAGAGCGCGCCCTTCTCGTCGCGCAGGGACGCGCGCAGCGTGACCCTCTGCTTCGGGGCCAGGCCGCGCACTGCAATGCGCACCGGCTCGTTCCAGCAGCAGCGGCCCGGGGGCTCCAGGATCAGCGTTGCTGACATCTTGGAGCCGGAGCGGGGAATCCAAAGGTCGAGGCCCGAGGCCCGTCCAAGATCGTGGCAAGCGCGCTGAATGTCCAGAGGGCATCCGGCGTCCCCTGGTGCCTGGAGCTGCCGGTGGCTGAGCAGTCCTAGAAAGCGCTTGGGACTTCAGACCGGTTAACCCGGCGCTCCGGACTCGTCTGAGGCAAAAGTAGCCAGGCTCGGTCTCCAGGATCGTCTCCTCGGGCCCCGGGGCGCGCAAGGTGTGGGGCCCAACTCACCCCTTAGAAAGTCTCTATGTCTCACAGCACCCTCGGTTGTTGGAATGAAAGTTGTTGGATGATCGATTTGTGGTGAAACCAGAGGCGAATGAGATCAAGCCAAATTCCAGCCTTTCATGGGTTCCATGGAAGGTTTTGTTTGTTTTTAACTTTTTTTTTTTTTTTTTTTTTTTTTTTTTTTTTTTGAAACGGGAGTCTCACTCTGTCGCCCAGGCTGGAGTGCAGTGGCGCTTCGGCTCACTGCAACCTCCGCCTCCCGGGTTCAGGCTATTCTCCTGCCTCAGCCTCCTGAGTAGCTGGGATTACAGGCACGCGCCACCACGCCCGGCTTATTTTTGTATTTTTGGCAGAGACGGTGTTACACCATGTTGGCCAGGCTAGTCTTGAACTCCTGACTTCAAGTGATCTTCCCGCCTCAGCCTCCCAAAGTGCTAGGAATTACAGGCGTGAGCCGCTGCGCCCTGCCTGCTTTTTGTTGTTGTTGTTGTTGTTGTTTTTATTTGAGACAGGGTCGCTGTCATCCAGGCTGCAAAGCGGTGGCTCGATCTCGGGTCACTGCAGCCTCGACCTCCCAGGCTCAACTGATCCTCCTGTCTCAGCCTTTGGAGTATCTGTGACTACAGACAGCGTGCCACCAATGCGGCGCGAATTTTTAAATGTTTATTTTTAGAGAGAAGGTGTCACCCTGATTCCCAGGCTGGTCTCAAACTCCTGAGCACAAACTATCCTCCCGCCTCTGTAATCCCAAAGTGCTAGGACTGTAGGTGTGAGCTACCTACCGTGCCTGGCCCTCCATGTCAATTTATTTTAAAAGCTTTTTAATGAAATATAATATAGGCCGGGCACAGTGGCTTACGCCTGTAATCCCAGCACTTTGGGAGGCTGAGGTGGGCAGATCACTTGAGGTCAGGAGATCAAGACCAGCCTGGCCAACATGGTGAAACCCTGTCTCTACTAAAAATACAAAAATTAGCAAGGTGTGATGGTGCAGACCTGTAGTCGCAGCTACAGGGGAGGCTGAGGCAGGAGAATTGCTTGAACCTGGCAGGCAGAGGTTGCAGTAAGCTGAGATCACACACCACGGTACTCCAGCCTGGGTAACAGAGCAAAACTCTGTCTCAAAAAAAAAAGAAAGAAAAGGAAGGAGAAGAAAGGAAGGAAGGAAAAAGAAAGAAAAGAAAAGAGAAAAGAAGGAAAGAAAGGAAGGAAGGAGGAAGGAAAGAGAAAGAAAAGGAAAAGAAAGGGAAAGAAAGGAGAGGGAAGGAAGGAAGGGAAAGAAAGAGAAAGAAAGGAAGAAAGCAAGCAAGCAAAACTATTGGAGATAGTAAAAAGGTAAGTAGTTTCCAGGGGTTGTGGGAAGGGAGGGATGAATAGTTGGAACACAGACAATTTTTAGGGCAGTGAAACTGTTCTATATGATACTATAATGGTGGATACATGTCATTATATGTTTGTCCAAAACTATAGATGTAGAACAATCACCAAGAGTGAACCCTAAAGCAAACTAGAGATTTGGGGTGATAATGATATGTCAGTGAAGGTTAATCAGTTGTAACAGGTGGACCATTCTGGTGGGGGATGTTGATAGTGGAGCTGAGGGAACTATGCATGTCTTGGGGGGCACAGGGAGTATATGGGAAATCTCTACCTTCTGCTCAATTTTGCTGTGAACCTAAAACTGCTTTAAAATATAAGACGTAAGAAAAAAATAAGTAAACCACCCAGATAGCTCAGTTGGTAGAGCATCGGACTTTTAATCTGAGGGTCCAGGGTTCATGTTCCTGTTCCTTAATTTTTTTTAACTTTTTAATTAAACACAAAAAAGAAAAGTAAATTTATTGGATTGAAAATCAAGAGTAGGTCTGGCTTAACATTTGATTGATCCAATGGCTAAATGATGACACCAGGAATCTTTCTGTCTTCTCAGTCATTAATAACATCATAAGGTGGCTGTCAGCTAATTGTGGCCTCATCCTTTTTTGCTCATATTGAGTAGGAGGGAGAAGATTCAGATTTGTAAGAAAGGTCTAAGTCACATATTTTATCCTGTCATGGAATGTTGAAATTGGCTTAAACCAAATGGAGATTGCCACCATTGCCCCTGGGATCAGGGTGGAGTTAGCATTCTCTGGAACCTACAGCTGCAGGGGGAGGGGCAATAAAATCAGGAATTCTCCGAAAAGAGAGAAGTGTAATGTATGCTGAGCAGGTACCTGACAATATGAGTGTGGCGGAGGAACTTCTCATGATGGTACTGATGGCTTTTTGAAATCTAGGGCAAGAAAGGACACTTTTAAAATTTAGAGAAATAGGCCGGGCTCGGTGGCTCACGCCTGTAATCCCAGCACCTTGGGAGGCTGAAGCAGGTAGACCACTTGAGGTCAGGAGTTCGAGACCAGCCTGGCCAGCATGGTGAAACCTCGTCTCTACTAAAAATACAAAAATTAGCCAGCGTGGTGGTGTGCACCTGTAATCCCAGCTACTCGAGAGGCTGAGGCAGAAGAATCGCTTGAACCCAGGAAGCAGAGGTTGTAGTGAGCCGAGATCACTCCACTGCACTCCAGCCTGGGCGACAAAAATGAAACTCCATGTCAAAACAAAACCAAAAACAAAAAAAATTAGAGAAATAAAATATGGGTCTAATAAGAGTTATGATTATTAATGGGGCAAATTAAGGAATTTGGTAGTTGGAGACTGACTTTGACAAGACTGGTGTACTTAGATTTGAACACAGAATTTGACGTAAAATATATGTTGGAAAACAAGAAAATAATTAAGGACATTAGCAGTATTTTGCTGCTAGATAATTCTCCCCCAGTTTATCTTCAATCCTCAAAATCTAGTGGGAATGGGAGGTCCCGAGGAAACAAGTCAGGGGAGATAAGGTAAATCCACTGGTGTTCCTAGCAGAAATTTTACTGACAATCAGAATAGTAATAAGTATTGAAATAAAGCAAAAACAAATGGATGGGCCAGGTGTGGAGGCTCATTCCTGTAATCCTAGCACTTTGGGAGGCCAAGGCGGGCAGATCACTTGAGGCCAGGAGTTTGAGACCAGCCTGCCCAATGTGGCAAAACCCCATCTCTACTAAAAATGCAAAAAGTAGCCGGGTGTGGTGGCCCACGCCTGTAGTCCCAGCAATGTCCCGGGAGGCTAAGGCAAGAAGATTGCTTGAACCCAGGAGGCAGAGGTGGCAGTGAACCAAGATGGCGTCACTACACTCCAGCCTGGGTGACAGAGCAAGACTGTGTCTCAAAAAAAAAAAAAAAAGAAAAAAGAAAAAGTGGACGTTACCAAAAGGGGAGCGGGGGGAGCAAGAAGTCTGTGTCAAAATATATCCTATTTTTGATAAATCTCCAAACAAGTGTGCAAATATTCCTGTCAGTAGGCTCAATCAACAGTCTATCTTGACACCCTGAAGCTAATGCAGAGAAAAAATGCCCAAGAATGACTGGCAGCTGATCTATTTTTGTTTTTTTTTTTTACGCCAGGCAGAGAATCATCTAATTTTTCTATATTAGGGAGGAAATTTAGTAAACTCAATATTCTGTGGTAATATCCCCATAAACTGAGACAAAAATAGAAACAAATAATTGAACACTTGTGGACTTCAGTGTGGAACTAAAAAATAAAATGTTTTGCCAGGCATGGTGGCTCACACTTGTAATCCCAGCACTTGGGGAGACCCAGGTGGGAAGACTGCTTGAGGCCAGAAGTTTGAAACCAGCCTGGGCAACAGAGCAAGATTCCAGCTCTACAAAAAATTAGGCAGGTGTGGTAGTGCATACCTGCAGTCTCAGCTATTCAGGGAGGCTGGGATGGGAAGATGGCTTGAGCCCAGAAGTTTGAGGCCGCAGTTGAGCTACGCACTGCAGCTCTGGACGTCAGAACAAGACTCTGTCCCTAAAACAATTTTTTTTTTTTTTTTTGAGACAGCGTCTCACTGTGTCGCCCAGGTTGGAGTGCAGTGGTGCAACTTGGGTCACTGCAACCTCCACCTCCTGGGTTGAAGCAATTCTCGTGTCTCAGCCTCCCAAGTAGCTGGGACTACGGGTGCATGCCACCACGCCCAGCTAATTTTTTGTATTTTTAGTAGAGGCAGGGTGGTTTTTTTTTTTTTTTGAGACGGAGTCTTGCTCTGTCACCCAGGCTGGAGTGCAGTGGCCGGATCTCAGTTCACTGCAAGCTCCGCCTCCCGGGTTTACGCCATTCTCCTGCCTCAGCCTCCCGAGTAGCTGGGACTACAGGCGCCCGCCACCTCGCCCAGCTAGTTTTTTGTATTTTTTAGTAGAGACGGGGTTTCACGGTGTTAGCCAGGATGGTCTCGATCTCCTGACCTCGTGATCCGCCCGTCTTGGCCTCCCAAAGTGCTGGGATTACAGGCTTGAGCCACCGCGCCCGGCCCGTGGCAGGGTTTTACCATGTTGGCTAGTCTGGTCTCCAACTCCCGACCTCGGATGATCCGCCTGCCTCGGCCTCCCAAAGTGCTGGGATTACAGGCATGAACCACTGAGCCTGGCCTCTAAAAAAAATTTTTTTTTTCTTTTTGAGATGGAGTTTCGCTCTTGTTACCCAGGCTGGAGTGCAATGGCACGATCTCGGCTCACCGCAACCTCTGCCTCCCAGGTTCAAGTGATTCTCCTGCCTCAGCCTTCCTGAGTAGCTGGGATTACAGACATGTGCCACCACACCTAGCTAATTTTGTATGTTTAGTAGAGACAGGGTTTCTCCATGTGGGTCAGGCTGGTCTCCAACTCCCAACCTCAGGTGATCCATCTGCCTTGGCCTCCCAAAGTGCTGAGATTACAGGAGTGAGCCAATGTGCCCGGCCTAAAAAAATTATTTTAAGTGAAAATAAAAACTAAATGTTTTCCTTGAGAAAAGAAGAAATCACACTGGTTTGGCAGTTTACATGTTCTTTTTTTTTTTTTTTTTTTTGAGACAGAGTCTCACTGTGTTGCCCAGACTGTAATGCAGTGGCACAATCTCGGCTCACTGCAACTTCTGCCTCCTGGGTTCAAGCAGTTCTCCTGCCTTAACCTCCCAAGTAGCTAGGATTACAGGCACCCGCCACCACACCCATTTAATTTTTGTATTTTCAGTAGAGGCGGGTTTTGAACTCCTGACCTCAGGTGATCCACCTCTCTCGGCCTCCCAAAAGTTATAATAAAAGTAATCTTTTTACTATAGATAAAAAGCCTTTGGGCTGGGTGCCATGGCTCACACCTAGAATCCCAGCAGTTTGGGACTCAGAGGCAGGCAGATTGCTTGAGGTCAGGAGTTTCAGACCAGCCTGGCCAACATGATGAAATCCCATCTCTACTAAAAATACAAAACTTAGCCAGGTGTGGTGGTGGGCGCCTGTGATCCCAGCTGCTTGGGAGGCTGACACAGGAGAATTGCTGGAACCCGGAAGGTGAAGTTTGCAGTGAGCTAAGATCGCACCACAGCATTCCAGCCTGGGTCATAGAGCGAGACTCTGTCTCAAAAACAAACAAAAAACTAGGCCTATAAACTAAAGCTGACCTCTTGCCTGTGTAACTGGAGTTGGTTATGTATTTCGCTGACAGGTACTGGTCATAAACCTGTTTATCAATGTTTAACAGATGTAGAACAAAGAGTGGAATCAATGATCCTCTATCAGACCCTAAAGCGCCTAACCTTGTCCCCATCTCATAGTCATCTTAGCTTAGCTACAGCCTCACTGAACAGCAATGAGAATCTTAAGAATGTAACTGCTGCTTCCCCAACTGCTTCTCCCATCTTTTGTGCCACACGTATCCCCATGTTAGAAAATGGTGCCTCACTGAACCTCCTTCGTGACATATTCTTGGTCTAATTGGAGTCTGTGTTCCTCAGCTTAAGTCCTGAAACTTGGCTCAGAATAAATCTAACTGTGATTTCTCTAAGTTCTAATGCTGTTATTTCACTTTTCAATCAACATTATAAAAGTTGTTTGTCAGAGCCTGGATATGGTGGCTCACACCTGTAATCCCAGCATTTTAGGAAGCTGAGATGGGATGACTTGAGCCCAGGAGTTCAAGACTAGCCTGTGTAACATACGGAGACCCCATGTCTACAAAAAATACACACACACACACACACACACACACACACACACACATTAGCTGGGCATGGTGGTACACCTGTAGTCCCAGTTACTAGGGAGGCTGAGGTGAGAAGATCGTCTGAGCCCGGGAGTTCAAGACTGCAGTGAACCGTGATGGCACCACTCCACTCCAGCCTGGGCAACAGTGAGACCCTGTCTCAAAAAGAAAAAAAAAAAAAGCCAGTGCAGTGGCTCACGCCTGTAATCACTTCAGGAGGCCGAGGCAGGTGGATCATGAGGTCAGGAGATCGAGACCGTCCTGGCTAACACGGTGAAACCCAGTCTCTACTAAAACTACAAAAATTAGCTAGATGTGGTGGCCCGCCCCTGTAGTCCCAGCTACTTGGGAGGCCGAGGCAGGAGAATCGCTCGAACCTGGGAGGCAGAGGTTGCAGTGAGCCGAGATCACATCACTGCATTCCAGTCTGGGCGACAGAGCGAAACTCCATCTAAAAAACAAACAAACAAATTAGCATGGCGTGGTGGTGGGCGCCTGTAATCCCAGTTACTTAGGAGGCTGAGGCAGGAGAATAGCTTGAATCTGGAAGGCAGAGGTTGCAGTGAGCCAAGACCACACCAACACTGCACCATTGCACTCCAGCCTAGACGACAGAGCGAGACTCCGTATCAAAAAAAAAAGAAAGAAAGAAAGAAAAAAGAAAAAAAGTTGTTTGTCAGGAATTCTCGTTGGTTTAGAGATATAACATCATTCAGTGATTGACTATATACTGTTTAACTCTAGGGTGTATGGCATTTTTCTCTTTTCTTGAGAAGGAGTCTCACTCTGTCACCCAGGCTGAAATGCAGTGGTGCGATCTCAGATCACTGCAACCTCTGCCTCCCAGGTTCAAACGATTTTTGTGCCTCAGCCTCCCGAGTAGCTGGGACTACATGCATGCACTACTATGCCCAGCTAATTTTTTTTCTTTTTTTCTTCAAGATGGAGTCTTTCTCTGTCACCCAGGTTAGAGTACAGTGGTGCAGTGTTGGTGTGGTCTTGGCTCACTGCAACCTCTGCCTTCTGGGTTCAAGCTATTCTCCTGCCTCAGCCTCCCGAGTAACTGGAATTACAGGTGCCCACCACCACGCCATGCTAATTTTTGTTTGTTTGTTTGTTTTTTAGATGGAGTTTCGCTCTGTCGCCCAGGCTGGAGTGCAGTGGTGTGATCTTGGCTCACTGCAACCTCCGCCTCCCAGGTTCGAGCGATTCTTCTGCCTCAGCCTCCTAAGTAGCTAGGACTACAGGCGAGGGCCACCACATCTAGCTAATTTTTGTATTTTTAGTAGAGACCGGGTTTCACCATATTGGCCAGTCTGTTCTCAAACTTCTAACCTTGTGATCCACTCATCTCAGCCTCCCGAAGTGCTGGGATTACATGCATGAGCCACCGGACCTGGCCTTTTTTTTTTTCTATTTTTAGTAGAGATGGGGTGTTACCATGTTGACCAGGCTGGTCTCAAACTCCTGACCTCATGATCTGAACTCCTGATCTTCAGCCTCCCAAAGTGCTGGGATTACAGGCGTGAGTCACTGCACACAGCCTAATTTTTGTATTTTTAGTAGAGATGTGGTTTCACCATATTGCCAGGCTGTTCTCGAACTCCTGACCTCGTGATCTACCCGCCTTAGCCTCCCAAAGTGCAAGATTACAGGTGTGAGCCACCATGCCCGGCCTGGGTATATGGCATTTCATGCCTCCTTGGCATTGCTTAATCTAGAGCCCACATTGCAAGTGGTTTCAAGAGATAATTAGTTCAACTAGGAGTGAGATGTGACAGCTATCATATTTTAAGTGCGTCTCTGGGCCTCATAATTTAAAGGGGCTTGCATTTCTCAGATAAAAAGGCTTTTTTTTCCTTCTTCATGACTATAGTTAATAGTGTATTGTATACTTGAAATTTCCTAAGACAGTAGATCTTTTTTTTTTTTTTTTTTTGAGACGGAGTCTCGCTCTGTCGCTCGGGCTGGAGTGCAGTGGCCGGACCTCAGCTCACTGCAAGCTCCGGCTCCCGGGTTTACGCCATTCTCCTGCCTCAGCCTCCCGAGTAGCTGGGACTACAGGCGCCCGCCACCTCGCCCGGCTAGTTTTTTGTATTTTTTAGTAGAGACGGGGTTTCACAGTGTTAGCCAGGATGGTCTCGATCTCCTGACCTCGTGATCCGCCCGTCTCGGCCTCCCAAAGTGCTGGGATTACAGGCTTGAGCCACCGCGCCCGGCCCAGACAGTAGATCTTAAGTGTTGCTGTGGTCTGAATGTTGGTGTCCCCTACCCAGCCTAAATTCAAATGTTAGAACCCATCAAAGGACAAAATTGCAATTAATTTAGTTCAAAATCTCAATTAAAAAAAAAGTCTTAATTGGCTTTATTGCAATTCTAAGATCAGGCAACACTTCATTCCATAAAATAGAGTAAGTATTCAGATGAGCTGAGCAGCAGTTGGCTTTTATAGACAGAGAAGAGCTGAAGAGAACAGAAACAAAGAACAAAGAGTTTCCTGGTCATTTCAAAACTATTTTTCTTGTAAGGTGGGCATCAAGGAGACAGAACAACAGAAAAGTAACTGATTAGTTACTTCAGGCTAATTTTGTTTTACTTTTTCATTATTGTTATTTTTTATTTTTAATAGAGACAGGGTCTCACTGTATAGCTCAGGCTGGTCTGGAACTCCTGGGCTCAACAATCGGCCTCCCAAAGTGCTAGGATTACAGGTGTGAGCCACCGCGCAGGACAAGCCCTTTTTTTTTTTTTTTCTTTTTTGAGCTGGAGTCTCACTCTGTTGCCCAGGCTGGAGTGCAGCAGCACTATCTCAGTTCACTGCAACCACTGCTTCTCTGGTTCAAGCGGTTCTCCTGCTACTGTCTCCTGAGTAGCTGAGATTACAGGACCCTACCACCATGCCTGGCTATTTTTTTTTTATTTTTCGTAGAAACAGGGTTTCACCATATTGGGCAGGCTGGTCTCCAACTCCTGGTCTCTAGTGATCCGCCTGCCTTGGCTCCCAAAGTGCCAGTATTACATGCGTGAGCCACCATGCCCAGCTGGCTAATTCTTTTGTGTAAGGATTAAAGCAGTGGGGAACCTCATTGTCATGACAATTGAAGATCAAAACTGGCATGTTTGGGAAATGGGCTGTTATTTCTCTCCTGATTTCTCAGAAGGCCAGGTAACACTTCAATTTAGGTTGGGTGAAACTTTAGCATGGGTGACGCCAATTTGGTTTTTAGTCTTGTCTGTTGGGGCCTAGTGCTAGAGCCTAGTCCAAAACAATGGCCTTAGTGGGGCATGGTGGCGCATGCCTGTAATCCCAGCTACTAGGGAGGCTGAGGCACAAGAATTGCTTGAACCTGGGAGGCGGAGGCTGCAGTGTGCCAAGATTGCGCTGCTGCACTCCAGCCTGGGGGACAGAGCAAGACTCTATCTCAAAAAAAAAAAAAGAAAAAAAGAAAAAAAAAGAACAAAACAATGGTCTCCTATACTTTTCTTTTTTCATTCCCTTCCCTATGTATCCTCCACAAGAATAATTTTTATTTAACAAACCTAATATACAATGTGATAGTACTGTTTTCTTTTTATTTATTTTTTTTGAGGTCTAGTTCCACTAGTTGCCCAGGTTGGAGTGCAGTGGCGCGATCCTGGCTCACTGGACATCGGCCTCCTGGGTTCCAAGTGATTCTCCTGCCCCAGCCTCCCCCGTAGCTGGGATTACAGGCGAGCGCTACCAAGCCCGACTAATTATTTTTTGGATTTTTAGTAGAGACAGGGTCTCACCATATTGCCCAGGCTGGTCTTGAACTCCTGAGCCCAGGTAATCCTCCCACCTCAGCCTCCCAAAGTGCTGGGATGACAGGTGTGAGCCACCATGCCAAGCCTCAATGTGATAGGTGGGGACTTGGCACCTGGGGGAGAACAAGGAGAGGCACAGGACCCCAGAAACTGTCCTGAGCAGGAGGCTTGTGTCCTTGGGGACGGGACACCAGCCCTGGTGCTGACCTGTCCTTGCCCTGACCTGGGCCTGTCCTGCTGGGCCAGGCAGGGGCTGTGGCAAATGAGCCAGATAAGGTGGCCAGGCCATGAGCCAGGAACAGTGGGAGTCAGGAATGCCGGAAAGTGTGTGCCTGGGTGGGGAAACCCTGGATAGGGCCCATGGGGGATGGAAAGGAGCCAGTGGGGGAGCTGCCCACAGAGACAGGCCTGGGTGGCACTCAAGAGATGTGGGGGTCAGGGCCCCAGACTCATGGCATAAGACAGGCATGGGGTGTTGGGGGTCTGGGTGAGGGTGTTGACAAACTGCCAGGCTGGAGCAGGTGGTGTCTGGAGGGCCCAAGGTGTTATGGGATCAGGAAGTGGGGAACACTGGAGTGTTTATGGGGTGCTAGAATAGCTGTGGGATGCACTGGTCTAAGTTGGGGGTGACAGTGGTTGGGACGTGGGGAGGTTGATTTGGGTAGACACAGGGGATTGTGGGAATGGGGGCTGGGAGGGTCTCAAAAAATGGGGCCCAAGCTCAGGAGCAGGCAAATGAGGATGAGGGAGGGGATACTGAAGGTTAGAATGAAGGCTCTGCCTCCTCTGAGCTTGGAGCCTGGGAAAGGGGCCAGGGTGGGTTTATGATGGTACAGGCAGTGCTGGGGGCTCCCAACAGGCCCCGGGCAAGGAAGAGGCTGCAGAATGCCCACTGTGCCATTACAGAGCAATTACACTGAGACAGCAGTGTTTGCAGCACAGAAAGAGCTTCATGATCACAGGGCACCTAGCAAGGTGGTGGGAGGAGACCCTCAAATCCATCTCCTTGAAGAATTCTGGGCTGGGGTTGTTACCAGTGGAAAGCGTCTGAGTTACTGGTGGTGAATCTGTACAGGTCTGCAGCAACTTCAGTTCTTGCCTCCTCAGAAGAAAGAATTTGACTGAGGGACATAAGGCAGAAAAAGAGATGGAGTTGAGTTTCAGAGGAGGAGTGGAAGTTTATTTTAAAAGTCTTTAGAACATGAAAGAAAGGAAAGTTCACTTGGAAGAGACCTGACTGGGCACCTGAAGGTCAAGAGCCCCGTTTAACTGTGATCCTAGGACTTTATACGCTCGCCTCTTTCTCATGATTCTTCTCTTAGGGTGGGCTGCCCTCATGCTCTGTGCCCTCCTTACCCTTGGGAAGAGAGCATGCACAGTGTATTTAGGAAGTTGTATGCATGCCCATCTGAGGCTTTCTTCCCTTTTCCAGTGGAGTGTCCTGGAAAGGTCATACCTTGCCATTTTGCCTTTTTTTTTTTTTTTTTATGGGGATTTGCTCTTATTGCCCAGGCTGGATTACAATGGCGTGGTGTCAGTTCACTGCAACCTCTACCTCCCGGGTTCAAGTGATTCTCCTGCCTCAGCCTCCTGAGTAGCAGGGAATACAGGTGCGTGCCACCACAACCAGCTAATTTTTGTATTTTTAGTAGAGACGGGGTTTCACCATGTTGGTCAAGCTGTTCTCGAACTCCTGACCTCAGGTGACCCACCCACCTCAGTCTCCCAAAGTGCTGGGATTACAGATATGAGCCGCCATGCCCGGCCTGCCATTTTGTCTCTTAATGCACATGCCCAGGAAGTTGCTTCTCCCTGGTGCCTGCATTCAATTAACACTTTAATGTTAACAGCTGTGGATCATCAGGAGCTTGTCTCACTCTGGCGCTCTGGCATGGACTGCGAATTTTCATTTTTAGAGAGGCAATGTGATAACTGTTGAACCATCACCTGACATTCCTAGTGGGTGAGGGAGAAAAGCCCTCTCCTTCCCTGCTCATGTCTATCTAACTACCTGTAACAGGGTTTTTAAAGGGATCATGGAGGGTGAAGGGCTAGAAAATTGGGGTCATTGATTGGTTGGGGTAAAGGGGATTAAGTTTTTGGGAGGTGGAAACTGCATTCTTTTTTTTTTTTTTTTTTTGAGACGGAGTCTCACTCTGTCACCCATGCTGGAGTGAAATGGCGTGATGTCAGCTCACTGTAACTGCTGCCTCCCGGGTTCAAGTGATTCTCCTGCCTCAGCCTCTCAACCTCCAAGTAGCTGGGACTACAGGCACGTGCCACCACACTCTGCTAATTTTTGTATTTTTAGTAGAGACAGGGTTTCACTATGTTGGCCAGGTGGTTTCGAACTCCTGACCTTGTGATCCGCCGGCCTCAGCCTCCCAAAGCACTGGGATTGTAGGTGTGAGCCACCGCGCCCGGCCAAAACTGCATTCTTTAGTGAGTTCCTGTGGGGTCCTTCCGACAAGCTGGCATCAGCAGTTTCATGGGTGGCTGATGTGACACCTCAGTTCTTATATTCTTGATTTAAAAGAATTTAAACGAGACACACAGCGAAAGAAGTGCAGCATAGAGTAATTTATTGCAAAGGAAAAATTATATTTTGAAAGTTATGTGCAGAATGGACAGTATACCATGAGAGAGAGGATTCAAGGCAGGCTGCTCATAAGGCTGAGCCAGCAGACACTGGCAGTAGGGAGACTCCCTATATGAGAGTCTTACATGATTATCCAAAAGGTGGTGGGAAGAGGTGTTGCTAGTAGGCATGTTCTGGGTGGTCTTCTGGGTGCACATGCGCAGTAGCTGTACATGCTTGTTCATATGGCACATGTCTCATTAGCATATTACATCTCCACGTAGGGCTGTCTTCTACTATTATAATGAGCAAAATATCCGTTTGAGGACACGTAACATCAAAATGCTCATGCTGTCTATGGGGGAAATTCCCTACTGAAGATAGCTTTGCTTGAATGAGCTCAATTACAATGCGAATGCTGAGGCTCACTGTGTTGACTGTACGGGTGCCGTGGTCGCTGAATCCCGAGAACACGGTCACTTCCTTAACTACCTATCCTGCCTCAGTTTCACTGGTGCACAGGACCTGAAAGAATATCTCGAATGGAAAATTTAATGTTTTATAATGTTCAAGCTGTTATCTATAGAGCAGTGAAGGGGAACTATGACCTTGTGACAGGGTCTGTGTGACTCTGGAGCAACAGGCAGCAAACAACTCTGAGCAAGTAGGTCAGAGCAGCTGACCTCATGACCAATGCTGTGTGTGCTACAAGCTGGGCTGATTTCCATGTTGCCCCCTCCCTTCTTCCCTGAGTAATTTTATAAAGTTGATAGGGAAGGTTTCAGTGGGATCTTGGCCAGTCTCATAAAGGAGGCTGTTCTGAGGGGCTGGGAAGGAGGCCTCATGAGAGGAGGAAGGGCTCCCAGGGAAGGGCTTGGGCCAGGGTGCCTGATGCTGGGGTGGAGTGGAGGGCAATATTAGCTTCAGCATGTGCAAAGAAGGCTTGGGGATTCTGAGTGGTTGGGGTGGTATTGTGGGAGGGGGGTCACCTGCAGAGAAGGGGCAACAGGAGGTGGGAGGCCCTGGTAAAGATTCAATTCCCCAAGTGGCCCAGATGCTCTCAAAATGGCTTGCCTCAGGCACTGTCCACCAGCAAAAAAATCTCAGCACTCTCTCTTGCTATTTAATCAGATAAAGCCCCAGGATCTGAAGCCCCAGGTTCAGATCCTGCCTTGCCATTGGCTTGCAGGATCTATGATTTTAGCAAATGGCTTTGCCCCCTGCTTCAATTTCTTTTTCTGCAGAATGTGACAGGAATGTTCTCTACTTCCTGGGGATGTTTAAAACATTAAATAATAATCAGCTCTCCACGTTGTACACTTGAAATATGCCTTTAAAAACCATGCCCATTGGACTTGGGTATTGGTTACGTGGTGTTTCCCTCTAAAATTATTCATGATGGTCAGGTGCAGTGGTGCATGCCTGTAATCCCAGCACTTTGGGAGAGGTCAAGGTGGGAAGATTGCCTGAGCCCAGGAATTTAAGACCAGCAGGGGCAACATAGGGAGACACCATCTCTCTTTTTTTTTTTGAGATGGAGTTTCGCCCTTTCACCCAGGCTGGAGTGCGGTGCCATGATCTCGGCTCACCACAACCTCCGCCTTCCGGTTTCAAGTCATTCACCCACCACAGCGTCTTGAGTAGCTAGGATTGCAGGCGCCCGGGACCACGCCTGGCTAATGTTTGTATTTTTAGTAGAGATGGGGTTTCACCATGTTGGCCAGGTTGGTCTCAAACTCCCGACCTCATGATCTGCTCGCCTGGGCCTCTCAAAGGGTTGGGATTACAGGTGTGAGCCACTGCACCCGGCCTTTTTATTTTTATTTTTTTTGAGACGGTGTTTCCTTCTTATTGCCTAGGCTGGAGTGCAATGGCGTGATCTCAGCTCACTGCAACCTCTGCCTCCTGGGTTCAAGCAATTCTCCTGTCTCAGCCTCCCAAGTAGCTGGGATTACAGGCACATGCCACCACACCTGGATAATTTTTTTTTTTTTTTTTGAGACAGAGTATTGCTCCGTCGCCCAGGCTAGAGTGCAGTGACACGATCTCGGCTCACTGCAAGCTCCACCTCCCAGGTTCACGCCATTCTCTTGTCTCAGTCTCCTGAGTAGCTGGGACTACAGGAGTCCGCCACCACGCCCCGCTAATTTTTTGTATTTTTAGTAGAGACGGGGTTTCATCATATTAGTCAGGCTGGTCTCCAACTCTTGACCTCAGGTGATCTGCCCACCTTGGCCTCCCAAAGCGCCGGGATTGCAGGCATAAGCCACCGCACCCAACCTCTATTTTAAAATAAATAAATGAATCATTGTGGAGCATGTGAGTTTAATGAACTTTTCTGTATATTTCATAACGTTCACAGTGTGCATGGGTTGAAAACGAAAAGAAAGATGCCTGTCAAATAACTAATAAAGACTAACTAGGCTGGGCCTGGTTGCTCATGCCTGTAATCCAAGCAGTTTGGTAGGCCAAGATGGGCGGATTGCTTGAGCCCAGAAGTTTGAGACCAGCCTGGGCAACATGGTAAAACCCTGTCTCTGCCAAAATACAAAAATGAGCTGGGCATGGTGGCATGTGTCTGCAGTCCCAGCTACTCACAGGGCTGAGGTGGGAAGACCACTTGAGCCTTAGAGATCGAGACTGTAGTGAGCCGAGATCATGTCACTGCCACTGCACTCTAGCCTAGGTGACAGAGTTAGATCCTGTCTCAAAAAAAAAAAAAAAAAAAAGACAAAATGTCAAGAGGCTGAATTTCAGCACTTTGGGAGGCTGAGGCAGGAGGAATGTTTGAGCTCAGTAATTCAAGACTAGCCTGGGCAACATTGGGAGACCCCATCTGTACAAAAATTAAAAATTAGCCAGGCATGGTAGTGTATACCTGTGGTCTCAGATGCTAGGGAGGCTGAGGTGGGAGGATTGCTTAAACTTACAAGGTTGAGGCTGCAGTGAGCCGTGACTGTGCCGCACTCCAGCCTGGGCAACAGAGTGAGACCCTGCCTCCAAAAACAAAGGAAAGAAAATAAAGGGTTTTTTTTTCCTTTAAATACAACTAAGGTTTAAGAAAACCAAGTTTCGGCCGGGCGCGGTGGCTCAAGCCTGTAATCCCAGCACTTTGGGAGGCCGAGACGGGCGGATCACGAGGTCAGGAGATCGAGACCATCCTGGCTAACACGGTGAAACCCCGTCTCTACTAAAAAATGCAAAAATACTAGCCGGGCGAGGTGGTGGGCGCCTGTAGTCCCAGCTACTCGGGAGGCTGAGGCAGGAGAATGGTGTAAACCCAGGAGGCGGAGCTTGCAGTGAGCTGAGATCCGGCCACTGCACTCCAGCCTGGGCGACAGAGCGAGACTCCGTCTCAAAAAAAAAAAAAAAAAAAAAAAAAAAGAAAACCAAGTTTATTGTGGAACTATTTATATCAAGTGTTATAAAGATTATCTTTTTTTTTTTTTTTGAGACTGTGTCTTGCTGTCGCCCGGGCTGGAGCGCAGTAGCACGATCTTCACTCACTGCAATCTCTGACTCCCGGGTTCAAGCATTTCTCCCACCTCAGCCTCCCAAGTAGCTGGGACTATAGGCATGCGCCACGATGTCTGGCTATTTGTTTGTAGAGACAGGGTTTTGCCATGTTGCCCAGGCTTGTCTTGAACTCCTGAGCTCAAGCAATCCACCTGTCCTGGCTTCCCAAAGTGCTGGCATTACAAGCGTGAGCCACCATGCCAAGCCTAAATTGTTTTCACATGTTAAAATCACTTAAGTAATTCATCTAACTAATGTTTTATCAGCTTTTGAAACAATTAAATCCTGAAGGTCTTTATGTATAAACAGGAACGTAGAACTTATTTGCACTAGGAGAATCCTTATTCAAGGAGAAGATATCAAAGGACTAAATATGTATTTGTTTTGAAAATTTTTAGTGGTTTTATATCTAACTAGTAATCAGTTTATAGGCAAGATGTTAACTTCCATTCTTAAAGGAGAAACTCAAATCTGATATACTTTTTATATTATGTACTTTTCTTCCACAGTAGGTAATCATTTAATTAATTGATTAATTTGTGAGGCAGAGTCTTGCTCTGTTGCCCGGGCTGGAGGGTAGTAGTGCAATCTCTTCTTACTATAACCTCCACCTCCTGGGTTCAATCAATTCTCCTGCCTCAGCCTCCCGAGTACCTAGGACTACAGGTGCACACCACTACGCCCGGCTCATTTTTTGTATTTTAGTAGAGATGGGGTTTCACCACATTGGCCAGGTTGGTCTCAAACTCCTGACCTCAAGTGATCCACCCACCTCGGCCTGCCAAAGTGCTAAGATTACAGGTGTGAGCCACCATGCCTGGCTCATTTATACTCATTCAGTACATAACTATTGAACTCCATTCATGTACCAGACACTGTTAATTGATGTTACTCACTTTTCCTTTCAGAACTAAAGCCTTATCAGTTGTGTGTTCAGATAGGAAGAAGAGACTTTTTCCACTTCTTCTGTTTTGTACAGTTACTCCCTTCCCAAACTGATAAAGTGTACAATTATAGAAATCTTAAAAACTCATTCTTACTGGTAAATTCATTTTAATGAGGGGGAGAAACTTTAAGCAGTTATTAAAAAGGAACAATGAATACACATACACATACTAAATGTGGCAGATGTTTCCAGGAGAGATTAGCAACAGAAAGGCCACATGATCAAATAAAAATTACAGTTTTGCTGGGATTGTCCCCTCTTGGCCACCCAAGTGTTTGTGGAAGAAAGTCTGGAGTTGTTTCCAAGCATCCACCTGAGCCATGGCATGAGCCCTGGGCTCCCCTCCGAAGATAACAGGACTGCCCACCAAGACATGCAGGGAAGCCCGGCACAGCGGGAAGTAAGGAGGCTCAATATAGTGTCCCGCCCCTGCATAACAGATGATCTGAGGCTTTCTCCTCCCATGGGCCTGCAAGCGTTTACAGGCCTCATTAGCATAGAACTCACTCTTCCAGTTGTGGTCATCCTGACCTACCAGGAACAGGAAAGTGCTCTCTGCCCTTTCCACAGGAATGAAGCTCTTCTGGTCAGGTCCTTCCAAAGGGCTGTTCAGGATATCCACAATGTCTGCATAGCCATCTTTGGTCACCTTGATGCGATTTCTGTTGACGCCCACAGGGGGCAGGCTCTCACCCTTGTAGTGTAAGGTTCCCCCAACATTGGCCACAGAGCCGTTGATGATGACAGCGGCTGTGATGCCCTTCAGGAAAGAGGCCATGGAAAGGCAGAGCTCACCCCCTTTGGAAATTCCAAGCAGCCCAACTCCTGGACCTTTCACCTGAGAAAGGCACAAGGAAAAAGAAGAATGACTCCACAAACAGTGGAATACGGTGAGTTGTGCCCACCCTGGAAGTTACTTGAACCTGAGTCTGAATCTGGGTTCTACCATTTACCCAGATTTGCAACTTTGGGAATTTACCTCCCCTCTATCTCTTCCTTTCCACAATTTCTCCATCACCACTCTTGGTGATAACCATGTGGAAGATCAATCAACTACTCTGGTTTCTCAGTTCCTTAATCTCCTATCTCCCATGATCTCTTTCTCTCTCCCACCTGAGCCACCCATTCCCACTGTCATAACTAAACTGAGTCATCATCAACAAGAACATCATTTCATGGCTGCGCGTGGTGGCTCACGCCTGTAATCCCAACACTTTGGGAGGCTGAGGCGGGTGGATCACTTGAGGTCAGGAGTTTGAGACCAGCCTGGCCAATATGGCGAAACCCCATCTCTACTACAAATACAAAAATTAGCCAGGCAGTAGTGGCATGCACCTGTAGTCCCAGCTACTCGGGAGGCTGAGGCAGGAGCATCGATTGAACCCAGGAGGTGCAGGTTGCAGTAAAGCCTAGATCATGCCATTGCACTCCAGCCTAGTTGACACAGCAAGACTCCATCTCAAAAAAAAAAAAAACAAAAAGAAAGAAAAAACATACTGGAATTTAAAATTGTATAATACCAACTATGAGTATATTTACTAGCAGAAAATACAGTAATACAGAATTGCATAGAAACTATCTTTAAGAGGCCAAGTGTGGTGGCTCACGCCTGTAATTCCAGCACTCTGGGAGGCCGAGGTGGGCAGATCACTTGAGGTCAGGAGTTTGAGACCAGCCTGGCCAACATGGCAAAACCCCATCTCTACTAAAAAAAAAAAAAAATACAAAAATTAGGCCAGGCATAGTGGCTCATGCCTGTAAACCAGCACTTTGGGAGGCCAAGGCGGGTGGATCATTTGAAGTCAGGAGTTCAAGACCAGCCTGACCAATATTGTGAAACCCCACTTCTACTAAAAACACAAAAATTAGCCAAGCATGGTGGCAGGTGCCTGTAACCCCAGCTACTCGGGAAGCTGAGGCACAAGAATCACTTGAACTTGGGATGTGGAGGTTGCAGTAAGCCAAGATCACAACACTGGACTCCAGCCTGGCAACAGAGTGAGACTCTATCTCAAAAAAAAAAAATAAAGACACTGTAAGAAGTGACTAAAAAAGGTAGTGTGTGTTGGGGTAGGGAATGGCTGTCATGAATGAGCCAACTTCTGTGAACACGCAGACCATTCAAGAAGAGACCTGATACATCATAGCCCATAAATCTGAGAGAAGAACTAACCTCAGGATGACTGAGCAAGTAGTTCACGGCTTCTTCAAAGTACTCCAGATGGAGGATGTCCATGGTCTTGGGGAGGTCTTCATAGTTATAATAAGCCAGAGCCATCACAGCAAAACCCTTCCCAGCCAGCAGACTAGCCCGATACTCCAGCAGGCCACCTCCAGTTCCGAGTATGTCCACAATCCCAGGAAAGGGCCCAGGTTCTTGGGAAGAAACAAAGCAAAACGCAAAGCTAAGCTATTCCTGAAACAGCTGGATGGTTTCTTATCAAGTTAAACACACACTTACCATACATGTGACCCAGCAATCCCACTCCTAGGTATCTTCCCACGAGAAATGAAAACCTGTGTTCATCCAGAAACTTCTGGCAAGTGTTGATAATGACTTTACTCATTATAACCAAAGACTGGAAACAACCCATATGTCCTTTGACTGGTGAATGAATCCATTTAATGGAGCACCACCAAGAAACAGCAAGAAAGACCGCTACCTACAAGAGCACAAATGCCTCTCCAGTGCACTCAACAGAATGCACTTATTCAACAGAGACAGACTCAAAAGGGTACTCATTCCAAATGACTCTACCTACTGAATATTTTTACCATTTACATTAAAGGTTTGTATTTCACACAAGAAAAATAAGTAATGCAGGCTGGGTACAGTGGCTCACTCCTGTAATCCCAGCCCTTTGGGAGGCTGAGACGGGTGGATCACCTGAGATCAGGAATTCGAGACCAGCCTGGCCAACATGGTGAAACCCCATCTCTACTAGAAATGCAAAAATTAACCTGGTGTGGTGGCGGGCACCTGTAATCCCAGCTACTCGGGAGGCTGAGGGAGGAGAATCGCTTGAACCCGGGAGGCAGAGGTTGCAGTGAGCTAAGATTGCACCACTGCACTCCAGCCTGGGGGAAAGAGCGAGATGCTGTCTCAAGAGAAAAAAAAAAAAAGAATGTAAACACCTTATGGGCAACACTTCAAGAAACAGTTCAGTGCTGATACCCTCAAACCACCAAAGTCCCACAGACCCCTGTGCCCCTTCCTCACTTTCCAGTATCCTGGACTTTCTGTGTATCACTCCCTTTGATTTTATAGTATTACCACTTAGATATGTACCTTAAACAATATTTTATTTTGCCTATTTTTTGAATTGTATCTAAATGGAATGATACTGAATGTGTTCTCCTAGGGTTTGACTGTTTCACTCAACAGTGGTTTGGAGATTCATCCATGTTCTTTTTTTCCTTCTTTTATTTTGAATATCTTGATAGATGTTGATTCTTATAGCTGTAGTTCAGTTTTACCGCTCGAAATATACCTCACTTTATTAATCTGTTCTATTGTTGATGGACATTTGGGCTGTTTCCAGTTGGCTTTGCTCTTTGCTTTTTTAAATTAACCCAGACTGCTCATCTGCAATGGCTTTCCTCTTATAAGGAATATGCCTCCTGGTGCACATGTACCAGTAGAATAAGATATTTAACTGTATAAGTTCAGACAAATTGTTTCCCAGAGTAGATGAACATGTTGACTCCTTCTAGCAGTGAGTGTCATTTCCTCCACACACTGGTCAGCAATTGATAATGCTGGCTTCTAAAAGTCAGCCACCTCCGAGGGTGTGAAATGTCCTCTGTTGTTTTATTTTGCATTTATTAATAACGATAAACATCATTTCATTTTTACATTGGCTGATTGCTCTTTATGTAATATAAAAGTATCCAGTAACCTCAAATTTCCACTGGACAGTAAGAGGCCTTCCTATTGTAAATGCTAATTTACATAAACCTGAACATACCGTGGGAGTTGAAAGAAAAGTTGCAAAAATGAGAAACTTTTAAAAGAGCATTTGTGGGACCCATGCCCCTAGGATCCCGAGAAACCCCAGTGCCCCAGCAGCCATGAGCACAGCCCATGCGTGTGCTGATGGACAGGGACCCCGTGCTGGCAACTTCCAGACGGCCTCCTGCGGGGCTTCAGCCGCCCCTCCTCAGGGAGCTGCCTGTGACACTGCAGCAGCGCCGCAGCTTCCTGGCCTGGAAGCAGTACCGCACCCTGCTGCCGGACCTGGTGGATAAAGTGGCCCATGGGTGTGAAGCCCTAGGCTTTTCCTTAGACGTGGAGCCCAATGCCGGAGGGCCTTGCGAGAGATGAAGCACATGCAAAACACAGAGGTCTACATACTGCACCAGCCCCTGCCGAAGTACGACCACTGTGTGCGTGAGAAGCACCTGGGTTAGAGCGGCACCTGGAGCCCCAGCTTGTGGAGCAAATAATCCTGACAATGGACAAGACCGTGGTCTTTGCGGACTTGCTCACTGATGACAAGGATACCATTCGAGGCCGAGAGGAGAGGCCACAATCAGTACCTGGTCCTACCCTTCACAAGGAGGCGGCTGCCCTCCTGGAGTGACAACAGGAGGGAGATCATAGACAGCCAGCGGGGAGCTAGGCAGCAGCCCTGCAGGGGGCAGCATCTGCAGCTGGAGCAAGGGCAGGCAGGCAGGCACCGTAACCTCCGTGCCCTCACAGGCCCAGCCACCTGGCACCTCCTGGCTGCCATGGAAATATAGTGAGAAAACCAGTCGGAATTCTTTTTATTTAAAAAAAAAAAAAAAAAAAGTGGCTTCCTGGTCAATACATAAGAACATTAAAAAATTCAAACTACCCTTTTTTTTGGTGGTGGTTGTGGTTGTTGTTTTTTTTTTTTACATGGAGTTTCACTCTTTCTTGTCCCCCAGGCTGGAGTACAGTGGTGTGATCTCGGCTCACTGCAACCTCTGCCTCCCGGGTTCCAGCGATTCTCCTGCCTCAGTCTCCTGGCTGGCTGGGACTACAGGCGTGCACCACCACGGCTGGCTAATTTTTGTATTTTTAGTAGAGACAGGGTTTTCACCACGTTGGCCAGGCTGGTCTTGAACTCCTGACCTCAGGTGATCCGCCTGCCTCAGCGTCCTGAGTAGCTGGGACTACAGGCTCCCGCTACCACGGATTACAGGCGTTAGCCACCGGGAACGGCCTGGTTTTTTTTGTTTTGTTTTCTTGTTTTTAATATTATAAGTGTCTTTTCCCTTTCCTTACAATTTTTTTTTTTTTTTTTTTTGAGGCGGAGTCTCCCTCTGCCGCCCAGGCTGGAGTACAGTGGTGCGATCTCGGCTCACTGCAATCTCCGCCTCCAGGGTTCAAGTCACTCTCCTGCCTCAGCCTCCTGAGTAGCTGGGACTACAGGCTCCCGCTACCACGCCCGGCTAATTTTTTGTATTTTTAGTAGAGACGGGGTTTCACCGTGGTAGCCAGGATGGCCTCCATCTCCTGATCTCGTGACCCGCCCACCTCGGCCTCCCAAAGTGCTGGGATTACAGGCCTGAGCCATCGCGCCCCGCCCTTACAATGTCTTTTAACTGAACACTAGGTTGAGGGACTTCTCAGTTTTGGAGCGGCAGAGGCACATCCCCAACCAGCTTTCCATTCCATTCCTGTCTCCTCACACTAACTTTCGGAATGTTGGAAGCTACATCCTTTCTCCGTGTGAAAAGGGCAGGCACGAAAAAATAAAAAACAAAAAAGTAAGTGTAACTCCCCTCAGAGCGGGTGCGGTGGCTCACCCTGTAATCCCAGCTCTTAGGGAGGCAGAGGTGGCAGGATAGCTTGAGACCAGGAGTTCGAGACCTGCCTGGGCAATATAGCCCGGCCGGGGGTGGGGGGGGTGGGGGGAGAGACACACACAAAGTGAAAAGAGCAGCGGGGAGGCGGGGGGGCGAAACACACACACACAAAGTGAAAAGCACAGGAAAAGAGTTGGGCAGACGGGGACAATTAGCAGAGGAGACTCACCTGGCGGTAGGAAAAGAGTCCCGTGCACCCGGCCCGCGCGCACCGGCTGGCGCCGCACCCCCGGTGGGAGGAAGTCCCGCTCCTGCCGCGCCCGGCACAGTAGCCGCCCGGACTCGGGGTCGTGGCCATCCAGCACCTCTAGCTCCACGGCCAAGGGCGTTCGCACGTCGCGCTTCACCAGCCGCAGCAAGGGTTTCTCGGGCTCCAAGGCCCAGAACAGCCCCATGGGCTCAAGCCCCGCGAAGCTGCCGCCCAGCGCGGGCGCGCGCTCCAGGTCCAACTCGCCGCGGGCATCGGCGCGGTAGCGCGCGTGGGCCTGGAAAAGCGCGCCCTTCTCGTCTCGCAGGGACGCGCGCAGCGTGACCGGCTGCTCCGGAGCTAGGCCGCGCACGGCGATTCGCACCGGCTTGTCCCAGCAGCAGCGGTCGGCGGGCTCCAGGATCAGCGTTGCTGCCATCCGAGCAGGAACCCTAATGATTCGGCCAACCTGCTTCATCTGTGGAGACCCCAGCAACTGCACCCAACTCTTCAGGCTCCATGGGTACAGCCGGGACGCTCGAAGGACAGCAGGAGATGAGGCCATTTTGAATTCAGACCTGGGAACAACTGAACGGAGGTGGGAGAAAGAAGCTTGTTAGAGATTCTCTAAGGCTACCGTCGCAGGCTAAGCGCCCACTAGGGCAGCGCAGTCTGTTAATCTCAGCTGGGAAGGCCAGAGTCCAGCCTATCAGCCCGACCAAATATAGACACACTTGAACTTGCTTAAAGTCTGCTGTGTTGAAACCTCCACTTTATGTTGGAAAGCAACTTCCTAGTTTTGCTTTTCAGAAGCTTGCTGGCCCGCAGAATGGGCAGTCTCGAGGCGCCAAACTCCTGATGGCGAAGAGGTATGCAGGACTGAAGTTGGTTTTGATCACTTTGTTGAATAATTCACACTCATTACTAATCATAGAGCTTTTCTGTCAAAATCTGCACCATGGTGTTTGGCTTGTGTGTTCTCTGTATATGCCTATCCTCCACATCAATCCCACATCGAAGGGTGCTGGCTTCTTCCTGTGTGACATCTGAGCTTCATTCCTTACAGGTGTAAAAATAGTCAAATGAGGTAACAGTTATTTCTCGAACTCCTGACTTTGTGATCCGCCCGCCTCAGCCTCCCAAAGTGCTGGGATTTTCAGGCGTGAGCCACCGCGTCCGGTCAGTAGTTATTATCTTCTTAAACTGGTTTCTCATTTTTGTTCCAGTCAGTCTTAACTGCTTTTTTAAACAGACAGGGTCAGCCGGGCGCGGTGGCTCAGGCCTGTAATCCCAGCACTTTGTCAGGCCAAGGCGGGCGGATCACGGGGTCAGGAGATCGAGACTATCCTTGCTAACACGGTGAAACCCTGTCTCTACTAAAAATACAAAAAAGTAGCTGGGCGTGGTGGCGGGCGCCTGTAGTCCCAGCTACTCGGGAGGCTGAGGCAGGAGAATGGCGTGAACCCGGGAGGCGGAGCTTGCAGTGAGTCGAGATCACGCCACTGCACTCCAACCTGGGTGACAGAGCGAGACTACGTCTCCAAAAAAAAAAAAAAAAAAAAGAGTCTCACTACTTTGCCAGCCTGCCTGGAGTACAGCAGTGGTTTGCCATCACTGCACACTTACAAGCCTCAAACTCCTGGGCTCAAGCCATCTTCCTGCCTCAGCCTGTCAAACACCTGAAGGGACTACCGGAGCTCCCCATGCATCAGGCTTTTTTCTACTTTTTCATAAGCTATTGGTTTCAACCAGTTTTTTTTTTTCCATCAAACTTAAGCTTTAGACCCCTCCTAAGCCCTTGTACCTGATTTTATAATTTCCTATCTTTGTAATTAGAGAAACCTATAAATGCATAAGCTTCAAACCCACAAAACCTGTGTTTGCCTCTGCTTCTAATACAGTTGTCTTCAAGGTAAGCCTTTTATATCTTGTTCCAAATGCTCATGTGCCATGTCATTAATCATACAATTCCCTGTTTGTTCCAATTACCTTTATATAGGTTCTGTGGCCCACGTCAAGTATATTCTGTGCACAGAAGTCTCAGGAACTAAAGAAGGTAAATGATAGTGTGTCTGGAATTGGTTCCTTCGGGTGGGTTCTTGGTCTCGCTGACTTCAAGAATGAAGTTGCAAACCCTTGCAGTGAATGTTACAGTTCTTAAAGATGGTGTGTCCAGAGCTTGTTCCTTCTGATGTTCGAATGTGTCCAGAGTTTCTTCCTTCTGGTGGGTTCGTGGTCTTGCTGACTTCAGGAGTAAAGCCACACACCTTCACAGTGAGCTCATAAAGGCGGGGCACTCCAGAATTATTTATTCCTCCCTGTGGGTTCCTAGTCTCGCTGGCTTCAGGAGTGAAGCTGCAGACCCCCTCCCCTCCCCGCAGCAAGGAAGAAAAACTCACGCTGCTTGAGGCTGCTAGCTGGGCAAACCAATGGTGGAGACGGGCAAACTTTTATTCCCTTATTTGGCCCCTCCCACATCCTGCTGATTGGCCCATTTTCCAGAGTGCTGACTGGTCTGTTTTACAGAGTTCTTTTTTTTTTTTTTTTTTGAGACGGAGTTTCGCTCTGCCACCCAGGCTGGAGTGCAGTGGCCGGATCTCAGCTCACTGCAAGCTCCGCCTCCCGAGTTCATGCCATTCTCCTGCCTCAGCCTCCCGAGTAGCTGGGACTATAGGTGCCCGCCACGTCGCCCGGCTAGTTTTTTGTATTTTTAGTAGAGACAGGGTTTCACCATGTTAGCCAGGATGGTCTCGATCTCCTGACCTCGTGATCCGCCCGTCTCGGCCTCCCAAAGTGCTGGGATTACAGGCTTGAGCCACCGCGCCCGGCCTGTTTTACAGAGTTCTTATTGGTCCATTTTACAGAGTGCTGATTGGTCCGTTTTTTATCAAGTGCTGATTGGTGTGTTTAAAAACCTTTAGCTAGACACAGAGTGCTGATTGGTGCATTTACAATCCTTTAGCTAGACAGAGAAGTTCTCCAAGTCCTCACCTAACCCAGAAGCCCAAGGGGCTTCACCTGTCAATAGTAACTAATTGATAATACTTACAAGAACCCTATTAGTAAATTAAGGCCCAGATAATTTAACTAATTTTCTGAAGATCACACAGCTAGAAAGTGGAAATTGGGCAAGGTGGCTCATGCCTGCAATCCCAGTTTACTTGGAGGCTGAGGTGGCAGGATTGCTTAAGGCCAGGAGTGTGAGACCAACCTGGACAACATAGCAAGACCCTGTCTCTAAAAAGCAAAAGGGGCCGGGCGGGGTGTCTCACACCTGTAAACCCAGCACTTTGGGAGGCCGAGGCAAGCGGATCATGAGGTCAGGAGATCAACATCATTTTGGCTAACACAGTGAAACCCTACTGAAAAAAAAAGAAATACAAAAAATTAGCCAGGCATGGTGGCAGGCACCTGTAGTCCCAGCTACTTGGGAGGCTAAGGCAGGAGAACGGCGTGAACCCGGGAGGCAGAGCTTGCAGTGAGCCGAGATCGCACCAATGAACTCCAGCCTGGGCGACAGAGCAAGACTCTGTCTCAAGAAAAAAAAAGAAAGAAAGAAAGTAAAAAGAAAAACGGAGAGGGTTCATACCTTTGAAATCTGATTCTCAAGCCTGGGCTCTGAACAACTATGCTTTAACTGTCTCTCATAGGTTGGAAAAGAAACTCATATATTGGTGGATGTATAAACTGGTATGACCTTTTCATGGCAATCTATGCAAAAATATTTAAAAGATCCATTCTCTCTGACTCACAGTTCCACATCTAGGAATTTCTTTTAAGTAAACCTTCATGAATGTGTGTAAATATTTGGCTACAAGGATTACAAGGATGCTTATCATATCATTTTAATAGAGAAAAATTAGAAACAAGTTAGTAATATGAATTTGGTTTAACCAGTTTAATTGTGATTCATAAAGGAAAGCAGTGTAGCCGTTTAAAGTTATATAGCAGAAGAATATATGATGAGCATTTTTCCATGAAACTGATGAAAAAAGGTTAGAGAACAGTATATACTTTTTGCCAAGATATTAGCATATTTTTTAAAAAGACTAGTCAAACACTACCCCAGTAGCTGGGTGCAGTGGTGCATGCCTGTAGTTCCAGCTGTTAGGAGGGAGGCCTAGGCAGGAGATTGCTTGAGCCCAGGAGGAGTTCGATACCAGCTTGGGCAACAGAGCAACACCTCATCTCTTAAAAAAAAAAGCAGAATAGATAAGACATGAAAATCAAGGAACACACACATCTAACTACTTCAAACTGTTGTTTCTTGAGCCTTGCAGTTTTATGCATAGTATTTGTTTGTTTGTTTGTTTAAGACGGGTATCTGTGTTATCCAGGCTGGAGTGCAGTGGTGCAATCATAGCTCACTACAGCCTCAACCTCCCAGGCTTAGGCAGTCCTCCCACCTCAGCCTCCCGAGTACCTGGGACCACAGGCATGCACCACCACACCTGGCTAATTTTTAGATTGTTTGTACAGACGGAGTCTCCCTATGTTGCCTAGTCTCAAACTCCTGGGCTTAAGCAATCCTCTCACCTTGGCCTCCCTGAGTGTTGGGATTATAGGCGTGAGCCACCGCACACTCAGCCATGTTTCTTTTTTTAATTCTTTTTTTTTTCTTCAAGACAGAGTCTTGCTCTGTCGCCCAGGCTGGAGTACAGTGGTCTGATCTCAGCTCACTACAACCTCTGGCTCCCGGGTTCCAGCTATTCTCCTGCCTCATCCTCTTGAGTAGCTGGGATTATAGTCACGCACCACCATGGCCAGTGATTTTTGTATTTTTAGTAGAGTCGAGGTTTCACCATGGCGGCGCATCACTTGAGGTTAGGAGTTCAAGAACAGCCTGGCCAAGGTGGTGAAACCCCATCTCTACTAAAAGTACAAAAATTAGTGGGGTGTAGTGGTGTGACCTGTAATGGGAGGCTGAGACAGGAGAATTGCTTGAAACTGGGAGGCAGAGGTTGCAGTGAGCTGAGATCACACCACTGCACTCCAGCCTGGGCAACAAAGTGAGACTCTATCTCAAAAAAAAAAAAAAAAAAAAGACAAAAAAATCCATGAAACCACCATAAATAAGATGCAATTTCACAAAGCTCAGTTTACAAAGAAGGAAATTTAATAAATAGTTGAAGATACCCCCAACTGAATCCACAAGTTCTCTGAGTAGACTCATGGAATTCTAAAGAGGTGGTTGCCTGGATACTGATAGAAACAGCTTTGGAACCTAAGAAACCAAGGAAGGCTTAAGATGCAGAACCTTGCTTCTCTCTGAGGACGGCCTCGTAGGAGGCCATTTGGAAAGTAATTTTGAAACACTGCTCGTTTGCCAGTGTCTGAAAGGTGCTGGATGGTGTCAGCTGGAAGATGAGAGGCAACCTGAGGTAGCTGAAAAAACTCTGGATTAGGTATGAAAAGGGTCAGTGTTACTTCAGATACTAACCAGTATGGTGATCTTAATTTTGTCTCTTCTCTCTGGGCCCCAGTTTTGGGATTTATAAAATCAGGACATTAGGTATGGTGCAGTGGCCCATGCCTGTATTCTCAGCATTTTGGGAGGCCAATGTGGGAGGATCGTTTGAGTCCAGGAGTTCAAGACCAGCCTGAGCAACAGAGTGAGACTCTATCTCTACAAAAAAAACAAAAAAAATTAACCAAGAGTGGTGCTATGTGCCTATAATCCCAGCTATGTGGGAGGATCGCTTGATCCCAGGAGATCAAGGCTGCATTGAGCCCTGATTGTGCCACTGTACCCCCTGCCTCAAAAAAAAAAAAAAAAAAAAAAAAAAAATCAAGGCATTAGACCAGGTCATCTTTACAGCAGAGCTTCCAGAGCAATCTCTACAGACAGCCGTATAGATGTGTGAGTGCATGGTGAGAAATTAGAAAGTAGAGGGGAAAATGAGGGGAACTTTTTGAGGGCAAAAAGGGATTAAGGGGGATTTGAAACAAGCCAGGTTAAGCAGCTATTCCCTAATCCCACTCTCTCCACTAACCAGGCTTCCTTCATACACCCCACTGACACCCTTTGGGCTGTGCTTTCTTTAAATGTAATGTGTATTAAATCTGAGAGCTTGTGAAAATGCAGATTTCTAGGTCTCACTTGCAGCCTACTGAATCAACATTCTGGGAGCAGGACACAAGCGTCTGATGCAAAAGGTTCTTTACGGATATCTATTCCAGGCGCAGTCCCAGCATTTCAGGAGGCCAAGGCAGGAAGATCGCTTGAGTCCAGGAGTTTGAAACCAGCCTGGACAACATAGTAAGACCCTGTCTCTACAAAAAAAAAAAAAAGTTTTAAAACATTAGCCAGGCATGGTGGTGGGCACCTGTTGTCCCAGCTACTGGGGACGCTGAGGCAGGAGGATTGCTTGAGCCTGGGAGGCAAGGCTACAGTGAACCATGATTGTGCCACCGCACTCCAGCTTGGGTGACAGAGTGAGGCCCTGTCTCAAAAACAAATAAATAAACAAAAAACTATATCTAACAAACGCCACCCCAGAAGCTGACTGCACACTCTTGGACTCCACCTCAGAACTTTAGAATCAAAATCTGTTGGTAGAGATGAAACTATTTTTTTTTTTAAAGCTTTCAGAAGATACTGATACTAAGGCTTATTTCTTTTTAGTCTTTTCTTTCAAGGCAGTTTCCTCTATTTTAATAACAAGGAAGAATGCAAGGTATTACTCCTTTTAGCACACATTACTCAACCTACTTTGACCACTTGTATGGGATAAAGGTATCAGACCAGAAGGTGAGGGTAAGGGACTGATAAGCAAACAGAAAAGTAGAACGAAATTTAGAATCTCTGAGATACTACCCATTTGAGTTGAGTTCTGCATTCATAAAATATTAGAGGCAGGAGAGGAATTTAGTCCAACTCCTACGTTTTCCAGTTGGGGATCTAGGAAGTTCATCAGGTTTTAACTAGAGGCATGTGGCCTAACCCTTCCAACCCCATTCCTACCCTTCTAGCCCAAGTGCCTAGAAATGCAGATAATGCTGGTGGGTTGCTTATTCCAGGGCCTGGTCTCCAGTTATGCCAGGGTTGACTTATTCAATTTTTTATGCTGTCTGTGTACAAAAGGACCCAGGACCAGGCACTCTGCTTTTGGTTCTAGAGGGCTATTTATTGGGAGTGGGGTGCTGCCTCATAATGCTGGTCACGTAATGTGTAAGTTTAGATAATAAGGAGCCTCCAAACTCCATTAATAAGTCCTTTCTTCCTTCTCTAAGCACCCTCTCTTTTCATTGCTGAGTGCCCCATACCCCTAAATTCTTCCTGAAGCGCCCAGTGCATCTAACTGTGGGACCCAGAGACTTGCCTTCTAAGGACAACAGTTCATCCTCTAAACTGATACTAACAATTCCTCACACATATATTTTAGTTTGCAAAGAACTTTCATATGTGTTTCTAATTTTGAGCTTCATATCAATCAACACTAAATTAGAACAGGTATCAGACTCAATTTTCAGATGGGCAAACTACAGATATTAAATTATTTGCCCGAGGTAACATGACTGGGAAGTGCAAAATTTGGCCTTACACCTGTCCCGTGACTCAAAGACAGACAAAGACAAGCCAGAACAAGCCTCTTTTGATCAGACCTTGTAACATTTTGTTCTGTCCCCATTCCTTTTCAAAACAGACCTATCATGTGTTCACTTCCTTCTTAATAAGCCATCATATCAGATGATAATAACTATTCCTTAAGGTTTTTTTGCTTTGTTTTGTTTTGTTTTTTTGAGATAAAGTTTTGCTCTTATCGCCCAGGCTGGAGTGCAGGGGTGCGATCTTGGCTCACTGCAACCTCCATCTCCCGGGTTCAAACGATTCTACCTCAGCCTCCTGAGTAGCTGGGATTACGGGCGCCTGCCACCACACCCGGCTAATTTTTTGTATTTTTAGTAGAGATGGTTTTCGCCATGTTGGCCATGCTAGTCTTGAACTCCTGACCTCAGGTGATCTGCCCACCTCAGCCTCCCAAAGTGTTGGGTTTACAGGCATGAGCCACCACCCCCAGCCTCCTTAAGAATTTATAATAATTGATAATGGTAATATTGTATTTTTTCTGGGATGTTTGCATTGTAACTAAAGATTTTTTGGCCGGGCGCGGTGGCTCAAGCCTGTAATCCCAGCGCTTTGGGAGGCCGAGACGGGCGGATCACGAGGTCAGAAGATCGAGACCATCCTGGCTAACATGGTGAAACCCCGTCTCTACTAAAAAATACAAAAAACTAGCCGGGTGAGGTGGCGGGCGCCTGTAGTCCCAGCTACTCGGGAGGCTGAGGCAGGAGAATGGCGTAAACCCGGGAGGCGGAGCTTGCAGTGAGCTGAGATTCGGCCACTGCACTCCAGCCCGGGCGACAGAGCGAGACTCCGTCTCAAAAAAAAAAAAAAAAAAAAAAAAAAGATTTTTTGTGTCACAGGCTAAAGGGCATTTATCTGGGGACGTCCTAAATCACTCCTTTTTTTTTTTGAGATGGAGTTTCACTCTTGTTACCCAGGCTGGAGTGCAGTGGCACGATCTCGGCTCACTACAACCTCTGCCTGTCAGGTTCAAGCAACTCTCCTGCCTCAGCCTCCCAAGTAGCTAGGATTATAGGCATGTGCCACCATGCCTGGCTAATTTTGTATTTTTAGTAGAGATGGGGTTTCACCATGTTGATCAGGCTGGCTGGTCTCGAACTCCTGACCTTGGGTGATCTGCCCGCCTTAGCCTCCCAAAGTGCTGGGATTACAGGCCTGAGCCACCGCACCTAGCCAGTCACTCCTTGTAGGTAGTCATCTGGGGATTAAACCAGTCCTCATCCCATTTTTCAAGTGTTTAGGATCAAATTGCCCCCTGCCTTAGAAGCAAAATGTGGACACACTGATGTGTTAGGAATGTAAAATGTTTTAGAAGAATATGCAAAGCAGGAGAATATTAATGTTGTTTTCATTTGACTATTCATATTCAACCAGTGAGGAACTCCTCTCTTAACAAGAATCTTATAAGACAGGTCTGGTGTTGACAAAATCTCTCACTTTTTTTTTTTTTTAACTAAGAATATCCTTATTTCTCCTTCATGTTTGAAGGCTGTTTTTGCTGAATATAATATTCTAGATTGGAAGTTTTTTTCCTTCAGCACTTTGTCACCCCAGTCTCTCGTGGCCTGTAAAGTTTCTGCTGAGAAGTCTGCTACCAGCCATATTGGAGCTCCTTTATGATGTTACTAAAATGTCCTTCTTTTCTCTGGCTGCTTTTAGGATCCTTTTTTAGCATTGACCTTTGAGAGTTTGATTATTATGTGCCTTGAGGTAGTCTTATTAAGGCTGACTTGGCTTGGTGTTTTATGACCTTCTTATACCTGAATATTCATATCTTTCTCTAGTTTTAGAAAGTTCTCTGTTACTATTTCTTTAAATAAACTTTTTACATTGATCTCTCCCTCTAAAGACCGGTAACTTCAACTTGCCCTTCTGAGGCTGTTTTCTAGTTCTTGTAGGCATGCTGTCTTTTTTATTCTTTTTTTCCTTTTACTCCTCGGACTGGGTATTTCCTTTTTTATTTTGTATTTATTTATTATTTTTTTTGAGATGGAATTTCACTCTTGTCGCCCAGGTTGGAGTGCAGTGGCATGATCTCGGCTCACTGCAACCTCCCCCTCCTGGCTTCAAGCAGTTCTCCTGCCTCAGCCTCCTGGGTAGCTGGGACTACAGGCGCCCGCCACCACACCTGGCTAATTTTTTGTATTATTTACTACAGACGGGGTTTCACCGTGTTAGTCAGGATGGTCTCCATCTCCTGACCTGGTGATCTGCCCGTCTCGGCCTCCCAAAGTGCTGGGATTACAGACCTGAGCCACTGCACCCGGCCGGAACACAGACAATTTTTAGGGCAGTGAAACTATTCTATATGATACTATAATGGTGGATACATGTCATTATACATTTGTCCAAAACTATAGATGTAGAACGATCACCAAGAGTGAACCCTAAAGCAAACTAGAGATTTGGGGTGATAATGATATGTCAGTGAAGGTTAATCAGTTGTAACAGGTGGACCATTCTGGTGGGGGATGTTGATAGTGGAGCTGAGGGAACTATGCATGTCTTGGGGGGCACAGAGAGTATATGGGAAATCTCTACCTTCTGCTCAATTTTGCTATGAACCTAAAACTGCTTTAAAATATAAGACGTAAGAAAAAAATAAGTAAACCACCCAGATAGCTCAGTTGGTAGAGCATTGGACTTAATCTGAGGGTCCGGGGTTCATGTCCCTGTTCCTTAATTTTTTAAAAAAACTTTTAAATTAAATTAAACACAAAAAAGAAAAGTAAACTTATTGGATGGAAAATCAAGAGTAGGTCTGGCTTAACATTTGATTGATCCAATGGCTAAATGATGACACCAGGAATCTTTCTGTCTTCTCAGTCATTAATAACATCAAAAGGTGCCTGTCAGCTAATTGTGGCCTCATCCTTTTTTGCTCATATTAAGTAGGAGGGAGAAGATTCAGATTTCTAAGAAAGGTCTAAGTCACATATTTTCTCCTGTCATGGAATGTTGAAATTGGCTTAAACCAAATGGAGATTGCCACCATTGCCCCTGGGATCAGGGTGGAGTTAGCATTCTCTGGAACCCACAGCTGCAGGGGGAGGGGCAATAAAATCAGGAATTCTCCTAAAAGAGAGAAGTGTAATATATGCTGAGCAGGTACCTGACAATATGAGTGTGGCAGAGGAACTTCTCATGACGGTACTGATGGCTTTTTGAAATCCAGGGCAAGAAAGGACACTTTTAAAATTTAGAGAAATAGGCCAGGCTCGGTGGCTCACGCCTGTAATCCCAGCACCTTGGGAAGCTGAAGCGGGTGGATCACTTGAGGTCAGGAGTTCGAGACCAGCCTGGCCAACATGGTGAAACCCCATCTCTATTAAAAATACAAAAATTAGCCAGCGTGGTGGTGTGCACCTGTAATCCCAGCTACTCGAGAGGCTGAGGCAGGAGAATCGCTTGAACCCAGGAAGCAGAGGTTGCAGTGAGCCAAGATCACGCCATTGCACTCCAGCTTAGGTGACAAGAACGAATCTCCATCTCAAAACAAAAACAAAAACAAATTAGAGAAATAAAATATGGGTCTAATAAGAGTTATGATTATTAATGGGGCAAATTAAGGAATTTGGAAGTTGGAGATTGACTTTAACAAGACTGTGGTGTATTTAAATTTGAACACAGAATTTGACATAAAATATATGTTGGAAAACAAGAAAATAATTAAGGACATTAGCAGTATTTTGCTGCTATATAATTCTCCCCCAGTTTATCTTCAATCCTCAAAATCAAGTGGGAATGGGAGGTCCCGAGGAAACAAGTCAGGGGAGATAAGGTAAATCCACTGGTGTTCCTAGCAGAAATTTTACTGACAATCAGAATAGTAATAAGTATTGAAATAAAGCAAAAACAAATGGATGGGCCAGGTGTGGAGGCTCATTCCTGTAATCCTAGCACTTTGGGAGGCCAAGGCGGGCAGATCACTTGAGGCCAGGAGTTCGAGACCAGCCTGCCCAATGTGGCAAAACCCCATCTCTACTAAAAATGCAAAAAGTAGCCGGGTGTGGTGGCCCACCCCTGTAGTCCCAGCAATGTCCCGGGAGGCTAAGGCAAGAAGATTGCTTGAACCCAGGAGGCAGAGGTGGCAGTGAACCAAGATGGCGTCACTACACTCCAGCCTGGGTGACAGAGCAAGACTGTGTCTCAAAAAAAAAAAAAAAAAAAAGTGGATGTTGCCAAAAGGGGAGCGGGGGGAGCAAGAAGTCTGTGTCAAAATATATCCTATTTTTGATAAATCTCCAAACAAGTGTGCAAATACTCCTGTCAGTAGGCTCAATCAACAGTCTATCTTGACACCCTGAAGCTAATGCAGAGAAAAAATGCCCAAGAATGACTGGCAGCTGATCTATTTGTTTTTTTTACACCAGGCAGAGAATCATCTAATTTTTCTATATTAGGGAGGAAATTGAGTAAACTCAATATGCTTGGTAATATCACCATAAAACTGAGACAAAAATAGAAAGAAATAATTGAACACTCGTAGACTTCAGTATGGAACTGAAAAATAAAATGTTTTGCCAGGCATGGTGGCTCACACTTGTAATCCCAGCACTTGGGGAGACCCAGGTGGGAAGACTGCTTGAGGCCAGAAGTTTGAAACCAGCCTGGGCAACAGAGCAAGATTCCAGCTCTACAAAAAATTAGGCAGGTGTGGTAGTGCATACCTGCAATCTCAGCTACTCAAGGAGGCTGGGATGGGAAGATGGCTTGAGCCCAGAAGTTTGAGGCTGCAGTTGAGCTATGATCACACCAATACACTGCAGCTCTGGGCATCAGAGCAAGACTGTCCCTAAAACAATTTTTTTTTTTTTTTTTTTTTGAGACAGCATCTCACTGTGTCACCCAGGTTGGAGTGCAGTGGTGCAGCTTGGGTCACTGCAACCTCCACCTCCTGGGATGAAGCAATTCTCATGTCTCAGCCTCCCAAGTAGCTGGGACTACAGGTGCCTGCCACCACGCCCAGCTAATTTTTTGTATTTTTAGTACACCTGATCCGCCTGCCTCAGCCTCCCAAAGTGCTGGGATTACAGGCATGAACCACTGAGCCTGACCTCTAAAAAAAAATTTTTTTTTTTCTTTTTGAGACAGAGTTTCACTCTTGTTGCCTAGGCTGGAGTGCAATGGCGCGATCTCGGCTCACTGCAACCTCTGCCTCCTGGGTTCAAGTGATTCTCCTGCCTCAGCCTTCCTGACTAGCTGGGATTACAGGCATGCGCCACCACGCCCAGCTAATTTTGTATGTTTAGTAGAGACAGGGTTTCTCCATGTTGGCCAGGCTGGTCTCAAACTCCCGACCTCAGGTGATCCAACTGCCTCGGCCTCCCAAAGTGCTGGGATTACAGGCATGAGCCACTGCATCCAGCCTAAAAAAATTATTTTAAGTAAAAATAAAAAATAAATGTTTTCCATGAGAAAAGAAGAAACACACTGGTTTGGCAGTTTAAATGTTCTTTTTTTTTTTTTGAGACAGAGTCTCATTGTGTCACCCAGGCTAGAATGCAGTTGTGCCCTCTCGGCTCACTGCAACCTCCGCCTCCCAGGTTCAAGCAATTCTCCTGCCTCAGCCTCCCAAGTAGCTGGGTTACAGGTGCCTGCCACCACGCCTGGCTAATTTTTGTATTTTTAGTAGAGACGAGGTTTCACCATGTTGGCCAGGCTGGTCTGGAACTCCTGACCTCAGGTGATCCACCCGCCTTGGCCTCCCAAAGTGCTGGGGTTACAGGCATGAGCCACCACGCCCAGCCGGTTTACATGTTCTTACAACTCCAATAAGTTGATTCATTTTTCCCACTACATTTGTTTGTTTGTTTATTTATTATTTATTTATTTAGAGACAAGGTCCTGCTTTATCCAGTCTGGTCTGAATTCCTGGCCTCAAGAGATCCTCCTGCCCTGGCCTCCCAAAGTGTTGGGATTACAGGTGTGCGTCACCTGGTCTGGCCCCCATTTTACTACATAGCTCCCAATTGATGGTTACTTTAAAGTTTGGTCTTCCAAAAATATGATTTTTTTTTTTTTTTTTTTAAGACAGAGTCTCACTCTGTTGCCCAGGCTGAAGTGCAGTGGCACAATTTCAGCTCACTGCAACCTCTGCCTCCTGGGTTCAAGCAATTCTCCTGCCTCAGCCTCCCAAGTAGCTAGGATTACAGACACCTGTCATCACACCCGCCTAATTTTTGTATTTTTAGTAGAGGCAGGGTTTCACCACGTTGGCCAGGCTGGTTTCGAACTCCTGACCTCAAGTGATCCACCTCTCTCGGCCTCCCAAACATTATAATAAAAATAATCTTTTTACTATAGATAAAAAGACTTTGGGCTGGGTGCGGTGGCTCACACCTATAATCCCAGTACTTTGGGACTCAGAGGCAGGCAGATGAGTCCAGGTCAGGAGTTTCAGCCCAGCCTGGCCAACATGGTGAGGTCAGGAGTTTCAGACCAGGAGTCTGAGGTCTTGAGGTCAGGAGTTTCAGACCAGCCTGGCCAACATGGTGAAATCCCATCTCTACTAAAAATAAAAAAATTAGCTAGGTGTGGTGGTGGGCGCCTGTGATCTCAGCTGCCAAGACCGCTGCCTGCTCTGGGACTGGAGTCGACATTAGCCTCCGCAGGCTTGTCGAAGAAGGGAGAAAAAGAACAGCAAGAAGCAATTGAACACATTGATGAAGTATAAAATGAAATAGACTTAATGAACAAGCCAGTGAGGAGATTTTGAAAGTAGAACAGAAATATAACAAACTCCGCCAACCATTTTTTCAAAAGAGATCAGAATTGATCTCCAAAATCCCAAATTTTTGGGTAACAACATTTGTCAACCATCCACAAGTGTCTGCAGTGCTTGGGGAGGAAGACGAAGAGGCACTGCATTATTTGACCAGAGTTGAAGTGACAGAATTTGAATATATTAAATCAGGTTACAGAATAGATTTTTATTTTGATGAAAATCTTTACTTTGAAATAAAGTTCTCTCCAAAGAATTTCATCTGAATGAGAGTGGTGATGCATCTTCAAAGTCCACTGAAATCAAATGGAAATCTGGAAAGGATTTGACTAAACGTTCAAGTCAAACACAGAATAAAGCCAGCAGGAAGAGGCAGCATGAGGAACCAGAGAGCCTCTTTACCTGGTTTACTGACCATTCTGATGCAGGTGCTGATGAGTTAGGAGAGGTCTTCAAAGATGATATTTGGCCAAACCCATTACAGTACTACTTGGTTCCTGATATGGATGATGAAGAAGGAGAAGAAGATGATGATGATGAAGAGGAGGAAGGATTAGAAGATATTGATGAAGAAGGGGATGAGGATGAAGGTGAAGAAGATGAAGATGAGGATGAAGTGGAGGAAGGAGAGGAGGATGAAGGAGAAGATGACTAATAGAACACTGATAGATTCCAACCTTCCTTTTTAAAAATTTTCTCCAGTCCCTGGGAGCAAGTTGCAGTCTCTTTTTTTTTTTTTTTTTTTTTTTTTTACCTCTTGTGCTCAGTCGCCCTGTTCTTGAGGTCTCTTTTCTCTACTCCATGGTTCTCAACTTATTTGGGGGGAAATACCTCGAGCAGAATACAATGGGAAAAGAGTCTCTACCCCTTTCTGTTCGAAGTTCATTTTTATCCCTTCCTGTCTGAACAAAAACTGTATGGAATCAACACCACCGAGCTCTGTGGGAAGAAAGAAACCCTGCTCCCTTCGCTCTGCTGAAAGCTGGAGGGTGCTAGGCCCCTGTGTAGTAGTGCATAGAATTCTAGCTTTTTTCCTCCTTTCTCTGTATGTTGGGCTCAGAGAGTACACTGTGTCTCTCTGTGAATGTGGACAGTTAGCATTTACCAACATGTATCTGTCTACTTTCTCTTGTTTAAAAGAAGAAAAAAAAAACGTAAAAAAATGGGGTTATAGAAAGTCAGCAAAGGCTGGGTTTGAGATATTTGGGTGGGTTAAGTGGGCATTTTGACAATATGGCTTCTCCTTTGGCATGTTTAATTGTGATATTTGACAGACATCCTTGCAGTTTAAGATGATACTTTTAAAATAAATTCTCTCCTAATGATGACTTGAGCCCTGCCACTCAATGGGAGAATCAGCAGAACCTGCAGGATCTTATTTGGAATTGACATTCTCTATTGTAATTTTGTTCCCGTTTATTTTTAAATTTTTTGTTTCACTGGAAAGATTATGCTCAGTTTTAAAAGTTAAAAGTGTACAAGTTGCTTTGTTACAATAAAACTAAATATGTACACATAGGGGGAAAAAAAAGTTGTTTGTCAGAGGCTGGGCATGGTGGCTCACACCTGTAATCCCAGCACTTTAGGAAGCTGAGGTGGGATCACTTGAGCCCAGGAGTTCAAGACTAGCCTGGGTAACATAGGGAGACCCCATATCTACAAAAAATACACACACACACACACACACACACACACACACACACACACACACACACATTAGGTGGGCATGGTGGTACATCCATGGTCCCAGTTCCTAGAGAGGCTGAGGTGAGAGGATTGCCTGAGCCCAGGAGTTCAGGCCTGCAGTAAACCGTGATTTCACCACTCCACTCCAGCCTGGGCAACAGTGAGAGCCTGTCAAAAAAAACAAAAACAAAAACAAAATACCAGCCAGCACAGTGGCTCACGCCTGTAATCCCAGCACTTCGGGAAGTCAAGGCAGGGGATCATGAGGTCAGGAGATAGAGAGCATCCTGGCTAACACGGTGAAACACTGTCTCTATTAAAAATACAAAAAATTAGCCGGGCATGGTGGCGGGCGCCTGTAGTCCCAGCTACTCGGGAGGCTGAGGCAAGAGAATGGCATGAACCCAGGAGGCAGAGGTTGCAGTGACCTGAGATCGTGCCACTGCACTCCAGCCTGGGGAACAGAGGGAGACTCTATCTAAAAAAAAAAAAAAAAAAAAGTTGTTTGTCAGCAATTCTCATTGGTTTACAGATATAACATCATTTAGTTATTGGCTATATACTGTTTAACTCTAGGGTGTATGGCATTTCTTTCTTTTCTTGAGAAGGAGTCTCACTCTGTCACCCAGGCTGAAATGCAGTGGTGCGATCTCAGCTCACTGCAACTTCAGCCTCCCAGGTTCAAGCAATTCTCATGCCTCAGCCTCCCAAGTAGCGGGGACTACAGGCATACACCACTACGCCCAGCTAATTTTTTTTCTTTTTGTCTTCAAGATGGAGTCTTGCTCCGTCACCCAGGCTGGTGTGCAGTGGTGCAGTGTTGGTGTGGTCTTGGCTCACTGCAACCTCTGCCTTCTGGGTTCAAGCTATTCTCCTGCCTCAGCCTCCCAAATGACTGGGATTACAGGTGCACGCCACCACACCCTGCTAATTTTTGTTTGTTTGTTTGTTTGTTTTTTAGATGGAGTTTCGCTCTGTTGCCCAGGCTGGAGTGCAGTGGTGTGATCTTGGCTCACTGCAACCTCCACCTCCCGGGTTCAAGCCATTCTACTGCCTCAGCCTCCCAAGTAGCTGGGACTACAGGCGAGGGCCACCACATCTGGCTAATTTTTGTATTTTTAGTAGAGACCGGGTTTCACCACATTGGCCAGGCTGTTCTCAAACTCCTGACCTTGTGATCTACCCGCCTCAGCCTCTCAAAGTGCTGGGATTAAAGGCATGAGCCACCACGCCTGACCATTTTTTTTTTTTTTTTGTATTTTTAGTAGAGATGGGGTATTACCACGTTGGCCAGGCTGGTCTCAAACTCCTGACCTCATGATCCGAACTCCTGACCTTCAGCCTCCCAAAGTGCTAGGATTACAGGCATGAGCCACCGCACCCAGCTTAATTTTTGTATTTTTAGTAGAGATGGGGTTTCACCATATTGCCAAACTGGTCTCGAACTCCTGACCTTGTGATCTGCCCACCTCAGCCTCCCAAAGTGCAGGATTACAGGTGTGAGCCACCATGCCCGGCCTGGGTATATGGCATTTCATCCCTCCTTGGCATTGCTTAATCTAGAGTCCACATTGCAACTGGTTTCAAGAGATAATTAATTCAACTAGGAGTGAGATGTGACAGCTATCATATTTTAAGTGCTTCTCTGGGCCTCATAATTTAAAGGGGCTTGCATTCCTCAGGTAAAGAGGCTTTTTTTTTTTTCCCCTTGCTCATGACTATAGTTAATAGTGTATTGTATACTTGAAATTTCCTAAGACAGTAGATCTTAAGTGTTGCTATGGTCTCAATGCTGGTGTCCCCTACCCAGCCTAAATTCAAATGTTAGAACCCATCAAAGGACAAAATTGCAATTAATTTAGTTAAAAATCTCAATTGAAAAAAAAAATTCTTAATTGGCTTTATTGCGATTCTAAGATCAGGCAACACTTCATTCCATAAAATAGAGTAAGTTTCAGATGAGCTGAGCAGCAGTTGGCTTTTATAGACAGAGAAGAGCTGAAGAGAACAGAAGCAAAGAACAAAGAGCTTCCTGGTCATTTCAAAACTTTTTCTTGTAAGGTGGGCATCAAGGAGACAGAACAACAGAAAAGTAACTGATTAGTTACTTCAGGCTAATTTTGTTTTACTTTTTCATTATTGTTATTTTTTATTTTTAATAGAGACAAGGTCTCACTGTATAGCTCAGGCTGGTCTGGAACTCCTGGGCTCAACAATCGGCCTCCCAAAGTGCTAGGATTACAGGTGTGAGCCACTGCGCAGGACAAGGCCTTTTTTTTTTTTTTCTTTTTTGAGCTGGAGTCTCACTCTGTTGCCCAGGCTGAAGTGCAGCAGCACTATCTCAGTTCACTGCAACCACTGCTTCTCTGGTTCAAGCGGTTCTCCTGCTACTGTCTCCTGAGTAGCTGAGATTACAGGACCCTACCACCATGCCTGGCTAATTTTTTTTTATTTTTCATAGAAACAGGGTTTCACCATATTGGGCAGGCTGGTCTCCAACTCCTGGTCTCCAGTGATCCGCCTGCCTTGGGCTCCCAAAGTGCCAGTATTACATGCGTGAGCCACCATGCCCAGCTGGCTAATTCTTTTGTGTAAGGATTAAAGCAGTGGGGAACCTCATTGTCATGACAATTGAAGATCAAAACTGGCATGTTTGGGAAATGGGCTATTATTTCTCTCCTGATTTCTCAGAAGGCCAGGTAACACTTCAATTTAGGTTGGGTGAAACTTTAGCATGGGTGACGCCATTTTGGTTTTTAGTCTTGTCTGTTGGGGCCTAGTGCTAGAGCCTAGTCCAAAACAATGGCCTTAGTGGCGCATGCCTGTAATCCCAGCTACTAGGGAGGCTGAGGCACAGGAATTGCTAGAACCTGGGAGACGGAGGCTGCAGTGTGCCAAGATTGCGCTGCTGCACTCCAGCCTGGGGGACAGAGCAAGACTCTATCTCAAAAAAAAAAAAAAAAAAAAAAAAACCAGCAAAACAGTGGTCTCTACTTTTTTTTTTCATTCGCTTCCCAGTGTATCCTCCACAGCAATAATTTTTATTTAACAAACCTAATACCCAATGTGATAGTTCTTTTTTATTTTTATTTGTTTGGAGGTCTAGTCCCATCAGTTGCCCAGGCTGGAGTGCAGTGGTACGATCCCGGCTCACTGGACTGCCACCTCCTGGTTTCCAAGTGATTCTCCTGCCTCAGCCTCCCCTGAAGCTGGGATTACAGGTGAGCACTACCAAGCCCGGCTAATTATTTTTTGGATTTTTAGTAGAGACAGGGTCTCACCATATTGCCCAGGCTGGTCTTGAACTCCTGAGCCCAGGTAATCCTCCCACCTCAGCCTCCCAAAGTGCTGGGATGACAGGTGTGAGCCACCATGCCTAACCTCAATGTGATAGGTGGGGACTTGGCACCTGGGGGAGAATAAGGGGAGGCACAGGACCCCAGAAACTGTCCTGAGCAGGAGGCTTATGTCCTTGGGGACGGGACACCAGCCCTGGTGCTGACCTGTCCTTGCCCTGACCTGGGCCTGTCCTGCTGGGCCAGGCAGGGGCTGTGGCAAATAAGCCAGATAAGGTGGCCAGGCCATGAGCCAGGAACAGTGGGAGTCAGGAATGCCGGAAAGTGTGTGCCTGGGTGGGGAAACCCTGGATAGGGCCCATGGGGGATGGAAGGGAGCTGGTGGGGGCGCTGCCTACAGAGACAGGCCTGGGTGGCACTCAAGAGATGTGGGGGTCAGGGCCCCAGACTCATGGCATAAGACAGGCATGGGGTGTTGGGGGTCTGGGTGAGGGTGTTGACAAACTGCCAGGCTGGAGCAGGTGGTGTCTGGAGGGCCCAAGGTGTTATGCGATCAGGAAGTGGGGGACACTGGAGTGTTTATGGGGTGCTAGAATAGCTGTGGGATGCACTGGTCTAAGTTGGGGGTGACAGTGGTTGGGACGTAGGAAGGTTGATTTGTGTAGACACAGAGGATTGTAGGAATGGGGGCTGGGAGGGTCTCAAAAATGGGGCCCAAGCTCAGGAGCAGGCAAATGAGGATGAGGGAGGGGATGCTGAAGGTTAGAATGAAGGCTCTGCCTCCTCTGAGCTTGGAGCCTGGGAAAGGGGCCAGGGTGGGTTTATGATGGTACAGGCAGTGCTGGGGGCTCCCAACAGGCCCCGGGCAAGGAAGAGGCTGCAGAATGCCCACTGTGCCATTACAGAGCAATTACACTGAGACAGCAGTGTTTGCAGCACAGAAAGAGCTTCATGATCACAGGGCACCTAGCAAGGTGGTGGGAGGAGACCCTCAAATCCATCTCCTTGAAGAATTCTGGGCTGGGGTTGTTACCAGTGGAAAGCGTCTGAGTTACTGGTGGTGAATCTGTACAGGTCTGCAGCAACTTCAGTTCTTGCCTCCTCAGAAGAAAGAATTTGACTGAGGGACATAAGGCAGAAAAAGAGATGGAGTTGAGTTTCAGAGCAGAGTGGAAGTTTATTTAAAAAGTCTTTAGAACATGAAAGAAAGGAAAGTTCACTTGGAAGAGACCTGACTGGGCACCTGAAGGTCAAGAGCCCCGTTTAACTGTGATCCTAGGACTTTATACGCTCGCCTCTTTCTCATGATTCTTCTCTTAGGGTGGGCTGCCCTTATGCTCTGTGCCCTCCTTACCCTTGGGAAGAGAGCATGCACAGTGTATTTAGGAAGTTGTATGCATGCCCATCTGAGGCTTTCTTCCCTTTTCCAGTGGAGTGTCCTGGAAAGGTCATACCTTGCCATTTTGCCTGATTTTTTTTTTTTTTTTTTTTTTTTTAATGGAGATTTGCTTTTGTTGCCCAGGCTGGAGTGCAATGGTGTGGTCTCAGCTCACTGCAACCTCCACCTCCCGGGTTCAAGTGATTCTCCTGCCTCAGCCTCCCGAGTAGCAGGGACTACAGGTGCATGCCTCCAACCTGGCTAATTTTTGTATTTTTAATAGAGATGGGGTTTCATCATGTTGGCCAGGCTGTTCTCGAACTCCTGACCTCAGGTGACCCACCCACCCCAGCCTCCCAAAGTGCTGGGATTACAGACGTGAGCCGCCGCGCCCGGCCTGCCATTTTGTCTCTCAATTCACCTGCCCAGGAAATTGCTTCTCCCTGGTGCCTACATTCAATTAACATTTTAATGTTAACAGCTGTGGATCATCAGGAGCTTGTCTCACTCTGGCGCTCTGGCATGGACTGCGAATTTTCATTTTTAGAGAGGCAATGTGATAACTGTTGAACCATCACCTGACATTCCTAGTGGGTGAGGGAGAAAAGCCCTCTCCTTCCCTGCTCATGTCTGTCTAACTACCTCTAACAGGGTTTTTAAAGGGATCATGGAGGGTGAAGGGCTAGAAAATTGGGGTCATTGATTGGATGGGGTAAAGGGGATTAAATTTTCAGGAGGTGGAAACTGCTTTTTTTTTTTTTGAGACGGAGTCTCACTGTGTCACTCAGGCTGGAGTGCAATACTGCAATCTCAGCTCACTGTAACCTCTGCCTCCCGGGTTCAAGTGATTCTCCTGCCTCAGCCTCTCAACCTCCAAGTAGCTGGGACTACAGACACATGCCACCACACTTGGTTAATTTTTGCATTTTTAATAGAGACGGGGTTTCACTACCTTGGCCAGGCTGGTCTTGAACTCTTGACCTCATGATTCACCCGCCTTCATCTCCCAATGTGCTGAGATTATAGGCGTGAGCCACCGCGCCCGGCTAAAACTGCATTCTTTAGTGAGTTCCTGTGGGGTCCTTCCGACAAGCTGGCATCAGCAGTTTCGTTGGTGGCTGATGCGACACCTCGGTTCTTGTCTTCTTGGTTTAAAAGAATTTAAACAAGAGAAACACAGTGAAAGAAGTGCAGCATAGAGTAATTTATTGCAAAGGAAAAAGAGTATTTTGAAAGTTACATGCAGAATGGACGGTATACCATGAGAGAGACAGGATTCAAGGCAGGCTGCTTATAAGGCTGAGCCAGCAGACACTGGCAGTAGGGAGACTCCCTATATGAGAGTCTTACATGATTATCCATAAGGTGGTGGGAAGAGGTGTTGCTAGTAGGCATGTTCTGGGTGGTCTTCTGGGTGCACATGCGCAGTAGCTGTACATGCTTGTTCATATGGCACATGTCTCATTAGCATATTACATCTCCACGTAGGGCTGTCTTCTACTATTATAATGAGCAAAATATCCGTTTGAGGACACGTAACATCAAAATGCTCATGCTGTCTATGGGGGAAATTCCCTACTGAAGATAGCTTTGCTTGAATGAGCTCAATTACAATGCGAATGCTGAGGCTCACTGTGTTGACTGTACGGGTGCCATGGTCGCTGAATCCCGAGAACACGGTCACTTCCTTAACTACCTATCCTGCCTCAGTTTCACTGGTGCACAGGACCTGAAAGAATATCTCGAATGGAAAAGTTAACGTTTTATAATGTTCAAGCTGTTATCTATAGAGCAGTGAAGGGGAACTATGACCTTGTGACAGGGTCTATGTGACTCTGGAGCAACAGGCAGCAAACAACTCTGAGCAAGTGGGTCAGAGCAGCTGACCTCATGACCAATGCTGTGTGTGCTACAAGCTGGGCTGATTTCCATGTTGCCCCCTCCCTTCTTCCCTGAGTAATTTTATAAAGTTGATAGGGAAGGTTTCAGTGGGATCTTGGCCAGTCTCATAAAGGAGGCTGTTCTGAGGGGCTGGGAAGGAGGCCTCATGAGAGGAGGAAGGGCTCCCAGGGAAGGGCTTGGGCCAGGGTGCCTGATGCTGGGGTGGAGTGGAGGGCAATATTAGCTTCAGCATGTGCAAAGAAGAAAGCTTAGGGATTCTGAGTGGTTGGGGTGGTATTGTGGGAGGGGGGTCACCTGCAGAGAAGGGGCAACAGGAGGTGGGAGGCCCTGGTAAAGATTCAATTCCCCAAGTGGCCCAGATGCTCTCAAAATGGCTTGCCTCAGGCACTGTCCACCAGCAAAAAAATCTCAGCACTCTCTCTTGCTATTTAATCAGATAAAGCCCCAGGATCTGAAGCCCCAGGTTCAGATCCTGCCTTGCCATTGGCTTGCAGGATCTATGACCTTGGCATATGGCTTCGCCCCCTGCTTCAATTTCTTTTTCTGTAGAATGTGACAGGAATGTTCTCTACTTCCTGGTGGTGTTTAAAATATTAAATCATAATTAGCCCTAACAGCTAATACATTGAAGCCTGATGCCCAGGGCGTGATGTATGATTGTTAATTCCTCCCAACAAGATGCGATTGTTGTTATATCCATTGTATAGATGAGGAAATTGAGGCCTCGGACCCCTGAGATACACACACACACACATCACGAGGCGTTTGGGAAGTGACTGTCATGATGGCGGGACCCTCATTAATGGGATTGGTGCCCTTATAAAACAGGTTGAAGAGAACTGCCTTGCTCTTTCCACTAGGTAGGACACAAGATGGTGCCATCTATGAGGGACAGGCCCTCACCGGACACCAGATCTGCTGGTGGCTTGATCTTGGATTTCCTGGCCTCCAAAATTGTGAGCAATACATTTGTTGTTTGTAAATTACCCAGTCTTAAGACATTTTGTTACAGCAGTTGAACAGACTAAGACAAGTGTCCTCACTACTGGAAAAAAAAAAAAAAAGGAGAGAGAGAAAGATGTGAGGTGATGGATAGGTTAATTACCTGGATTGCAGGAATCCTTTCACAGTGTGTTAATATACACATATCAAAACATCATATTGCATTGGCACAGTGGTTCCCGCCTATAATCCCAGCACTTTGAGAGGCCAACGTGGGAGTGTAACTAAGCAGGTTAGCAGCTTAGCCTCAAACCTTAAGACTTTTTTTTCCTTTCCCCCTTTCTCCTCCCACAACGAGTCTCAAGATATAACTCTGAGACCAGCTGCATGCATGTTTCCTTTCATCTTGAAATACAGCCTCTGAATGTGCTGAACCTCCACGCCCTTTCTTTTCCCATTCTATGCTTTCATGCCTCATGCACATGTATTTACCTAGATGCTTGTTAAGTACACACCATTAACCTGGTCATACATTTCCTTCAGCTTCAGGGGCTGGATCTGGATAGGGACCAGACACCTCTAGCTACAATGATGGCACTGGCTCCTTCACCAGATGAAACAATACTTCAAGACAAGCCACTGGAGCAGGTCACGCCACCCGACAACTCCTAGTTCTGCTGCCTCTTCTGCACTCCAAACTCTCTCTTCAAAAACTCCTGGATTCCCTTCACAAATTGAAGAGTGGAAATATTTGCAAATAATTACACTCACTCCTCCCCTTGCTAGCATGGATAATAAAACTCACTCTCTTTATCACACCTCACTCTTATTATATTGGCTTCTTTTTACAAGTGGCAAGCAGTTGGACCCTTTTACTGATTACAGGAGGATCACTTGAGGCCAGGAGTTTGAGACCAGCCTAGGCGACATAATAAGACCCCGTTTCTGCAAAAAATTAAAAATTAGCTGGGCATGGTGGCAAGTGCCTATAGTCTCAGCTACTCAGGAGGCTGAAGTGGGAGGATGGGTTGAGCCCTCAGGGGTTTGAGGCTGCAATAAGCTATGATAGTGCCACTGCACTCCAGCCTGGCCAGAGCCTGACTCTTAAAACAAAAACAACCCTCACCCCCACCCATCACTTTGTACACTTTATTTTTTGAGATAGTGTCTCGCTCTGTTGTCCAGGCTAGAATGCAGTAACAATCTTGGCTCACTGCAACCTCCACTTCCCAGGTTCAAGTAATTCACCCACCTCAGCCTCCCAAGTAGCTGGGACTACAGGTGCACACCACCACGCCTGGCAAATTTTTGTATTTTTTGGCAGAGATGGAGTTTTACTATGTTGGCCAGGCTGCTCTTGAACTCCTGACTTCAAGTGATCCACCCACCTCAGCCTCCCAAAGTGATGGAATTACAGGCGTGAGCTACTGTGCCTGGTCCACGTTGTACACTTGAAATATGCTTTTAAAAACCATGCCCATTGGACTTGGGTATTGGTTACATGGTGGTTCCCTTTAAAATTATTGATGATGGTCAGGTGCAGTGGTGCATGCCTGTAATCCCAGCACTTTGGGAGAGGCCAAGGTGGGAAGATTGCTTAAGCCCAGGAGTTTAAGACCAGCAGGGGCAACATAGGGAGACACCATCTCTCTTTTTTTTTTTGAGATGGAGTTTCGCCCTTTCACCCAGGCTGGAGTGCGGTGCCATGATCTCGGCTCACCACAACCTCCGCCTTCCGGTTTCAAGTCATTCACCCACCACAGCGTCTTGAGTAGCTAGGATTGCAGGCGCCCGGGACCACGCCCGGCTAATGTTTGTATTTTTAGTAGAGATGGGGTTTCACCATGTTGGCCAGGTTGGTCTCAAACTCCCGACCTCATGATCCGCTCGCCTGGGCCTCTCAAAGGGCTGGGACTACAGGCGTGAGCCACTGCACCTGGCCTTTTTTTTTTGAGACAGAGTTTCCTTCTTGTTGCCTAGGCTAGAGTGCAATGGCGTGATCTGGGCTCACTGCAACCTCTGCCTCCTGGGTTCAAGAGATTCTCCTGTCTCAGCCTCCCAAGTAGCTGGGATTACAGGCACATGCCACCACACCTGGCTAATTTTTATTTTATTTTATTTTATTTTTATTTTTATTTTTATTTTTTTTTGAGACAGAGTCTCGCTCTGTCACCCAGGCTGGAGTGCAGTGGCGCGATCTCGGCTCACTGCAAGCTCCGCCTCCCGGGTTCACGCCATTCTCCTGCCTCAGCCTCCCGAGTAGCTGGGACTACAGGCGCCCGCCACCTCGCCTGGCTAGTTTTTTGTATTTTTTAGTAGAGACAGGGTTTCACTGTGTTAGCCAGGATGGTCTCGATCTCCTGACCTTGTAATCCGCCCGTCTCGGCCTCCCAAAGTGCTGGGATTACAGGCTTGAGCCACCACGCCTGGCCTATTTTATTTTATTTTATTGAGACAGGGTATGGCTCTGTTGCCCAGGCTGGAGTGCAGTGACACGATCTCGGCTCACTGCAAGCTCCGCCTCCCAGGTTCACGCATTTCTTTTATCTCAGTCTCCCAAGTAGCTGGGACTACAGGAGGCTGCCACCGTGCCCAGCTAATTTTTTGTATTTTTAGTAGAGATGGGGTTTCATCATGTTGGTCAGACTGGTCTCCAACTCTTGACCTCAGGTGATCTGCCCGCCTTGGCCTCCCAAAGCGCCGGGATTGCAGGCATAAGCCACCGCACCAGGCCTCTATTTTAAAATAAATAAATGAATCATTATGGAGGATGTGAGTTTAATGAACTTTTCCGTATATTTTATAAAGTTCACAGTGTGCATGGGTTGAAAACGAAAAGAAAGATGCCTGTCAAATAACTAATAAAGACTAACTAGGCAGTTTGGTAGGCCAAGATGGGCGGATTGCTTGAGCCCAGGAGTTTGAGACCAGCCTGGGCAACATGGTGAAACCCTGTCTCTGCCAAAATACAAAAATGAGCTGGGCATGGTGGCATGTGTCTGCAGTCCCAGCTACTCAGGGGGCTGAGGTGGGAAGATCACTTGAGCCTTAGAGATCAAGACTGTAGTGAGCTGAGATCATGTCACTGCCACTGCACTCTAGCCTGGGTGACAGAGTTAGATCCTGTCTCAAAAAAAAAAAAAAAAGACGAAATGTCAAGAGGCTGATAGGTAATCTAAACCCCTGTGGTGCTTTTTAAAATTTTTCATGTTATTAAAACATTTTTTTGCCAGGTACGGTGGGTCACACCTATAATCCCAGCACTTTGGGAGGCCAAGCCGGGTGGATCACCTGAGGTCAGGAGTTCAAGACCAGCCTGACCAACATGGCAAAACCCCATCTCTACTAAAAATATAAAATTTAGGTGGGTGTGGTGGTGGGTGCCTGTAATCTCAACTACTTGGGAGGCTGAGGCAGGAGAATCACTAGAATCTAGGAGGTGGAGGTTGCAGTGAGCCAAGATTAAGCCATTGTACTCCAGCCTGAGTGAGACTGTGTCTCAAAAAAAAATTGTTTTTATAAGATGGTGTCCCACTATGTTACCCAGGCTGGTCTTGAACTCCTGTGCTCAAGCATTCCTACTGCCTCAGCCTCCCATGTAGCTGGGATTACAGGCATGTGCTTCTACACCCACTGGCTCATCTGTGGTGCTTCTGAATCTAATATTCACCAGCCCAAATTTCTAAGAATGGGCAATAGGGTCCCTAAGGTCTCAAAAGGGCTTCAGCAGACTCAAGTTTGGGATCCAGCATCTACTAAAACAGGTTTTAACTATTGCACTTTTCTAAGAGAGTCACATATAATCGCAAGGGAAAAGATAAAACAGTATGACTTGAAATTTTGTGTTGTGGCCTGGCATCTTGGGGTGGGACTTGGCCAGGCCAGCTATGGGAACTGTCCCAGATTGCATCATCTCTAAGAGTTCTCAGAGCCTCGGGTCATGTGTACTCTAAATGGGGCTCCGTGCCCAGCACTGGCATTCTTGTGGAAGTCTGGACAGACATGGCACCAGCTGCATTCCTGGGTTGCAGAGTAACACAGGAGGTAGCTTCATCTCAGGATATCAGCTCTCTACTGTAGATCTGGTTATATTCTACTGCTACAAAACCATGAATTCCTTCAGAAAAAAGGTGCTGGAAGCTGGCAGCGGTGGCTCACACCTGTAATTTCAGCACTTTGGGAGGCTGACGCAGGAGGAATGTTTGAGCTCAGTAATTCAAGACTAGCCTGGGCAACATTGGGAGACCCCATCTGTACAAAAAATTAAAAACTAGTCAGGCATGGTAGTGTATACCTGTGGTCTCAGATGCTAGGGAGGCTAAGGTGGGAGGATTGCTTAAACCTACAAGGTTGAGGCTGCAGTGAGCCATGACTGTGCCACCGCACTCCAGCCTGGGCAACAGAGTGAGACTCTGCCTCCAAAAAAAAAAAAAAAAAAAAAAACCAGAAAGGAAAGAATAAATTAAGGTTTTTTTTTCTTTTAATTACAACTAAGGTTTAAGAAAAATCAAGTTTATTGTAGAACTATTTATATCAAGTAATATAAATATTGTCTTTCTTTTTTTTTTTTTTTTTGAGACAGTATCTTGCTGTCACCCAGGCTGGAGCACAGTAGCACGATCTCGGCTCACTGCAACCTCTGCCTCCCAGGCTCAAGCGGTTCTCCCACCTCAGCCTCCCAAGTAGCTGGGACTATAGGCATGCGCCACCGTGTCTGGCTATTTGTTTGTAGAGACTGGGTTTTGCCATGTTGCCCAGGCTTGTGTTGAACTCCTGAGTTCAAGCAATCCACTGGCCTTGGCTTCCCAAAGTGCTGGCATTACAAGTGTGAGACACCATGCCAAGCCTAAATTGTTATTTTATTTCACATTTATCATTGTAAAAATCACTTATGTAATTCATCTAACTAATGTTTTATCAGCTTTTGAAACAGTTAAATCCTAAAGGTCCATATGTATAAACAGGAACGTAAAATTTATTTGCACTAGGAGAATCCTTATTAATCCAAGGAGAAGATATCAAAGAAAAAAGTATTTGTTTTTAAAATTTTTAGTAGTTTTATATCTAACTAGTAATCAGTTTATAGGCAAGATGTTAACTTCCATTCTTAAACGAGAAACTCAAATCTGATATACTTTTTATATTATGTGCTTTTCTCCCACAGTAGGTAATAATTTAATTAATTAACTAATTAATTAATTGTTGAGGCAGAGTCTTCCTTTGTTGCCCCGGCTGGAGGGCAAGAGTGCAATGTCGGCTCACTGCAACCTCTGCCTCCCGGCTTTAAGCAATTCTCCTGCCTCAGCCTCCCGAGTAGCTGGGACTATAGGTGCACGCCACCACGCCTGGTTCATTTTTTGTATTTTTAGTAGAGATGGGGTTTTACCCCGTTGGCCAGGCTGGTCTCAAACTCCTCAACTCAAGTGATCCGCCCACCTCGGCCTCCCAAAGTGCTGGGATTACAGGTGTGAGCCACCATGCCTGGCTCATTTATACTCATTCAGTACATAACTATTGAACTCCATTTATGTACCAGGCACTGTTAATTGATGTTACTCACTTTTCCTTTCAGAACTAAAGCCTTATCAGTTGTGTGTTCAGATAGGAAGAAGAGACTTTTTCCACTTCTTCTGTTTTGTACAGTTACTCCCTTCCCAAACTGATAAAGTGTACAATTATAGAAATCTTAAAAACTCATTCTTACTGGTAAATTCATTTTAATAATGAGGGGGAGAAACTTTAAGTAGTTATTAAAAAGAAAAGAATGAATACACATACACACACTAAATGTGGCAGATGTTTCCAGGAGAGATTAGCAACAGAGGCCACATGATCAATAAAATTTACAGTTTTGCTGGGATTGTCCCCTCTTGGCCACCCAAGTGTTTGTGGAAGAAAGTCTGGAGTTGTTTCCAAGCATCCACCTGAGCCATGGCATGAGCCCTGGGCTCCCCTCCGAAGATAACAGGACTGTCCACCAAGACATGCAGGGAAGCCCGGCACAGCGGGAAGTAAGGAGGCTCAATATAGTGTCCCGCCCCTGCGTAACAGATGATCTGGGGCTTTCTCCTCCCATGGGCCTGCAAGCGTTTACAGGCCTCATTAGCATAGAACTCACTCTTCCAGTTGTGGTCATCCTGACCTACCAGGAACAGGAAGGTGCTCTCTGCCCTTTCCACAGGAATGAAGCTCTTCTGGTCAGGTCCTTCCAAAAGGCTGTTCAGGATATCCACAATGTCTGCATAGCCATCTTTGGTCACCTTGATGCGATTTCTGTTGACGCCCACAGGGGGCAGGCTCTCACCCTTGTAGTGTAAGGTTCCCCCAACATTGGCCACAGAGCCGTTGATGATGACAGCGGCTGTGATGCCCTTCAGGAAAGAGGCCATGGAAAGGCAGAGCTCACCCCCTTTGGAAATTCCAAGCAGCCCAACTCCTGGACTTTTACCTGAGAAAGGCACAAGGAAAAAGAAGAATGACTTCACAAACAGTGGAATATGGTGAGTTGTGCCCACCCTGGAAGTTACTTGAACCTGAGTCTGAATCTGGGTTCTGCCATTTACCCGGATTTGCAGCTTTGGGAATTTACCTCCCCTCTATCTCTTCCTTTCCACAATTTCTTCATCACCACTCTTGGTGATAACCATGTGGAAGATCTATCAACTACTCTGGTTTCTCAGTTCCTTAATCTCATATCTCCCATGATCTTTTTCTCTCTCCCACCTGAGCCACCCATTCCCACTGTCATAACTAAACTGAGTCATCATCAAGAAGTACATCATCTCACGGCCAGGCGTGGTGGCTCACACCTGTAATCCCAACACTTTGGGAGGCTGAGGCAAGTGGATAACTTGAGGTCAGGAGTTTGAGACCAACCTGGCCAACATGGTGAAACCCGGTCTCCACTAAAAAAAAATACAAAAATTAGGCCAGGCATAGTGGCTCATGCCTGTAATTCAGCACTTTGGGAGGCCAAAGCGGGTGGATCATTTGAGGTCAGGAGTTCAAGACCAACCTGACCAACATTGTGAAACCCCACTTCTACTAAAAATACAAAAATTAGCCGGACATGGTGTCAGGTGCCTGTAATCCCAGCTACTTGGGAGGCTGAGGCACAAGAATCACTTGAACTTGGGAGGTGGAGGTTGCAGTGAGCCAAGATTGCACCACTGGACTCCAGTCTGGCAACAGAGTGAGACTCCATCTGAAAGAAAGGAAAGAAAAGAAAAGAAAGAGAGAAAGAAAGAAGAAATAAAGAAACTGTCTATAAGAAGTGACTAAGGCCGGGCGCGGTGGCTCAAGCCTGTAATCCTAGCACTTTGGGAGGCCGAGATGGGTGGATCACAACGTCAGGAGATCGAGACCATCCTGGCTAACACGGTGAAACCCCGTCTCTACTAAAAATACAAAAAAAAAAAAAAACTAGCCGGGCGAGGTGGCGGGCACTGTAGTCCCAGCTGCTCGGGAGGCTGAGGCAGGAGAATGGCGTGAACCCGGGAGGCAGAGATTGCAGTGAGCTGAGATCCGGCCACTGCACTCCAGCCTGGGCGACAGAGCGAGACTCCGTCTCAAAAAAAAAAAAAAGAAGTGACTAAAAAAGGTATTGTGTGTTGGGATAGGGAATGGCTGTCATGAATAAGCCAACTTCTGTGAACACGCAGACCATTCAAGAAGAGACCTGATACATCATAGCCCATAAATCTGAGAGAAGAATAACCTCAGGATGACTGAGCAAGTAGTTCACGGCTTCTTCAAAGTACTCCAGATGGAGGATGTCCATGGTCTTGGGGAGGTCTTCATAGTTATAATAAGCCAGAGCCATCACAGCAAAACCCTTCCCAGCCAGCAGACTAGCCCGATACTCCAGCAGGCCACCTCCAGTTCCGAGTATGTCCACAATCCCAGGAAAGGGCCCAGGTTCTTGGGAAGAAACAAAGCAAAACGCAAAGCTAAGCTATTCCTGAAACAGCTGGATGGTTTCTTATCAAGTTAAACACACACTTACCATACATGTGACCCAGCAATCCCACTCCTAGGTATCTTCCCACGAGAAATGAAAACCTGTGTTCATCCAGAAACTTCTGGCAAGTGTTGATAATGACTTTACTCATTATAACCAAAGACTGGAAACAACCCATATGTCCTTTGACTGGTGAATGAATCCATTTAATGGTGCACCACCAAGAAACAGCAAGAAAGACAGCTACGTACAAGAGCACAAATGCCTCTCCAGTGCACTCAACAGAATGCACTTATTCAACGGAGACAGACTCAAAAGGATACTCGTTCTGAATGACTTCACCTACTGAATATTTTTACCATTTACATTAAAGGTTTGTATTTCACACAAGAAAAATAAAGAATAATGTGGCCAGGCGCAGTGGCTCACGCCTGTAATCCCAGCACTTTGGGAGGCCAAGGCGGATCACGAGGTCAGGAGATCAAGACCATCCTGGCTAACACGGTGAAACCCCATCTCTACTAAAAATACAAAAAACCTAGCCGGGTGTGGTGGCAGGCACCTGTAGTCCCAGCTACTTGGGAGGCTGATGCAGGAGAATGGTGTGAACACAGGAGGCAGAGCTTGCAGTGAGCTGAGATCACGCCACTGCACTCCAGCCTGGGTGACAGAGCGAGGCTCTGTCTCAAAAAAAAAAAAAAAAAAAGAATAATAACGCAGGCTGGGTGCAGTGGCTCACTCCTGTAATCCCAGCCCTTTGGGAGGCTGAGACGGGTGGATCACCTGAGATCAGGAATTCAAGACCAGCCTGGCCATCATGGTGAAACCCCGGCTCTACTAGAAATGCAAAAATTAACCTGGTGTGGTGGCGGGCACCTGTAATCCCAGCTACTTGGGAGGCTGAGGGAGGAGAATCGCTTGAACCCGGGAGGCGGAGGTTGCAGTGAGCCAAGATTGCGCCACTGCACTCCAGCCTGGGGGAAAGAGCGAGATGCTGTCTCAAGAGGAAAAAAAAAAAGAATGTAAATACCTTATGGGCAACACTTCAAGAAATAGTTCAGTGCTGAAACCCTCAAACCACCAAAGTCCCACAGACCCCTGTGCCCTTTCCTCACTTTCCAGTATCCTGGACTTTCTGTGTATCACTCTCTTGGTTTTCTTTATAGTATTACCACTTAGATATGTACCTTAAACAATATTTTATTTTGCCTATTTTTTGAATTGTATCTAAATGGAATGATACTGAATGTGTTCTCCTAGGGTTTGACTGTTTCACCCAACAGTGGTTTGGAGATTCATCCATGTTGATTCTTTTTTTCCTTCTTTTATTTTGTATATCTTGATAGATGTTGATTCTTGTAGCTATAGTTCAATCACTTTGACTGCTGGAAATATACCTCAGTTTATTAATCTGGTCTATTGTTGATGGACATTTGGGCTGTTTCCAGTTGGCTTTGCTCTTTGCTTTTTTAAATTAATCCAGACTGCTCATCTGCAATGGCTTTCCTCTTATAAGGAATATGCCTCCTGGTGCACATGTACCAGTAGAATAAGATACTTAACTTTATAAGTTAAGACAAATTGTTTCCCAGAGTAGATGAACATGTTGACTCCTTCTAGTAGTGAGTGTCATTTCCTCCATATACTGGTCAGCAATTGATAATGCTGGCTCTTAAAAGTCAGCCACCTCCGAGGGTGTGAAATGTCCTCTGTTGTTTTATTTTGCATTTCTTTATTAATAAGGATAAGCATCATTTCATTTTTACATTGGCTGATTGCTCTTATAACCTCAAATTTCCATTTGACAGCAAGAGGCCTTCCTATTGTAAATACTAATTTACATAAACCTTAACATACTGTGGGAGTTGAAAGAAAAGTTGCAAAAATGAGAAACTTTTTTTTTTTTTTTGAGACGGAGTTTTGCTCTGTCGACCAGGCTGCAGTGCAGTGGCTGGATCTCAGCTCACTGCAAGCTCCGCCTCCCAGGTTTAGGCCATTCTCCTGCCTCAGCCTCCGGAGTAGCTGGGACTACAGGTGCCCGCCAACTCGCCCGGCAAGTTTTTTGTATTTTTTTTTAGTAGAAACGGGGTTTCATCGTGTTAGCCAGGATGGTCTCGATCTCCTGACCTCGTGATCTGCCCGTCTCGGCCTCTCAAAGTGCTGGGATTACAGGCTTGAGCCACCGCGCTCGGCCAAGAAACTTTTAAAAGAACATTTGTGGGCCCCATGCCCCTAGGATCCCGAGAAACCTCAGTGCCCCAGCAGCGATGAGCACAGCCCATGCGTGTGCTGATGGACAGGGACCCCGTGCTGGCAGCTTCCAGACGGCCTCCTGCTGGGCTGCAGCCGACCCTCCTCAGGGAGCTGCCTGTGACACTGCAGCAGCGCCGCAGCTTCCTGGCCTGGAAGCAGTACCGCACCCTGCTGCCGGACCTGGTGGATAAAGTGGCCCATGGGTGTGAAGCCCTAGGCTTTTCCTTAGATGTGGAGCCCAATCCCGGAGGGCCTTGCGAGAGACGAAGCACATGCAAAACACAGAGGTCTACATACTGCACCAGCCCCTGCCGAAGTATGACCACTGTGTGCGTGAGAAGCACCTGGGTTAGAGCAGCACCTGGAGCCCCAGCTTGTGGAGCAAATAATCCTGACAATGGACAAGACCGTGGTCTTTGCGGACTTGCTCACTGATGACAAGGATACCATTCGAGGCCGAGAGGAGAGGCCACAATCAGTACCTGGTCCTACCCTTCACAAGGAGGCGGCTGCCCTCCTGGAGTGACAACAGGAGGGAGATCATAGACAGCCAGCGGGGAGCTAGGCAGCAGCCCTGCAGGGGGCAGCATCTGCAGCTGGAGCAAGGGCAGGCAGGCAGGCACCGTAACCTCCGTGCCCTCACAGGCCCAGCCACCTGGCACCTCCTGGCTGCCATGGAAATATAGTGAGAAAACCAGTCGGAATTCTTTTTATTTAAAAAAAAAAAAAAAAGTGGCTTCCTGGTCAATACATAAGAACATTAAAAATTGAAACAACTTGAAAATTTTTGTTGTTGTTGTTTTACTTTGTTTTGTTTTGTTTTTTAGATGGAGTTTCACTCTTGTCCCCCAGGCTGGAGTACAGTGGTGTGATCTCGGCTCACTGCAACCTCTGCCTCCCGGGTTCCAGCGATTCTCCTGCCTCAGCCTCCTGAGTAGCTGGGACTACAGGCGTGCACCACCACGGCTGGCTAATTTTTGTATTTTTAGTAGAGACGGGGTTTCACCGTGTTGGCCAGGCTGGTGTAAAACTTTGATCCGCCTGCCTCGGCCTCCCAAAGTGCTGGGATTACAGGCGTGAGCCACTGCGCCCGGCCTGTTTTTTGTTTGTTTTTAATATTATAAGTGTCTTTTCCCTTGCCTTACAATGTCTTTTCTTTTTTTCTTTTTTCTTTTTCTTGAGACAGTCTAGCTCTGTTGCCCTGGCTGGAGTGCAGTGGTGCGATCTCGGCTCACTGCAAACTCCGCCTCCCGCGGTCAAGCCATTCTCCTGGCTCAGCCTCCCAAGTAGCTGGGACTACAGGCTCTCGCTACCACGCCCGGCTAATTTTTTGTGTTTTTAATAGAGACGGGGTTTCACCGTGGTAGCCAGGATGGCCTCGATCTCCTGACTTCGTGATCCGCCCGCCTTGGCCTCCCAAAGTGCTGGGATTACAGGCCTGAGCCACCGCTCCCGGCCCTTACAATGTCTTTTAACTGAGCACTAGGTTGAGGGACCTCTCAGTTTTGGAGCGGCAGAGGCACGTCCCCAACCAGCTTTCCATTCCATTCCTGTCTCCTCACACTAACTTTCGGAATGTTGGAAGCTACATCCTTTCTCCGTGTGAAAAGCGCTGGCACGAAAATAAAATAATAAAAAAACAAGTGTAACCCCCCTCAAAGGGCCGGGTGCGGTGGTTCACCCTGTAATCCCAGCTCTTAGGGAGGCAGAGGCGGCAGCATAGCTTGAGACCAGGAGTTCGAGACCTGCCTGGGCAATATAGACCGGGGATTGGGGGTGGGGGCGGGGAGAGACACACACATACACACACACACACGCAAAATGCGTGGGGGGAGGGACGGGGGGAGACACACACACACACACACACACAAAGTGAAAAGCGCAGGAACAGGGTTGGGCAGACGGGAACAAGTATCAGAGGTGACTCACCTGGAGGCAGGAAAAGAGTCCCGCGCACCCGGCCCGCGCCGCACCCCCGGAGGGAGGAAGTCACGCTTGTGCCGCGCCCGGCACAGCAGCCGCCCGGGCTCGGGGTCGTGGCCATCCAGCACCTCCAGCTCCACGGCCAAGGGCGTTCGCACGTCGCGCTTCACCAGCCGCAGCAAGGGTTTCTCGGGCTCCGAGGCCCAGAGCAGCCCCATGGGCTCAAGCCCCGCAAAGCTGCAGCCCAGCGCGGGCGCGCGCTCCAGGTCCAGCTCGCCGCGGGCGTCGGCGCGGTAGCGTGCGTGGGCCTGGAAAAGCGCGTCCTTCTCGTCGCACAGGGACGCGCGCAGCGTGACCGGCTGCTTCGGGACGAGGCCGCGCACGGCGATTCGCACCAGCTCGTCCCAGCAGCAGCGGCCGGCGGGCTCCAGGATCAGCGTCGCCGCCATCGGAGCAGGAACCTAAATGACCCGGTCAACTTGCCTCATCTGTGGAGACCCCAGCAACTGCGCCCACCTCGTCCTCCAGGGCTGCCGTCGCAGGCTAAGCGCCCCCTAGGGCAGAACTGTCTGCTAATGTGAGCTGGGAAGGCCAGAGTCCAGCCGATCAGTCATACCAAATACAGGCACACTTGAACTTGCTTAAAGTCTCCTGTGTTGAAACCTCCACTTTATGTTGGAAAGCAGCTTCCTAGTTTCTCTTTTCAGAAGCTCGCGGAATGGGCTGGACCAGGCCTGGTTGGTCCCAGCTACTCGGGTGGCTGAGGCAGGAGAATGGGGTGATCCCAGGGGGCGGAGCTTGCAGTGGGCCGAGATCACACCACTGCACTACAGCCTGGGCGACAGAGTGACAGTCCGTCTCAAAAAAAAAAAAAAAAAAAAAAAGCACCAGGCAGCTAGCAGCCTCCAGGCGCCAAACTCCTGATGGCGAAGAGGTATGCAGGACTGAAGTTGGTTTTGATCACTTTGTTGAATAATTCACACTCATTACTAATCATAGGGCTTTTCTGTCAAAATCTGCACCATGGTGTTTGGCTTGTGTGTTCTCTGTATATGCCTATCCTCCACATCAATCCCACATGGAAAGGTGTTGACTTCTTACTAGCTGTGTGACCTCTGAGCTTCATTTCCTACAGGTGTAAAAATAGTCAAATGAGGTAATAGCTATTAATTTCTCGAACTCCTGACTTTGTGATCTGCCCGCCTCGGCCTCCCAAAGTGCTGGGATTTACAGGCGTGAGCCACCGCGCCCGGCAAATAGTTATTATTTTCTTACACTGGTTTCTCATTTTTGTTCCAGTGAGGCAAGTGTTAACTCTTTTTTTTTTTTTTTTAAGAGACAGGGTCTCACTGTGTTGCCAGCCTGGAGTACAGCGGCGGTTTACCATCACTGCACACTTACAAGCCTCAAACTCCCTGGGCTCAAGCCATCTTCCTGCCTCAGCCTCTCAAACACCTCAAGGGACTACCGGAGCTCCCCAGGCATCGGGCTTTTTTCTACTTTTTCATAAGCTATTGGTTCCAACCAGAGATTTTGTTTTTGTTTTTGTTTTTGTTTTTTTATCAAGCTTAAACTTTAGACCCCTTCCAAGCCCTTGTACCTGATTTTATAATTTCCTATCTTTGTAATTAGAGAAACCTACAAATGCATTAAGCTTCAAACCCACAAAACCTGTTTGCCTTTGCTCCTAATAAGGCTGTCCTCGAGGTAAGCCTTTTTATCTCGTTCCAAATGCTCTCATGTCCCATGTCATTATCATACAATTCCCTGTTAGTTCTAATTACCTTTGTATAGGTTCTGTGGCACACATCAAGTATATTCTGTGCATAGAAGTCTCAGGAACTAAAGAAGGTAAATATAATAGTAGCTAACTGTTAATACTTACAAGAACCCTATTAGTAAATTAAGGCCCAGAGAATTTAACTGATTTTCTGAAGATCATACAGCTAGAAAGTGGAAGTTGGGCTAGGTGGCTCACGCCTGTAATCCCAGTTTAGTTGGAGGCTGAGGTGGCAGGGTTGCTTAAGGCCAGGAGTTTGAGACCAACCTGGATAAGAGCCTGTCTCTAAAAAGAAAAAAGGGCCGGGCGCGGTGACTCACGCCTGTAATCCCAGCACTTTGGGAGGCCGAGGCAGGCGGATCACGAAGTCAGGAGATCAAAACCATCCTAGCTAACACGGTGAAACTCTGTCTCTACTAAAACAAAACAAAACAAAACAAACAACCAAGAAAAATACAAAAAATTAGCCAGGCGTGGTGGCAGGAGCCTGTAGTCCCAGCTACTTGGGAGGCTAAGGCAGGAGAATGGTGTGAACCCAGGAGGCGCAGCTTGCAGGAAGCTGAGATGGTGACACTGCACTCCAGCCTGGGCGACAGAGTAAGACTCCGTCTCAAAAAAAAAAAAAAAAAAAGAAAAGAAAAAGGGAGAGAATTCATACCTTTGAAATCTGATTCTCAAGCCTGGACTCTGAACAACTATGCTTTAACTGTCTCTCACAGGTTGGAAAAGAAACTCATATATTGGGGATGTATAAACTGGTATGACCTTTTCATGGCAATCTATGCAAAAATATTTAAAAGATCCATTCTCTCTGACTCACAGTTCCACATCTAGGGATTTCTTTTTTTTTTTTTTTCCCCAATAGAAACCGTGCTATTTTATTAAAATACTGAGTTTTATTTCACATGTATATTTTTGTCTCCCCACCATTTCCATGTCTGACCACCGATACTACTATGTCCTATCATAACATTCCATACATACTTAAAACCAAGCAAAGGGTGGAGTTCCATCTTTAAAAACTAAGCAGGCATTTTGGACAACACATTCTTGGCAATGGAACCTGGACAACATTTATCAAACACGGTAGGGAAAGTTCTCAGTCTGCATTATAAAAAGGACAGCCAGATATTAACTGTTACAGAAATGAAATAGGACGGAAAATTTTTAACAAATTGTTTAAACTATTTTCTTGAAGAGACTTCCTCCACTGCCAGAGATCTTGAATAGCCTCTTGGTCAGTCATCCGGAAGCAATTCTTCACCTAATTGATGAACTTGGCTTCCACTTTGGGAAGAGAACCACCTTTTTCTATACTTGCTTGCATTTTTGCTCTAATGTCTTCTACAGAACTAGGTCCTTTTGGTGTTTTAGGAGTTTTTTCCTGTTTTTTGAAGGATTCTTGTCCTTTTGATCTTGGTGCTGATGATGGTTTTGAGTCTTTTCCATTATGATTTGACTTTTGTGCATTTTTGGCTGGAGTATCTCGTATAGATTTCTTCACTGGTGCTTTTTCTTCAGCTTCCTTATCATCAAAATCATCATCATCATCTTCATCATCATTATCTTCTTCATCATCATCATCTTCTTCATCAGCAGCAAGTTTTACTTTTTTCTGTGGAAACTTGCTACCACCTCCAGGGGCAAACTGCTTTCCAGATATACTCAAGAGTTTCACATCCTCCTTCTCTTCATCTTCTGACTCTGCATCTTCCTCCACAGCTACTAAGTGCTGTCCACTAATATGCACTGGCCCTGAACCACACTTCAACCTTAAGACCACTGGTGGTGTTATTTCAAAGCCCCCAAGGGAAACCGTTGGCTGTACAGACATTTTCAAAGTTGCCAGTGTTACTTTAATTGGACTGCCTGCGTAATTCATTGCCTCTGCTTCAACAATGTGCAATTCATCCTTTGCACCAGCCCCCTAAACTGACTGTTCTTAAAGATAACTGGTGCTCATTTTCGTCATTATCCACCTTAAAGTGATCATCTTTGTCAGCCTTTAGTTCACAACTGACAAGATAGTTCTGGGTCCTCAGGGGGCTCATGTCCATGTCCATCGAATGTTCCATCAGGTGGTGGCATGCACTTAGGTGGGAGAGAAGGCGGACGGAGATAAACGAACACTGCTCCACAGAACAGCTGCGCAGGATGGAATCACACCCTAGGAATTTCTTTTAAGTAAACCTTCATGAACGTGTGTAAATATTTGGCTTCAAGGATGGTTATCATATCATTTTAATAGAGAAAAATTAGAAACAGGTTAGCAATATGAATTTGGTTTAACCAGTTTAATTGTGATGTCATAAATGAAAGCAGTGTAGCCATTTAAAGTTATATAGCAGAAGAATATATGATGAGCATTTTTCCATGAAACTGATGAAAAAAGCAGGATTAGAGAACAGTATATACTTTTTACCAAGATATTAACATATTTTTTAAAAAGACTAGTCAAACACTACCCCAGTAGTTGGGTGCAGTGGTGCATGCCTGTAGTTCCAGCTGTTAGGAGGGAGGCCTAGGCAGGAGATTGCTTAAGCCCAGGAGGAGTTCAATACCAGCTTGGGCAACAGAGCAACACCTCATCTCTTAAAAAAAAAAAAAAAAAGGCAGAAAAGAAAGATAAGACATGAAAATTAAAAAACACACACATCTAACTACTTCAAACTGTTGTTTCTTGAGCCTTGTGGTTTTATGCATAGTATTTGTTTATTTGTTTGTTTTTTAAGACGGGTGTCGGCCGGGCGCGGTGGCTCAAGCCTGTAATCCCAGCACTTTGGGAAGCCGAGACGGGCGGATCACGAGGTCAGGAGATCGAGACCATCCTGGCTAACACAGTGAAACCCCGTCTCTACTAAAAAAATACAAAAATCTAGCCGGGCGAGGTGGCAGGCGCCTGTAGTCCCAGCTACTCCGGAGGCTGAGGCAGGAGAATGGCGTAAACCCGGGAGGCGGAGCTTGCAGTGAGCTGAGATCTAGCCACTGCACTCCAGCCCGGGCTACAGAGCGAGACTCCGTCTCAAAAAAAAAAAAAAAGACGGGTGAATCACTGTGTTATCCAGGCTGGAGTGCAGTGGTGCCATCATAGCTCGCTACAGCCTCAACCTCCCAGGCTTAGGCAGTCCTCCCACCTCAGCCTCCCGAGTACCTGGGACCACAGGCATGCACCACCACACCTGGCTAATTTTTTAGATTATTTGTACAGACAGGGTCTCCCTGTGTTGCCTGGTCTCAAACTCCTGGGCTTAAGCAATCCTCCCACCTTGGCCTCCCTGAGTGTTGGAATTATACACATGAGCCACTACACTCGGCCATGTTTCTTTTTTTAATTCTTTTTTTTTTTTTCAAGACAGAGTCTTGCTTTGTCGCCCAGGCTGGAGTGCAGTGGTGTGATCTCGGCTCACTGCAACCTCTGACTCTCAGGTTCCAGCAATACTCCTGCCTCAGCCTCTTGAGTAGCTGAGATTACAGTCACGTGCCACCATGGCCAGCTGATTTTTGTATTTTTAGTAAAGATGGGGGTTTCACCATGTTGGCCAGGCTGGTCTCAAACTCCTGATCTTGTAATCTGACTGCTTCAGCCTCCCAAAGTGCTGGAACTACAGGCATGAGCCACCGTGTCTGGCCTTAACTCTTATTTTTTTAGAGACTAGGTCTTGCTCTGTCACCCAGGCTGGAGTGCAATGGCACCATGATAGTTCATTGCAGCCTTGAACTCCTGGGTTCAAAGGATTCTCCCACCTCCTCTTCCCAAACAAGTGACCCTCCCACCTCATCTTCCCAAAGTGCTGGGATTACAGGCATGCATGGCCTCATTTTAACTTTTTTTTTTTTTTTTTTCAGAGACAGGGTCTTGCTACATTGCCCAGATTGGTCTCGAACTCTGGCCTCGAGTGATCCTTCTGCCTTGGCCTCCCAGAGTGCTAGTATTACAGGCAGGAGCCACTGGAACAAGCCCATTTTAACCATTTTTAAGAGTACAAGTCAGTGACATTAAGTACATTACATTGTTATACAACAATTACCATTATCCATTTCCAGAATGTTTGAAGTCTTGCTCTGTCCCCTAGGCTGGAGTGCAGTGACACTCTGCAACCTCTGCCTCCCGGGTTCAAGTGATTATCCTGCCTCAGCCTCCCGAGTAGCTGGGAATAGAGGCGTGCACCACCACACCCAGCTAATTTTTGTATTTTTAGTAGAGATGGGGTTTCACTGTGTTGGCCAAGCTGGACTCAAACTCCTGACACCAAGAAATCTGCCTGCCTCGGCCTCCGAAAGTGCTGAGATTATAGACGTGAGCCACCAGGCCTGGCTCAGAACTTTTACATCATTCCACAATGAAACTCTTTACCCATTAATCTATTGTGGAAACCCACCCCCAATATTTCAACGTAGGTTCTTTCTATTTTCCATAAGTGTCGGCTGGCTGAGAAATAAAGAGAGATGGTACAAAGAGAGAATTTTACAGCTGGGCTGCCAGGGGTGACAGACATCACATATCGGTAGGACCGTGATGCCTGCCTGAGTCTAGGACCAGCAAGCTTTTATTAAGGGTTTCAAAAGGGGAGGGGGTGTAAGAACAGGGAGTAGGTACAAAGAGCACATGCTTCAAAAGGCAAAAGCAGAACCACTAATAAGGGTCTAACAAAGATCACATGCTTCTGAGGGAACAGGACAAAGAGCAAAAGCAGAACCACTCATAGGGGCCCAACAAAGATCACAGGCAGAGGGCAAAAGCAGAATCACTGATAAGGGTCTATGTTCAGCAGTGCACGTATTGTCTTGATAAACATCTTAAACAACAGAAAACAGAGTTTGAGAGCAGAGAACCAGTCTGACCACAAATTTACCAAGGTGGAGTTTTCCCAACCCTAGTAAGCCTGAGGGTACAGCAGTAGACCAGGGCGTATCTCAGTCCTTATCTTAACAGCACAAGACAGACATTCCTAGAGTGGTCATTTACAGACCTCCTCCCAGGAACACATTCCTTTCCCAGGGTATTAATATTAATATTATTTGCTAGGAAAAGAATTTAGCGATATCTCTCATACTTGCACATCTCTTTATAGGCTCTCTGCAAGAAGAAAAATATGGCTCTTTTTGCCCGACCCTGCAGGCAGTCAGACCTTATGGTTGTCTTCCCTTGTTCCATAAAAATGGCTGTTATTCTGTTCTTTTTCAAGGTGCACTGATTTCATATTGTTCAAACACACGTTTTACAATCAATTGTATAGTTAACACAATTATCACAGTGGTCCTGAGGTGATGTACATCCTCAGCTTATGAAGATAACCGGATTAAGACATTAAAGTAAAGACAGGCATAAGAATTTATAAAAGTATTATTTGGGAACTGATAAATGTCCATATTAAGATGAAATCTTCACAATTTATGTTCCTCTGCCATGGCTCCAGCTGGTCCCTCCATTCAGGGTCCCTGACTTCCCACAACATTAAACAATAACTCCTCATTCCCCCCTGCCACCAGCCCCTGGCAACCACTATTCCACTTCCTGTCTCTGAATTTGACTACTTTAGGTACCTCATAAAGTGTAATTATACAGTATTTGTCCCTTCATGTCTGGCTTATTTTGCTTAGCATATGGTCTTCAAGGTTCATCCATATACTTACAGCATATCATAATTTCACTATCCCCAGAAATTTTGCTCTGTCAGCCAGCCTCTGGAGTGCAGTGGTAAGATCATGGTTCACTGCAGTCTCAACCTCCCAGGTGCAAGTAATCCTCCCATCTCAGTCTCCCCAGTAGCTAGGACTACATGTGCCACCTCACCTTGGATACTTTTTAAGTTTTTTGTAGAGATGGGGGTCTCACTTTGTTGCCCAGGCTGGTCTTGAATTTCTAGATTCAAGCAATCTTCCTACCTCAGCCTCCCAAAGTGCTGGGATCATACCCATGCACCACCTCACCCAGCCATTTCATTCTTTTTTTTGAGACAGAGTTTCACTCTTGTTGCCCCAGCTGGAGTGGAGTGGTACAATCTTGGCTCACTGCAGCCTCCCAGGCTCAAGTGATTCTCTTGCCTCAGCCTCCTGAGTAGCTGGGACTACAGGCGTGTGCCACTACGCCTGGCTAATTTTTGTATTTTTAGTAGAGACAGGGTTTCAGTGTGTTGGCCAAGCTGGTCTCAAACTGCTGACCTCAAAGTGATCCTCCCGCCTTAGGCTCCCAAAGTGCTGGGATTACAGGCATTAGCCACCTTGCCTGGCCCATTTCATTCCTTTTTTTTTTTTTTTTTTTTTGAGATGAAGTCTCGCTCTGTCACCCAGGCTGGACCACAATGGCATGATCTTGGCTCACTGCAACCTCTGCCTCCTGGGTTCAAGAGATTCTCCTGCCTCACCCTCCTGAGTAGCTGGGATTACAGGTGCCCACCACCATGCCTGGCTAATATTTGTATATTTGGTAGAGATGGGGTTTCCCCATGCTGACCAGGCTGGTCTTGAACTTCTGACCTCAGGTGATCCACCCTCTTGGCCTCCCAAAGTGCTGGGATTACAGGCGTGAGCCACCGCACCCGGCCCATTTCATTCCTTTTTAAGGCTGAATAATATTCTGTTGTATATCTTCCACATATTTTTGTTTTGTTTTGTTTTTAAAATTTTAAACAAATTTTTATTACACAAAGGCTGTCACATAATTGGATATTTCTCTACTTTGTACACAATTCTTCTTACTCTCCACAGAAAGGCTGCTTCTTAACTTCTCATCTGTTGATGGCAAGCACTAAAATCCTGATTTTAATAGAACGGCAGTAAAAACGTCTCAGTGATTTAGGTTGAAAGCACTATATTGGTTCATGGCTCTTGTACCCAATATCAAGAATGTACAAATGTTTTCTCATTCAAAAATACAAAATAAATTATCTGTAGGCATGGGCAATGACAGCAGTAAATTATTGTATATTGTCAACTGAAACCAGTAACTGATGGTTATGGTGATTTTCTTAAATTTCAGCCAGCCTTCTCTTCAGTCATTTTCTTCACCTGACTTCTTCTTCTTTTTTTTTTTTTTTATTATACTTTAAGTTCTAGGGTACATGTGCATAACGTGCAGGTTTGTTACATATGTATACTTGTGCCATGTTGGTGTGCTGCACCCATCAATTCATCAGCACCCATCAACTCATCAGCACCCATCAACTCGTCATTTACATCAGGTATAACTCCCAATGCGATCCCTCCCCCCTTCCCCCTCCCCATGATAGACCCCGGTGTGTGATGTTCCCCTTCCCGAGTCCAAGTGATCTCATTGTTCAGTTCCCACCTATGAGTGAGAACATGCGGTGTTTGGTTTTCTGTTCTTGTGATAGTTTGCTCAGAATGATGGTTTCCAGCTGCATCCATGTCCCTACAAAGGACTCAAACTCATCCTTTTTTATGGCTGCATAGTATTCCATGGTGTATATGTGCCACATTTTCTTAATCCAGTCTGTCACTGATGGACATTTGGGTTGATTCCAAGTCTTTGCTATTGTGAATAGTGCCGCAGTAAACATACGTGTGCATGTGTCTTTATAGCAGCATGATTTGTAATCCTTTGGGTATATACCCAGTAATAGGATGGCTGGGTCATATGGTACTTCTAGTTCTAGCTCCTTGAGGAATCGCCATACTGTTTTCCATAATGGTCGAACTAGTTTACGATCCCACCAACAGTGTAAAAGTGTTCCTATTTCTCCACATCTTCTCCAGCACCTGTTGTTTTCTGACTTTTTAATGATTGCCATTCTAACTGGTGTGAGATGGTATCTCATTGTGGTTTTGATTTGCATTTCTCTGATGGCCAGTGATGATGAGCATTTTTTCATGTGTCTGTTGGCTGTATGAATGTCTTCTTTTGAGAAATGTCTGTTCATATCTTTTGCCCACTTTTTGATGGGGTTGTTTGTTTTTTTCTTGTAAATTTGTTTGAGTTCTTTGTAGGTTCTGGATATTAGCCCTTTGTCAGATGAGTAGATTGCAAAAATTTTCTCCCATTCTGTAGGTTGCCTGTTCACTCTGATGGTAGTTTCTTTTGCTGTGCAGAAGCTCTTTAGTTTAATTAGATCCCATTTGTCAATTTTGGCTTTTGTTGCCATTGCTTTTGGTGTTTTAGACATGAAGTCCTTGCCCATGCCTATGTCCTGAATGGTGTTACCTAGGTTTTCTTCTAGGGTTTTTATGGTATTAGGTCTAACATTTAAGTCTCTAATCCATCTTGAATTAATTTTCGTATAAGGAGTAAGGAAAGGATCCAGTTTCAGCTTTCTACTTATGGCTAGCCAATTTTCCCAGCACCATTTATTAAATAGGGAATCCTTTCCCCATTTCTTGTTTTTCTCAGGTTTATCAAAGATCAGATGGCTGTAGATGTGTGGTATTATTTCTGAGGACTCTGTTCTGTTCCATTGGTCTATATCTCTGTTTTGGTACCAGTACCATGCTGTTTTGGTTACTGTAGCCTTGTAGTATAGTTTGAAGTCAGGTATCGTGATGCCTCCAGCTTTGTTCTTTTGACTATTGTTTATCCATTCATTTATTGATGGACATTTGTGTTGTTTCCACCGTTTGGCTATTGTGAGTATGCTGCTATGAACATGGGTATACAAATATCTGTTAAAGTCCCTGCTTTCAATTCTTTTGGATATACACTCAGAAGTAGAATTGCTGGATAACATAGTAATTCTATATTTAATTTTTTGAGGAACCTTCAACAAGGTTTTAATTTATTTTATTAGAGACAGGGTCTCCCTCTGTCACCTGGGCTGGGGTGCAGTAGTGCCATCATAGCTCACTGCAGCCTCAAACTCCTGGGTTCAAATGATCCTCCTGCCTTAGCAGGGTTATAATATTTAATTTTTTTAGTCTTTACTTTTCTTTTTTTTGGGGGGGGGATTGAGTCTTGCTCTGTTGCCTAGGCTGGAGTGCAATGGCCCAATCTCGGTTCACTGCAAGCTCCACCTCCTGGGTTCACGCCATTCTCCTGCCTCAGCCTCCCGAGTAGTTGGGACTTCAGGCGCCTTCCACCATGCCCGGCTAATTTTTTTGTATTTTCAGTAGAGATGGGGTTTCACCGTGTTAGCCAGGATGATTTCGATCTCCTGACCTTGTGATCCGCCTGCCTCAGCCTCCCAAAGTGCTGGGATTACGGGCATGAGCCACTGCGCCCAGCCTAGTCTTTACTTTTCATACCAGAAAACATACCCTCTTGCTCTTTTATGGGGGTCCAACCGTCTGAGTGCAGCTTGAGCCCAAGTGCTAAAGTCCATATTCAGGTTGGTCAGCATCAGTCTTGCCTGGAACCAAGAGATGGACCACCTGAATAGCGTGACCTGGGTCAACGAGACAGAGCCTTAGGCCCGGAAATCTTTCCTGCTGTCAGGATAAATTACTTTGTTCACAACGGGACTCCTAAAGATCAGAATTTCTGTATCTGCAAGACTTCTATAACTCAAAGAATTTCTGTACGTGTGAAATTATACTATCAGAAATACAAGATTGAAGAGTCTCCTTGTAAAAACTAGTGTTAATGGCTAATAACCTAGCCCGGATTTGGAGGTCAGGGAAAATGGGATTGAACTGTGTGGACAAAGGAGATTAAGTAGCAGTGGAGGAGCTGAAAGGGGAATGGAAAAGTCCGCGACAACTTCTACTTTTACCATCTGTACTATCAGCCTGGTAATCTGATGCCTGCCAGAGCTATGTGGTCATGTGTTCCCTGCTTTGCTTCTTTCTCCGGATTTATAAACCCCTGCGGTGGAAGAATATGGAGCTGCATATATCCAGAGGGTTTTTTTATTTTTATTTTTTGAGACTGTACTTCATTCTTTTTTTTTTTTTTTTCTTGAGACGGAGTCTTGCTCTGTCGCCCGGGCTGGAGTGCAGTGGCCGGATCTCAGCTCACTGCAAGCTCCGCCTCCCGGGTTTACAACATTCTCCTGCCTCAGCCTCCGGAGTAGCTGGGACTACAGGCGCCCGCCACCTCGCCCGGCTAGTTTTTTGTATTTTTAGTAGAGTCGGGGTTTCACCGTGTTAGCCAGGATGATTTCGATCTCCTGACCTCGTGATCCGCCCGTCTTGGCCTCCCAAAGTGCTGGGATTACAGGCTTGAGCCACCGCGCCCGGCCTTGTACTTCATTCTTGTTGCCCAGGCTGGAGTGCAATGGCGTGATCTTGGCTCACTGCAACCTCTGCTTCCTGGGTCCAAGCGATTCTCCTGCCTCAGCCTCCCGAGTAGCTGGGATTACAGGCACGCGCCACCAGGCCCAGCTGATTTTCTTTTTAAATTTTCTATTTTAGTAGAGACAGGGTTTCACCATGTTGGTCAGACTGGTCTCTAACTCCTGACCTCAGGTGATCCGCCTGCCTCAGCCTCTCAAAGTGCTGGGATTACAGGCTTGAGTCATTGCACCTGGCTGAGGTTTATTTTTCAAAGAATGACCAAGAGGCTGGGTGCGGTGGCTCACAGTTGTAAATCCCAGCACTTTGGCAGGCCTGAGCATCACTTGAGGTCAGGAGTTTGAGAACAGCCTGGCCAACATGGTGAAACCCCGTCTCTACTAAAAGTACAAAAATTAGTGGGTCATGGTGGTGTGGCCTGTAATGGGAGGCTGAGGCAGAAGAATTGCTTGAACCTGGGAGGCAGAGGTTGCAGTGAGCTGAGATCACACCACTGCACTCGAGTCTGGGCGACAGAGTGAGACTCCGTCTCAAAAAACAAAAACAAAAACAAAAAATCCATGACCCTCGTTCAATAAATAATCAATAAATAAGAAGCAATTTCTCAAAGTTCAGTTTACAAAGGATGGTATTTAATAAATAGTTGAAGATACCCCTGACTGAACGCACAAGTTCTCTGAGTAGACTCATGGAATTCTAAAGAGTTGGTTGCTTGGAGACTGATAGAAACAGCTTTGGAACCTAAGAAACCAAGGAAGGCTTAAGATGCAGAACCTTGCTTCTCTCTGAGGACGGCCTCGTAGGAGGCCATTTGGAAAGTAATTTTGAAACACTGCTCGTTTGCCAGTGTCTGAAAGGTGCTGGATGGTGTCAGCTGGAAGATGAGAGGCAACCTGAGGTAGCTGAAAAAACTTTGGATTAGGTGTGAAAAGGGTCAGTGTTACTTCAGATACTAACCAGTATGGTGATCTTAATTTTGTCTCTTCTCTCTGGGCCCCAGTTTTGGGATTTATAAAATCAGGACATTAGGTATGGTGCAGTGGCTCATGCCTGTATTCTCAGCATTTTGGGAGGCCAAGATGGGAGGATCGTTTGAGTCCAGGAGTTCAAGACCAGCCTGAGCAACAGAGTGAGACTCTATCTCTACAAAAAAAACAACAAAAAAAAATTTAACCGAGAGTGGTGCTATGTGCCTATAATCCCAGCTATGTGGGAGGATCACTTGATCCCAGGAGGTCAAGGCTGCAGTAAGTCCTGATTGTGCCACTGTACTCCAGGAGAGACCCTGTCTCAAAAAAAAAAAAAAAAAAGGCATTAGACCAGGTCATCTTTACAGCAGAGTTTCCAGAGCAATCTCTAGAGACAGCCGTATAGCTGTGTGAGTGCATGGTGAGAAATTAGAAAGTAGAGGGGAAAAATGAGGGGAACTTTTTGAGGGCAAAAAGGGAGAAAGGGGGATTTGAAACAAGCCAGGTTAAGCAGCTATTCCCTAATCCCACTCTCTCCACTAACCAGGCTTCCTTCATACACCCCACTGACACCCTTTGGGCTGTGCTTTCTTTAAATGTAATGTGTATTAAATCTGAGAGCTTGTGAAAATGCAGATTTCTAGGTCTCGCAGCCTACTGAATCAACATTCTGGGAGCAGGACACAAGCATCTGATACAAAAGGTTCTTTACCCATATCTATTCCAGGCGCAGTCCCAGCATTTCAGGAGGCCAAGGCAGGAAGATCGCTTGAGTCCAGGAGTTTGAAATCAGCCTGGACAACATAGTAAGACCCTGTCTCTACAAAAAAAGTTTTAAAACATTAGCCAGGCATGGTGGTGGGCACCTGTTGTCCCAGCTACTGAGGACGCTGAGGCAGGAGGATTGCTTGAGCTTGGGAGGCAAGGCTACAGTGAACCATGATTGTGCCACCGCACTCCAGCTTGGGTGACAGAGTGAGGCCCTGTCTCAAAAACAAATAAATAAGCAAAAAACTATATCTAACAAACGCCACCCCAGAAGCTGACTGCACACTCTTGGACTCCACCTCAGAACTTTAGAATCAAAATCTGTTGGTAAAGATGAGAGTATTATTATTATTATTATTATTATTATTATTATTATTTGAATCGGAGTCTCGCTCTGTTGCCCAGCCTGGAGTGCAGTGGCCGGATCTCAGCTCACACAAGCTCCGCCTCCCAGGTTTATGCCATTCTCCTGCCTCAGCCTCCCGAGTAGCTGGGACTACAGGCGCCTGACACCTCGCCCAGCTTGTTTTTTGTATTTTTTAGTAGAGACAGGGTTTCACCAGGTTAGCCAGGATGGTCTCGATCTCCTGACCTCGTGATCCGCCCGTCTCGGCCTCCCAAAGTGCTGGGATTACAGGCTACTCCATAGGCAGAGCAGCCTTTCTGCTTGATTTTTATGATTTCAATCTCTTTTTGAAATTGACAGAATTCTGAATTCCTTCTCTGTGTTATCTCAACGTTTGAGCTTCTTTAAGACCACAATTTTGAATTCCCTGTCTGGAAAGGTCACATATCTCTGTCACTCCTGGATTATTTAGTCCATTTCCATCCAGGAAAATAAAGTTTTCCTGGATGTTCTTGATGCTGTGGATGGTCATCAATGTCTGGACATTGAAGAGTTAGATATTTATTCCAATCTTTACAGTCTGGACTTATTTGTACCCATCCTCCTTGAGAAGGCTTTCTATATATTCAAAGGGGATTAAGTGTTGTGACTTAAGCCTATGGTCTCTGTAGCTGATGTGTACCAGGGGGTGCCCTAAGCCTATGACCCCTGCAACTGTTGCCAACTCCTAGATACTCCTGGATCCTTGGTGGCCTTGGGTAAGATAAGGGAGAATTCCCTGGTTACCCAGGCAACATCTCTCACTTTCTTTCTTGTCTTTCCCCCAATCAGGAACCTCTCCCCCTACTGGGCTGCCTGGAGTTGGGGGAGGGGTGACATGAGCACTCCCCTGGCCACCACAGATGGTAGTGCACTGAGTCACACCTGAAGCTTTGCAGACCAGTACAGTATTGGATCCTGCCCAAGATCTGTGGCCAGAACTGCTTAGTTACCACTGATATTTACTCAAAGTCCAAGGGCACTTTAGTCAGCAGGTGGTGAATCCTGCCAGGATAATTCTGACCCATCAGAGCAGTGGATTCCCTTCTGGCACAGGGTAGGTCTGGAAACGTAGCGTAGGAGGAAAGGCCTGGAATCAGGAGCCTCAGGATTCTGCCTGGTGCTTTATTTTCCTGTGGTTGAGTTGCTACTCAGGCTGCAAGACAAAGTCTCCTGAGTTTGTTCTCCTTGAGTACTCTTCCCTCTCCTTTCCCCAAGCGGAAGGAGTCTCTCCCTGAGCTGCCCTGCCTGGAGTTGGGGGAGGAATGATGTAGGCACTCCCTTGGCCACCACAGCTGGTGTCACTTGGGGTCATATACACCCAAAGTCCCCTGCCTCCATGACCAGTGCAGCTCCAGGGTTTGCCTAAGGAATATAGTCCTTGTGACCTGACTGTCACTCGTGTATTCAGGGCCCCAGGCCACTTTGGTCAGCTGGTGGCAGAACCAGCTGGGGACTCAGGTCTGTCCCACTCCGGCTGAGGATTCTCCTCTGGCCCAGAGCTGATCTAAATGCATCCTCTGTGGGAGCCAGCAGAATTCTGTTCAGTGTAGTGCTGTGCTGTGACAGGGCAGCAGTGAGTTCCATGCAAAATCCCACACTCCTCTCCTTCCCCCACATGCACAGATTCTCTCTCCAAGCTGTTGTGCCAGGGGTGAGGGAGGGGGGCATAGGCGATGCAGGACTGTCTTTCCCACCCTCTTCAGTGCCTCTTGTCGTGATACGATGTGAAAAGCAGGTACTGTGATCACTCATTTTTTGTTTCTTATGAAGATGCTTTTTTTTAAAAAAAAATAAGGAGTCTCACTGTTGCCCGGGCTGGAGCACAGTGGCACTATTTCATCTCATTGGAACCTCTGCTTCCCAGGTTCAAGTGATTCTCCTGCCTCAGCCTCCCGAGTAGTTGGGACTACAGGTGCCCGCCACCTCGCCCAGCTAGTTTTTTGTATCTTTTTAGTAGAGATGGGGTTTCACCGTGTTCACCAGGATGGTCTCGATCTCCTGACCTCGTGATCCGCCCGTCTCGGCCTCCCAAAGTGCTGGGATTACAGGCTTGAGCCACCGCGCCCAGCCAATATGGTCACTTTTACACATGGAAGACAGTAAGAGAAATCACGCCCTAGGGAGAGAGGCTATGTGCTGGGTGTTAAGGAGGAAAGAGAAACAAGTCAGATCTGGTCTGTATGGGCACCTTGGACGCAGGGCAGGAGTTGACACTAGCAGGATAGAAAGACATGGAATAATGGTCTCTCCTTCATCCTTATATGTAAGGATGCCTACCTGCTCCTTGGAGAGGCAAGGCCAACAAAGTGAGTGGTAGGGAGTGGTGCTTGGGCCATGGCCAGTGTGGCATGGAGGTTAAGTGCTCCAGAGTTGTGATTTAGCAGGCTAGGTTTGAAACCTGACTCCTCTGCTTACGGGCTATGTGATCTGAAGCAATTTACCTACCTCTCTGAACCTCAGCTTCTTAAAATAGGAAATGAAGATCATAATATCTTCCCTACATAAAACCCTCAGCAAGGTATTCCAAAACCATCATTATTAGGCCAAGCAAATGCTTCAAAAGGAAAACAAAACAAAACTAAACTAACATTAAATCTAAGCATTTGTTATCTATAATGTTTGCCATGCTAGCTAAAATCTGGAAACAACCCATCCAATAATTCATGAAGAGTCAAAACCATTTACCTATTTGATAAAATACGTTACAGCTATTAAATATATATATATATATATATATATATATATATATTTTTTTTTTTTTTTTTTGAGATGGAGTTTCGCTCTTGTTGCCCAGGCTGGAGTACAATGGCATGATCTTGGCTCACTGAATCTCCCCCGCCCTGGGTTCAAGCGATTCTCCTGCCTCAGTCTCCCAAGTAGCTGGGATTATAGGCACATGCCACCACGCCCAGCTAATTTTTTGTATTTTTAGTAGAGATGGGATTTCACCGTGTTGGCCAGGCTGGTCTCAAACTCCAGACCTCAGGTGACCCACCCGCCTCGGCCTCCCAAAGTGTTGGGATTACAGGAGTAAGCCGCTGTGCCTGACCTACAGCCATTAAATATTTTAACAATAAAAACTATGTAGCAATAGGTGTGCTGGATGACTCTGAAAGACAGAAGACATGGGAGACATGGTCACTGGGCAATGGAGTTAGAATCTCAAATATTTAACAATGCAAGGTGTCGTAGGATTAACAGTTAAAGTAAGTGGTACAGAACAGGAGTAATTTATAAACTTGGTTATGACCTGGTGGCCTGGATAGGTCAAGAAAGAGTTATGGAGCAGGACAAATTGAGCTGGGCCTGGAAATTGGATAGAATGTGTGTCAAGTATGAAAGGCCATTTCATGTAGAGGACACAGAAGGAAGCTCCATTATGTGGAGAGAGGATACTCAGAGAACAGCCAGGAGACTGAACTGGCTCAAGCAGAGGTTACACACCAGGACAAAGTCATAAACTGAGGCCAAAGTCATGGAGAACCCTGAATGCCATGCTGAATCGTCTGAACTTTATGCTATAAGCCTTTTGAACGAAAGAAAGCAACATTTGAAGACAAACTGGAAGCATGGGACACTGCTGAAAAGCAGTCATCCCTCACATGGAGATGAGGGTCTGAGCTTTGGGAACAAGTGTAAGACCCAGAAACAAGGGTCTAATATATGAAATATTTAGGATGTTGTACCATTTTCTTCTTTTGTTCTTCTACCTCACATGGCTTTTCCCTACCCCCTTTCCATCTGTTTTTCAAGTTATTCTCTTTCTGAACTGCTATGGGCTACCAATTTCGGCTGGCCTAGAGCTCTCATCAGTTCCTCCCATTCCCTTAACAGGTGCCGGGTCTCATCTCCAGGCCTTGCCTCTAGGCCAGGCAGTGTGGAAGGAAGCATTTGCTGCAACGCAGTATGACCAGGACCCAGAAAGGAAAGACCTTTCTCCCCCATTGCTTCTATCAGTCACTGCCCCCACGGCTGGGATGGGGCACGATTTTAAACTACTCAAAACTGAAAGGCAAGGAGGAGTGTGCCTCTGTCTCCAGTGTGCCTATGGTCTTCTTCAGCTCACAGTACCATCTACACCGCAAGAGCCAATATTTGAAAATGGCTGCTGCAAACCTTACCTTCTCTCAGGAGGTGGTGTGGCAGCGAGGACTGCCCAGCATTCCTTATAGCCAGTACAGCTTTGACCACCTCTACAACACCAATGACATCATCCATACTCCCCGGATCAGGAAGGCCCAGCCTCGGAAACCTGTTCGCTTCAAGCTCCTGGGTTCCTCAAGTCCCTTAACAGGAGACACCTCCCTGGCTGTGAAGACAGAAAGCTCTGCCAATCCTGAAAAGAAGCTGAAGAAATCAAAGCCAGCCAGCACCGTCCGGGAAGCACCCCGTCCTCTCATCCATCATCCCTGCATGCATCCAGATATGCTGGGTCGGCCACCTTCTCCAGATGTGAACCTGGAGGAAAGAGAAGCCTGGCTTCTGCCTCCTGAGAAGGAGGCCAGAGCGTGGGAGGCCACTGTGCTGGAAAAGCTGAACAAGCGCACAGCCCGATGGATCCAGAACAAGCGTCCTCAAAGGCCTGGGGCATCCCCTAACAAGTGGCAGAGCTTCCTGCGACAGCAGTACGACTGGAGTCACATCCAGGATGAACTTACCTCTGCGAGCGACCTGGAGCTCCTGAAACAGCTGGAGGCAGAAGAGGCAGCAGAGTTTGAGGATCAAAGTGTCATCCTGCCCCCACAGGAAAAGAAGAAACCAGAACTGCTGCTTCCTGTTTATTACAGGTATACCGGCCAGGGCCTCAAATGCACCCTTGATAATCCCTGACTCCCCTTCAGGGACTCCCAGGGGGACTCACACTCCCGATTTTAGAATGCACTCTCCCATCAACTTCATGTTCTCCACCACCGGCCTGCTCTCTGAGAGCTCTGCAAAGTAAGGTTTCTCAATCTGCACTGCTGACATTCTGGGTTGGATAATTTTTGTTGTGGGAACCGCCCTGTTCATTATGGGATGCTAGCAGCATCCCTGGCTCGTACCCACCAGAGCACAACCTCCTAGCTGTGACAACCAAAGATGTCTCAGACACTGCCAAATGTCTCCAACAGGGACAAAGCCATTCCCAGCTGGGAACCACTGCTCTTAAAGGGATTGGTTCTCAACCTTCTCCAGCAGACTTTGCCATCAGACTGCTGGTGTAGTTACCAACCAAGCGCTCCCAGAAATGTATCCTTGGTGGAGTGAGGAAGGCAGGAACCTCATAGCACTGAGGTTTGGTCCTGCCTCACTCTGAATAAGGAACCAGTGTGTCACTGACTCAAAAACTGACTAACTGCAGGACAGAGAACCAGACAACCTGAGAGAAGAAGATGACTACATGTTTCTTAGATTGCTTCCATCTCATTTATAGCTAGAGGAAACACTGGAGCTATTACATTATCCCTGATTTCCAAGAGTGAACTAAAAATCAGTGGAAATCCATTTATTTATTCATTTATTGGACAAATATATATTATGTTCTTGCTACTTTCCAGGTACTCTGCAAAGTGCTGGGAATACAATGTAAAAGCAATAGACACAGACATGAACCTTTAAGGAGCTTACAGCCTGTTCACCACCAGGTAGATGGACATTAAATAACCACACACAGAATAGACAGAGTGAGATGACGAAGGAGGTGGGATCCCTTCCCCAAGGCGATGCCGCCTCTAAGGGTATGAATGTTTAAAAAGGGTTATGCTGGAGCACAGCCACTCTGCCATGCTGCTTGGTGGATGCAGAAGGTGTGGATCCTTCAGGAGCCAGACAGGGTGGCTGTAGACAAGCCCTTCTAACAGCTCCACATTCAACTGGCACCATGGCGACAAGGCTAAAAGTTAAACATTGGTGTTCTGCAATGCTCACGTGTATAGGAGCGGAGCTTAAAGAGGAAAGGGAACAAGCTGTGGATTTAATGGAAAGGGGGATCCACCTCCTACTCTTTCCCCCTTTTCCCTCCTTTCTCACCCCTGCCAAGATTGCCCAGTTACTTCCAACAAGCAGAGACAGTTGAAATCATGCCTGACAACAAGACCACTGAGGATATCCATGAAAAGAGGAGCCTCTCCCAGCCCCAAACCCAGAGCTACTTTCGCCAGGTGACTCCCCGAGCTGGAAAGTTTGCCTACTCCACAGACAACACCTTTGAACAGGAGATTTACTTTGGTAATAGAGCTGGGCCCCTGTGGTAGGTGCACAGGGGGACATGGGCCAGGGAGGTGGAAGATCGCTGGGGGCTGGAAACAGTTGTGGGTATGGAGAGGCCCTGGATGACTCAGGTTTTCATGTTCATGACCCACACCCACACCAGCAGAGGAGTTGGGTTGGGGAGTGATAGCTAACAGGGAGGGCACTCACTGCTCTCTCTCCCTGCTTTCTCTATCCCTCCATCTTACTAAAGAGGCAATGAAGGGTGGAACTGTAAAGTAGGCAAGACTTTGGGAACAATCCATCTCTTCTCTGTCCACCCTTCTCCCTTCTCTCACTTCGAGATATGATCCCACCAAGGTGCGATGTTGGAAAAAATCAGGGCTTTGGAGTCAGGCACATTTGAGTTTAAATCCTGGCTCAGTATTTTTTTTTTTTTTTTTTTTTTTTTTTTTTTTTTGAGACGGAGTCTTGCTCTGTCGCCCAGGCTGGAGTGCAGTGGCCAGATCTCAGCTCACTGCAAGCTCCGCCTCCCGGGTTCACGCCATTCTCCTGCCTCAGCCTCCCGAGTAGCTGGGACCACAGGCGCCCGCCACCTCGCCCGGCTAATTTTTTTTTGTATTTTTAGTAGAGACGGGGTTTCACCGTGTTAGCCAGGATGGTCTCGATCTCCTGACCTCGTGATCCGCCCGTCTCGGCCTCCCAAAGTGCTGGGATTACAGGCTTGAGCCACCGCGCCCGGCCTGGCTCAGTATTTTTTTAGTAAACTTCAGTAAATTACATAATTCCTCTCAGCCACAAGTACCTTATTTGTGAAGTGATGTTAAGAAAAATGCACTTTTGCCGGGCACGGTGGCTCAAGCCTGTAATCCCAGCACTTTGGGAGCCCGCGACGGGTGGATCACGAGGTCAGGAGATCGAGACCATCCTGGCTAACACGGCGAAACCCCGTCTCTACTAAAAAATACAAAAAACTAGCCGGGCGAGGTGGCAGGCGCCTGTAGTCCCAGCTACTTGGGAGGCTGAGGCAGGAGAATAGCGTAAACCCGGGAGGCGGAGCTTGCAGTGAGCTGAGATCCGGCCACTGCACTCCAGGCTGGGCGACAGAGCGAGACTCCGCCTCAAAAAAAAAAAAAAAAAAAAAAAAAAGAAAAAAGAAAAATGCACTTTGAGTAGAGTAGATGAGAAAGCATCTGTAATGCTTCTTGCCCAGTGTCTGTTTAAGGTGTTCAGTAAATGTTCGCCACCTTCTCCTTCCCTACTGCTGTCCCCTAGATGCCTGGGCTTCCGGGATACCCGATCTAGGTCTTTGTGTTCCTAGCTGTTTCTTCTTCCCAAGCCCCATCTTGTTCCTAAACTGCTGCAGCTGAAAGTCTTCTCAAAGTGTTTAACAAAATTACTCTAAGGTATTCATCACTGATGGGATTAATTAGGTGCCTCTTTTTTAGTATCTAGCTTTTCATAAGGGATAAGGCCTCTAAGTGGTTACATAGGTTCTTCTCTTTTCTTTTTCTTTTTTTATTTTTTGATACGGAGTCTCGCTCTGTCACCAGGCCGGAGTGCAGTGACACAATCTTGGCTCACTGCAACCTCTGCCTCCACCTCCCAAGTAGCTGGGATTATAAGTGCGCGTCACCACGCCCAGCTAATTTTTGTATTTTTAGTAGAGACGGGGTTTCACCACGTTGGCCAGAATGGTCGCAATCTCTTGACCTTGTGATCTGCCCTCCTCGGCCTCCCAAAGTGCTGGGATTACAGGCATGAGCCACAGCTCCTGGCCGGTTCTTTTCTTATTTTTGAAATGGTTTCACTCCCATTACCTAGGCTGGAGTGCAGTGGTGCTATCTCCACTGCAACCTCCACCTCTCAGGCTCAATTGATTCTCCTGCCTCAGCCTCCTGAGTAGCTGTACCCAGCTAATTTTTGTATTTTTGTAGAGATGGAGTCTTACAATGTCGCTTAGGCTGGTCTTGAACTCCTGACCATGTGATCCACCCACCTCGGCCTCCCAAAGTGCTGAGATTACAGGTGCGAGCCACCGAAACTAGCCATAGGTTCTGCCTTAGGAAGGAAAGCACCATCCTTGGCTCCCAGGCCTCTAATGAAGTGACTAGCTATGACATTTCTTTCTTTTTTTTTTTCCCCACTGACACTACGGTGACTTATCACTGTGATATTTCCAAGCAGTGGTCACCTTCAAGGGATGCCCCAGAGTATGGCAGTCATGGATCCTAGGGGCTTAGATTAGTGCAAATGGAAGTTGGGTCTGATCCTGGTGATTGGGAACCCGGGGAGAAAGGAAAGAGGGAGGTTACAGGGGACTCACTGTTTCTTTGTCTGTTCACAGATGAAGTCCAGATCATTCACCAGATTGGTGCAAAGAGAGACCAGATTGTCCTGGAAAACCTAAATCGGTACAATAAGCAGCTATCTAAGGTCTTCCCTGAAACTCCAGAAAAGTGGAGTGCCCAGGCAATTCCTGAAGCACGTAAGCAGGAAGCTAACAGGGAAGGCAGGGGTTAATAATGGGAATGGGGCTACTTCCCATCATTACCCACTATTCATGTGCTAGAGCTCCCAGTTCATGGGCTGAAGCACCACTAGCATCTAGGCAATCCTCTTTCTACGTACTAAAAATAATCTCACGAAATTATAAAATACAGTAACTAGGAAGAGCCTCACAGGAACATACAATCATTTGAGATCTGATATAACTTAGGTATAACCAAGTGGTTTAGGGCCAGTAGTTACCAATAAGGCAGCTCCTATCTCAATGCTAACAGGGAAAGTGCAGCTAACGGGGAAAGTGCATCAAACTCCTGACCCAGCATTCTGCCCTTTTCCCTGGGGCTGGATTTACCCTCCCACTCCACACTCAGCCCACCCATACCTGAACTTTCACAAGTTCATCATTCTTCACTCTGTAAGACAAAGAGGGAAAGGAGGTGGCCAAGAAATTAGCTTATGAAACAAAATGTGCACATCCTCCACAAGACTCCATTTCCCATAACTCTTTGCAGGATTACTGTTCAGATGGGCCCAGTGGTGTGCAGAAATTAACAGCAATTGTCACCCATTCTTTTTTTTTTTTTTTTTTTCTTTTTTTGGAGACACAGTCTTGCTCTGTCGCCCAGGCTGGAGTGCAGTGGCATGATCTCAGCTCACTGCAACCTCCATCTTCCTGGTTCAAGCAATTCCCCTGCCTCAGCCTCCAGAGTAGCTGGAATTACAGTTGCATGCCCCCACGCCTGGCTGACAGGGTTGCCTGGCCTCCTAGCTGTGCCTTTGCATCCATTTGGCAAGAAGTCCTTCCCTGGGCCCAGTCTACCCTTGGAGGCACAGGCATATTCTGTGCCTGCTATGGAGGCAACCACCAGACAGCTGTGGACAGCCACAGGATTTCCACACAAGCTGGCTTTTTTTGTTTGTTTGTTTTTGAGACAAAGTCTCACTCTGTCACTCAGGCTGGAGTGCAGTGGCATGATCTCGGCTCACTGCAACCTCCATCTTCCTGGTTCAAGCAATTCCCCTGCCTCAGCCTCCAGAGTAGCTAAGACTATAGGCACGCGCCACCACGCCCAGCTAATTTTTGTATTTTTAGTAGAGACGGGGTTCACCATGTTGGTCAGGATGGTCTCGATCTCTTGACCTCGTGATCTGTCCACCTCAGCCTCCCAAAGTGCTAGGATTACAGGCATGAGCCACTGTTCCCAGCCTCTTTTTCTTTTTGCCTTCCTGCCTGCCTTCCTTCCTTCCTTCCTTCCTTCCTTCCTTCCTTTCCTCCCTTCCTTTCCTCCTTTCCTTCCTTCCTTTCCTTCTCCCTTTCCTTCCTTTCTCTCTGTCTCCCTCTCCTCTCCTGTCCTCTCCTCCCTCCCCTTCCCTCTCCCTCTTCTATAATTTTCTTGACAGGCTGAGTGCAGTGGTACAATCATGGCTCACTGCAGCCTTTACCTGCCTGAGCTCAAGCGATCCTTCCACCTCACTCTCCTGAGTAGCTGGAACTACAGGTGCACACCACTATACCCAGCAAATTTTTGTAGAGACAAAGTCTCACTGTGTTGCCCAGGCTGGTCTCAAACTTCTGGGCTCAAGTGATGCACCCTGTTCAGACTCCCAAAGTGTTGGAACTACAGGCATGAGCCAATCTCCCAGCCAGGGGATTCCTTTTCAATAACAGCTTTATTGAGCTTGAATTTACATACTATAAAATTAATCCTGTCAAACCATACAATTTGATGAGGCAGGCAGATCACTTGAGCCTAGCAGTTTAAGACTAGCCTAGGCAACAAGGTGAGACCCCGTCTCTACGAAAAAATACAAAAATTAGTGAGGCGTTGGTGGCACACACCTGGAGTCCTAGCCACTCGCGAGGCTGATGCAGGAGGATCAGGGCATAGGGTCTCACTATGTTGCCCAGGCTGGTCTCAAACTCCTGGCCACAAGGGATCCTCCTACCTCAGCCTCCCAAACAAAGTTCTGGGATTATAGGCACGAGCCACTGTGCCCCACCAAGAGTCATTACTTTGTGTGCTCCCTTTAGATCGACAGTCCTCAGCCTTTTGGGCACTAGGGACTGGTTTCAGGGAAGACAATTTCTCCACAGACCAGCGGGGTGGGGATGGTTTCAAGATGAAACGGTTCCACCTCAGATCATCAGGCATTAGATTATCATAAAGGGTGTGCAACCTAGATCCCTCATATGTGCAGTTCACAATAAGGTTCATGCTCCTATGTGACTCTAATGCCACTGCTGATCTGACAGGAGGCAGAGCTCAGCGGTAATTCTTGCCTGCCCACCGCTCACCTCCTGTTGTGGTGGCCTGGTTCCTTACAGGCCATGAACTGGTACAGGCCCATGGCCTGGGGGTTAGGGACCCCGGCTTTAGATGACTGTTGATGTGGAAGGTGGCTAGTGGATGTGTTTCTATCCATCTATAACCCAAAGGACTGGAACTAAAGTAAATGTTGGCAGTTGTATTTTTTATTCCCATGGGGTTAAATATCAGCGATCTAAGACTTGCTCACCACAAATCCATTTTAATTCCTTGAGCAGAGGGATATAGGAGAAATGGGGTTAATTCAGCTATCTCTCACCTCTTCAGGAGGGATTTCAAGTCAGCTGAGAGAAGTCAGGGAGGGTCACATGGCAAAGGGTGAGGTGGCCTGTCAGAGGTGGTTCCACAGCTCCTAGTTGCACACACCCTACCCCACAAAGGAGGGAGGCCTCAGCAGAGTGGCTGAGTCCCCCAGCACGTCCCAAGCTGGTAGGGACCATGTGGAGGAGATGCACTATATGGGCATCTTTGCTAAACTGCCCTGGAGTCTCACAGAAATCTTTTTCTTTTTTTTTCTTTTTTTTTTTTTTTTTTTGAGATGGAGTCTCTCTTTGTCACCCAGGTTGGAGTGCAATCTCAGCTCACTGCAACCTCTGCCTTCCCAGTTCGAGTGATTCTTCTGCTTCAGTCTCCCAAGTAGCTGGGATTACAGGTGCCCACCACCACGCCTGGCAAGTTTTTGTATTTTTAGTAGAGATGGGGTTTCACCATGTTGGTCAGGCTGGTCTCGAACTTCTGACCTCAAGTGATCCACTCGCTTTGGCCTCCCAAAGTGCTGGGATTACAGGCGTGAGCCACTGCACCATGCCTCACAGGACTCTTTTTACATTAGAAGAAAGAAATGTTATGCCTTCCTTGCTCAAAGGAAAGAATTGATTCAGAGCAAATCTAAGGGTGTTAAGAGTTGGAATGAAATCTTGGAAAAAACCAGGAATGGCTGATAGTGACTGATTAGAACATGAGACTAATAGGCAGTGTGAATAATGAGTTTAGTATGTCTGGAAATGTTTTTATCATTTTCCCTTCCCCTTCTCCCTACAGCTTTTTTCCTGAGAAAGAGGCTTTCTAAATTTGACACCATGAAAAACATTAAGTTCAGAAAATGTAACTATAGCTTTTTTTTTTTTTTTTTTAAGAATGGAGTCTCGCTCTGTCATCCAGGCTGGAATGCAGTGGCATGATCTCGGCTCACTGCAACCTCCGCCTCTCAGGTTCAAGCGATTCTCCTACCTCAGCCTCCCAAGTAGCTGGGACTATAAGCACATGCCACCATGCCCAGCTAATTTTTTTCTATTTTAGTAGAGACAGGGTTTTCACTGTGTTAGCCAGGATGATCTCCATCTCCTGACCTCACGATCCACTCACCTCGGCCTCCCAAAGTGCAGGGATTACAGGCATGAGCCACCACGCCCGGCCAACTATAGCTTTTCTAACTATATTTAATATTTATGTTTTTTTCTGTTCTCAAATTTCTGTTGTCATGAGGAAAAACTCAGAGATGTTAAAATCTTTAAATTTTCACAGCTTATAGCACCATTACTCTCCTCAAATTAAAAACATTAAAAGGAAAACTTAATACTTTACAAATAATGGCCAATGACACTAAATTGCAATGTATCAAATATTGAATTTTATGAGCAAATCTCGTTACATATAAACATATTTATGTTCCTAAAGATTTAGGTCCCTAAAGATAACCCTTAAACTTATAAAAAGGTTTGTAGATATCTCAATTTCCCCCCACAAACCTCTCGCCCCCATCATCATCATGGCTTACCATGTCTGTAGTCAGGACTTTCCATAATTCCCTGTGTCTTTGTACTCAGTTCCCCATATAATCATGGGGAAATTCACTCTTGAGGGTTTTGCTTTGGTATTAGTCAGGAATAAGAATGGGATGCAAGCTGGGGCCACTGTGTGGCAGGGCCTACAGCAGTGGGGTGAGAAGACCTCACACTGCCATGTTGCACAGCTTGCAGACCCGTGCAAGGAGCCCTGCGCTGGACTGCTTTGCCCACCCCTGCCAAGGATATGCTGCAGCAGGTAGGTGAGGAGGATGTGCCTATTAAGACCAGGAGATTGAAGAAGCAGGCAAAATCACTGGAGGAGGATGTGACCTGGGAACTGGTGGTCCTGCGGAGGATGCTGAAGGAATGGAAGACTGCCTGGGCTCTGAGTGAGTGAAGGGAGGTCCTGAGATACTGTATGTTTGTAAGAAGTGGTTCTCATCTGGGACTAGGCTTTCTTAGTCTTTGAAAAATCCATTCTTCCTTTGTGAAATGTAAAAATCTGCCTCATTAAGGCTAGACAAGAGCCTTTCACACATTGGGTGTTAGATGAACTTTAGTTGACATATATCTGGGTGCTTTTTGCATGGGTGGGTATTACTTCAGTAATTTGTAGAAACTCATTACACTGAAGACTCTTCAGAGGCAGGGATCCTATCTTTTTTTTTTTTTTGAGACAGAGTTTCACTCTTGTTGCCTCGGCTGGAGTGCAATGGTGGGATCTCAGTTTACTGAAACCTCGGCTGCCTAGGTTCAAGTGATTCTCCTGCCTCAGCCTCCTGAGTAGCTAGGATTATAGGCACCCACCACCATGCTTGGGCAACTTTTTGTATTTTTAGTAGAGATGGGGTTTCACCATGTTGGCCAGACTGGTCTCGGACTCCTGACCTCAGGTGATCTGCCTGCCTTGGCCACCGCGCCAGCCCTTTTTTTTTTCATTCCAAGATGGAATTTCACTCTGTCTCCCAGGCTGGAGTGCAATGGCACTTGATTTTGGCTCACTGCAACCTCTACCTCCCAGGTTCAAGCAATTCTCCTGCTTCAGCCTCCCGAGTAGCTGGGACTATGGGCATGTGCCACGATGTCTGGCTAATTTCTGTATTTTTAGTAGAGACAGGGTTTCACCATGTTGGCCAGGCTGGTCTCGAACTCCTGACTTCAGGTGATCTCCCGGCCTTGGCCTCCCAAAGTGCTGGGATTACAAGCGTAAGCCACTACACCTAGGCGACCCTATCTTATTGATTTCCAAACTTTATGCTCAGTAAATGATGCATGAAGGGAAGAACAAAATATGCCGTCCAACCGTTGTCCATGTTGTAGTTGACTGTGGTATCAGCAACCCCTCTCCAAAATTCATCCGTAGAGTTGGGGCTATCCTATACTTACTTTGCCTTCAAAGATAGGAGAGTAGAAGTCTGAGTGCCTGGGACAAAGTAATGGCCTGGCAAGGCCAATACTTGAAAGCTATGGTATTTGAGAACTCAACAGCTGTTGGCTTTCAGAACATGATAGACAAGTTTAGTTAGTGCAGGAAAAAGAGAGGCGATCCATTAGGTAAACTGGATCAGATAAACAACAACAAAAAAGACTGAAGGAAGCACCTACAGATAGGAGGAGCTTTGAAATAAAAGTCTGATACCTGCCAAAAGAGTAGTTAGCAACTAAAATGAAGAAGATGTCAAAAGCCAAATGGAAGTGCCCTCAAAGACAAAGAACCTAATGAAAACCACAATAACTAACACTTATTGAACCTTCATTAACTTGTCAGGCATTTTGCTAAACACTTTGTCTAGTTAACTCATTTAACACTAAGAGTAACTCAATATGTGGATTCTAGTATTATGCCCGTATTTCAAATAAGAAATCTCAGGCTCAGGGTTAAGTAACTTATCCACAGTCACACAGCTAATAACTGTGATCCCAAACCAGGTATGTCCGAAAACAAAGTACCCTTAACTACTTTGTTTTATTGTCCCTTTTATTTCCCAGATAGTTACAACAAAAACTTATTTAACAAAAGAGAGATAGATACGATGGGGTTGGAAGAAGTTTTGTCTGGGAACTTACCTGAAGAGGGTACATGGATCATCAGAGAAATAACTCCCTAAAGACCCCATCTCTGGGCCCTTTATTCTTCTGACCTAATGTTTTGCTTGAATTATTCTGGGTGAAGGGCAGACTTCTTGTCACCTGCCTGCAGCACAATATCTAATCCTAACTAGGTGGTTCTCTTTTCATTTCCCTCACTGTGGCTCAGTCATAGAGTGGCACCATGAGACAGTAGAGAACCTGCTTCGGAGCTTGGGAGACCTGCATGATGATGTTCGGATCCAAGCTATCACCACATGTGCCACAGCTGCTTTGGAACGGCCCCGGATTGCCACCAGCCAGAGGGACTCAGGTGAGAGCCAAAGCTGAACTGCTTGAGAACATAAGCAACTCATAAAGCCATGGAACATCTGGACTGGTAGGGACTCAGGGCTTATCTGAGATTATTTTACAAATGTGGAAACCAAGACTCAGAGGCTGGCCTATATATACATGCTTATCAGCAATAGACATGAGATTAAAATCCCAGACTTCTAGTCCAGTAATTTTTGAACTACATTTCATCACCTTTTGTTTGCTCAGTGGCCTGCAGGGAAGTTAACATTTCCCACCTTGAAGATCCCATTCTTTTCTTTTTTTGGTAGAGACTGTGTCTTGTTATGTTGACCAGGCTAGTCTTGAACTCATGGCCTCAAGTAATCCTCCCACCTCAACCTCCCAAACTGCTGGGATTACAGGCATAAGCCACTGTGCCCAGCCAAGATCCCATGCTTTATTGATTGACTGATTGATTGATTTAGAGACAGAGTCTTGCTCTGTCGCCCAGGCTGGAGTGCAGTGGTGCGATCTCTGCTCACTGCAACCTCCGCCTCCCAGGTTCAAGCAATTCTCCTGCCTTAGTCTCCCAAGTAGCTGGGACTACAGGCGTATGCCATCATGCCCGGCTAATTTTTTTGTATTTTTAGTAGAGACAGGGTTTCACCATGTTGGCCAGGCTGGTCTTGAACTCCTAACCTCAAGTGATCCACACACCTCAGCCTCCCAAAGTGCTGGGATTACAGGCATGAGCCACCACGCCTGACAAAATCTTAAAATATGATTCACAGGCTCAGCTGTGCCATTCCTTGGGCAGTTAGCTAACCTCTCTGAGCTTCAATTTCCTTATCTATAAAATGAGAGTAGTGGTAGACAAAGGGATAACAAACCTTTCCCCTTCCTACTTGAGAATTTGAACTTAAATTCTCACCTGTTAAATGCCCACCTGTTCCCCTAAAAACCTGATAAGAACACCTTTATAGGCAACATTGGTTATGATATAAACCCTGATTGATAAATTACATTGGGACTGAGAAGAGCTATAAGTGAAATATAAATACTTGATAGGGACACCATAATTTCACCCAGTGAATAAACAATATGCTCCTGTGCTGTCCCCAAGACTCTGTGGAATGCTCAAGACAGCCTTAAGAACTCCAGCCAAGGCCGGGCGTGGTGGCTCACGCTTGTAATTCCAGCACTTCGGAAGGCCGAGGTGGGTGGATCACCTGAGTTCAAGAGTTCAAGACCAGCCTGGCCAACATGGTGAAACCTCGTCTCTACTAAAAGTACAAAAATTAGCCAGGCATGGTGACAGGTGCCTGTAGTCCCAGATACTCGGGAGGCTGAGGCAGAAGCATCGCCTGAACCCAGGAAGCAGAGGTTGCAGTGAGTCAAGATTGTGCCATTGCACTCCAGCCTGGGCAACAGAGCAAAAACTCTATCTCAAAAAACAACAACAACAACAAAAAAAAACCAAAAAAAAAAAAAAAACAACTCCAGCCAATAGGGATGCCTGATGCTGCTGCCCTGTTGACAAACTATGCTCCTGTCCCATATCCTTCTGGTGCCATGAATGGCCCATGACAGTCTTATGAACCTTAATGTTTAGTTGAACCAAAAAAGACTCCCTGGTGAGTTCTACGATACCTACCTTGCCTAGTTCAACCACGGTTGAAAGACAATGAGATAATCAATGTGAAAACACTATATTATAAAGCACTACCTAAATATAATTGTTCTTACAAATATAAAGGCTTGGCTGGGTGCAGGGGCTCACGCCTGTAATCCCAGCACTTTGGGAGGGCAAGGAAGGCAGATCACAAGGTCAGGAGATCGAGACCATCCTGGCTAACACCGTGAAACCCCGTCTCTACTAAACATACAAAAAATTAGCCGGGCGTGGTGGTGGGCACCTGTAGTCCCAGCTACTCGGGAGGCTGAGGCAGGAGAATGGCATGAACCCAGGAGGCGGAGCTTGCAGTGAGCAGAGATCACACCACTGCACTCCAGCCCAGGTGACAGAGTGAGACTCCATCTGAAAAAATATATTAAATAAATAAATATCTATATCTATCTATCTCTATATATAAAGGCTCATGGGGCAAATTGGTTGCTTTTAATCACTAAAACTAATGGTGTAGTTCACTGTAGCATAGCTGGAAACATTCTCCTTCAGCTTGAATATAGCTGTTTAGAGGCCAGATGATGAAGGACTGGGAACTGGCATACCAGCACAGAGTTGAGCTTGAACACCTTGAGCATAAAATCCTGCCCATCTCAAGGGCTCAGCTAAACTGTAATTACATTATATAGCACTAAGCAACTGCAACTGGGACTGAGGTTGGCCACCACGTGGCTGTAGAAAGGAAGCTATGTGTGAAAAAATCAAAGGGGCTAGTACTCTCTTACCTGGCTCTTTTGATCACAGACCAGACCATCCAGGACTTGCCGGAGGTTCTACTGCCTGCCCTAGAGGCTGCTCTTTGTGACAAGAATGCCAATGTGCGGATGGCAGCAGCAATATGCCAATATGCCATACAGTCACATAATCCCCTTGCCCAGAACGTCATGCAGACTGCCCTTCTGAAGGGTGAGTAACTCCGTTACTTCTGACTTGGAAATATGGGATAGACATCTCACTATCAGCTTTCCCAGTCCTTTCCTCTCCACTGTCATGCTCTGCAATGTCTGCTATATTGGGTTTAGATTTATGTCAGACCATTTGAAAATTAAGGCCAGACGCTGTTGCTCACACCTGTAATCCCAGCACTTTGGGAGGCCAAGGTGAGAGGATCGCCTGAGCATAGGAGTTCTAAACCAGCCTGAGCAACATAAGAAGACCCTATCTCTATAAAAAATTTTAAAATTAGCCAGTTGTGGTGGTGTGCTCCTGTAGACCCAGCTACCTAGGAGGCTGAGGCAGACCTATGTATACATGCTTATCAGAGTCAGCTTGAGCCCAGGAGGTTGAAGCTGCAGTAAGCCACAACAGTGCCACTGTACTCTAACTTGGGTGACAGAGCAAGACCCTGTCTCCAAAAAAAAAAAAAGGAAAAAAAGAAAATTTGCTCTTTCTAGGTACTTTAACAAAACAGATATACTGCCACCAAGTGGTAGCTGGACTAATTTTTTTTTTTTTTTTTTTTTTTAAAGACAAGAGTTTCACTCTTGTTGCCCAGGCTGGAGTGCAATGGTGCGATCTCGGCTCACTGCAACCTCCACCTCCTGGGTTCAAGCAATTCTCCTGCCTCAGCCTCCCAAATAGCTGGGATTACAGGCGCGTGCCACCATGCCCGGTTGATTTTTGTATTTTTAGTAGAGATGGGGTTTCACCATGTTGGCCAGGCTGGTCTCGAACTCCTGACCTTAGGTGATCTGCCCACTTTGGCCTCCCAAAGTGTGGGGATTACAGGTGTTAGCCACCGTGCCCAGCCAATATGATTCTTCTAAATATGGTTTAAATAAGGAATTGTATTTCTAGACTGAGTGGGGTACAAGGAAGTGAGACATCAGGTGGCTAGCAGCCTTGGGTATCAATCCAAAGGCTGTTCTCTAGGGGGAAAACACATCACCATTCTGAACTCTTTTTCACCCAACTGTGGCAGGTAACAGTGTGGATAGCTGGGCTGCAGCTCAGTGCTTGGCTCTGGAAGGTACTGCCACTTACCCTGTGATTAAGAGGATCCTCCACCAGCTGTTTACAAAGAAGAATGAGGACACTGAGGAACAGTCTTATATCCTGCTGAGCCATCTGAGTGAGAAGACAGTATGTGTCCATTACTGGGTCAGAGAAAGAAACAGTTTTGGGGAGCAATTAGGTCTTTGAGGTCAGTGAAAGTAAGCCATCTAAAATGCAGCTGGGGCCTGGGCAGTAGCTCATGCCTGTAATCCCAACACTTCAGGAGGCCGAGGCAGGTGGATCATTTGAGGTCAGGAGTTTGAGACCAGACTGGCCAACATGGGTGAAACCCCATATCTACTAAAAATACAAAAATTAGCCAGGTGCAGTGGTACACACCTGTAGTCCCAGCTATTTGGGAGGCTGAAGCATGAGAATCGCTTGAGCCTGGGAGGTGGAGGTTGCAGTGAGCTGAGATCATGCCACACTACACTCCAGCCTAGGTGATAGAACAAGATTCTGTCTCAAACAAATAAAATAAAATAAAATGCAGCTGGGCTGGGCATTGTCACTCACGCCTTTAATCCCAGCACTTTGGGAGGCTGAGGTGGGAGTATCCCTTCAGTCCCGGAGTTCAAGACCAGCCTGGGCAATATAGTGAGACTCTGTCTCTACAAAAAAAGAAATAAAATTAGTCACGCATGGTGGTGCATGCCTGTAATCCTAGCTACTCAGGAGGCTGAGGTGGGAAGATCACTTGAGCCTGGCAGGTTGAGGCTGCAGCGAGCTGAGATTACACCATTGTACTCCATTCTGAGCGACAGAGCAGGGTTTAATTAATTAGATAAAATTAGCATTTTATCTAATTAATTAAACAATTAATTAATTAGATAAAATGCAGCTGGTTGGGTTGATGATCTCAAGCATAAGGTAGAATAAGCATGAGTAAACCTGGGTGTAGAGGTGTATACAAGGGGAAGTCACAACAGTTAGCTGCGAGAAAAGTCAGAATTAGGTAGCAAATGATCTCTATTTGCATATGCAAGAAGAGTTGTGACATGTAGAATTTGCTTCTGCTAGAAGTTTACCATTGAAAACTGCAGAGACCTACATTTGTGTTTAGTTACTTTCAGTAGTAATGTGAAAGTCATAAGCTTGAGGTATATAAAAATCATTTTAGTGGTAAAAACAAAGTCAGGAAAGGAGGGTCCCAGTTTTCTGTTTAGGTTATTAAATTTGTATTTTGTTCCCCAATTTATGATCCCAGAGTCAGTTGGCTGAGACGGAAACATGCCCCATCTCTTGTAAGTCCACTGGTGACATTAATTATGCAGGATGCCATGTCAGAATGTACTTCAAGGTTCTAGTATCTCTAAAAGTGATTGTGAATATCCATACAAGTCTTCCATTTCCTCAGACTCTGATACACACCATGCTTGCTGTGGAGCTGAACAGCTGTCAATGGAAGAACCGGATTGTGGCCTGCCAGGTTTTCTCCCGGATCAGTGGAAATGTCTGCTTGGTAAACCTCTTTCTTTTCCTCCAGGACAGAAAGCCTAAGAGAGGCTGAGCTACAGAGGCCTTCTACTTTTTGCTGCTATGTAGTATCCCATTCTTACCAAACAGATCTCTGTTCCCACATCACTACTTCTTACTTCTAGCCCAAAATTATCTTCAAATGCCAACATGTCTGTCTAGAAGCCAATGCTTCTCAGTGCAGTGGTGGTCCACAAACTGCTGGTAACTGATCCACAATGAAATAGCACAAAAACTGACAGGAGATTAGAAACGTTTATAGTAGGCTGAGTGTGGTGGCTCACATCTGTAATCCCAGCACTTGGGGAGGCCTAGGTGGGGGGATCACGAGGTCAGGAGCTTGAGACAAGCCTGACCAACATGGTGAAAACTCCATCTCTACTGAAAATACAAAAATTAGCTGGGTGTGATGGTGGGCGCCTATAATCCCAGCTACTCGGGAGGCTGAGGCAGGAGAAATGCTTGAACCCAGGAGGCTGAGGTTGCAGTGAGCCAAGATCTCACCACTGCACTCTAGCCTGGGTGACAGAGGGAGACTGCACCTCAAAAAAAAAAAAAGAAACAAAGAAACGTTTACAGTAATTGGATATTGCCTCAATATCAACAGACTTTATCAGTCAATGGCGTATTCTCCTCCCCCAAAAATTGGTTCTTCATCAAAGATCATTCGAGAAGCACTGACTTAAACTACCCAAAAACCCATCTAAATGAGTGTCTGTGTTGGTTCTCTGAGTGTTTGGCACACACATATAAAACATAGTCCTGGCTGGGCGTGGTGGCTCACACCTGTAATCCCAGCATAGTCCTGGCTGGGCGTGGTGGCTCACATCTGTAATCCCAGCACTTTGGGAGGCCAAGGCAGGTGGATCAGAGCTCAGGAGTTTGAGACCAGCCTGGCCAACATGGTGAAACCCCATCTCTACTAAAATACAAAAATCAGCTAGGTGTGGTGGCTGGCACCTGTAATCCTAGCTACTTGGGAGGCTGAGGCACAAGAATTGCTTGAACCTGGAAGGGAGAGGTTGCAGTGAACCGAGATCGCGCCACTGCACTCCAGCTTGGGTGACAGTGCGAGACTCTGTCTCAAAAAACAAACAAAAAACCATCATTCCAGCTTTCACAAAATTAACACTATGGTAGGAATAAGACTAATATATACAGATGATTCAAGAACAAGCAATAAATATAAGGTACTCTTTTAAAACTTTTCAGAGAGAGAGATTAGTTTGGGTTAAATTTATTGCTTAAAGTTCTGTGAAGGGGTCCGGTGCAGTGGTTCATGCCTGTAATCCCAGCACCTTGGGAGGCTGAGGCGGGTGGATCATTTGAGACCAGGAGTTCAAAACCAGCCCGGTCATCATGGTGAAACCCCGTCTCTACTAAAAACACAAAAACTAGCTGGGCATGGTGGCACATGCCTGTAATCCCAGCTACTTGGGGAGGAGAATCGCTTGAACCTGGGAGACGGAGGTTTCAGTGAGCCAAGATCGTGCCGCTGCACTCCAGCCTGGGCGACAGAGTAAGACTCCATCTGAAAAAAAAAAAAAAAAAAAAAACTACTGTCGGTGAAGATGGTGGGGCTCAGCTAGAACTGAAGAGGGAATTCCAAGCAACATTTCGTTTTTGCCATTATTTCCCAATCATCTTCAGGTGTCCAAATGGGCGCTTTCCCTTCTTCCTATGTGCTACTTCATCTTTTCCTTATAACTTTAGGTATCTCCAGAATAGCCTAGAACATTGCCATTCCCATGATAAGTGAACACCCTCCACTCTGTAACCCTGACATTTTGATACGGGAAGCACAAAATCTGGCCACTCAATAGAGTCATCACCTGAAAACGTTTTGGACTTGGGTTAGTTCTGTCTCAAGTGCTATGGCACCCTGCTGCTAAAGTAGTGGACCAGCAGCACAGGCATCACCTAGGAGCTTATTAGAAATGCAAAAATCGGCCGGGCACGGTGGCTCACACCTACAATCTCAGCACTTTGGGAGGCTGAGGAGAGCAGATCACCTGAGGTTGAGAGTTTGAGACCAGGCTGATAACATGGAGAAAATCCGTCTCTACTGAAAAAACACAAAATTAGGCCGGGCGCGGTGGCTCACGCCTGTAATCCCAGCACTTTGGGAGGGAGGCCGAGGCGGGCGGATCACAAGGTCAGGAGATCGAGACCATCCTGGCTAACACAGTGAAACCGTCTCTACTAAAAATACCAAAAATTAGCTGGGCGTGGTGGCAGGTGCCTGTAGTCCCAGCTACTCGGGAGGCTGAGGCAGGAGAATGGTGTGAACCCAGGAGGTGGAGGTTGCAGTGAGCTGAGATCATGCCACTGTGCCCCAGCCTGGGTGACAGAGCGAGACTCCGTCTCAAAAAAAAAAATTAGCCAGGCATGGTGGCACATGCCCATAATCCCAGCTACTCAGAAGGCTGAGACAGGAGAATCACTTGAACCCTGGAGGCGGAGGTTGCAGTGAGCCAAGATCGTGCCATTGCACTTCAGCCTAAGCAACAAGAGTGAAACTCCATCTCAAAAAAAAAAAAAATAGAAATGCAAAAATCTCATCTTAGGCCAGCTCAATCTGAAACTGCATCTTAACAATATCACTTTAACAACATCCGATTCATTTGTACCTTCACCTCCTTGGCACTTGGCACTTAGAATTGTCAACTGAAAGTAAAAAGACATGCAGAGCTAGCAGGGGCTGAGGTAAAGATGATGAGGACTTCATGGCAGACTGCTGGAGCTAAGAAAGGCAGTATGTCCATAAGTTTTCACTCATTCAGTTAAGCATGCAGTTTCTGACCATGTCTGGCGCGCTAGGCACTATGCTACCACTGGGGTGCAGGGATAAGTCTTCCCTTGGTAAATGTTGTAAGTAGCTAGAACAGAAGCAGCTATGAGGTGTTGTGGGGATTTCCTGTGCTTACAAGGGGCAAAGAAGACTTCACTAAGGAGATGTTTTTATTTTTTAAAATTTTTAATAAAAGATCAGTGTGATAGGAAGGAGATGTTTTTGAGCTAAATCGTAAAGGAAGAGTACAAAGACATCAAGTACCAGGTAGGAGTAGAGAAGGGAGATACTTCTAGCAGGGAGAACAGCATGGGCACGTTTATGCAATCATCGTATAGTAATCTTTGCCCATTCCTCTCTGAGAGAAGTGCACTTATAGAGTGACCAACTATTCTGGTTTGTCCAGGCAATGGGACTTTCAGTACCAAAACCAGGAGAGTCCCAGGCAAACTGCAATGAGCTGGTCACCTCATCAAGTATCATTTTCAAATTTTAAGTCTCCCAGGTACAGATTATGTTTGCACTGATACTATATAGTTTAAAGGATGAGCTTGGGAGAGAGAGTTGGGTTTGAGTCCTGGTTCCAGCACTCACCAGGTTAACCTTGGACAAGTTGATCAAAGCCTCCATTCTGTCATCTGTAAATGGTAGCAATATCTGCCCCGCTGGATTCTTTGGGAGAGTAAGGGATGGGAAAAAACACTCAGGACAATCCTCATTAGTACAGTGATGGGTAAAAAAAGAAAAAACAGCACAATGCCAAGCACAAAATTAACATTCAGTAAGTGATAGCTAACGATCATATCTACTTATAGGATATGAAACATAAATTGATCCAGCTGATGTGGAATGACTGGAATAAGGAAGTGAGGCGAGCAGCTGCGCAGGCGCTGGGGCAAATGAGCCTTGGGAAAGAGGTGCACGACATAATCAGGTAAGACCCAGACAACATGAGGAGGCACTCTTCTAAATTCTTAGAAGTGTTTAGGAGGCAGGCCGGGCATGGTGGCTCCCAACACTTTGGGAAGCTGAGGATGGCAGATCACGAGGTCAGGAGATTGAGACCATCCTGGCTAACACAGTAAAACCCTGTCTTTACTAAAAATACAAAAAATTAGCTGGGCATGGTGGCACACACCTGTTGTCACAGCTACTTGGGAGGCTGAGGCAGGAGAATCACTTCAACCCAGGAGGCGGAGGTTGCAGTGAGCAGAGATAGCGCCACTGCACTCCAGCCTGGTGACAGAGCAAGACTCTGTCTCAAAAAAAAAAAAGAAAGGAAAAAGTGCTTAGGAGGCCTGGGATCCAGCCACCCAGCATTTGTTTAGCTCCTCTGTACAGACCCTGGACCAGGTCCCACTGTAAAAAATTAACAGTCCCTACAAACTAACAACGTGACTAGGGAAAGAATCATTGAGTGCCCAGCAGGCGTGAGACAATGGTTTGGGTATTGGAGGGTGTTCAAAAGTACGATGCAATTCTGATGACCACAGGCAAAATATACAAACACCTAATTAAAAATACCAAATCATAACTAGAATAAATGGCGTATACCATAATTGCTGGAGCAGAAAAATGGAATACTCAGTGTGGCTGGAGGCGTAAGGCCAAGTTTCACAGAGGGATTGAACAGGAGGCCCAGCCCAGTGGCACACGTCTATAATCCCAACACTTTGAGACTCCGAAGCAGGAGGATCAATTGAGCCCAGGAATTCGAGACCAGCCTGGACAACATAGCAAGACCTTGTCTCTACTAAAAATAAAAATTAAAAAATTTGCCAGGCGCGGTGGCTCATGCCTGTAATCCCAGCACTTTGGGAGGCCGAGGCAGGTGGATCACGAGCTCAGGAGATCAAGACCATCCTGGCTAACATGGTGAAACCCTATCTCTACTAAAAACACAAAATGGCATGGTGGTCAGCGCCTGTAGTCCCAGCTATTCAGGAGGCTGAGGCAGGAGAATGGCGTGAACCCAGGACGTGGAGCTTACAGTGAGCAGAGATCGTGCCACTGCACTCCAGCCTGGGCGACAGAGTGAGACTCTGTCTCAAAAATAATAATAAATAATAAAAATAAAAATAAATTAGCCAGTGTGGTGGTGTATGCCTGTAGTCCCAGCTACTTGGGAGGCTGAGGCAAGAGGATTGCCGGGGTCCAGGAAGTCCAAGGCTGTCATGAGCCATCATCATGCCACTGCATTCCAGCCTGGGCAACAGAGAAAGACCCTATCTCAAAAAAAAAAAAAGAGAGAGAAACAGCATAGGAGCCAGGCAGAGTGGGTAAGTGCCTATAATCCCAGCTACTCAGGCTAAGGCAGGAGAATCACTTGAGGTTAGGAGTTCAAGACCAGCCTGGGCAACATAGCAAGTCTCCATCTCTAAAAATAATTTAAGGCCGGGCACGGTGGCTCACACCTGTAATCCCAGCACTTTGGGAGGCTGAGACGGGAGAATCACGAGGTCAGGAGATTGAGACCATCCTGGCTAACATGGTAAAACCCCGTCTCTACTAAAAATACAAAAAAAATTAGCCGGGCGTGGTTGCAGGCATCTGTAGTCCCAGCTACTCGGGAGGCTGAGGCAGGAGAATGGCGCAAACCCGGGAGGCAAAGCTTGCAGTAAGCCGAGATGGCACCACTGCACTCCAGCCTGGGCAACAGAGCGAGACACTGTCTCAAAAAAAAAAAGAAAAAGAAACCCCGTCTCTACTAAAAATACAAGAAAAACAAAATTAGCCAGGCGTGGTGGTGGGTGCCTATAGTCCCAACTACTCAGGAGGCTGAGGCAGGAGAATGGCGTGAACCCAGGAGGTGGAGCTTGCAGTGAGCCAAGATTGCACCACTGCACTCCAGCCTGGGAGACAGAGCAGGACTCCGTCTCCAAATAATAATAATAATAAAATAAATAAAAATAATTTAAACAAACAAAAAGACTACATAGGCATTCTAGGCTGGAAGCCAAATGCAGAAATAATCATGGCACACGTGAGGGCGATGGAGAAGTGAACTTGACTATGAAAAAGAGGTGCAAGTTGACATTTTCCTTTATTCAGTCATTCAATATAACTGAAAGCCCTGCATTACCTAATTACCGAATAGCTATGAATTAGGGATTCAAGTAAAGAAGACAATCGAGCTCTGTACCCAGGAAAACTTATCTCATGAGCATAAGGCTAAATGGGATTGACAGCCTACAGAACTCGGATTTTATCAGGAGGGCATACATTGGGGTTGGGGGTTAGGTACTGAAAGTTTAAGGAAGTGAAAGAAAAGCAACTTGTGCCTTACAGGGTCAAGCTGGGTCAAGGAAATTCCCAGGAGCGTGTGGAAGCTCTCTCCCTGATAGGTGAGCTCAAGCTTATGACCGCCAAGCTTCTCCCAAGCTTCCTGCACTGCTTCTCTGATGACTTCACAGCAGTTCGGCGGGCAGCCTGTTTGGCAGCTGGTGCCCTGCAAATCCGCGACAAGATGGTGAGTCAGGGAAACATATTCTTATCTTACCTGACTGACCTGAAAAGGGCATTACCTTCCCTGGTTGTGCACAGTATGCTCAACATTCTGCAGGGACACAGAATGAGAGATCGGAACTGGGAAGGAGGTACATAAGCCACTTCAAACAGGACCGTTTCAGGGGCGTCCAATCTTTTGGCTTCCCTGGGCCACACTGGAAGAATTGTCCTGGGCCACACATAAAGTACACTAACACTAACGATAGTTGATGAGCTTAAAAAAAAAAAAAAAGGTCCATGCATAAATCTCATGTTTTAAGAAAGTTTACGAATTTGTGTTGGGCCGCATTCAAGGTCGTTCCGGGCCACATATTGGACAAGCTTGGTTTAGCTCCCAGCCAGCCCAGACTTCAATTCTAGAGCACACCCCTGAATCCTGTTCTCACCTCAGTTAACTAGCTTCTCATTACCTGGGTGCTGATGGGCTTTAGGATCAACTCCCATAAATGGAGTTATAATTCCGTTATTAGGGAAAAATCTGTTTGAAGTATTCAAGCCATATGGCCACAGATCTGTAGACTGAGAAAATCAATAGCAGATAATTCAGCTTATCTACTCACTATGCATACAGGTTGGTACTTTAGGCTCCAGCTCATTTGTCACCAGAATTGATAGGTCATTTTTCAATTATAGTCCCTTTTAGAGATAAGTGGTGTCCCTGTTTCTGATTCATTATTTTGCTTTGTTTTGTTTTTTTGCTTTTTTGAGATGGAGTCTTGCTCTGTCACCCAGGCTGGAGTACAGTGGCACGATCTCAGCTTACTACAACCTCTACCTCCCAGGTTCAAGCAATTCTCCTGCCTCAGCCTCCAAGTAGCTGGGATTACAGGCATGTGACACCATGCCTGGCTAATTTTTGTATTTTTAGTAGAGACAGGGTTTCACCACGTTGGCCAGGCTGGTCTCAAACTCCTGACCTCAAGTGATCCACCCACCTTGGCATCCCAAAATGCTGGGATTACAGGTGTGCGCCACTGCACCCAGTTGCTTCTGGTTCATTCTTGCTCTGGTCCTCCCCACTTAACACTGCCTTTTATCCATCCCAGGTGCTTGAATGCCTCCTGAACCTGATGCAGAGAGATCCTTACTGGAAAATCAAGGCCTTTGCCATTCGAGGTATTATAGAAAGAAGTATGTCCCAAACTCTTACACCTTAAATACCTTTCACGGCCGGGCGCGGTGGCTCAAGCCTGTAATCCCAGCACTTTGGGAGGCCGAGACGGGCGGATCACGAGGTCAGGAGATCGAGACCATCCTGGCTAACACGGTGAAACCCCGTCTCTACTAAAAATACAAAAAAACTAGCCGGGCGAAGTGGCGGGCGCCTGTAGTCCCAGCTACTCGGGAGGCTGAGGCAGGAGAATGGCGTAAACCCGGGAGGCGGAGCTTGCAGTGAGCTGAGATCCGGCCACTGCACTCCAGCCCCGGCGACAGAGTGAGACTCTGCCTCAAAAAAAAAAAAAAAAAAAAAAAAAAAATACCTTTCACTATGCAAGTATAACTGATCCCCAGAAACTCTCTAATAAAGGGGTAAAGTGCAGGAGAGGTAATGATCTTAGCTTTTCAGATGTTCCTTGTCTGAGAAGAGAAAGATAATTTTCTTCTTCAATTTTTAGTCAAAGATCCTGAGTCTAGGTATATGTCAATCTTAAGTTAAAGACAGGGCTGAGAAGACAGTCCTAGCCAACAGAATTAAGGATAAGATCCAAGTATGTATCCACTGCTGGATGCATCTTGTTTTCCTTGGATATCTCAACTATCACGCTCTATAAGTCAGATCAGTTTCAAGACTGCTACAGCCCTAAAACCCTGCCCCTTAATCAGCCTAGTTTCTTTTTAGAATATTTGGCATTGCTTTTCTTTTTGTCATAGATAAATAATTGTGCCTCCTTTCCCCATCACCCTGCTGGGACTAGGTGGGTCTTCCATGTTATCTGTTCTATATTTCATCCCCCAAATAGGCAAATATCCTAATGGGCAAGGATGGGATGGAACATCCCTCTTCTAGGAATCCTTTGGAGGTAATGTCCCACTCTAACCTATCCTTAAAATTATAATGGTGATTACCATCCAAAAGGGAAAGTACTGTTTGCAAAACTCAATTTATTTCTGGATGCTAGAATATAGTAAGCTCAGTCTTCAGGGACATGCTGCCCCTCTAATCTCTGCAGCTTTGGGACAGATTGGGCAAGTAAGTCCCAAGCTGACGGATCTTCTACTCTGGGCTATTCACTATGAAGAGTCACCAGGTGTACGGCTGGAAGCTTGCCGTAGCATCCTAGCCCTGAAACTTCAAGGGGACCGGGTCAGGGACACCTTCCTAGACGTGCTGCTCCTGGAGAACCACGATGCTGTTCTAAAGTAAGCACTAAACCTCTGGCTCCCACCATGACCTTATACGGCCAACTCTCACATCTTTGCTCATTGAACATATTCCTGACTTTCCAGGCTGCCTAACGGCAGTAAAAGCACAGTCTCACCTGCACATTCACCACTCACCCACGTAGGTAACAGAAAAACTGGCCTAAATTAGATTGAAAGTCAAACTTATGTAGTTCATGTATCTTTTCTCCCCACCAGGATGGTTTTAAGTTATTCATACATTCAACTAACATTTATCAAGTGCCTATTGGGACAACAAGTTTTAGAGTCAAAAAGACCAGGATTTGAATTCCAGCTCTGGCATGCAATAGCTATGTGAGCCTATGTAAGGTATTTAAACTCTGTGAGCCCATTTTTTTCAATCTATCAAATGCAGGTGATAGTCTACATTATAGAGTTGTGGTGACAATTAATGAGATGACATGTTTAGCACCTGTCATAAAAGTGTTCAGTAAATGGTACCTATTGGCACCTTCAAATATAGTCTTGGCCAGATGCGGTGGCTCATATCTGTAATCCCAACACTTTGGGAGGCCGAGGCAGGTGGATCACCTGAGGTGAGGAATTTGAGACCAGCCTGGCCAACATTGCAAAACCCGTCTCTACTAAAAATACAAAAATTAGACAGGCATGGCCAGGTGCGGTGGCTCACACCTGTAGCCCCAACACTTTGGGAGGCCAAGGTGGGTGGATCACCTGAGGTCGGGAGCTCTAAACCAGCCTGGTAAACATGGTGAAACCCCATCTCTACTAAAAATATAAAAATTAGCTGGACATGGTGGCGCACACCTATAATCCCAGCTACTCGGGAGGCTGAGACAGGAGAATTGCTTGAACCTGGGAGGCGGAGGTTGCAGTGAGCCGAGATCATGCCATTGCACTCCAGCTCTGGGCAACAGAGCAAGACTCCATCTTGGAAAAACAAAAAACAAACAAAAAAACCCACAAGTATATTGTCTCAAAAACTGTACAGTATTCCTATAAGCTAAGCATTACACCATTTTTGCATATAAGGCTCAGAAAACTGCACAGTTAGGATTGGAACTTGGGATTCTTAACTGATTCCAAGTCCTATATTTTGTACCCCCATACTTCTTTAAAGGGCAGGGTAGAATAATCTAAGAAGTCCTTCTTATCTTTCAGGGAAATGTACCAGACAATGAAGATACTCAACTTAGGAAATGAAGGAAACCAAGAAATGCTTCAGGAGATCAAGAACAGGGTAAATAAATGCAAGCTCTGTTTTCAAGAGAAAATTCAGGGCTCTCAAGAGTTCCTCAGACCCTGTCCTCCTCAAACATGTACATACCCTTTTTCCCACCATAGAAATACTTTCAAAAACCCCAGACACAGATGCCGCATCATTTGAAGATGCAAAGCACCTGTGCAAGATTGGGTTATAAGGTCCTACTAGTAAAGACAAAAACAAAACAAAAATCCTATTAGTCCTATCAAGTAGCACTCAAAAATCAGTTTATTGCTATTGTTTCAGAAATACTATTTCCCTCCCTTCCTGTTTTCTCCCCATCATCCCCAAACCCAAGTTGTTTATTTTTCCTTTTTTGCAAATAGGCATAGAGAAGGAATAAGGGACAGGAGCTGGCCCCCTAGATTTTCTTCTTAATTTTTCTGAATTCCTAATCTGGGTTCTCTCACCAAAGAAAATCTCTAGCTGAAAGGATTAATATAATTTTTCCTTTTTTTTTTTTTTTGGAGGGGGGGACAGTCTCGCTCTGTCGCCTAGGCTGGAGTGCAGTGGTGTGATCTTGGCTCACTGCAACCTCCACCTCCTGGGTTCAAGTGATTCTCGTGCCTCAGTCACCAAAGTAGCTGGGATTATAGGCATGTGCCACCACACCCAACTAATTTTTTTGTGTTTTTAGTGGAGACAAGGTTTTGCTATGTTGGCTAGTCTTGAACTCCTGGCCTCAAGTGATCCACCCGCCTCAGCCTCCCAAAGTGCTAGGATTACAGGCGTGAGCCATTACACCTGTCCTGGATTGTTTTAATTTTTCAAAACTGTTAGATGAGATGAAGGAATAGAGGAGAAAGGACTTTGAAAAGGTAATTCAAGAAACCAACTTCACACCAAGCAAATATTTCTTAGCAGGTTCCTTTCATCATGCCCAAAAAGCTGAAGTAAAATTTTTTTTTTTTTTTTTTTTTTTGAGGCGGAGTCTCGCTCTGTCGCCCGGACTGGAGTGCAGTGGCCAGATCTCAGCTCACTGCAAGCTCCGCCTCCCGGGTTTATGCCATTCTCCTGCCTCAGCCTCCCGAGTAGCTGGGACTACAGGCGCCCGCCACCTCGCCCAGCTAGTTTTTGTATTTTTAGTAGAGACGGGGTTTCACCGTGTTAGCCAGGATGGTCTCGATCTCCTGACCTCGTGATCCGCCCGTCTCGGCCTCCCAAAGTGCTGGGATTACAGGCTTGAGCCACCGCGCCCGGCCAAATTTTTTTTTTTTTTTTGAGACGGAGTCTCGCTCTGTCACCCAGCCTGAAGTGCAGTGGCCGGATCTCAGCTCACTGCAAGCTCGCCTCCCGGGTTTATGCCATTCTCCTGCCTCAGCCTCCCGAGTAGCTGGGACTACAGGCGCCTGCCACCTCGCCAGGCTAGTTTTTTGTATTTTTTAGTAGAGACGGAGTTTCACTGTGTTAGCCAGGATGGTCTCGATCTCCTGACCTCATGATCTGCCTGTCTCGGCCTCCCAAAGTGCTGGGATTACAGGTTTGAGCCACTGCGCCCAGCCCTGAAGTAAAATTTTCATGAACAGGTATAAAAAATCTCCAACCAATATCATAAGAGAACAATGTTCTCAGGCATTTATGTACCACCTACTACTGATAAGCATATGCAATTAGTTACTTCTTTTTTTTCTAGAGACAGGGTCTCACTTTGTTGCCCAGGCTGGAGTGCAGTGGCATGATCACAGCTCACTGTAGCCTTGAACTGTTGGGCTCAAGTGATCCTCCCTCCTCAGCCTCCCACAATTACTTTATTAATTTTTTTTGTTTTTTGATAATTTGCTGCCTAGTACAGGTGTTTTGTTTTGCATTATTTGCTCGTTTTTTGATAATTTGCTGCCTAGTACAGGTGTTTTGTTTTGCATTATTTGTTCTAATTTAGATTAAAACACTAAGCCAAAAGGACTTGCTGACACAGAAAATACTCAAGCTGGAGATAGTCATGGGAAAAGTGAGGGAGGAAGCAAAACGTGTTTACTTGAAACCCAAAGGAGAACAAGAACCACTAACACTCCAAACTTTACTCCAAGAAACTTTTCAGGGTAGGTTTCCTAGGGGTGAGTTCTATGCCTTGATTCCTTTAATAAGCCTCTTCCAGGATCTGGATGTTTTGGGACTTAGTAACAAGGCTTGGAGGAAGAAAGAGTCAGGAAAGGGTCCTTCCCTCTTGGCTACCATCCACTCAGTCTTTGTTATTTTTTTTTGTTCCCCAGGTTTTTATTCATATATTTTCTCCCTTAAAAAAAAAAAAGTTATCTCTATTTGAACTGATTTAAAAGTTAGGTCAAAACAGGACATATCAGAAAAACACAAGTCTTTATAAAACAATACTACCATGTTATGTTTGATTAAGCACCCAAAAAAGCCTTATGAGCTTAACCTTAATAGTGGTAGTGGCTGGTGGTCAGGCATGGTGGTGCACACCTGAAATCCCAGTGCTTTGGGAGGCCACGATGGGAGGATCACCCCAGGCCAGGAGTTCAAAACCAGTCTGGGCAACATAGCAAGACCCCTCCATCTCTACAAAAAAAAAAAAAAAAAAAAAAATTAAAAATTATCTGGGTATGGTGGCACACACCGGAAGTCCTACCTACTAAGGAGCCTGAGGTGGGAGGATTGCTTGAGCCCAGGAGGTTGAGGCTGCAGTAACCCAAGATCTCACCACTGCACCCCAGCCTGGGCAACAGAGTGGGACCCTGTCTCAAACAAACAAAAAATAGTGCTTATCTCTGGAAAGTGGGGTTGGAGGGAGAACTATCATTTTTACTTAATGTATGTCTATGCTTTTGTAACTTTTTAAAAAAGACCTTATAAAGTTCTCAACCTTAAACAGAAAACTATCCATTATGGTGATAGACTCTTAAGAGTCCCAGACACAACCTAAATGATGAGGGTGCAGAAATCAAGCTGTACCAAAATATACTTACAAAATCTGTGTGTCCGAGCATAGCAGCTACCTCAGGTCACTCAGCCAGCTGCCTACCAGCTACCACCCCAAACCCAGGTCCAGTGCTCTTTCTGGTACATCAGGCACTTTTCCACCAACCATGAGAATATTCACTTGTCAGATTTGGGGAAGTTTCTTCCAACTGCCAGAATAAAAATGAGAGTGGAAAGTAACTTGAACACCAGCCTTCCTTCATGGCTAGCTTGCTAAAAGTTGGTTGCCGAAGGTCCATGAAGGCACAACTAGGTGACATGCTGCCCTTATGACAGCAGTGCCAGCCATGGATGCAAGCAAACAGTGAGCAAAAAAGTACCATGTTCTTAAAACTGAAATAGCTAGTACGAAATAATTTTTCTATTAGAATTGGGTTGCATAATTAAATAGCATAAATTATCCCCAAAGTTAGTGAACTGGTCCCAATCAGATGAGATATTTGAGATCGAGTCTCGCTCTGTTGCCCAGGCTGGAGTGCAGTGGCATGATCTCAGCTCACTGCAACTTACGCCTTCCAGGTTCAAGCGATCCTCCTGCCTCAGCCCCCTAGTAGCTGGGATTACAGGCACGTGCCACCATGCCTGGCTAATTTTTGTATTTTTACTAGAGACGGGGTTTTGCCATGTTGCCCAGGCTGGTCTCAAACTGCTGACCTCAGGTGATCCACCTGCCTTGGCCTCTCAAAGTGCTGGGATTACAGGCATGAGCACTGCACCCAGCCTGAGATTCTCTTCCTTAAGAGATTAACATGCTCCTTTTACATTCTACAACCACCCCAAGTTGCTTTTCACTTCAGCCATTATAGATTTTCCCTATCTTCCTCCCGCTCCTGCATTTCTTCAAACTATCCCACATAATAATCTAGCCCTAGAAAAGGGAAACATTCTTTGGCACTTTAATAACTTTTCTAAGGTTCATACAAATTTAACAATAACAGGATACTGACCCCAACCCTCCCCCCAAACAGTGAAAAAGAACTCAGATGAAAGATCCAAATTCCAAAAAAAATCTAATGTCTGTCTCAAGCAGAATGACACGGTCAGTGCTACCCAGTACACTGAAGCCTGAGGGTGATGAAGTTGGTGCTCTGAAATGATCACAGATCAAGGGTTTTTTTCTACCTCCAACTTCTCCTTTTCCTTTTGTACCTAGACGAGATGGTTCTTCCTAGAAGACCTTCTGAGGTTTGTGACATTGAAGCAGTCATAAAGGTAAATGTGAGCACACTGATGGTTATCAAGGTAAGAAGATGAGTTAAAAAAAAAAAAAAAAGTAGCAGTGGCAGGGGAGAATCACTACTGCCTTGTTTCCAGCAATCATCAAGAAACTAACTTAGGGCTAGAGGCATCTTGGTGAGCAGCAGCCCCTTATCAAACAACATGGTTGCCAAGGAAAGCTGGTCCTCCACACTGTCACAGGGCAGGTCCCCCACTCTCACAAACTCTGGATAAGAACGCAGCAACAGTTCCATGGCATCAGCTTGCTGGGGGTATATTTCCAAGCATTTGGGTTCTTCCAGATGATACACACGGGAGTTTTCCACTGTGTAATAGAGAAACAAATGGCCCCCCTCACTCACCAGCCGAGCTATCCCATCCTGAAGCATGTGGACTTCTGTTTCTGTTGTCAACTGGGCCCCCACGTTTACAGGCTCTCCAGCCTCCCAGCGAATTGGAAGCCCGTAAACACTTAGTGCCCTCTCCCTATCAGTCAAAACAGGGGGCAGAGAATCGTGGATGAAGTCTTTGGCTCGCTGGTCGGCCACAGCATCGACAGGAGCAAAGTGTCCCAGGCGGGCAACCAAGACCCGCACCTTCTCCATGAAAGCGGTTCTTCGCGGATCCTTAGAATCTGAATGCTGGGCCCCCATGTAATCCATGAAGTCTCGGGGCAGACCCCTCCGAAACTCCACATTTTCTTCCATTGCAGCCTGCACGGCCAGAGGCAGTATGGCCTCTAAGAAGTCACCCCAGGTATTGCGCTGGTACGTGGACAAGGTGAGGTGCAGAGAGTGGACTCCATCCTGGCATTCTGCTTGGTGAATGAAGCCCCGAGGAAAATACAGCAAATCTCCAGGTTCCAGCACGGTCTGCAGCACCGGCTCACCGAGGTCGTCCTGACTGAAGTTGGGGCTGGATGTCAGAGCCAGTTCCTCGGTTGGGACTCGGGGTCGGTATACACGCCAGAGTTTCCTACCTTCCAGCTGCAGCACGAAGGCCTCGATGTCGTCGTAGTGGGGGGCAAAGCCCTGCGAGTTAGGGGGCGTGAGGTAAACGTTGGAGCCTGCCATGCTTCCAAACTGCTCTTGAAGCACAGCCAAAAACTGCCACACAGTGGTAGAGAAAGCCTGCGGACAGAGGAGGCGCAGGGAGCAGCCGGCCTGGTACAGGGACCACGCGGCAGCGGGCAGCGCGCGGCCGGGTGGGTTCAGGGTCTCGCGTCGCCCGTTGATGTAGCGAGCGGCGTCCAAGTGCTGGCCGAATTGCACCTCCTCGTTGCGCAGCATCAAGTCCAGGTCGGCGGTAGAGAAAAGTCCCTGGTAGTAGGTGTGGTCCTGCCGCCGCACCAGCACTGCCTCCCGCTCCCATAGGCGCCGGTAGAAGTGATCTGGCGGCATGGGCGCGATGAGCCACTCAAAGAGGCGCGCCGCTCGCCGCCGGCTGCTGGGGATGCGGTTCAGCTCGGCCAAGACGCGCCGCAGCGGGGAGTCCCAAGCCGGCTCCCCACCCGTGTTATCCACCTGCGGCCCTGACGCCGTCGCAGGGGCCCCGGACGACTGGGCGGCCGCCAAGTGCTGCGCGGTGCACAGCAGGGCCGAAGTCTCCACCACCCGGGCCGGCGCGGCTGGCACCTCCACCAGACGTGCGGGCGGCGCGGAAGCCGGCACCAGGCGCGCCGGCGGCGTCTGCAGGGAGCGCGCAGCGGGCGAGGCCTCCAGCAGCTCTGCAGGCCCCAGGTGGCCGTATGACTCTCGCCGGGCTGCGTCCGGGACGGCCGCCACCGCCGCCCCACCGGGTAGCGTGTCCCCCAGGTCGTCGGCCGTCGACTCCACCCTCGAGTCCTCCGAGTCCTTGCTAGGCAGCGTCTGCGCCCTCAGCGCTGCCATGCAGGGTACAACACCTCTCATCTGCCTTCGTATCTTCCTGGGCCTCAAGGGCAGGGCCAGGACCGACCCGCTGTGTGGCTGAGACTTGCGCCGGCGCCTCGGCCGCCCGCGCCTCAACGGCCCTGCACTGGCCTGGAGCCCATCCATGGCGAGACCGGACTAGATCTTCTTCCCCGCCCGCCCGGGGCCGACGCTATAGAGGTTCCTGAATGCAGCGGCTGCGGTGCACTCTGGGAAGGGGGCGCGGCCTCCAGCCACCTAGTGCTTGGCCACGCCCACTATTCTTCTATTCGGTCCCTCCCGCTGGCTTTCTTTAAATGTTTGGCTTCAAGCTATAGCGGCAAGAACCCTTGCCAAACAAACAAGGAATCTACACTCAGAGAGCAATTTAAAAATCAAGTTGCGGCCAAGCGCGGTGGTTCACGCCTGTAATCCTAGCACTTTCGGAGACCGAGGTGTGTGGATCACCTGAGGACAGGAGTTCGAGACCAACCTGACCAATATGGTGGAACCCCGTCTCTACTAAAATTGCAAGAATTGCTCAGGCGCGGTGGCTCACGCCTGTAATCCGAGCACTCTGGGAGGCCTAGGCGGGCGGATCACGAGCTCAGGAGATCGAGACCATCCTGGCTAACAAGGTGAAACTCCGTCTCTACTAAAAAAGAAAAATACAAAAAATTAGCCGGGCGTGGTGGTGGGCGCCTGTAGTCCCAGCTACTCGGGAGGCTGAGGCAGGAGAATGGCATGAACCCAGGAGGCAGAGCTTGCAGTGAGCCAGGATGGCACCACTGCACTCCAGCCTGGGCGACAGAGCGAGACTCAAAACAATTAAAAAAAAAAATGATAATTACAAAAATTAGCCAGGTGTGTTGGCTTGCACCTGTAGTCCCAGCTACTTGGGAGGCTGATACAGGAGAATTGCTTGAACCCGGGAGGTGGAGGTTGTAGTGAGCCGAGGTCGTGCCACCGCACTCCATCTCAAAAAACAACAAGAAGCACAAAATCAAGTTACTAGAGACTCCCCAGGAGAAATGGCTACTTGACTGTTCTTTCCTTCTAGTCTTTGCATATTGCAGTGTTCCTTGGATGTCCTCATTTCTGAACAGGATGTTCCACTGGCAACTTCTCACCAAAAAGTGCAGACCTCTTGTTTTCAAGGAATGCCCCCAGGCAGTTTGAGTTCCGCATAAACTTCTGCTCTGCAGATGAATTCGCTGACTGAAGCCCTATCTAGGAGTTCCTCCACCTAACTTCTGTCCCTCCTTTCTCCAATACAAATTCTCAAATTCATTGTCCTCTCTCTGAAAAAGAAGTTATGTTTTCCTCTACTTGCATTCTTGATATCTGCCCTTCCTGCCCCTCTGGGATTTTGTTTCTTTAGCTGCAACTTCTCTGGCTCTTAAATTCGAGTTCTTAAATCTGGGCCTCTAATTTAAATTAAACAGGCAATGTGGTGGCATGAGGGTGTAATTTTTGAGAACATGGTCGCTGTCTATCATGCAACTAATTGCTTTGTACATAAAGATTCCTTGTCTTCATTTGAATCATTTAAGAAATAAAAGTGCCGGGTCAAAAAGTAAGATACTTTTTGTGATTATTAATAGGTTTTACCAAATTGCCTTCCAAGAGAGTTTACAATGTTTCAAGCAATGATAAACATATTAGACTACAGTACATGGCCTCTAGGACCTTTCTCTGTTTGAGCTTTCAACACTCCCTCTTTCTGAGTTGCACGCCTATCCAAACACTTGCCAAGGCTTTTAGATTTTGCCCTTACCCATGTCTAACATCCACCCTTTTTTATTTCTCACATAGTCTGTTACACATACAGTTCTCAACTGGGGGTGATATTGCCTCCATAGAGACATTTGGCAATGTCATATAGGGGGTGAGGGGTTATCTAACATCTAGTAAATAGACACTAGAGACACTGCTAAACATTCTACAATATTAAGGACGACCCTCCCACAACAAATAATTATCCGATGCAAAATGTCAGTAGTGTAGTGTTGAGACAGAGAAATCCTGGTTTATTACAAATAGCCTCCCAACTAGTCTCTTTACCTTTATTTTTCATTTTTATTTTTGAGACAGGATCTTGCTGTGTTGCTCCAACCCCTGTGTTGCAATGGCCCAATCTTGGCTCAGTGCAACCTCCGCCTCCCAAGTTCAAGTGATTCTCCTGCCTCAGCCTCCCAGGTAGCTGGGATTACATGCACCTGCTACCACTGAAGCTAATTTTTGTATTTTTAGTAGAGATGGGGTTTCACCGTGTTGGTCAGGTTGGTCTCAAACTCCCGACCTCAGGTGATCCACCCATCTCAGCCTCCCAAAGTGCTGGGATTGCAGGCATGAGCTACGGCGCCCAGCCGTCCCATTACCGTTAATTGCTCCTGTATTAGCCGTTTTCACATTGCTATAAAGAACTACCTGAGACTGAGTAATTTATAAAGAAAAGAGGTTTAATTGGCTCACAGTTCCTCAGGCTGTACAGGAAGCATGGTTGGGGAGGCCTAAAGAAACTTAAAATCATGGTGGAAGGTGAAGGGGAAGCAAGCTCACGCCTGAAATCCCAGCATTTCAGGAGGCCAAGGTGGGCGGATCACGAGGTCAGGAGATCAAGACCATCCTGGCTAGCTAACACAGTGAAACCCCATCTCTACTAAAAATACAAAAAATTAGCTGGGCATGATGGCACACGCCTGTAGTCCCAGCTATTCAGGAGGCTGAGGCAGGAGAATTGCATGAACCCAGGAGGTGGAGGTCGCAGTGAGTCCAGATCGCGTCACTACACTCCAGCCTGGGTGACAGAGCGTGACTCCATCTCAAACAAAAACAAAAACAACCAGATCTTGTGAGAACTCAACCACCATCACTGAGAGCAGCAAGGGGGAAATCTGCCTCCATGATCCAATCACCTCCCACTGGGTCCCTCCCCCAACATTGGGGATTACAAATCCCCACATGAGATTTGGGTGGGGACACAGAGCCAAACCATATCATCTCCCATGCCAATTTATACCACAGATAGCTACAAGATTAATTTTCTCAAGTTGAGGCCCCAAGTTTGTAATCACCCTACTCAAAATCTACCCATGTGCCCCATTGACCAATCCAAGTTCCTCAGCTAGGTACTGAAGTCACATAACGTTACAGCCTATCATCCCCAACCCCTATAAACTCTACTTCTACAAGATAGACTGTTTGCTGTTGCTTACCTATATCGTCCTTCATATGTTTTCTCAGGCTATTTCCTCTGCATGCTGTCCTCCAATTATCTTTTGTCAAAACCCTAATTAAAGCCCATTTCACATTCCGTCTCCTCTCCAAAGGCCCTACCATCTCCTTCATCTCAAGAGAATTTTGACTCTTTCACATGAATTTAATACATTGTGCTGGATAATTCGTGCTCTTGTCATATTCCTTCCTAAAATTCAAGGAAAAGACTTCCTTGTGCCTTTTTCTATCCTGTCTTGCATTTAGCACACTGCCCTGGGATTACAAGCATGAGCCACCATGCCCTGCTAAAAATATATGCTTTGTTTGTTTGTTTGTTTTGAGATGGAGTCTTGCTCTGTCACCCAGACTGGAGTGCAGTGGTGCTATCTTGGCCCACTGCAACCTCTGCCTCCCAGATTCAAGCAATTCTCCTGCCTCAGCCTCCCGAGTAGCTGGGATTATAGGCACCCCCTACCACACCTGACTAATTTTGATATTTTTAGTAGAGACGGGGTTTCCCATGTTGGCCAGGCTGGTCTCAAACTCCTGGCCCAGGTGATCTGCCCGCCTCAGCCTCCCAAAGAGATGGGATTACAGGCGTGAGCGACTGCGCCCAGCCAAAATACAGTATTTTTTAAACAATACACTTTACTTTCTCTAATTCATCTCATTTTTCTTGATTTTTAAGCATTGCTTGCCTTACTCTTCTGTTTTTTGTTTTGAATCAATAGAATTCCCTTTAAAAAAATCAAAGGAACTTGACATTCTGAATATAGATGTTAATCATTGTTATTCAGAGAAACTGCTACAGAAAAGAAGAGCCAACGGTATGTTTAAGTATACATAGTATGATTTAAAGCCTATCAGGAAAGTACCCCAAATTATCTCTCCCATCAAAATTCATCCCATCATTAGATAGTTATTCTTGAATTAGTCATTGTCACTTTCACTTCATCTATATCTAAAATGTAAATATACCAGGAAGGGTGATATATACTAAATTGTAAGTTCCTTTTTTTTTTTTTTCAAGACAGAGTCTCACTCTGTCACCCAGGCTGGAGTGCAATGGCACGATCTCGGCTCACTGCAATCTCCACCTCCTGGGTTCAAGCGATTCTCCTGTCTCCTGTCTCCACCTCCCAAGTAGGCGCACGCCACCACGCCTGGTTAATTTTTGTATTTTCACTAGACGGGGTTTCGCCATGTTGGTCAAGCTGGTCTTGAACTCCTGAGCTCAGGCAAGCCACCCGCCTCAGTCTCCCAAAGTGCTGGGATTACAGATGTGAGCCACCGCACCTGGCCTCATAAGTTCCTTTAAGTGTCTTTTCTTAAAGAAGGAAGGATAGCATGAGTTGTTGAAAGGGAGATGGTGAGAAAGAAATAAAAGGAAAGTAAAAGAAAGCAAATGTCTGAGGCAGTGGTTCTGAACCTAGGGCTATTTTGCACCCCCAGGGGTCATTTAGCAATATCTAGAGATATTTTTGGTTGTCCAACAGTGGGGGTGCTACTATCATCTAGGGATGCTGTAAAACATTCTACAATGTACAATGAAGCCCCATAACAAAGGACTGTCTGGCCCCAAATGTCATAACAAAGGACTATCTGGCCCCAAATGTCATAACAAAGGACTATCTGGCCCCAAATGTCAATAAAAACTTTCAGATGGCAATTCATCAATACAAAATTTTGATATCCTTGACCCAGTAGTAATTCTACATCTAGAAATCTATCCTTAAAAAATATTCACTGGCCAGATGCAGTGGCTAACACCTATAATCCCAATGCTTTGGGAGGCTGAGGTGGGTGAATTGCTTGAGCTCAGGAGTTCCAGACCAGCCTGAACAACATGGCGAGATGCCGTCACTATGAAAAATCAGCACTTTTTTCTTTCTATCTTTCTTTTTTTTGTTTTTGAGACAGAGTCTTGCTTTGTCACCTAGCCTGGAATGCAGTGGCATGATCTTGGCTCACTGCAACCTCTGCCTGCCCAGGTTCAAGTGATTCTTGTACCTCACCTGAGTAGCTTGGATTACAGTCATGTGCCACGATGCCCAACTAATTTTTGTATTTTTAGTTGAGATAGAGTTTTGCCATGTTGGCCAGGCTGGTCTTGAACTCCTGGCCCTAAGTGATCCAACTGCCTTGGCCTCCCAAAGTGCTGGGATTACACAAATGAGCCACCATGCCAAGCCGAAAAATTTTAAATACAAAAATTAGCCAGGCGTGGTGATGTACACCTGTGGTCCCAGCTACTAGGGAGGCTAAGGTGGGAGGATGGCTTGAGCCTGGGATGCAGAGGTTGCAGTGAGCTGAGATGCTGCCACTGCACTCCAGCCTGGGCAATAGAGCCAAACCTTGTCTCAAAAAAAAAAAAAAAAAAAAAATTCACCCATGTGTACAAAGATATTTATACATAGATGCTTGTTGCTTATAATTTCAAAACTGGAAATTACTCAAATATGTACCAATCAGCAGTTATTTAAAAGAATGACAAGGAAATGTCTATAATGCGTTAAAAAATCAAATTATAGAACAATATGTTGTCCCATTTTTTTGCTAAAAAATGCAGCCCATATACATTATATATCATTTATTTTACTTTTTTTCCTTTTCCCTCTCCTCCCCCCTCCCCTCCTCTCCCCTCCCCCTCTCCTCCCCTCCCCTCCCCCTCTCCTCCCCTCCCCTCCCCCTCTCCTCCCCTCCCCTCCCCCCCTCCTCCCCTCCCCTCCCTCCTCTCCTCCCCTCCCCTCCCCCCTCCTCCTCTCCCCTCCCTCCTCTCCTCCCCTCCCCTCCCTCCTCTCCTCCCCTCCCCTCCCTCCTCTCCTCCCCTCCCCTCCCTTTTCCTTCCTTTTCTTCTCTTTTCCTTTTTGAGACAGTTTCCCTCTCTCACCCAGGTGGGAGTGCAGTGGTGCAATCTTGGTTCACTGCACCCTCCACCTCCCAGGTTCAAGCGATTCTCCTGCTTCAGCCTCCCTAGCAGTTGGGATTACAGGCGTCTGCCACCATGCCCAGCCAATTTTTCTATTTTTAGCAAAGGCAGGGTTTCACCATATTGGCTAAGCTGGTCTCAAACTGCTGACCTCAGGTGATCCACTTGCCTCAGCCTTCCAAAGTGCTGGGATTACAGGCATGAGCCTACATTATATATAATTTCTTTAAAACCATATATGGGGTGTGTGTGTGTGTATGTGTGTATGTGTGTGTTTGTCTGCCTGCACAGTTGAATATCTGGAAAGATATAAACCAAACTGAAGACAGAATTTCCCTCTGGGTAATGGGATTATTTGTTATAGAAGAACTTTCTTGTTTAACTTTAGGATGTTAATATAAAGCTTAGGCCGGGCGCGGTGGCTCAAGCCTGTAATCCCAGCACTTTGGGAGGCCGAGATGGGCGGATCACGAGGTCAGGAGATCGAGACCATCCTGGCTAACATGATGAAACCCCGTCTCTACTAAAAAAATACAAAAAAAACTAGCCGGGCGAGGTGGTGGGCGCCTGTAGTCCCAGCTACTCGGGAGGCTGAGGCAGGAGAATGGAGTAAACCCGGGAGGCGGAGCTTGCAGTGAGCTGAGATCCGGCCACTGCACTCCAGCCCAGGTGACAGAGCGAGACTCCGTCTCAAAATAAATAAATAAATAAATAAATAAATAAATAAATAAATAAATAAATAAATAAATAAAATAAAGCTTAGGCTGGGTGTGGTGGCTCATGCCTGTAATCCCAGCACTTTGCGAGGCGGAGGCAGCCAGATCACTTGAGACCAGGAGTTTGAGACCAGCCTGGCCAACATGGTGAAACCCTGTCTCTACTAAAAAATACAAAATTTAGCCAGGTGTGGTGGCATGTACCTATAATCCCAGTTACTCAGGTGGCCAAGGCACGAGAATTGTTTGAACCCGGGAGGTTGCAGTGAGACGAGATCACACCACTGCACTCCAGCCTGGGCAACAGCGCAAGACTCCATCTCAATAACAAACAAACAAACAAACAAAAAAATCACAGTTTGAATAGGCCATCTGGCCCCCAAAGCCTGAAATATCTGCTATTTGGCCTTTTACAGAACAAGTTGGCTGAGTCCTGCTATATCATAAAAGATGCTATCTAGGATGTTGAATTTCCAACTTTTTTGCTTGTTCATATAACCTATAAAATAATTTTGAAAAACGATGTCACCTCTTTACCTTCTTAAATTGACATCTAAAATGAGGCCAGACACAATGGCTCACGGCTGTAATCCCAGCACTTTGGGAGGCCGAGGCAGATAGATCACTTGAGGTCGGGAGTTTGAGACCAGCTTGGCTAACATGGTAAAACCCGTCTCTTCTGAAAATAGAGAAAAATTAGCCAGGTATGGTGGTGCATTCCTGTAATCCCAGCTACTCGGGAGGTTGAGAATCACTTGAACCTGGGAGGCGGAGGTTGCAGTGAGCTGAGATTGAGCCATTGCACTACAGCCTGGGTGACAGAGACGAGACTCCGTCTTAAAAAAAAAAAATTGACATCTAAAATATTTTAATTTTAAATAGAAGCAGAGTTTAATTTCAAACATGTAAGTATTCCAGCTTTACATATTGATATTTGAAGTTCAAAACTGAATTTAAATGCATCCATTTGAATCTAAATGCCATAACAGTTTGATAACTACCATCATCCATTTTAAAAAGTAATAAAATTTGTAAGCTCTTCTTTAAAATTAAAAATATTACGTCTTAAAAAAAACCGCTCACATTTCCTTTATGAAGTAACTTCCACACAGATTTTTATCCTAATATTCAATTGTGCTTGAAAGTATTTATTTTTCATCATCACATCTGCAACAAAAATCTGTATTTAAATTGAGGTTTGGGGCATGATGGTACATGTAGTTTTAGCTACATGTGAGGCCAGAGACAGGAGGATCACTTGAGCCCAGGAGTTCAAGGTTATAGTGAGCTATGATCGTGCCTGTGAATAGGTACTAGGTACTGCACTCTGGCAGCTGGGGCAACATAGTAAAACACAAAAAACCAAACAAAAAACACCTGATATAAAAAATGAAGGTTTAAAATGTATTTTCCATGACTAGAAGACTGTCTATATTTCTTTCAGGTAATCGTTACAATTATTATTAGTATACTTTATGTTTCAATTTTCCATACATAAATCAGAAATATTAACCCACACTCCCTTGGGAAACAATTTTATTAACTAGAGTACAGTGCTATGTGCAATTCCTGTTATATTTAGTCTTACAGATTCCACACATTTCCAAAGTTTTTCCCACTCCCTTCACTGAAGTTGTTCTATACATTTGTTTCTCTTGCTACATACAGTTCGTATTCCTTCCTAGATCCCCTTACTTCCTAAATTATTATTATTATTAATTTTTGCCTACATTTACTCTGGCTGGGTGGGGTGACTCATGCCTGCAATCCCAGCACTGTGGGAGGCTGAGGTGGGTGGATCACCTGAGGGTCAGGAGTTCGAGACCAGCCTGGCCAACATGGTGAAACCCCATCTCTACTAAAAATACAAAAACTAGCTGGGCATGGTGGTGGGTGCCTGTAATCCCAGCTACTTGGGTCGCTGAGTCGTTTAAAAGAAGCTTGAGGCCGGGCGTGGTGGCTCAAGCCTGTAATCCCAGCACTTTGGGAGGCCGAGAGGGGCGGATCACGAGGTCAGGAGATCGAGACCATCCTGGCAAACACGATGAAACCCCGTCTCTACTAAAAAATACAAAAAAAACTAGCTGGGTGAGGTGGCGGGCACCTGTAGTCCCAGCTACTCGGGAGGCTGAGGCAGGAGAATAGTGTGAACCTGGGAGGCGGAGCTTGCAGTGAGCTGAGATCCGGCCACTGCACTCCAGCCTGGGCGACAGAGCGAGACTCCGTCTCAAAAAAAAAAAGAAGCTTGAATTTGGGAGGCAGAAGTTACAGTGAGCCGAGATTGCATCATTGCACTCCAGCCTGGGTGACAAGAGTGAAACTCTTTCTCAAAAAATAAGGTTCACTCTTTGTGCTGTAAAGTTCTATGGGTTTTAACAAATGAATAATGTCATGTATCCATCATATATTATACAGAATATTCAGAATAGTTTCACCACCTTGAAAAGTCTCCTGTGCTTCCCTTTTTTTTTTTTTTGGATGGAGTCTTGAAGTCTGGCTCTGTTGCCGAGGCTGGAGTGCAGTGGCGCAGTCTCGGCTCACTGCAGTCTCCGCCTCCCAAGTTCAAGTGATTCTCCTGCCTCAGCCTCCCAAGTAGCTGGGATTACAGGCACCTGCACCATGTCCATCTAATTTTTGTATTTTTAGTAGAGACGGGGTTTCACCATGTTGGCCAGGCTGGTCTTGAACTCCCGACCTCAAGTGATCTGCCTGCCTCAGCCTCCCAAAGTGCTAGGATTACAGGTGTGAGCCACCGTGCCCAGTCAATTATTCATTTTTTAAGTAATAAAAAACAAGATAAATAATACATTGGTTTTATTACTTAGCTAGTAATGCAATATAATATATAGCTGAAATTATAACTTATTAGTGAAGTAAAGAATATTATAAGAGATATTGTGTTCCTTCTACAAATGTGTGAGTGGACATATATCAAACTCTAGTGTTAGGCTTTTATTTTTATTTTTTAATGGGCAGCTTTTAAAGCCAGAGTAGGCTCAGAGAGACTCCCCTGGTGTTAGACTTTTGAGATTAATTAAAGAATAATCTGGGCCGGGCGCGGTGGCTCAAGCCTGTAATCCCAGCACTTTGGGAGGCCGAGACGGGTGGATCACGAGGTCAGGAGATCGAGACCATCCTGGCTAACACGGTGAAACCCCGTCTCTACTAAAAAATACAAAAAACTAGCCGGGCGAGGTGGCGGGCGCCTGTAGTCCCAGCTACTCCGGAGGCTGAGGCAGGAGAATGGCGTGAACCCGGGAGGTGGAGCTTGCAGTGAGCTGAGATCCGGCCACTGCACTCCAGCCTGGGCGACAGAGCCAGACTCCGTCTCAAAAAAAAAAAAAAAGAATAATCTCCGGGCACGGTGGCTTACGCCTGAAATCCCAGCACTTTGGGAAGCCGAGGCAGGCAGATCACGAGGCCAGGAGTTCAAGACCAGCCTGACCAACATGGTGAAACCCCGTTTCTACTAAAAATACAAAAAAATTAGCGGGGCGTGGCCAGGCATGGTGGCTCATGCCTGTAATCCCAGCACATTGGCAGGCCGAGCCCGGCGGATCACCTGAGGTCAGGAGTTCCAGACCAGTCTGGCCAACATGGAGAAACCCGTCTCTACTAAAAATACAAAATTAGCAGAGTGTGGTGGCCCATGCCTGTAATCCCAGCTACTTGGGAGGCTGAGGCAGGAAAATCCCTTGAACTTTGGGAGCAGAGGTTGAGGTGAGCTGAGATCCTGCCATTGCACTCCAGCCTGGGCAACAAAAGCGAAACTCCATCTCAAAAAAAAAAAGAAAGAAAAAAAAAAGAAAAGAAAGAAAGAAAAAAGGCCGGGCGCGGTGGCTGATGCCTGTAATCCCAGTACTTTGGGAGGCCAAGGTGGGTGGGTCACAAGGTCAGGAGATCGAGACCATCCTGACTAACATGGTGAAACCTCGTCTCTACTAAAAATACCAAAAAATTAGCGGGGCGTGGTGGCGGCCACCTGCAGTCCCAGCTACTCGGGAGGCTGAGGCAGGAGAATGGCGTGACCCCAGGAGGGAGAGCTTGCAGTGAGCCGAGATGGCGCCACTGCACTCCAGCCTGGGCGAGAGTGCAAGACTCTGTCTAAAAAAAAAAAAAAAAAAAAAAAAAAAAAAAAAAAAAAAAATTTGCTGGGCGTGGTGGCGGGCGCCTGTAATCCCAGCTGCTTCAGAGGCTGAGGCAAGAGAATCACTTGAACCCGGGAGTCGGAGGTTGCAGTGAGCCGAGATTGCACCACTGAACTCCAGCCTGGGCAACAGAGTAGGACTCTGTCTCAAAAAAAAAGGAGACACACTATGGCCAAAGACACCTTCACTTCGTCTCTGTCACTCACATGAGACACATTTGGCATATGCACTCATGTTTGCATGTTTCTCTGCAGCCTGTGAAGCCCCGCACACCAAATCCCTGGTTACAAAGTTCAGTCCCAGGCCTAACCACACGAAGCAGAGTTCGTTCATCACTTGTCAAAGATCTACTCACCTCCCGGGAGAAAAGGATTGCTGTGGGACCATTTAGATCGGACTACCCAGCTCTTTAGCTGGGTAAATTCTCAGAGAGAACATTTTTTCCACATTTTTTTCTAGAGAACATTTTCTCTAAGCTGAACACTTCTCTTACTTCAAGATGCAGGGAGCAGTGGACCTGGTCACGTTGGGTCTTTTTAATTGATACTGTACAATCTTCTTGTCACTATGTTTATAAAGAAAAATTGTTTAACAGTAAACCTCATGTCTTAATGTGCACTATTCACACGGAAGGTTAAAGAAAATTGACATCACATTAGACGACAAAGCATATTTTTCCACACCCCAGAAAGGTCATGTACTGAATATGGGTCAGAATTCCAAATCTTTCTAAAGTGGAAGGATCCAGCGTCTTTTGCAAGCAGTACAAATTGCCCTCTGAAACCCAAATTAGGGCTGGGCACCATGGCTTATGCCTATAATCCCAGCATTCTGAGAGACCAAGCAAGGTGGGTAAATCACATGAGGCCAGGAGTTTGAAACCATCCTGGCCAACATGATGAAACCTCGTTTCTACTAAAAATACAAAAAAATTAGCTGAGTGTGGTGGCACACACCTGTAATCCCAGCTACTAGGTAGGCTGAGGCAGGAGAATAGCTTGAACGCAGGAGGCGGAGTTTGCAGTGAGCCGAGATTGCGCCACAGCATTCCAGCCTGGATGACGGAATGAGATTCTGTCTCAAAAAATAATAAAATAAAATAAAATCCAAACTAGAATCTCATTTGTCTAGGAAAGAAACAGCTTAGGTGTCTTTTTAAATCTACCAGTCTAGTCTTGTTCTACATTAGGTTCTTTAACTGTAGTCCACAGAGCTATGTGGAAGCCATGTCAGGGAACTATTACAAAAAAACCACACCAGCATAATCATTTCCCCCTTTGTGTGGGTGGATGTGAATGCATCTTTACCCTTGGGAAACAACTCCGCAGTTTCACAAGGCCGATTAGCAATTCTCATGAGCCTCAATGTACTTAATATTTGAAATACTCAGGCGGATCATAGAACAGCTGTAAACTGAATCTGTATCATAAGATGGGATTCTGTAAGAGCACATGATACTCAAAAATTGCCATGGGTGAGGAAAGACCCAGATTTCCAAATAGTGTGAATCCAGCTTCCTTTCCTAAATACTGATTGCTGTTTACACCCTAAAATGTTTGAGATATTCATTAATGAAAGTAAAGACAACGTGAACCTCTCCCCTTTTTTCTTCCCCTAATCACATCTTCTCTTCCCATGGCACTGTTACTGTGAAAAATATAAAAAGCAAGGCCGGGCATGGTGGCTCATGCCTGTAATCCCAGCACTTTGGGAGGCTGAGGCAGGTGGATCACCTGAGGTCAGGATTTTGAGACCAGCCTGGCTAACATAGTGAAACCTCGTCTCTACTAAAAATACAAAAATTAGCGGGGCATGGTGGCAGGCACCTGTAATCCCAGCTACTTGGGAGCCTGAGGCAGGAGAATCACTTGAACCTGGGAGGCAGAGGTTGCAGTGAGCCGAGATCCTGACACTACACTCTGGCCTGAGAGACAGAGTAAGACTCCACCGTCTCAGTGTGTGTATATATATATATATATATATATATATAGAGAGAGAGAGAGAGAGAGAGAGAGAGAGAGAGAGAGAGAGAGAGAGGGAGAGAGCGTGCAATATTTTCTCCTATAAATTCCTAACTGCTATGAAACACAGTGCAGGGAATCTTTGGGGATATGAGTTAACTTCGTAACAGAAACTCTTCCCTTTCCTTGACTCATGTAACCCATGGAATGAGTTACTTTCCCTCTAAGTGAAATACTAAACTAAAAAGCACTATCACATGGATCAAAGTTACTTCCTCATCTAACCTGAGGATTCTGGGATCTGGCTACTATGAGACATTCAAGACAATGAATAATTCTGTATGAGCACTTTCTCAGCCCCTCTATCTTTGAATTTGTCATTTCATAGTGAAAGGACTTTATTGTGCAGTCTTTGCTTTGCTGGCAAGAGCAAGGGAGGCTAACTGAACCCTTCAGTCAGTCAGCCAGCAAGACTATACAGAGGGTCTATTAGGCCAACAGCACTGTGGGAGACGGAGCAGCAGCAGAAGAAATGGCCCTTGTCCTCGAGGAGTTTACAAGGGGTTTTAGAAGACAGACATACAAGAACCTTTCAAAGACAATATGCTTAATTTAGTGAGAATTGTGTGGTACACAGCAGATGTGCTGTAGGAGTTCAGGGAAGGAGGGCAGAAGTCGTCATGAAGACATGCGAATTTGCATTGGATCTGAGAGGGCACAAGATTTAGGCAGAGAGGAGTAGGGAGGACCTTCCAGGTAAAGGGAGGGAAGGGAGAAAAGGCTGGAGGAAGGAAGGAGCTCAGCAAGGGTCCATGACAGCTCCTTTCCCCTCTCCTGTTTCCACAGTAGTTCCTAAGTTTCTTCACCACAGAGAAGCAGGCATCTGCTCTCTTTACCATCACGGTTTTGTTTTTTTGTGTTTTTGTTTTTGTTTTTGAGACGGGTTCTCACTCTGTTGCCCATGCTGAAGTGTGGTGGTGAGATCTCGGCTCACTACAACCTCAATCTCCTGGGCTCAAGTGACCCTCCCACCTCAACCTCCTCAGTAGATGGGACCACAGGCATGCACCACAATGCCTGGCTAACTTTTACATTTTTTGTAGAGATGGGGTCTTGCTATGTTGCCTAGGCCAGTCCCAAATTCTTGGCTCAAGTGATCTGCCCTCCTAATGTGCTGGAACTACAGGCATGAGCCACCGTGCCCCGCCATGTTTCTGTTAATCTTTTTTTTTTTTTTTTTTGAGGTGGAGTCTCGCTCTGTTGTCCAGGCTGGAGTCAGGGTGGCATGATCTCAGTTCACTGCAACCTCTGCCTCCCAGGTTCAAGCGATTCTCCTGCCCCAGCCTCCCAAGTAGCTGGGATTATAGGCACATACCACCCATGCCCAGCTAATTTTTTGTATTTTTAGTAGAGACAGGGTTTCACCATGATAGCCAAGCTGGTTTTGAACTCCTGACCTCAAGTGAATCCACCCACCACGGCCTCCCAAAGTGCTAGGATTATAGGCATGAACCACCACGCCCAACCTTGTTAATCTATTAACAACATGTAATGAGAAAATACTCCAGAAGTTCCACAAATCCTTTATAAAGGGCCCTACTTGTCCTTCCTGGCTGAGGCATTTACAGGTGATTCTCACTTCTCACAAAGATAAATGTGTCAGGTGTTTCCTCTTCATTGCTCCTTTTGTCATCTTTCCTCTTCCTTGCTTCTGCCACACTCATTAGCTCCACTGGTTGATTAGACAAGGGACTGATCCCTATCCTGCCATAAAAGAAAGCTTCTGTTTGGGCCAGCATGTGGGAGAAACATGCCGACCTTCCCTTAGTCAGGATCTAGACAAATTTTTCATTTTTTAATCAAGATTCATGTTTCCATTGGTTTACACGTTCCATCTAAGTTACCATCCCCCTCGTGAACCACGTCAGCCAGACCAACAGCAAAGTGGGGGTTGTGGGTCAGAAGGAAAGCACCGCTGTTAGAATTTCCTCTCCCCCACCCCCACCCTGTCCCATCGTTTCTTTCTTTCTCTTTTTTTTTTTTTTTTAGGAGACAGAGTTTCTTGCTCTTTCATCCAGACTGGAGTACAGTGTTGCGACCTAGGCTCACTGCAACCTCCGCCTCTGGTTTTCAAGTGATTCTCGTGCCTCAGCCTCCTGAGTAGCTGGGATTACAGGTGTGAGCCACCACACCCGGCTAATATTAATTTTTTTTTAGTAAAGATGGGGTTTCACCATGTTAGCCAAGCTGGTCTCAAACTCCTGGCCTCAAGTGATCCACCTGCCTCAGCCTCTCAAAGTGCTGGGATTACGGGCATGAGCCACCGCACCCGGCCTTCCCATCATTTTTTGATGGGCTATATTGTCAGCAAACATTTACCAAATACATAATTAGCAGTCACCATTGATATGCCAGCAAATATCACATGTTTTTTCTGACTTTGGGAATTTGTTGTCTCATTGGATAAAATGGGCTTTTCTTGTTGGAGGCAGCAACAGAGCCTTTCAGAGGTCAGGAGCAATCTGGTTACACCTTTATTTATTTGTTTTTTTTGAGACGGGGTCTTTGTTCCCCAGGCTGGAGTGCAGTGGCGCGATCTCAGCTCACTGCAAGCTCCGCTTCCCGGGTTCATGCCATTCTTCTGCCTAAGCCTCCTGAGTAGCTGGGACTACAGGCGCCCGCCACCACACCCGGCTAATTTTTTGTATTTTTGTAGTAGAGACGGGGTTTCACTGTGTTAGGCAGGGTGGTCTCGATCTTCTGACCTCGTGATCCGCCCGCCTCAACCTCCCAAAGTGCTGGGATTATAGGCGTGAGCCACCGTGCCCGGCCTGGTTACTCTTTTTTGAGACCCCAGTTATAATTTTAAAAATGAAGTGCCAAAACTGAATTTTTAAAAGTTTTGGTAGATTTTTAATGTGTATGCTTAAGGTTTTTTTGTTTGTTTTTGAGACAGAGTCGTATTGTGTCGCCCAGGCTGGAGTACAGTGGCACAGTCTTGGCTCACTGCAACCTCCACCTCCCAGGTTCAAGCCATTCTCCTGCCTCAGCCTCCTGAGTAGCTGGCATTACAGATACCCACCACCATGCCCAGCTAATTTTTGTATTTTCAGTGTAGATGGGTTTTGCCATGTTGGTCAGGCTGGTCTTAAACTCCTGACCTCAAGTAATCCACTCGCTTCAGCCTCCCAAAGTGCTGAGATTACAGGCGTGAGCCACTGCACCCAGGCAAGTTATCACTTATTTTAAACACAAACAATTACAATGAGTTTCTTTTGAAATAATGTTAAAAAAAATCAAAATTGACATGAATGCATGAATGTTTATAGCAACATAGGGAGACCCCCATCTCTACAAAACAAAAAATACCAGCCTGAGCAACATGGCAAAACCCCATCTCTACAAAAAGTACAAAGATAGCTGGGCATGGTGGCATGTGCCTCTGGTCCCAGCTGAGCCCAGGAGTTCAAGGCTACAGTGAGCTATTATCATGCCATTGCATTCCAGCCTAGGCAACAAAGCAAGACCTTGTCTTTAAAAAAAAAGAATCTGGAGAGAGGATCAGGCAGTTAGTGCCTTCATTAGACCACACTATCCCATCAACACCAAACTGTTGTTTGGAGGGCTTCGGCTCACAGCACCATGCAATTCCCTAATGCTTCTGAGTTTGAGACTTCCCCAGGCAGAAGCTAAGTGGAGCACATCAGACTTCCAAAAGCCTCTGCAAAGCAATGTGGTATTGCGGGAAAATGGTAGACGCAAGTTCAAGTTACCTACTGCTGATAATAAATGTGTGAGTTTGTGCAACTTACTTTATCCTTCTGACTTTTACTTTCATCAATTGTAAGACGAGAAGACTATCTCATGGGTCTCTTGCATGTGGTTCCCAACCAGGTTGCATGTTAAAATCGCAGTTTAAAAATGTCACAGCCTGAGTCACACCTCCTGCAACTTAAATCGGTGTCTCCAAGGGTGAGATCCAGACACCAGTAGATTTTTAAAGCTTCACATGTCATTCTAATATGCATCCAGGGTTGAAAATCACGGTGAAGCCAGGCATGATGGCTCACGCCTGTAATCCCAGCACTTTGGGAGGCTGAGGTGGGCGGATCACCTAAGGTCGGGAGTTCGAGACCAGCCTGACCAACATGGTGAAACCCCGTCTCTACTAAAAATACAAAAATTGGCCGGGCGCGGTGGCTCAAGCCTGTAATCCCAGCACTTTGGGAGGCCGAGGCGGGTGGATCACGAGGTCAGGAGATCGAGTCCCTCCTGGCTAACACGGTGAAACCCCGTCTCTACTAAAAATACAAAAAACTAGCCGGGCGCGGTGGCGGGTGCCTGTAGTCCCAGCTACTCGGAGGCTGAGGCGGGAGAATGGCGGGAACCCGGGAGGCGGAGCTTGCAGTGAGCCGAGATCGCGCCACTGCA